>NW_027185616.1:15886818-16072144 GCF_028583685.1 Petaurus breviceps papuanus
AAGGAAGGAAGGAAGGAAGGAAGGAAGGAAGGAAGGAAGGAAGGAAGGAAGATTAAAAGCTGTTGATTTGGAGAGAAGAGTATAAAAATTAGGATTGACACAATAGCCTATTTGTTCCTTGCAGAAAAAAAGATTTATAAGTTTATATGTGCTAGGTGGCATGATGGATAGATCTGTAGTTGGGAAGAACTCTGCCCAAGTCATTTAATGTTTCCTGACCTCGTCTGTAAAATGAGGATAATTATAGCATCCACTTCATAGGTTTATTGTGAGAGTCAAAAAGAGATAGCATATGTAAAATGTTTTGCAAACCTGAAATTGCTCTATAAATGTACATTATTTTTGTAGGCTCACAGATTTAGAGGTGGAAGGGACCTTGAGTCACATAGTTTAGGCCCATCATTTTATAGAGGAGAAACCTGAGCCTCAGAGAGGTTCAGTAAATTGCCAAGGTAAGTAGTAGAGATGGTATTTATGAACCTAAGTTTTTTTTCACTTTAAGGGTAGCATTCTATTGTCTATACCTTACTGCTTTCCTATTGGTCAGCTGTTTGGGCATAGTTTCAAATTGCTCTCCAGAATGGTTGGATCACTCCACCAAGAGTGCATTAGTGTCTCAATTTCTCCACATCGCCTCCAACATTTGTTGTTTTCTAATGATCTCCTAATTGCCCAATTGAATAATGTCATTTCAATCCTCATCCTTATTGACTCTGCTGCAGCATTTGACACTGATGATCACCCTTCCCTCCTGGGACACTCTTCCTCTCTAGGTTGTACTGCCACTTACTCTCTTCTGGTTTTCCTCTTAGCTACCTGCCTACAACTTCTCAGTCCCCAATGTTGCATCATCATCTGCATCATACCCACTACCTGTAAGCATAGCCTTATCTAGTCTTTTTTTCAAGCTCTAGTCCTACATATCCAATTGCCTACTGAATATTTTACATTGATTGTGAAATAGTTCTGGGTCATATGACCAAAAAGATGGAGGACTAGACATTTCCTCCTGTCTTCATGACCTTTCAGACCTCTCCAAAATAGGAATAATTCATGAGACAAGACAATCTCAGTCTCCACAGTCTAGCATACCAAAAACCATAATGTAATAAAAATCCAATAAACTAACAGCAGAGAACACTAATCCCTTACTTCTAACATGTTCACATAGTAGCATGTCCCCCACTGCCTAATACAAATGCAGGGCTGCCGAAGCCAACTCAAGAGTTTATAACAAGCTCTCTACTCCTCCTTCCTCCTCCTAATCCCAGGAAAAATCAAAAGGCAAAAGCTTGCTCTGGATGAGGCAGCAGCATGTCACCACTCTAAACTCAATATAGCTCAGCCAGATAACTGAAAAACAAAGAGAACTGCTACAGGAAATGCTTGTGGCTGTTTGGTATTCAACTAATCCTAAGGGGGAAAGCCTAGCATCCATCTGGGAACAGTTCTGCCACCCCAGAAGTTCCTTGGGGCAGACTGAGGCTGGCAAAATGTGAATTTCCCAACATAAGAAGAAAATACAGTGGTTTTGAGGTCTAGCCCCCAGGGAAACCTTCATCAAAGGGGAAGGAGTTAGAAAGTGAGCAAGAGGAGAAATAAGTTTAAAAAGACTGAAATTACCAAAAATGTCAGGAAGAAGAAAGTTCTGTGAAAAGTCTGGAGTAAGGGGTAGCTAGGTGGTACAGTGAATAGAGTACCAGCCCTGGAGTCAGGAGGACCTGAGCTCAACTCCAATCTCAGACACTTAACACAAAAATTAGCTGTGTGACCTCAGGCAAGTCACTTAACCCCAATTGTCCTCTAAAAAGCAAGAAAAAAAAAGTTAAAAAAAAGTCTGTAGTATAAGCATATAAACTAACAGGGAAGGTATTATTAATAGAAGGGAGTACATCCTCCAGATCATCGAAAAGAATCCAGGCATCTCTGAATAAATATTGCAAGACAAAGGACAATGAATCAACATCAGAGGAGGAAGAGAAACCTGTGGATTCCCGAGAGAGCATGGAACCACAGCAGGGTATTCTTGAATGGTTTAAAAGAGGAATGTGCCTCAAATTCACTTCAAATCTAGAACATCCAAAACTAAAATCAATTCTCTTTTCTCCACATCCAGCCCTCTTCTGAACTTCCCTGTTACCTCTTGAGTATGCCACCATTTTCCCAGTGACTCAGGTTTGCAACTCAGCATCATCCTTGACTCCTCACTTTCACCCCAAATATCCAATCAGTTCAATATATACCTATGTATGTCTCTTTTTTTTTTTCTTCCTTCTAACCTCTCCATTTTGTAAGCACAACATACATTCAGGGGCAACCTCAATTCAGCTCAATGCAGTATATACATAGGGTTGGTTACAATAAATAAAGGGAAAAGTCAACAAGGTACAGGTCTTATTGGTCACCCCTGATTCCATATGTCACTAGCATGAACTAGGCTTGACCTTTTCTTAGTTTTCTCCTCTATTCTTTAATGATTTATCACCTTCTATAAAGACTTTTCGTTGATGTTAGTTCAACTTTAGTTCTCTAACTAGCAGATTTTGCTGCACAGCTACTCAGTATCTCAGACTTCTGTAATCTTCTACCTCCAAGCTTTTGGAGGAGATCAGGCTTTCCAATAACAGGCCCTTCCTGATACACACACACACACACACACACACACACACACACAGTCTTTTATCTTGGGTTTCAAACTTTCTACCCCAACCCAGGTCTTAGTATAGTGTCTGCTTAATAAATGCTGGCTGATATAACTTCAATTGGCAGTGTCTACTTATGGCAGACTCTCTGACCAAAAAACTAGAGAAGTAATATCCATGTCCCATGGCTCTTTGGACAAGAAAGACTTTTTGCTGTTCAGCTTCCTAAACCATCTCCTGATGCATTAAATTACTGTGGGAATGGAAGAAGTCTTGGGCACTGTCAAATGGTTTAACATCAGAGACTGATATCTTATCAGTGGAAATGACATTAAAGAACAGGCACTGACATCTGCTTTGCTGATAAACCTTAAGGAGCATGGGACTTTCCCATGAAACCTTATATACGTGTCATTTCCCCTATGACAATTTTCTCTTTGAGAAGAGAGACTGTCTTACTTTTCTATTTGTTTTTTTTGGGGGGGGGGTTGGGGGTTTGGTTTTTTTTTTTTTTTTTTTTTTTTTTTTTGAGGGAAATTGGGATTAAGTGACTTGCCCAAAGTCACACAGCTAGTTTTATGTGTTAAGTGTCTGAGGCTGGATTTGAACTCAGGTACTCCTGACTCCAGGGCCGGTGTTCTATTCAACTGTGCCGCCTAGCCTCCCCTTATTTTTCAATTTGTATCCCCAGTACTTAGCACAGTGCTTTGCACATAGAGGTCATTTAATCAATGCTTCATTTATTCAATCATTCATGGACTCATAGCCTTCTTTCTCCTTTGTCTTTTCCCGTAACTTTGGCCCTCAGAGCCATCTTTTTTTCATACTTAATCTATAATTTAGAATAGAATAGAAAAACTATTTCTAGTTGTTCAGAATGGAACAAAACCCCTGGCAAGTGTGTATTGGCTAGTTCTATCCTTTGTGGCAAAATTTCCTTCCCCATGCAGTGCCTTACACTATTATCTAGACCACGGCTTCTTAAACTTTTTGCCCTTGAGACCCTTTTTTCATGTTCCAGCAGCATTCATTGCTGTTGCATGGCCTATGGCATGCACAGTGCAAATTGAGCATGCTTTGTATTTAGAACCAAGGTTTCAGTGAAATTGCTTGATGTAACACAAGCAAGTACTGCTAGAAACATCTTGGATTCATTACACATTTGATTTTTTATTAATTTTTGGTCATTGCATGTTCAGAAACCTTTTGCTGTTGCCAAATTTTCCAAGATCCCATATGGGGTCACAACCCATAGTTTAAGAAGTGCCGAATTTCTAGGTCAATCTCTGGTCTAGAGATTCTGGCTAATCCTCCATTATGCCTTTCCCTAGCCAGGCTTACAATCTACTGAGGGCATAGAGACTATGTAGACATATACTCAGATTCAAACTATATGCAAAATAGTAATTTTGAAGGTAGGTACTAATAGCAGGTAGAATTAGGAAAGGCTTTTTATAGGAGAGGGCCCCTGAATTGAAACTCTAAGGGAGACAGAGATTCCAAGATGCAGATGTGAAGAGTGAGAACATTCCAGGCAAACATTGGTAGGAGATGACATAGCATGAAATGGCTAATTTCACTAGAATGTAGGAATCATGAAGAAGAATGTGTTTTTCTGCCTGGAATGGCAGGCTGGAGACTGATTGTAAAGGGTTTAAAATGCCAAAGAGAAACAATATGGAACCACTGAAGCTTCTTGAGCAAGAGGGTGATCTTGTCAGAACTTTACTTTGGGAATGTGATTTGGCAGCTGTGTGGAAGCTTGGACCAGGGAGAGGATGGGCATGGGAAGACTGATTAATAAAAGAATATACGGGTATTACATGTTGCACATGTTTTCAGATTTTTTCAATGTATCAATCAGTTGGGCTGACCTTTTTTTCCCTCTAGAAAAAACTTTACTTATTATATGAGATTGCTCTCTGAGAGGAGGAAGAATAGTTGGGATAACTGTGGTGACATAAGAAACAAAGTATCACTGGAAAAAAGGCTGGTTGTGGTGAGAGAATAGAAGGGAAATGTGATGATTTATATCAATGTATAAAGCTGGGCATTGTGCAGCAATAGTGATTTAAAAAAAAAAACAAACACACAACCCTTTGGTCTACTTAGGGCCCTGTAGACAGGTGCCACAGCTGTCCTTGTGAGGTTGCTGGGCAACCACCCATTTTAAATAGAAGAAACACTCCTCTGAGTCTCTTGTTAGAGCTACTTAGAGACTGAGAAGGAGCCATTTTTGACAGAACAATCCTAACTAAGCCTCACTCTCTTGTACATTTTTGTGTCTTCTGCGAATAAATGTTGATCAAAAGAAGAAAAATTTAATGGACAATATTTCCTTTATGACACATGAGTCTTCCTAGATGATTTCTCAAGGGAAAGAAACTATATTGGCTAGGTCCCAGGCCCTTAAGTGCTTGCTGATTCAATTTGACTTTTTTAATTGAACTTAGTAGGAGCTGAATGTGCCTTGTCAAAAAGCCAGCCTCCTCTGTTTAATTTTTTAAAAAGCTTTTCCCATCCATCCTATTGACCATGAAGTGAAACCTATTCCCCTAAATATGCTGCAACCCTATTATTCAAGATCTCTAGGCATGAGAGATTGGATGGTGTAATTTCCCTGCTTTCCTGTGAGTTATTGAACAATATTGATGCCAACCTTGATACTGCACTTGCTTTCTCGGTAGTAATTTGTCCACAATGGGATCATTTCAAAGTATTTTTAAGGATAATACCATTTATAGTGTAATTAACGTGGTGTCTAACCAGGAAGAGAAAGCTCATACTTGGGAAAGGCAACACTTCATTAAATTGGAGTTTTAACCTGTATTGATCACATAGTAGGTTAACCCTTGTTCTAGAAGATTATCTCAGGCTTTTTCTCTTCCCCCTCCTGCCTCACCTGGTAGCCACTTAAATATCAGTTTTAAAGAGCAGCTTCAGATGGGCAGAGCTCAGCTGCAAGCACAGAAGTTCACGTTAAGTTGGGAGAGGATATGTTTTTGTTTTTTTAATATTACAAGTTCAGTTTATATACTAAGACCTATCATAAAACAAAAAACCTATAATCCTTTAGACCCTGAAAATCTTTGAACGATGTGATGCTTTTGTGATAGTAAAAAAATAGAAGCAGGGGTGGCCAGGTAGCACAGCGAGTAAGAGCACCGGCTCCAGTGTCGGGATGACCTGGGGATTGAATCCCGGGCTCAGACATTTAGCACCTACCCAGAAACACTTGGCCGTGTAACCTTGAGCAAGTAACTTAACCCCAATTGCTTAAAAAAACATAGAAGCAAATCAGATACCCATTGATTGGGAACTGATTGAAATAAATTGTGGTATACGAATGTAATAGATTATTGTTGTGCCCTAATAAATAATGAATATGAGGAGCTCAAATAAATTTGGAAACAGTTGAATAAACTAATGCAGAATGAAATAAACAAAACTAAGAGAGTGACATACACAGTATATGGAACACATAATAAAGTAAAGGAAAACACTCAGTGACATCAGACGCCACATTCATCATTCATTTTTGAGGTGGTAGATTATAGAAGCAGAACACAGTGAACATGCCCATGGTCTGTTTTGCTTAACTTGATTATAAGGTTCTGGGTCTGTATGTTGGGAGAGGGAGGGGAGAATACTGGGAAGTGATAACAAGGGGAGGGCAGCAATATTAAAACATAAAAAGAAAGAAAACTGATGCCGATATTATCCCAATTTATCAAGGAAACAGGATCTCATCGTTCAATTCAACACACATTGATTTATTATCTAATGTGTGTGTGTGGCTGGTGGGGGTGGGGGGAGGGGATGAAGAGATCAAGAAATAAGAGTTATTGCCTTAGTGATTAAGGCAGTTGTTGAGGTTTTGGAAATACTCTATTAGAAAAAGAGGGACAAGGTCTGAAACAAAGTCTTCCCGAGCATAGATCAATGGTCAAGCTGTGTGGGAACCAAAGCTTCTCCAATTCACCAAAATCCAAGGGACTAAATGGGAAATATGAAACTGGGTACAGAAACAGCAATTTCAAGATGGAGAAGTTAATACTAGATTAGTAAATGTGTGGATCAACTTACTGCTTGCCTGACTGAGTCTGCCCCTCTGAAAGATCTGTCCTTTTCTCCCCAGCAGCAAGGGCGGGAGTCCCTCCTTGCCAGGATGCACCACAGCAGCTGTGGGATTGATTGGACACCTAGTGCTGAGTTAGATGTTACCAGGTGTACAAAACCCATCTAACACATAGTATTAGACATGAGACTTTATAATCTCATTAGAGAAGCAAGACATCTCAATATGATATAGCTATACCATAATTCAAGGTTTATGGCAAATATTTTTAATATGGCAAATCGTTTTATGTGGCAAATCATCAAAAAGAATAGTAGGGACAGCAGTGTCAAAGAACATCATTATAAAGAGAGATCCACGTAGATTCGAGTCAGCTAATTAGTAGTGGTGTCAGAATTTGAATACAGATCCCTCGGCACCCACTCTGGACCTTAAACCCACACTGAACGACACTTTGGTTTGAGAGTTCAGCGTGTCCAGTCTTGATCATGCCCGGAGAGAGCGATGTCATTTCCTGGGAAGTCTGTCTGGACTAGATCGCGCTTAAGCCTCACAGGTGTGTTCGGCAAATTTTAAGTTCCTCGAGGACAGGAACTATCTTTTGCCTCTCTGTGTGTCCCTAGAGATTACCGTAGTACATGGCACATGCAGATGCTTAATAAAAGTGTACTGACGACTGATTGACTCTTTTAGGTCATTTGATTGATTTATGATGGAAAGTTCCGGTCAAAGTGAATAGAGCACCAGCCCTGGAGTCGGGAGAACCTTGAGTTCAAATCCAGTCTCTAGCTGTGTGACCTTAGGCAAGTCAATTAACCCCAATTGCCTTGCCTTCCCCCCTCCAAAAGAAAAAAAAATTAGTTCCTGTTAATACCTCTGACACTAGTTAATATAAGCTTGCAGTATATTAATTATGGATTCTTCCATTTTATTTTTAAGGAAATGGCTATGCGATATGAAAATGTAGTATTTGCCAATGTGGATGTGGATGCTGCAGCGGTAAGACATTTAACCCCTCGCCCCTCTCCCAGAATAATGTCCCACTGAATACCTTGCCTCACATATTGTAAATCCACTGACTCAGATTTGGGAGGACCACAGTGTGGACCAAACCCAAAGCCCAAAAAGCATCCTTTCTTACACATTCCCACCTAGCAGTCATTCGTCCTTTGCTTGAAAACCTCCATTGGGGGAGGGGAGAGTGAGCTACTACTCTTCCAAAGCAGCCTGTTACACTTTGGGATATTTTAGAAGTTTTGTTGGAAGACGATTCCCCCCTAGGTAAGCCTGAAATTTCTTCTTTGCAACTTGTACCTTTTGCTCGTAGCCCTGCCCAGTGCGGTCAAGCAGAAAAGTCAAATCCCTCTTCCTCTTGAAAGCCCTTTAGATACTTGAAGAGAGATCTTATGTTCCCACCCACCCCCCACTCATTTCTCCTCCTAAACATTCTAATTACTAGTTACTTATCTAACTAGATCAAACACATTTCCCCGCAGGAAGTGAGTTCAGTTAGTAATTAGTTTTAATTACGATGAAAATGTATTAGTTTATCCTTTATGAAACTATAATGAAAACTTCTTGTAGTACTTGGATATATGCTGTCCTATATAAGGATAGGGGTCTTCCTCACCCATGTGATTTCATTCATTTCATTTCCCCTCTACCAAGAAAGGTCTAGAGCACCAGGAGATTAAGTTACTTGCCTAGAGTTACACAGTTGGCTTTATGTGTCAGAGGCAGGACTTTAACCCAGATCTTCCTGGTTCTGAGGCCGGCTTTCTATCCTCTAGGCCATACTGCCTAAAATTTTGCTATATATTATGCTTCTATGCTTTAAATCCTAGGACACACCAACAGAGACAAAACTATTTTTACCTCATCCTATGAAGGGGCAGGGAAAGGTGAGGAGAGAAAGGGAAGAACTGTCATTGCATTTACTTTATACAGTTTTGAAGATTTTTTTGAAAATTCTTTAACCCTTTTTTCTAATTCTTATCGCTATACAAAAGCTAGTGTTATCTTCTCACCAAAAATGCAATATTAGGGAACCATGGAGATGGTTCAGTGATACACAATGTCCTTTTAAAATATCCTACTTAATATTCATTAATTTTAGATGGAAACATCTTTGATCAGTGATTTACAGTGAATTTTACACTGACTCATCACCTATGACTCATTAATTAACTGAGTTTGTGAAACCATTTGAATCTCTAAAAGTTACTAACATAACTGGTTAGAATTCAAAAGGATTATAATATTTCAAGCTACTTGCAGTAATGCCAACCATTCACTGGAAATATCGAATTTCCCTCTGAGTCAGTCAAATACATTCAACCTGAGCTCCTATCAGCATTCTCCCTTAGCCATTTGACTGAAACCCAAAATATTCTCTTCTGATGAATTTATTTGGTTTAATGTCTGTAGTTGCTAATATGAGGAAGATTCAATTCAATTGAACATTTTGTGTTAGGTACAAAAGTTATAAATACAAACAAAAGAAATCTTCCCTGCCCTCAAGGACCATTTTGCTTTAAAATCATACATTCTGGGTAGCTAGGTGGCACAGTGAATAGAGGGGGGGAATGGGAGGGTGTCCTGATGTCAGGAGGACCTGAGTTCAAAGGTGGCCTCAGACACTTAACACAAAAAAAACTAGCTGTGTGATCTTGGGCAGGTCACTTAACCCAACTGCCCCTCCAAAAAAAAGCAAAAAAAAAAATACTACATTCTACAAGAAGTCTTTCTCATTCTGTCTTAATTCTAGTGCCTTCCCTCTGTTTATAATTCCCAACTGATCCTTCATATAACTTGTTTGTACAGTTGTTTTCATATTGTCTCCCAATTAGTGTGTGAGCTCCATGAGAACAAGGACTGTGTAATTTTTTTGAGGGGGGGGGGATTGTTTATTGTTGTTTGTTTTTTGTATCCCTAGGATTTAGAACAGTGTTTGGCACATAGTAGGCACTTAGCCAATGCTCCCTAATTGATTAATAAATGCATATTGATTGATTGAGCTATAGCTGTCAATTTTATATTCATACAAGATCTGATAATGTCACTATTCTGTTTAAAAAAAAAATCTTCAAATCAATCTTCCCATTGCCTCTAGGGCAGAATATACAAACATCTCAGCCTGGCACTTTAAGACCTATACAATCTAGCTCCCACCTAGCATTTCGGCCTTATTTCATATGACCCCCTACTTCTTAAACTCTCCATTCCAGTCAAGGTTGCCTTATAGCTATTGCTTGTGCTGGACATTCCATGTCTGCATCAAGCCTGTCCCTCATGCATCCTTGGATTACACTCCTTCCTCATCTCTTTCATGTCTTAAAATCCCTGGCTTCCTTCTAAGTCTCAGGTCATGAGTTGCCTCTTAATCCCTTGAATTGTTCATACCCAATTATTTCTCCTCAAATTATTATCTATGCATTTATCAGTTTGGATGTTATATCACAAAACCCCACATATCCAAAGTAGACTGTCTTCTTGCATTTAAAGCCAGATTTCTTATTCACCACATTTCTGGTATTTTCTGTTGTTTATTCATATATTTACTTATTTTTGGTTTTGGTTTGGGGTTTTTTTGGAGGCAATCAGGATTAAGTGACTTACCCATGGTCATATATTCTAGTGAGTATCTGAGGCTGGATTTGAACTCATGTTCTCCTAACTCCAAGGTGGATGCTCTCTGTCCACTTCATCACCTAGCTGCCCCTGTTGGTTGTTTGTTTTGCTTTGTTTTAACTCTGCTAAACATAAACTTAAATTTGTTCTCTCCTGGAAGATGGGAGAACTCATTGTGTTTGTAATTAGAGTGAGATTTAAGTAAAAAAAATGTCACATGTTCCCATTCAATTTTTGAACCAACAGAAACCTATAACTCTGAGTGGCATTTGTCTTGCTTTTTTTTTTTTTTTTTGAAATAAACAAATTTGTCATTCTTATGTAAAATGTTGAGTCTGCATTTCATCCATCAAATCTGCTCCATTTGCATTGGCTCAAAAGAAGCTCTAAGCCTCAGTTCTGTGTAACTATAAAACAGGCAGAGATAATAACACTTTTGCTACTTATCTCACAGGGTGGTTGTAAGGGTCAAATGAGAAAATATGCATGCTCCGTGAATATTTGCTATTATTACAAAACTTGTATGGATTCTAGAGAAATATGACATTTTTTCTCACCTCTTACTAATTTCAAGGCTACATAAGGTATACCCTAGAAAAGCCTTTCGAGGTTGGTTAGAATGGAACTGTCTCCCCTCCCAGCTGCTTCTCACAGTATTAACCCTGTCATGTGGAAAGACAGCTTGCTGGGTGCCTGAGGCATTAATACATGAGTGGCACAATTTCTTGGTTGTCAAGCTGCAAGGAATTCCTGGAAGGCAGGAAAGTCCATCACAGTGTCCTACTTCCTGTCAGAAGAGATATGTTCAAACCCTCCAATGGGACACAGTGTCTTCTATCCCTATAGGCACTAGTTCATGGTTACTTCAGGGCATTCAGTATGATATGTTAAAAAGTAATCTGAAGGATAGAATGCCCTGTTATAGATACAGGGGATATACATCAGTGATTGACAACCACCATTTTTTTCCCCTCTTTCCTAGGAAGTGGCCTGTTCTTGTCAAGTCAAATCCATGCCCACATTTCAGATGTATAAAGAATCACAAAAGGTATTTTACATTTTGATAATAATTGGTAGTGGTTATATTCTGATCCTGGCAGAATAAAAAGCAGGCCAGCCGTGTTTCTTTAATAACAGTCTACAAAAGGCTTAGTGTGGGCTGGCTGTTGATGAAACACTCTTCTGTATTTTGATAAATTAACCGAGCAGTGGAGAAAAGGCATTCAAATATGGAGTGGATTATTCTGATTCTTGGGAATTTGCCTGAATTTATATGTGTCACTGGACCTCTCAGCTTCAGTATCCTTATCTGTAACCCTGGAATAATAGTGATAATTCTACCTACTTTGCAGGGTTATTATGGGGTTATTTAAACTTTGCAAAGCTTAAAGCACAATGTAAACATGAATTATTAAGTGGCAATTTGTTGCATATTGAACAAAAACTTAGTTTAACCTCATATCACAGGAGTGTTATTCAAATCTGCAAATGACACAAAGTTGGATGAGATAACTAATAAAATTCATAAGAACAAATATTTGAAATTATTCATGCTGGACTGAAATGACCAAAATAAAATTCAATAAGGATAAATGTAGTGTTTGGTATTTAATTTCAAAAAAATACATTTCCAAAGTACAGAATTGGAAAGCCCTGGATTAGTAGCAGAGTTGGGTTTGTGTTTTGTGCTTTTATTTGTTTGTTTTATGTAGGGTTTTTGCTGACCTTATATAGCTTGAGATGAGCCAATAGTTTGATGTGGCTATGAAGAAAGCCAATGGAAGAATGTAGAATTAAGTATAAGTGGTGACTACAATATATTGAATTGAGTCCCTAAGAAGAATTATCCTTGTTATCTTTCCTAATCATATGTAAGATCAAAATCACATAGAAATAATAGTCCTACTATGCATTGCACTGCTCAGATAAATCACTTTTGGAGTATTGACTTTAATTCCAAGTACCACTTTTGAAAGGAAAATTGTAAAAACCACTATTAAACTGGGGAAAGGTTAGGAGGGGGCCACAGCAGGCATCCTGTGGGGAGGTGAGCAATTTGGTAAGAGAATTTAAAACTATATTCATGTCATATGATTTAAGGAGCTAGTGATTTTTAGCCTGGAAAACAAAACACTAAGGACACATGATAGTTGTCTTTAAATTTTTGAAAGACTTCATGTCCCAGAGAAAACTTCACCTTTTATAAGCAGTCTTTCCTAATCCCCCTTAAAGCTAATTTGCATGTTGTTTGTTCCATTAGACTGAAAGCTCCTTGAGAGCAATGATTGTCTTTGTCTTTCTTTGTATCTGCATCACTTGGCACCATGCCAGGCAAATAGCAGGTGCTTAATAAATGCTTTTTGACTGACTGATGGACTCTCCTGTAAGCTAGAAGATGTATTTTCCCAGTTGTTCTCTGTTGATCTAATTCATTGACCATGAGTTAGAATTTCAAGATAGATTTCAGATCTACATAAGAAGGAACTATCTGACAAACAGAGCTCTCCAACAATGAAATGGTCTGCTTTGTGAGGAAATGAACTCCCCATCACTGGAGGTGTTCAGGCACACTGCTTAGAGTAATAAAAAGAGTGCTGGATTACAATTCAGGGGAGAACTGAGTTTGAGTCCTGCCTCAACAGTTACTAAGTCAAGAGACCATGTCACATGATTTTTAAGAAATATATAGTGGTTGTCTATGGTGACAAACTGGGGACCTCTTGGGCAGTCATCATTGGTAGCATTTGAGATTATGTGTATATATGTGCACACGTATACACACATACATACACAGATATCTACATATATATGTACATACATATGTACATATATCCCTCTTAGAACTCATGTTTCATTCCATTATTCTTTTGAGGTTAGGTCACTTTAGTTCTGAGATTGTATGCCATGTGTAACTGCCATATAATATTAATGTTAAAGATCTTATTGGTATCTGAGACAAGCTTTTGTAGGCTATATGTATAAGTTATGCCAAAGCAGACTCTTGAAGGGTTAGAGACTAGCACCTAAATGAGCCCTAATTGAGCAAGCTTAAAGTCACAGAATCTAGCCCTATAGTAAGTTCCTTATCTCTCTTAAGGTTCTGCTTACTGAAGAACAACCACAAAATTAGAATCATAGATTATCACTGGAAACAACCTTCGAGATCCCTAGGTCTACCTCTATCATTTCAAAGATGAAGGATCTCAGGTCCAGGGAAGCAAAGTCCAGTGTTCAGAGATTTCTAAATTTCCATCAAATTCACTTCAAGTGAAACTTTTATCATTACTAAGGTATAGACTTGTTGAAGATCAATTATTCAGCTACTGAATCCAGAACTGGAAAAAATGAAGAGAGCAGCCTGACTAAAGAAGGCATTTGTGGGGAAGCAATAGAAAATGAGTGTGGAGAGGCAGACTGGATGTAAATGATGGATAGCTTGAAAATCCAAATGGAGATGTTCCTAGTGTATTTAATTCTATGTTGTATAGCAGCAGATTAATGGCAGCAACTATTTAGGAAAATGAATCCATTGGTCATGGGCTACATGTATTCCAATCCCAACCAATTCAGCAAGCAATTTATTAAATACCTATTGTGTGCAAGGCACTGTGCTATGGTCAGGGAATACAGAAACAAAATAAAAATGGTCTCTATTCTAAAGAATATTACATTTAACTTAAGGGATATGATGTTAGGGATATGCAGTATTTTGGGGACAGAGAGAGCACTTAAGGGGCTCAGGAAAAGCTTTTTGTAAGAGGTATCATATGACCTGCATCTGTAGGAGACAGTTGATGACATGGGCCTTGAACAAAGAGGATTCTCAGGTGAGGTGAGGTAGTTGGGGGTCAGACTTTGTAAAGGAATAAAGGCAGAAGATAAATGCCAACTATGGAGACCAGCAAATAGGCCAGTTTGGTAGAATATAATGTATAAGAAAAGGAACAAAGTGAATTAAAATATAAAAACTACAATCTGAAAGACCAGTTCAGAAACTTATGGTGAACTAAGGATGATCATAGGGTCATAGAATTAGAGCTGAAAAAGACCTCAAGAAATCAACTTGTCCCATCCGCTTACTTTATAAATTAAAAAATGGATGTTCTGAGAAGTCACATGATTTGATCAGAGTCACACAGAGAGTGTTTGAGGCAGACTTGGAATCCATGTCCTGACTTCAGGTCAAATACTCTGACCCCTACATAACACTGCCTCTTGGGATGTGAAGAAACTCAATTACACTGAAGATGGTGGGAATGGAGAAAAAAGGACAAATCTAAAAGAGTTTCCAAAGAAGGAATAATAAGACTTGGTAGCAGAATGGTTTTAAGGAAAGAAGGAAAAGGAAAAGATTACTGTAGGGTTTCAAGACTGGAAAACTGTAAAATGGGTGGTACTACCCATAGAAATGCAGAAAAGAAGGTCTTCTTCATATGGTTAACTTGAAGAGATTCATTTTGGATATGTTTCACTTGAGGTAGCAAAGGATCATCCAAGTGGTGATGTGTTATGGGTTGGGACCAACAAGTAAAAGCTAATTTCTGCATTTTTGATGTTCCTGCTAATTCCAGAAAGATTGTTTACAATTCATGCTAAGAAACATTTCATGAAACACTAAATTTTCATATACTATTCCCCCTGAGCAAATGAATCCCTCTTCATCTGTAAGAATTCCCCATTAAGGGATAAGAAACTCAGTTTGTGGAAGGTTAATTATTTTTGTGGATCTAGTCTGATAGTGGGAGGTAAACAGCAACAAAGAACAAGAGAGTTTAATGAGTTTCTGGCTTTGGAGTAAAGGGATGGTGATTTTATTTTGCACTAACAAATATCAAGATTATTTTTACACAAATTTTTGCTTAAGGATCCAACATTTCTATCTACAATATCAAATCAGACTACATATTTGTCTTGCATGGCTTCCATATTTTGGGAGTATGAGAAGCTATTTTTCAAACAAGTTGTATTACTATGCAATATCACATTTTTTTTTGCCTCAAAAATATTCACACAACCTACTTTCCTCCCCTCGCAGTTGTTTTCTTTCTGAAAAATCATTGGTTCAGCATATTTCACTTCTGCTACAAGTTTTATTTTTTAAAAAACATATTCTAACTAGAAAGTAGCTGACACACCCTTCTGTGGGAATTTACTGAATTTCACTACTAAGACTTTGGACTAATTATTTCGAACATTGGGAATACAACTAATTGCAGTTTTCTGTGTGCCTTAGTTTCTTTTTTTTTTCAAATGCTTTAACTTCTGATTTACATCATTCATTTCCACCAGATTTTGAGTTACAAATTTTTTCCCCATTTTTCCCCTACACACCACCCCAAAATAGCAGTCACACAGGATATCCCCTCCTCCAATTTGCTCTCTCCCATATTTTCTCCCATACCCCTTTTCACTTTTCCAGTGGATCTCTATGCCCCAGTGCCTGTATATCTTATTTCCCAATTACATGTAAAATAGTATTAATAATAGTATATATATTTGAGTATTTGATTTTAAAACTTTGAATTCCAGATTCATTCCCTTCCTCCCTTGTTTCCCACCCTTACTGGGAAGATAAGCAGTTTAGTATAGGTTGTACATGTGTGGCTAATGCAAAACAATAACATAGTAGATATATTGTAAAAGACCGACTATATTTCCCTCCCTCCTATCCCACCTCCCACTTGTTCTATTCTCTACTTTGATCTCATCCCTTTTCAAAAGTGGGTGCTCCCAACTTCCCTCCCCCCTCCCCAGCCTACCCTCCCTTCCATCATCCACCCTCTCATTCCCTTTCCCCCTACTCTCCTGGAGGGTGAGATACCCTATTTAGTGTGTATTTCATTCCCTCCTCAAGCCAAATTCAATGGGAATAAGGTTGACCAATTCCCTTCTGCCTTCCTATTCTTCCCCTCTATTGTAACCATTTTTCCCTTGCCTCTTCTATATGAGATAGTTTACCCCATTCTGTCTCTCCCCATCTCTTCTAATTATATTCTTCTCTCACCTTTTAATTTCACCTTTTAAGTATCATCCCTTCCTGTTAAATTGGTCCTGTGCCCTCTATCTATGTATACCTGTAAACATATATACACACATTCACATATGTATTCATATGCCCATATACCCTCATATATAGACATATATATATTTCTATTCCCTTCAACTACTGAGAAAAGTTTCATCAGTTACAATTATTGTTTTCCATGTAGGAATGTTAATAGTTCAACTTTGATAAGTTCCTTATGATTTGTTTTCCCTGTTTACCTGCTCATGCTTCTCTTGCTTCTTGTGTCTGAATGTCAAATTTTCTATTCAACTCTGATTTTTTCATCAAGAATGCTTGAAAGTCCTCTATTCCACCAAATGACCATATTTTCCCCTGAAACATGATACTCAGTTTTTCTGGGTAGGTGATTCTTGGTTTTAATCCCAGCTCCTTTGCCCTCCAGAATATCATATTCCAAGCCCTTCGATCCCTCAGTGTAGAAGCTGCCAGATCCTGGGTTATCCTGATTGTGTTTCCACAACACTGAAATTGTTTCTTTCTGGCTGCTTGTAATATTCTCTCCTTGACCTGGGAATTCTGGAACCTGGCTATAATATTCCTAGGAGTTTTCTTTTTGGGATCTTTTTCAGGAGGTGATCAGTGGATTCTTTCAACCTCTATTTTGCTCTCTGGTACTAAAACATCAGGGCAGTTTTCTTTGAGAACTTCCTGGAGGATGATTTCTAGGTTCTTACTTTGATCATGGCTTCCAGGTAGTCCAATAATTTTTAAATTATCTCTCCTGGATCTATTTTCCAGGTCAGTGGTTTTTCCCATGAGATATTTCACATTTCCTTCTATTCTTTCATTTGTTTGTATCTGTTTAACAGCATCTTGATTTCTCATAAAGTCATTAGCTTCCATTTGCTCCAATCTAATTCTGAAGCAATGATTCTCCTCATTGAGCTTTTGAGATTCTTTTTCCATCTGGCAAATTTGGCTTTTTAAGGCATTCTTCTCCTCATTGTCTTTTTGAGCCTCTTTTGTCATTTGAGTCAGTCTGTTTTTTAAAGTGTTATTTTCCTCAGTCAGGCTGTTGACTCTCATTTTGTAATTTTCTTGCATTGTTCTCATTTCTCTTCCGAATTTTTCCTCCACTTCTCTTATCTGCTTCTTAAGGTCCTCTATGGCCTGTAACCAGCTCATATTTTCCTTTGAAGCTTTTGGTGCAGGAGTTCTGACTTTACTGTCTTCCTCCTGTTCCATGCTTTGCTCCTTTTTATCCCCAAAATAGGAGTGTAATGTTGGAATCTTCTGTCTGCTTTGTTTCCTTTGCCTGGTCATGTCGCCCCTCAGTCACTTGACCCCTGGGCTTTTTGCCACAGTAGGACTCTGCCACCAGACAGGGGAGCTTTCATCCCAAATGCTGGGGTTTTCTCAGCTGCCAGAGGTATTAGTTGGGTGCTCTCTCTGAGGTCTCCACACACTCTGGCAAGCTGGACACACACCCCAGGACCTCCACCCTAGACTGCAATCCAGATCCAAGAAGGTTAAAGCAAGGGCTTTAACCCTTTAGTCTTTTAACCTTTAGTCCCTTTAGACTGGTGCTTGGTCCCCCTACATTCTGCAGGCCAGGAGCTGAAGCTGCCACATGGTGCTGGTTGGCTGTGCTGGTGTCTCAGAGGCTTCTCACCCCAGGGGCAAAAGCCAGGCACTCCCACTTACTGGGTCCCAAGGTCCAGACTGCACTGACCTCTCACTTTGTCCCTCGCATCTATGTGTTGATAAATCTGGAAACAGCCACAGCTGCTGCTGATCTGGGGTCCCTCAGGCCAGCGGCTGGTCAGGCCCACCCTGGGGCTAAAACCTTCTGCTCACCCTGGCCTGGGCTCCGCTTCCAGAGCTTTGCACTGGCCGATTCCTACTGGCCTGGCGGGCTGTCCTTAGGGGGAGGTTAGCTTCTCTGTGTCATTTTGTGGGTTATGCAGCTCCAAAATTTGTTTAAAGTCACCTTTTTACATGGATTGGGGAAGGTGGAAGCTGGAGCCGCAGGGAGGTCCTGCTTCTACTCCACCATCTTGACTCTACCACCTATTTCTGCCTTAGTTTCTTAAAGGAAACTGGTACTCTCCCTTAGATTGTAATGAAGGAGATGGAAAAACTGAACCAATGACCTTGATGTAGGTTCTTCTCATTGCTTTGGCATCTCAGAAAACATGTGTTAACAATCCTCTGATTCAGCCACAGAAAGATAGTAACAGAAGAGAAGAAGTAGTCAGATCTCTACTAGTATAGTGGGTTTGGCTTTATAGACTGATTGATGAAAATTCCGTCAAAGTGAGAAAACCTAAATGTGTATATTATGTACATGTCTCATGTATATTATGTACAAAAAGTCCCAGTCTCAATCACTGGATATCTTTTTGTTGTTTTATATTTAATGTTTATTTTATTTTTCTCAATTACATATAAACAACAATTTTTAACTTTTGTTCTTTTAAATTTTTGAGTTCCAAATTCTCCCTCCCTCCTTCTTTCCCTCTTCTTGAGAAAGCAAGAAATTTGATATGGGCTATACATGTGCAGTCATGCAAAACATTTCCATATTGGCCATGTTGCAAAAGAAAACACAGACCAAAAAAACCCAAGACTAAGGAAGTAAAAAAGTATTGCTTCAATCTGCATTCAGACTCCATTAGTTCTTTCTCTGGGGGGGGAATAGCATTTTTGTCATAAGTTCTTCAGAATTGTCTTAGATCATTGTATTGCTAAGAATAGCTAAGTCATTCATAGTTAAACATCATACAATATCACTGTTACTGTGTATAAAGTTCTCATGATTCTGCTCATCTCACTTTTCATCAGTTCATGTAAGTCTTCCCTAGGCTTTCCTGAAACCATCCTGCTCATCATTTTTTACAGCACAATAGTGTTCCATCACAATCATGTATCACAATTTTTCAGCCCCAATTGATGGGCATACCCTTGATTTCCAAATCTTTGACAACACAAAAAGACCTGCTATAAATATTTTTTGTATATACAAGTCTTTTTCTTTTTTCCTTGATCTCTTTGGGATACAGAACTAGTATCATATACTGGATATCATACCCTTTAATTCTAGGTATGCCCTAAGGCTATGTCCTACACTCTTATTTTCTCTGTATTCTCTCTTTCATAGTGATCTCATTAGTTCCCATGGGTTGATTTATACAAATGACTCCCCCATCTAGAAATCCAGCCCCACTCTTTTTCTTGAATTCTAACCCTACGTGACCATCTACCTATTGAACATTTAGAATGGAATGTCTCCTAAGCATCTAGACTCAACATGTTAAAAAACAGAACTCATTATCTTTTCCCCAAAACCAATTCCTCTTTCCAGCTTCTCTAACAAGATGGGATAGAGGAACCACCATTTTTCTAGGTACCTACATTGTCAACTTTGGAGTCATTCTTTTTTTTTTTTAAAGCAATCAGGGTTAAGTAACTTGCTCAAGGTTACACGGCCAGTTATTTTTGTGTGGGTGCCGAGTATCTGAGGCCGGAACCGATCCCAGGTCTCCCGACTCTGGGGCCGGCGCTCTTACTGCGCCACCTGGCTGCCCCTGGAGTCATTCTTAATTCTTCCCTCTCCCTTATCTCACATATTCAGTCAGCTGCCAAACAGCATCTCTTACACACATCCCTTTCTCTCTATTAAATGGCCACAACTCTAACTCAAGTCCCCATTATTTCTCAACTGGATTTTTGCAATGCCTCCTAATTACTCTTTCTTCTCCAATCCATCCTCCACAGCATTACCAAAATGATATTATTAAAGTACAAGTGAGATCATCTCATTCCTTGCTTTATAAACCGAAGTGACCCCATATGATTCTTTGCAATTAGATACAAAGTTCTCTTTTTGGCATTTAAAGTTCCTCACCACATGGCTCCAACCCTCTAGCCTCACTATGCATTACTTCCCTTCACATACTATATAGTCCAACTGTACTTGTTTTCTTGCTGTTTCTCACATGTGACATTCCATTTTCTATCTCAGCACCTTTGCACAAGTTGGAACAGCACCCGGAACATACTCCCTTCTCACACTCTTAGAAGCCTCAAGTTTCCCTGAAAGCTACTTCTAGAGTACTACTGTACTTCCTACATGAGGCCTTCCCAATTCCCTCAACTGCTAATGTCTCTGCCCCAATACCCCCAAAATATATATTGTTACTTATTTTATGTATAATTATTTTCTACATATTTATGTGTGTACGTATCTTCTTTGTAAGAAGATGTAATGGTCCTTAAGAAAAGGGACTGCTTCATTTTTTTGTCTTTTATGTCTAGCACCTAGGACAGTACCTGATACATAGTAGGTATTTAAAGGCTTGTTGATTGATTTATGTAAAAAAAAAAAATCACTCACTTTAGAATCATGGTTCCCCGCTTGTTTATTATTTAGGTATGGTGTTAAATACTTTAATTAGCTATAATTGGCTAATGTCCACAAAATCATCTTGTACAAATTTACAGCCTTAACAGGGGAATCAGTTTTCTTCTTTAAAGGCAGCATTTTCTGGAGCTTTAAACATCTACTTTAGAAATCTACAGGCAGAAGATTCTGAACAACTATAGCTATTATCTAAGTTATCCTTTGACAAATGACTGATGGTGTTGTTTGGTAGATGGCTCTAATTTCACTGATTACAAGAGAAGTTTGATGGGTAGTAGTTATCATTATTCATTTCATCCAACACTTAATAAGCACTCACAGACAAAATGTTTAGATAAGACCTAGTCTCTACCCTTATAAAAGTTCTGGTCTTGTAGAAGGTTGAGATACCAACACAGAAAGTTTTAGAACATAATATTACAAGGTAAGCTTTTTTTTAGAGAGGTGTAAAATAAAATGCTCTGTGAGGTTCAGTTTCCTCATCTGAAAAATGAGGATAACCTACCTCCCAAGGCTGTTGAAGGATAAAATACCTGTAAAGTTCTTTGCAAATCTTTATGTGCTATATAAATGCTAGCTATTAATTCGTGGTATGTTAGAGATCCATGGTATGGAGTCAGAGTACCTGAGTTCGAATACTACCCTCTGCCACTTATTCTTTGACATCAGACAAGAACTTTTGCCTCCCTAGATCTCAGCTTTTTAATCTGTAAAAGAAAAAAAAGTGGATTGGACTAAACTTCTGAGTTCTCTTCTAGTTCTAAATGTATAAACTTATGATCTTATGATATAGCATCCTAAAATAATGTCAAGTGAATTTCCCTCTTAATTTTCTTAGTGTCATTTATTTAAGATGAGCAGGTCAAATAACTCACTACTGTACAAAATCAAGCTTCAATATCAACTGCAGGCCCAGCATCTAGTTAGTTCCTGCTCTGCCTATTTGCAAATTCTGCTTTTTTTTTTTTTTGGAGGGCAATTGGGGTAACTTGCCCAAGTTCACACAGCTAGGTTGTGTGTGTGTGTGTGTGTGTGTGTGTGTGTGTGTGTTAAGTGTCTGAGGCTGGATCTGAACTCAGGTCCTCCTGACTCCAGGGCCGGCACTCTACTCACCGTGCCACCTAGCCACCCCAACTGTTTGCAAATTCTGACTAAAGATAATCAGCTATAGCTCTGGTGTTTCCCTTCCTGCCATCTGTTCTTTAATGTGTAAAGCACTACCTTCCCTTTGTGCTTTCTGTAAAATTCCCTTGTATTCATCCTGCCTATATAACCAAAACCTATATAAGGTTGCTGAAACTAATGTTCTGGGCTCACCAAATTTCATATAAAATGATGCCTAGATTCAGCATAATGGATCAATTTTTCTGTATCTCTGCAAAGTTGATCCTTGGGAAAATTTTGTCACAATAAGAGCTCTGGATTTGTGATTGCACTTGACCTGGATTTGAATCCCCAGCTTTGGCTACTACCTACTAGGTGATGCTGTGCATAGAATGCTGGATTAAAGTCAGGAAGACCTGAGTTGATATCTGGCCTTATACATTTACGAGCTGTGTGACCTAGGCAAGTCACTTCACTTCTGTGTGACTCGCTAAATTCTATCTTAACTTTTGTAAAATGGAGGGGGTGGGGGTGGGGGGAGAAATAGCACCAATTTCCCAAGGCAGTTGTGAGTCTTTAAAATGAGACAATATTTGTAAAGCACTAAGCTTATTAAATGAGTGTCTCCTTCCTTTAGGTCTCTAGGCATGTTTCCCCATCTGTAAATAAAGATTGGACAGAATAAACTCTGAGATTCCTTCCAGCTTTAACTCTTAGAATTAAATTGTACCAGCCAATTTAGTTGCATCAGTCCTGTAGTCCTAGGTCATTCCAGTAAGTAGAGTCCCCTATAGCTCACTGGGAGTCCTCTTCAGAGATTGTCATTTGTCTGGCTTTTCCTATGAATAAAGCTTTTGTGAGATGAGTAGTAATATCTGAGCAAACTTAGTAACAAGGTATTAAACCAATCCAGAGGAGTAGACTTTTATATATTTAGGTTAACAGTATAAATGCTTCATGAAATGTTTTGGAAACCCAGTACTTTGGGGTGTCGGATTCTGAATGAACCCTTTGGTGTCCTGGTGGGATATAACAATTTGGCTGATATATTTAAAGACCAAGGATTTGTGTTAGCCAGGTCCACATACACACAGCAATCTGTCTGCCTAACAGCACTGCCCATAAGAAACAAGCCAGACCAATTGTTGCAGCGGATTCGAGACTTGACAATTTCCTTTTTTAGATACAACTTCAGATTCTAATCTTAGCTGGTACAACAGTACAGGAAGTTCCTGATAGAGGATTACCTTACTTTCAAATGTTCCTGACATGTGAATGATTGCTCTAGCTGGAGAATCAATATGTCCTAAGGCCCAGGCATGGATCTTTCACACAAGCTCACATACATGCGTGCATACACACCCACACATACATGCACTACTACCACAACTACCAAAGTCATGTGGTTGCAAGGATTCTCATTCCTTCTCACCTGCCCTGCTGACCCATCTGGGCTTTAGTCCCACTATAATGGAATTATATATTTTTAAGGTTAGAAACAACCTTAGGGATCATCTTGTCCAATGACTTCATTTTGCAAATACGTAAACTTAGGTCCAATAACAGGAAGGGGTGTGCTCAAAGTCTCATGATCAAGACTAGACCGTAACTGGCCTCTCTTCTTACAATTTGCTCCTCTCCATGTGTTCTTCAGTTCAGTGACACTGACTTCCTTCTTGGTCCTCATATAAGACCCTCCATCTCTCAACTCCACTCATTTTTGCAGACTGCCCTCCATGCCTGGAATTCTCTTCCTTTCCTTTTTTGCCTCCTGAATTCTCCGGCTTCAGGTCCCAGCGAAAATCCCACTTTATACAAGAAGCCTTCCCTAATGCCTTCCCTTCTAAAATTAACTCCATTAAATAATATCCTGCACCTCTCCTGTTTGTAGATAATTGTTTTCATAGTGTCTCCCTAATGAGGCTGTGAACTCCTCGAAAGCAGGGACTGTTTTTCCCTTTCTTTACTCTCTAACACTGGGAACAGTGTTTAGTACATGTTATTGTTGTTAAGTCATTTTTCAGTCATGTCCAACTCTTTGTGACAGCATTTGGGGTTTTCTTGGCAAAGATACTGGAGTAATTCATCGTGTCCTTCTCCAGCTAATTTTGCAGATGAGAAAACAAAGGCAAAACAGGGCTAAATGACTTGCCCAGGGTCACACAGTTATTAAGTCTAAGGCTAGATTTGAACTCATGAAGATGAATCTTCCTGACTCCAGGCCTGATACTCTATCTTCTGCACCACCTAGCTAGCCCAAGGGGCTCATAGTAGGCACTTAAATATGTATTGACTTGACTACAACTGAAGACTTCTTTTCAGTGTTCTTTCTAATACATCACACTGCCTCAGCCCTTCTAATCTTCCTCTGACATTGGGGTTTATTCCATTGCCTACTTCTTTCTATCCCACCACCATCACACTGTCCCTTGTCTACACCCCAGATTCCTCACTTTTGTGACCTTCACAAATGCAGCTAGAGCCATCAGTGGCCTTGATCCGCCCTCAGTCTAGGACTGCTTCAGGACACCCTGGATTCAAACGAAAAAGTGGTTAGAGGCCCTCTTTTTCTGTCTCAATCTCTTTCTATCTTCCTGTTTCTCTGTCTGTCTCTGTCTCTCTGTCCTTCCCATGTGTCTCAAATATATCAATTTACCTGTTGGAACCTGGTAACATTTTTCATGCTTTTTATTTCTTTCAGGTGGCATCCAATCCATATTTCATCAGTATAGACTCACACAGATATGACTTATTCACTCCTCATGAAAACTTCCTTCATTGCTACAGAGTGGAAACTTTGGCACATTGAGAAAGAACATTGGATTTAGGGTCAGAGGGCCTGGGTTCAAATTCAACCTCCATCACTTACTATCTGGATAATGTTGGGCAAATGATTTAGCCTCTCTAGGCCTCAGTTTCATCTGTGAAATGAGAAAGTTGAACTGGATAGAAGCTTAGGTCCTCTACAAATCTTTTTTTTTTTTGCCTTTTGGAGGGTAATTGAGGTTAAGTAACTTTTCCAAGGTTACACAGCTAGTTTTTTTTGTGTGTGGGTGTTTAATGTCTGAGGCTGGAACCAAACTCGGGTCCTCCTGACTCCAAGGCCGGCGCTCTACTCACTGTGCCACCTAGCCGCCCCTCTCTATAACTCTTAATCTATGATTTTATGAATGTAGAGTATATAGTTACATGTGTCATTAAAGGGTCAAGTGGCTTGCCCATGGTTATAGAGTTAGTGTATATTAGAGGAAAGATTTGAACTCAGCTATTGTGGGAGTAATAGTCTAACCCCTACTTTCACACGTTATTCTAGTTTTTCCCTAAAAGGCATTGAAACAATTCTTGAGACTTAATTGGCCCAGAGAACTAAAGGTCTGGGCTTTTGACATCACTTCCTGTGTACAAAATGACCACATAGAGTTTTTGTCTGGTGGACCACCATGGGCAACTGAGAGGTAAAGGAGTGTCAGCTACATCAACTAACTCAGCATCCTTGATGCTTTTGCTTGCTGAACATCCTTTCTCTCCTATGGCTAAATGAATCTTCTTTTGCTAACCACTGAATGACCTAGGAGTATCTCTTCTTATTCTAACATCAGGCTGAAGTTATTATTATTACTATTACTAGTCCAGAACACCAGATCTTACTCACTACAAGCTCACCCCTCTGCCCTCTTTGCCATGATTTTCTACATTACTATAATTCTGCATTTTTATGGATTAATGAGTAAAGGCCATGATACAGGCCAGATGGAAACCTAACCACAATGGATACAATCAAATGTCATCTCTCCCCTCTCAAACCATCTCTTCCCCTGACGTCCCTTTTCCTGTAGGGCACCAGCATCCTCCTACTTCTTCAGATCTGAAGACTCAGTCACTTTTAGTTCTCCTTCCTTCACTCCTGTGCGGAATCAGTTTGGATTTAGAATCTATAGAGCCTAGCACTGAAATGTTTATTGCCTCCATCCCCTTCTTTTCATTTAAACTATCACTTCTGGGGGCAGCTAGGTGGTGCAGTGGATAGAGCAATGGCCCTAGAGTCAAGAGGCCCTGAGTTAAAATCCAGCTTCATGGCCTCAGACACTGATTATCTGTATGACCCTGGGCAAGTCACAAGTCCCCAATTGCCTCCAAAACAACAACTATCACTTTCTTAGTTCAGGCTTATCTTAGTTCAGGTTTGTTAGAGGGCTATCAAGAGAAAGTGAGTTAAAATGCAAATCTGGTAAAATCCAAATCAACAAATATCTCTTGATGATCTACCATGAATGATGGTCAAAGCTCTGTGCTAGAGAGATAATAAATAGAATTGGGATGATGTGAGTCCAGGTAGCCATGCTCATACTAATAAACAAAGAACCAGTACAAGGAAGGCCAGTAGGTATTCTCATGGTAGGAAATACTCACTTATAATCTTAGAGTTTTGCCTGGAGCTTGAGAGGTTAAGTGACTTGCCCAAAGTCGCAGATCTAGTTCGTACCACAGGTTAGACATGAGCCTAGTCTTCCTGACTCCAAAGCTAGCCTTTGGTAATCATGTTACCAATTGTTACTAAATTGTTAGTTACTAAATTTACTAAAACATTACTAAATCGTTAGTTCTTCTTCTAGGATTTGCAACATAGGGAAATCAGGAAACATCTCCTGAAACCTCTAGATGGATGCTTTCCCTTCCACTTGTAGCCTCTTTCACTCCCTGGCTTTGTGTTATATATATTTGTGCCTATAGAGCCCCAGAGTAGGAATCAAGGAGACTTGTGTTCAAATCCTACTTCAGACCCTGTGAGCTATGTAGTAGTAGGTCTCTCCCTTAGCTTCTCTGGGCCTTCTCATCTGTAAAAATGAGGGTTGGAATCAATCTGAAGAACCTTCCAGTTCTAAATCTAGGATCATGAGATTCCATGCAATCTCCATGTTATGTCAGGGTTAGAGGAAGGGAGAAAGACCCAGCTCTATGCCCATTTTCTTTCTCTGTGCATCATACTGCTATCAATGAATTGGTACCTTTTGGCCAGGTAGGAAGAAAAACTGGGAAGCTCCCTTTATGCCCCAGGATAGTCCCTCTGGTGAGCAAAGATTAGGAAAAATGAACAAAGATGACAATCCCACCACCTCCTCCATATTTCTGGGCAAAATAATGCTACAAAGAGTGATAGGTTTTTATTTATTTTTGAGGCTGTGTATAGGTCAGAGGCACCTAGTTTAACCTAATCTTCTGAGGCTGCTATAGCCACACTTGAATAAACCTATTCTCCAATTTCTCAAGAATAGTTTCCTGTTTGGGACAAAAAGAATGCAGCTCATTGTCAAAATAAGAAGTGAAAAATAATCAAGATGGAACTATAATTATAGGGTTCACTTACAAGACACTCAAAGGGTGAAATTGAGAGTGTAAGGTGAGGCATCCAGAATGGCTGTCCATGCTGCCCATGCAGCTGCTCCTTGTTTAAAGTGGATATAGTGCTGAATTATTTAATATTCTCATCAGACACACACTTATGTAATAATATTAAGCATATGCATAACACCTTAAGATTTGCAACATACTTTATAAATATCCCATTTGATTTTCACAACAACTCTGGAAGGTAGTTGCTATTATGATCTTCATTTTACAAATGAGGAAACTCACGGAGGTTAAATTATTTGCCTAGGGTCAAACAGCTAGTAAGTGTTTGATGCTACATTGAACACAGGTCTTCTTGACTCCAAACTAGCTGTAATGGAAATGCAAATTTAAAGATCTTCCCTGCCCCTAGGCTAAAGTGCACCTGGAGCCTGGGGTGGGAGGCTTGTTTTTCAGTAGATACTTTTTGATTGGCCAGTGGGTCCAGAAGGTTGTTACATTCTCTGACCCAGGAGAGGGCTATAGAATCCCTGATGTGAGGCTTTGCTTTGGGGCTCACTTTGAGAAGTGTTGTGTGATTTGACCAGATGAGACTCTGGGAAGCCATTGTTGAGAGCCCCCCAGCTTTGAAAAACCCAGATGTTGATTTGGTTTGGATGTAATGGTTGGACAGTTTGGAAACTGTCTACTTGATCTGTTTCTCTGTCTTGATAATTCTGTCTGTATACTCTGAAGTTCAGGGTGCTGACCTTTTTCCCCTGAACTAGGTAAACAATACATATTTGACTGATTAAAGTAAGGTTGTTAACCCATTTTGAGTTGCTTTCCTTTATCAAAGCAGATCCAAGAACCTGTATTGGCAGCCACCCTGGGGATGCTTGGGGTGCTTGCTGCTACACTAAGCACTATCCAATGTGCCACCCAGCTTCCTAAGAGTGCCAAGATGCATAGGATCGTAGATTTAGAGTTGGTAGCAACCTTAGAGGACATGCAGCCCAATCTCTGCATTGAACAAATGTCAAACCTAAGGCTCAGAGTGATCACATGACTTGCCCAAGATCCAGGTCATAAGGGACAGAATTGAGATTTGAACTCAGATCTTCTGGTTCCAGATAAAGCACTCTTATTTTTTCACTATATCACATTGTTTTCCTAAGGTAGTTGAATGGTTAGCCTCAGTTCTTCCATACTCCATCATGTCCCAGATAGAGAACTTTCACTCTCTGGCTTCCTATTCATAATTCAACTGAAACTGTTCCCTCCAAAGCCACCAGTGATCTCATATTGCCAAAGCTAATGGTGTTTTCTCAGTCCTAATCCTTCTTGACCTCTGCAGCTTTTGACACTGTCAATTACCCTTTTCCCCTTGATACTGCTCCTGAGTGCTTCTCCTACCTCTCTGACCACTTATTCTCGGTTTCTTTTGCTGAATCTTCATCTAGGTCATGTCCACTAACTATGCGTGTTCCTCAAGTCTCTGTCCTGGGCCATCTTCTCTTCTCCCTTGATACTATTTAATTCAGTGATTTCATTAGTATGCATAGATTCAATTATCTCTGTATGTATTACTCTTAAATATATTTGCTCAGCTCTAAGTTCTCTCCCAAACTCCAGTGTAAAATTTCCAATTGTCTATTAACATCTTAAGTTGTATGTCCCACGCATATATTAAATTAAACATATTAAAACTGAACTCATTATCTTTTTTTTTTTAAGCAATTGGGGTTAAGTAACTTGCTCAAGGTTACACGGCCAGTTATTTCTGGGTGTGGTGCTGAGTGTCTGAGCCCGGGATTCAATCTCCAGGTCATCCCGACACTGGAACCGGTGCTCTTACTCACTGAGCCACCTGGCCGCCCCTAAGCAATCGGGGTTAAGTAACTTGCTCAAGGTTACACGGCCAGGTGTTTCTGGACTAACTCATTATCTTTTATCTTAAATACTCCCCCCTCTTCTGAACTTCTCTACTGTTGATCCCCATCCTCCCAAGTCATCCAGGCTCACAACCTGGGTGTCATTTTCAACCCCTCTCTGTCTGTCTCTGTCTCTCCGTGTGTGTGTGTGTGTGTGTGTGTGTGTGTGTCTCCCCCTCAAATCCAATCAAGTTGCCAAGTTACGTTGTTTCTGCTTTCATAACAGATCTCATGTTGCCCTCCTCTGACACTGCCACAGTCCTGGTTCAGGCCCTCATCACTTCAGCAATAACCTGCTGGTTAGTCTCCCTGCCTTAAATCTTTCCCCCCTTCAGTCCACCCTCCTCTTAGCTGTCAAACTGATCATACTGAAACACAGATCTTGACTATGTCACCTTCCCTGCTCTCCCCCTGCCCCCATCCCAAATAAACTACAGCAACTATCACTTCCAGAATCAAATATAAAACCCTCTGTTTTTAAATTGCTTTAAAAACTTTAATTTTAAATTTATTTTAATTTTGAATCAAATTTCTTCCAGTCTAGCCTTTTTCCTTCTTCCCATGCTCTGTGATTCAGCAACACTGACAGAGCTGCTTGGTGCTGTGTCTTTGGACTGTACGTTTTCATGCCCAGAGCTCTCACCTTCCTTAGCACTGGCTCCCTGTCTCCTTGGCTTCCTTCAAGTCTCCTCTAAAGCTTTATCTTTTGCCAGGAGCCTTTCCCAGTCATCTTGAATCTTAGTATCTGCATTCTAAGATTATCTCTTATTTATCCTGTCATGTATCTTCTTTGTACCTAATTGTTTGCATACTGATTCAGTCTAAAGATTGTGAACTCCTCCAGAACAGAGACTGTTTTTTATCTTTGGATCCTCAGCACTTAACACAGTTCCTGGCATGTAGTAAGAACTTAGTAAATGCTTTTTAACTTGGTCTGGCCCAGAAGGCCCTGAAGCAGGAGCAAGAAAACCAGAATCCTTCTTTACCACAACCCAAACATCATGGGAAAGACAACTAACCATTATACAGCCTGATGGAGTGGGCTTAAGAGGGGTAGATAAAATCTCCATAAAGCTCACAAGAGCCAGCCTAGAAAAGAAATGATAAAGAAGTTCAGCCAGGAACACTTTGTTTCTTTGTTTTCTGTGAAACACTTCAGATAACTTCCTAAGAATGAGGGAGGGTGTATCAACTACTTTAATAAAGTTATTGGGAGGAACAAAAAAGGAGGGAGGCAGTAGATTCTTGATGGCTATGGGTCCAAAGAAGGCTCAGTGTCTGCTGCTGAATGATAATGTCTGCTAAATGATATAGCATTGAGTTATTTTTATTTAAACAAAAGAAATTTTCTAAATGGAGAAGATGTCTTATGGCCTTGTATAAAATGATGAAGTCAGTAAAGGCCATAGTAGGGACCTCCTTAGGGACCCCTCTACCTCTGAGGAGGCAGCTGGGTAGCACAGTGATAAGAGTACTGGACTTGGAGTCAAGAAGGCCGGAGTTTAAATTTTGCTACAGATATTTTCTGCTTGTGTGACTCTGGGCAAGTCATTTAACCACTGTCAGTTTGTTTCATTATCTATAAAGTAGGAATAAAAGTTCCTACTTCCCAGGGTGAAGATGAAACGAGATCATTTTTGTGAAGCTCTTTACAAACATTAAAGCACTATAGAAAAGCTAGTTGTTATTAATGTTACCATTATTAATATCTTTTACCACTCCTACTACCACTGCTATTCTTCTCCTATCTCCTGCCAAGTTTCCTCATTGCCCTATGCTATTGCATGAATGTCCCTGGGGCCTTTACTTCAGTATTTTGCCTGCACCTACCTCTTGATGCTCAAGTCATGCTCAGTCCAGGCTTCTACTAAATTGAATGTGGCCTGCTTAGCTCTGAAGAGCTCCTCCCTCCTTCCTAGCCTACCCAGGGACCCTATTCCCCAGTCAGTTAATATGATAAACTAATTTGAGCACATATTTATGTATGTGCATTTACGTGTGTATACATATATATATATTATATCTGTGTATAGGTATATAGGTATTTGTATATGTATCCGTGATTTCACTGGTGTGAGAGATTTCCATCCTAGTAACTCACTTCACTAATTCAAATAGGCATATACCTATATGTAATGGTAATGTAATTTGAATTTGAAGATCCCTTTGTGTTGACAAAGGTAGCAGGTACTTAGCACTTAGTAACTGATCAAGCCTCTGTTGGGGAAACAGAAGGTATGAACTCCTATCTCCTGTTGCTGACATAACAGGAAGGGGTTGGCTGGAACAGGCTGTGTGTATATAAGGAAAGCCCAGAGGGGCACAGGCAGAATTTCTTGGGACCAGCATCTGGTGGCAGGGCAGCTACAGAAGAGAGAATGGAGAACTGAGCCAGAATTTCCTGAGAACGTGTGGTGGTGGAGCTTCTTCTGAACAAGAGCCCAGGAGCCCAGAGCTTGGAGCCCAGGAGCCCAGAGCCAGGAGCCCAGAGTTTCTGTAATCTTAGTAATTGATAACTGAAGAAGTAACTGATTGAGTTAATCAAGTGGCCCCATGAGTGGAAGACTTTGACTATTGTACTTTGAGATGATGAATTGTTCTTTGTTGTGGCCATTTTAATGATAAGCTGCTTGTGAATATAAGTTGTAATATTGTGAATGCTGTACCTTGATTTTCTGTGAAAGTTTTGCTTTGATTTGTTATGGAATAAATAGAGTGTTCACTATGCTGTGTAATCAGAGCCTTAAAAGCTGTTCACAGTAGCATTCTTCTGGAAAGCTGCTTGTGCATGGCATTACACTATATGTAACTTGTTTTGCAGAAGGTTACCTGGGACACTGAGGTTTTATGTGACATCCTAGTATGTAAAGGGTAGGTCTGCTGAGTATGAAAAATTAGCCAAAAGAGATTGATCTGTTATTAGGCAAATAGTCTTAGCTTATAATAGGCAGAGTTGGGATGGAAGAAATCTGAGGTCATGTTTTATGATTCTCAAGATTGAACAACTCCATGATGCCAACAGATAAAGAGCTTCTGATAGGGTTGGGATATTGTTTTTATTCTCCTTCATTCACTGAACATTCCAACCACACTGGCTTTCTCATTCTCCTCTCCACACTTGGAATGCATTCCCTCCTCACCTCTTCTATGATCATGGATCATGGATTTAGAGCTGGAAGGGATCTCAGAGGTCATCTGGTCTAATCCCCTAATTTTACAGATGCAGAAGCTGAGTCCCAGATAGATCAAGTGATTTACACAAGCAGTAAATAGTAGAAGTGGGATTCAAATCCAAATCCTATGACTACAAATCCAGAACCTCCCTTATCTTTCTAAGGCTCAGCTAAGATGGCTACTTCTCAGCTCTTTTTTGTGGTGGCAAAGAATTGGAAATTAAGGGGATGCCCATCAATTGGGGAATGGCTGAGCAAGTTGTGGTATATGCATGTTATGGAATACTATTGTGCCATAAGAAATGAGGAGCAGACGGTCTTCATATTTACCTGGAGAGGCTTATACGAACTGATGACGAGTGACAAGAGTAGAACCAGGAGAACTTTGTACACAATTACAGACCCATTATATGGGTGACGACCAACTTTGATAGACTGGGCTCCTCGCAGCAATGCAAGGTTACAAGACAACTCCAAAAGACTCATGATGGAGGGAGAAGTCTACATTCAGAGAAGGAACTACAGAGTTTGAAGGCAGATTGAAGCAAACTACCTGTTCTCTTTCTTCTTCTTGTTTGGTTTTGTTTCCTCTTTCCCATTGTTCACTCCATCAGTTATAATCCTTCTTTACAAGCTGACTAATGTCTAATGTGAAAGTATCTGCAGATCTTATACTTGATTGCATGCCACCATGGCAGGGCGTAGGGAGGAAGGAGAGTGAGGGGAAGAAAATTTGAAACTCAATGGATTGTGGAACTGAATCTTATAAACTAAAAGTAAACAAACAAATTAATAAAGACCAAAAAAAAAAAGATGGTTGCTTCTATAGGAAGCCTTTCCTATCATTACCTCATATTAGCTTATCTGTGTACATATTTTTTTTTTAGAAGCAATTGGGGTTAAGTAACTTAACCCAGGTGTTTCTGGGTGGGTGCTAAGTGTCTGAGCCCGGATTCGATCCCCAGGTCATCCTGACACTGGGGCCTGTGCTCTCCTTGCTCCACCCTCTCCTACATCCCATAGAATGTAAGTTCCTTGAGGGCTGGGCCAATTTCATTTTTATATCCCCTCAGAATAGCACGGTACCTAGCACATAGTAAGCATTCAAAAAAAGTTTGTGGGATTGGAGTTTATTTCTAAACACTTTATGCATAGTTTCCTATTAGATTAGAGGAACATTAAGGCAAATTGCTCAAATAGAGGGAAATGAAAAGAGATAGGAATTCTTTAAGAAGCTATCAACTAAACACTGTATTCTAGATCAGCCTTCCATCATTTTCAGATATTAAAATTCAATTTGTGATATGGTGAGTGAAAGAGAACATTATTGAGATCTATACACTAATTATACAATTTGGAACAAAAATGGTAACACTAATAGAGCTTGAACAAGACCTAAGCTGTCATGCAAATAATTGAGTTAACCTTTTTTTTTCCTTTTTTAAAAATTTGCGAACAGATATTTGAATTCAGTGGTGCTGACGCCAAGACACTAGAAGAAAAGATTCAGGAACTAATGTGAGTTGATCTACAAATAAAATCATAGTTTCTTAGTTTTAAAAGATAACTAAAAATTTTGCTTATGTTTTATTTCCTTCCAGATAACTGAATGCTCCGTTAATTCCACCATCATCATGACTTAGAGCTTTACTTGTATGTTATCAGCTCATTTAAAAATATTCCAAAACTGCTCAGAGATACTGACTCACTTTCATTTTCTAACCTAGTCATACCATTCTTCTTCAGTGCTATCCTCAAGGAGAGTTAAAATGATCTCCACCACAAAAATAAATGTAGTTCATATTTATAATAATGCTTTACTGTTACAAAGTACTTTCACATATATCATTTCATCTGGTCCTCACAATAATCCAGGGCATACAAGTATTATTATCTCCATTTTATAGATAAGGAAACTGAGTTTAAATCAACTAAGGAACTTGACTAAAGACACATGACTAGGAAGTGGCAGAACTGGAATTTAAATCCATATTTACTGATTCCCAATCCATTGTTCTTTCCACTATTGGACATTGCTTCCATGGTAACCTGTTTCATTCCCATTATTCTAAGAAGGGTTTTTAAGAGCCTAGGGCCATGTTATTTTCCATCAATCCATCAACAAACATTTTTTAAGATCCTACTGTATGCCAAGAATTCTGCTAAGCCCTGGTTATACAAAGACAAAAATGAAATAGTCCCTGCCCTCAATGAATTTATATTCTAACAGGGGAAAAGATAAAACATACCTATAAAAGTTATATAACAGAATATATGCAATATTAATACAAGATAGCTTTGGAAGGGCTGCGCACTCAAAACTAAAGGGATCAAGAAAGGCTTAACATAAAAGGCAGAGCCTAAACTTAGTCTCTATGGAAATCAAGGATCCCAATAAGCACAGGTAAGGATGAAGTATATTCCTTGCTTGGGGAACAGTCAATGGAAAGATGTAGAAATGGACCAGTGGAATATCATAGGAGAGAAACATCTAAAAGATCAATATGGTTGACCCAGTGAGCAAATGTAGAAAAGTAAAATATTAAGAAAACTGGAAAGATAGGAAAGGTCTAGACTGCAAAGAGCTTTAAATACAAAACAGAAGGGTTTCTATTTGATCTTTGAGGTAATAGGGAAGCATTGGAGTTTATTGACTAGGGAATAGACATGGTCAGAACCTGCATTCTAGAAAAATCACTTTGACAGCCATGTGGAGGATGGATGAGAGTGAGCAAAGACTCAAGGCAAAGAGACAAATTAAGAGGCTACTGAAATAGTCCAGGCAAGAGGTGATCAGGGCCTAAACCAAGATGGTGACTATGTGAATGGAGAGGAGGAGATGCATGTGAGAATGCCATGGAGAACGAAACAACAAGACTGGGGAACTCACAAGGTACATGGAGAGAAAGAGAGGGAGGAGTCAAAGGTAACACCAAGTTTATAAATCTAGGAGGTTATATTGTCCTAGGAAAATGTAAAGAGTCCATGACTTGAAGTCAGAAGATTTGAGCTGGGGTCCTATCTTTATATATGGCCATCAACAAATCATTTTATTTCTCATTTCTGAAAGCTTCCATTTCCTCATTTGTAAAATGGGCATCATAATACAATGAGCTATGAACCTCATGAAGTTGTTGTGAAGGTGGTGCTTTGTAAACCTTTAAGCATTATGTAAGTATCTTGTTAGGCTCATTCTTACTACTATCATCATTTCTTCACAGGCTAAGATGCAAATGTCTTTCTGGTACTTTGGGATAAGTAATTCAGGACCATAGTCGAGATCTTTTCCCATAATCAAGTCTCTACTGATATAAAAGTTTTCTCCAGTGCAGCAATAGTATTCTGACAATACAGTATAGATTCAATTAATTTCCTTCAGCCTTTTAAAAATAACTCCTGGAAAAAGGAAATCTCGTAACACAGATGATTTTAGTCATCATCAAAGCAAACCGGATTTGCAAAAGTTGCACCTTAAAGGATGCTTTACCATCTAGGCCTTGTGCCTGGGATGACAGGCTTTACTCACCAGATGCCTTGAGTTATGACATACTGCCTTCATGGTTCAAGTATCTCCCAGGCACTAAAGACTGAGATAAGTGATAAAAGTTCATGATCCAGGAGCTTAATTAGGTTGTTTTTATCTTTTCATCTAACAATATACCACCACAAGTCATTAAGATAGTGAATGGATAAATTAACTATATTTGATGCTTTGCTTTGGTGGATGTGCACTGTTACATGTAGTTACTTTCCTAATCATGAGATCATCATTTTTAGCCTGGAAGAACCTTAGATACTTTATAATCCATTTCACAGATGAGAATCCAACCCTCTCATTTCACAGATGAGGCAATCAAGGCCCAGAGAGATTGAATAGGTAGTAAAAACTATAGATAGGATTTGAACCCAGTCTCCATACTCCCAGATCAGTGTTCTTGATGAACAATAGCAAATATTTATTAATATCTTACTATGCAGGCACACTAATGTACTGTTGGTGGATTGTCAGTTGATCCAGACATTCTGGAAAGTGATCAGGAGCTATTAAAAAAAGTTGGGGGCGGGATTTTGACCCAACAATACCACCATTAGGAATATACCCCCCAAAAAAATCAGAGAAAGGAGAACCCATATGTACAAAAAAAAATTACAGCAGTACTTTATTGTAAGTAAAGAATTGGAAACTAAGGAGTATGCCAGATAGAAAATGACTGAATAATGGTATGTGAGTGTGATGGAATATTATTGTGCTATAAGAAATGATGAAAAATGGATTCAGAGAAACCTGGGAAGACGTGTGAACTGATACAGAGTGAACAAGGAGACCAACTTATATAATAACTACAAAATTATAATTTTTGAAAGACCTAAGAACTCCAATCAATGTAATGACCAACCACAACTCCAGAGGACTGATGATGGAGCATATTACTCAACTCTTAACAGGTTGGGGAATCAAGGTCAGATTAAGATACAAATATTTAGACATTGCCAAAGTTTGATTGGATTTTCTTTTTCTTGACTATGCTTATTTGTTATAATGGTGGTTCGTTGTTGTTATTGTTTTTGATGGGAGGAAGGAAATTTGGAAGGTAGAGGGAGACTATCAATATTGATGCCAAAAAGTTTTTTTTAAAAAGGAAAGGAGGGGGTGGCTAGGTGGCGCAGTGAATAGAGCACCAGCCTTGGAGTCAGGAGGATCTGAGTTCAAATCCAGCCTCAGACACTTAACACTTACTAGTCGTGTGACCTCAGGCAAATCACTTAACCCCAATTACCCTGCCTTTCCCTCTCCCCCCCCCAAAACAAAAGAAAAAGAAAAAGAGATCAATGCAACACTTTAAAATGCACAACAAAAAGCAATAGGGAATTCAGAAGGTGATAAAGACAAGCATGATAGCTTTGAAACTAATATTAGATTATTCTTAAAGCGAGCTGTATGTAATATTCATGGTTTCATGTACAATCCTCTCTTTTTCTGTTCGTTCTGTTTATATAGAAATATTTATGTGTGTCAAGTTCCGAATGAACAAAAAAAAAATTAAACACCTGTGTTCAGAACACTGTGCCAAACGCTGGATGAGATTAAAGAGTATAAATAAGAGAGTGTTCCCACCAAAATTAGTAGCTATACTGCCCAGTATATGAAAGTGCATTACAGATGTAATAGGACCAGAAGACCTTAGAGTATATGCTGTATGCCCTGCCTGATTCCAATCCACACGAAGGTTTTGTGAGTCTATTTCTGGGTATGCTTATTACAGGGCCACTTATCCCCACTTCAGAGCATGGATAAGTATCTTTTGACTATTTCCTGTCAGCATATTTCGAGGTGATGAAGCCTTTTAATTGGCTGCTTGCGAGAGAATTAAGTGTACATATAAAAAGCTCAAGGGAAGATTTCTCATCCTTTTCCCTGGCACTTCCTGGTAAGGAGGTTTGCTGAGTGCTCCTGGGCAGAGGAGAGGCAGATTGTTCTACCTCAGTCTCCCTTACCCTTTGCTTAGTGTCTATGAATGTATCCTGCCTGTTTCTTTTGTCTCTTTTATGTTTGTTCTTTCTAGTTCATAGGTAAATGAGTTAATTGAGAGACAGACTGTTCTATCTCTGTCCCTCAGTCTCCCCTTACCTATTGCTAAGTGTCTATGAATATACCATCTGTTTCTTTTATCTGTTTTATATTTATTCTTTCCCATTCATAGGTAAATAAGTGTATTGAGATGGGAGCAACCAGGTGGTTACTAGAAGACTGATCAAAGTCATTCAAGGTCCTTCCAAAGACTGAAGTCCTAGAGCCAGCAGCAGAAGTAGCCATGTCTGTTGAGGAGCCACTGGGGCTCCAGTCCCTGAAGAATGTACCTGCTTGACCCCAACCCAGCAGTGAATCAACCTGATATCCAAGAATTGAGCAAAGGAGTGACTCATCCATTGGCTATACCAATTCAAAAGTAGACTCAACAGGGACTCAGAGAAGGGAGAAAGTACTTACAGAACCAGGAAGCACCTCCATTATTTGAGGGAGATATTCTGTAACCACCACTCTAAGTTTGAGCCCACTTTCCCTAGTGTCATCCAGTATGGGGGCATGCTTTCTAACATCTATCCTTGTTATACCTTCTCAATAAATAAACCTTTTAAAAAGTTAATTTATGTCAGTTGGTTAATTGATTTTGGGGGGCACACAAGATGGGGGCTCATGAACAAATGTTCTAAAAATTCCCCAACTCCTCAGGGATACCTTTAGAATCATTAGGAGAAGTCATTGCCTTTAGAGTAGCCACCCCAGGATCCGTGAGAAATTGAGTTAACATGTGACCATGTTAACTGAATTAAGCTGGAAGTCATTGGAGTTAATGAGTTTTAGGAATTTCGCACGTGGTAATGTTGCTGAAAAGATAATCATCATGAATATTTAAATCCCCAAGGATGGATTCAGAAAAGATTCCCTAAAAGTCTTATCTTTGGCCCTCTTCCTTTTGCTTTCTTTACTTCATAGCTAAGAATTCTTGATTCTTTATACTCTCTCCTCCTACCCTAGAAGGAAATCTAAAGTAGTACATATACACATAGGGGGAAAGCCCTTTCTCCAGATGACTTGGGGCAAGTTCAACTTTCTGCCCTCTCCATCAAAGATAAGTGGAAGGAAGATCTACTGTATTTCACCACATAATCATCACAGATTTTATGCCAAATTTTTTGTCAAAAAGTGGGGTGTGACTATTATGTGAAGCTATTTTTTAAAAACTGTGCCAGTATTATTTAAAAATCTTTCTTACTCGCCATGGTGGGGAGGGGAAGGAGGGGGACAAAATGTGAAATTCAAGGAATTGTGGAATTGAATCCTGTAAACTAAAAGGAAACAAATTAATAAATTAAAATAAAATTTAAAAAAAATCTTTCTTACTAAACTGTATCACTGGCAAATGAACTGTACAGTTTAGCTAGCATAGAAAGATGCAAGTCTTTACCATATCATATGACTTACTCATAGCAGTTTTCCCTGCCCTCCCCCTCCCCTTGCACCTACCATTCTTCTCTGGGTTGAGTGACAATACTGTTAGTATTTCAGCACTCTAAACAAACCACACAATTTGACTTTTAGAAATACCCTGACAATGCATGTGCACTGAGAATTCTAGGCTCAAGGCTTGCAATGCACAAGAGACAAATGTGTATCCATATGCCACTGGTGAATACATTGCTGCTCTGTTTACCTTTAAAGCGGTGTGACAAACAGAATTATACCATGTGACAATTAGGCCATGAAAGGCTATAAACCCGTTTTCTAATCTGAAAAAAAACAGGGTGTAATGATTGTGCAGTGGCAATGATTAATCAGTGAAATACAGAATTACTGCCATTGAAGGAAAGCAGGAGCTAGATATTTTGGCAACAAATTTCTCAGAGATACACTATAGTATTAACCAGTCAACTGTCCTAGCTACCCCACTGTCATAGCTAGAGATCAGAAAACTGACTCCTCACCTTTAAGAGGGAACTGGTAGCAGCTCAGCTGGGGATGAGGCTTTGCAGAGAAGTGCCAAAATACCAGCATTTCTAATTCTGTTTCAAACTCTGGGGTAGACTGATTCTGCAACTGTTCTATTTATTAAAGTCCATCTATAATGATGCATCAAAGTACTACCTAGAGGTGACTAGGTGGTGCAATGAATGGAATGCTGGGCCTAGAGTCAGGAAGACCTAAGTTCAAATCCAGCCTCAGACACTTAGTTGTGTGAACCCAATTCTCTAAACCTCCTCATCTGTAAAATGGGGAAAATAAGGTTGGTGTAAGGATTAAAGGAGATAATGTTTGTAAAGCACTTAATACAGTGCCTGGCACATAATAGGGCTAGCACTTTATGTCTTATTAGCTGCTGCCCGTCTGACTTTCTGCTCTGCCACAGCAGCAAATCCTCATCCCTGGGAAAGCCCCAACATCTGGTTTCTCTATTTTTGTTTTAGGGACTACAGATCATTGACAGAGAAAATCTTGAAACTGAGCTGACTTTACATTACAAATATCTTGTTTCATAATATCATCTGGGCCTTTGCTGTTATTCACTAGTCATTCTACTGTGCTCTAATGGACTCCCTATCTCATTTTCACAAATTCCTGTTCTCTTCTCTCTCCTCTCCTTTTAGAGCTCCTTTGAGAGCATGGACTGTATTATTTTTCATTTGGATCATCAGCACTTAATTAGCTTAGTAATCATTTACTTATAAGAGTTTAATAAATACTCATTTCATTCATTCACTCTCCTCCTACCTCTAAGCAAACACCTAGCTTCCTACTTCACAGAGAATAAGGCCATCCAGTGATCTTCTCTTCCCTATTTTGAATCTTCTCTCTTCCTTCACCTTAGATGCAGAAAAAAATATCACTACTCCTTACTAAGGTGAATCCTTCTACCTGAACCTTTGACCCTATTACTAGCTGCCTCTTTTTGATCTTGTATAATGGTGTAAGGGTTATGGGATTTAAAGATCTTCCATGCCCCATTGGACTTGCTGACGTAGCAGGAAGGGGCGGAGCAAGAGGAAGCGGAAGTCAAGCTAGCGTTCCTGGGGTGGCTGGCAGTGGTGGCAACGGCGGCGGCGGCAGCAGAGGCAGCGGCAGCGCGAAGCCCTTTTTGAGTTAGGACTGCTAAGGACTTTCTGCTAAGGACTCCTGCTGAGGACTGCCAGGGGCCGGAGCTGCTGGAGCGCGCTTCCAGGACGCTGGGTGGTTGCTGTGCGTGGGGAGAGGAGGACCTTTGCCTGAGGTAGCCTGTTCTGTTTTAAAGGCTTGAAAATGTGGGTGCTTTCTACTTTATCTACCTGTGCTAATATCATAACTACTCTGATGGCTTTCACTTTCTGGTTTTGGGACTCAGTCTTTTGGTATCTTAATAAATTTTCTAGTTTATTTCCCCATATGGCAAGCATGATGTATTTTGTAATGGATAATTATATCAGCATATTTGTAATCTCCATAGGCATTGTGAATATGGCATTGCTGATACAAATGGGAATGTAAATTTTAAAGATCTTCCCTGCCCCTAGGCTAAAGTGCACCTGGAGCCTGGGGTGGGAGGCTTGTTTTTCAGTAGATACTTCTTGATTGGCCAGTGGGTCAATAAGGTTGTTACATTCTCTGAGCCAGGAGAAGGCTATATAAGCCCTGATGTGTAGCTTTGTTTTGGGGCTTACTTTGAGAAGTGTTCTGTGATTTGATGTGGATTTTGGGAAGCCGTTGTCCAGAGCCCCCCAGCTTTGAAAAACCCAGATGTTGATTGGGTATGGATGTAATGGTTGGACAGTTTGAAATCTGTCTACTTGATCTGTTTCTGTCTTGATAATTCTGTCTGTATACTCTGAAGTTTGGAGTGCTGACCTCTTTCCCCTGAACTAGGTAAATTATATATGTTTGACTGATTAAAGTAAGCTTGTTAACCCATTTTGAGTTGCTTTCCTTTATCAAAGCAGATCTAAGAACCTGTGTTGGCAGCAAACCATGAGGACCCTTGGGGTGCTTGCTGCTACATCTTGCTTCAGCACTCATCCCCTATCTTTCATGTAACTTCAATCTCTCCCTTTCCATTTTCCTACAAATATCCTTGTGTCTCTGTAATCTTTAAAAAACAAAATCCTCCCTTCATCCACCTAATTTCATTTCTCTCTTCTTCCTTACTGTTCAACTTCTTGAAAAAGAAAAGTGGCTGTACTTGGTACTTCCCTATTACTCACTATTTCCTTAGTTCTTTGCAATCCAGCTTCTACCCCCACAACACCTATGAAATTGTTTTTTTTTTCAAGACACCAGTGATCTCATAATGACCAAACCTAATGACCTTTTTTCTGATGTGAGCTTCAAGCTTTCATTGAAAAATGCTTTTTAATATCTGTTCAGTTTTTAACACTATTAACACCTACCTCCCACTCAACATCCTCTCCTTCCTTATCTCCCTGTTTTTCTCTAACATCTCCAACCACTCCACTTTCTGTTTCACTGCAATCCTCTCTCTAGCCTTTCAACATGTATTTTTCAACATATATAGCTAGTCTTCTCATTTCTCTGTATCCTTTTCCTCATCAGGCTCATTTCTCACAAAAATTTATCTAATATCTCCATAAAAGTGACTTACATTTTTTCTTTACGTCTAACTTTCTCTCCTGGGGTCCAGAGAGGTATCTACAACTGTCTATGGTGTATCATGGTGTTCCCATAGTACTTCAAACTCAACTTGTCCAAAACCAAGTCCATTAGCTTTTCCCTAAACTTAATATTCTTTCTGACTGCAGTATTTATTTCTACCACTATTCATTCAAGTTCCCATCTTTACAATCTGGGGTTATTCTTAATTCTTCCTTTTCTACCACTGCTCACAAGTCATACTAATTCCACTCCCATCACTTCTCTCATATCTGTAACTTCTTCATTTCCACTACCATCACATATTAATCAGGTCTTAATTGCCATCTTCCTGGGGTACTGTAATAGATTCCTAATAGGTTTCCTTTTATGCTTTCTTCTGTTTCCTTTCCACCCTTCACACTATCAACTGAATCATCTTCTTAGGTATAAATCTGGCCAAGTCACTCCCTTGCCCAAAAACCTTCAGGGCTTTAGTTTTGCTTCCAAAGTAAATTTCAAATTATTTTTCCTGGCATTCAAGGTTCTCCATAAAGTTGTGCCATCACAACTTTTCAGCCTTACATCATATCACTACTCTATATACTTGCCTTTCAATACAGTCTTTCCCCCTCTATTTCTTTGGTCATACAATTCCCTATGCCTGGGAGGTCCATCTTCTACTATCATAATCTGGTGAATTCTTGCATATCATTTAAAGCCTAACTCAAATGTTAACTCCTCCACAGTCACCCATGATACCCCAAATCTATAGGTCTCTTCTTCTTAGACCTCAGAGATCACTCTCTTTATGCAGCTCTCTGGTATATTTACAGAGGCAGTGTGGTCTAGTAGATAGAGAAAAAGCCCTTGAAGTCAGAACCTAGCTTCAAGATCTACTTCTGACTGAAATGGAAAATAACATAACTTCTTAGTGCTCCAAGCAACTCTCTTAAGACTTTAAGTTGCAGAGATAGTACAGAATTGCATTAGTCTAGAGAGTTTCATAGGACTTAGAGCTAGAAGGCATCTTAAAGGCCATCTAATGCAATCATGTCATTTCACAGATGAGGAAACTGAGACTCAGACTTGTCCAATGTGACACAAGGAATAAACATCAGAGGTCTGAATCCATGTCATCTGACTTCAGAGACAGTGTTCTTTCCAATATACCAGTTTCCTCCCTCAGGAGTTCCCTATAGTCCAAACTAGTGCACTAAACATGAGATGCCATGTATTTTAGGTATCTGTGTTTATATCTTTATCAGAATTTCAGATGATCCAAAGTACAATGGGGAGAAACATGTTGGGCATAGGCAGACTATGGTATATTTTCACTGATGACCTCTAGCTAAGAAGTGGTATAATGGATATCATATAGGATATGTATGATCAGAAAATTAAAATCATAAGCATCACTGGTATCCATGAAATGTAAAAGGAAAGAAGGAAACAAGTATTATTTATTTAGCAACTAGTATGTGCCAGCCAGGTACTGTGCTAACTGGCTTATAAATATTATCTCATTTGATCTTCAGAGCAACCCTAGTATGTAAGTGTTGTTATTACCCCCATCTTACAGTTGAGGAGACTGAGGCAGACAGAATTTAAGTGACTTGCCCAGGGTCACACAGATAGTAAGTGTCTAAGGTTGGATTTGAACTCAGGTCTTCCTGACTCCAGGCCCAGTATACTATCCACTGTATCATCAAGCTGCCTAAAGGAAGGTCTTTAGCATATTGGAGAGATCTTTTATGGAGGATCTATGGCATAATATGAACAAGAGTTACGCAGAATGAAAAGACATACTCTGTTTGTGATTACCTTCAATGGGGCGAATGTTTCCATCTATGAAATCATCAGTCCCCTGAAAGACAGACATATGAAAATGTTTGGATCTTATGCCCTTTTGGGGGTTGCAAGAGGCTATCACATTGCATTAGAGGACAAAGGCACAATTCCCAGCTTTTGCCAAGATGGCCACGAAGATTGATTATTCCCACAAGATACCTGGGTAGTACAGTGCATAGAGTGCTGCACTTAGTCAGGGAGAGCTGCATTCAATCCTGCCTAAAGTCACTTCACTTCTCTGGGTTTCCTCATCTATAGCAATTGGGATAATAGAAGCACCTGCCTCACAGGGTTATAGTGGGGATTAAATGCAATCATGTGTATAAAGGGCTTTGCAAAACCTAAAATACCATACAAATGCCAGCTATTATTATTTATACTACACTGAAATCACTGCGTTAACCTCTGCATAGAATGAGCCATGTGTATACTTTCATGTTCTCGGCGCTGATTTTATTTTATTTATGTGTATCAAGGATACACATCCTCAGCTGGCCAGTCCTATTGAGGATGAGATGTGGCTGGATTTGTCTTCCTAATTACAGATATTTCAGCTCCCCAGGGTCTAATTCTCCTGAGCTCATATACTGGCACCAACACAAAACACCAATCATGTAGGGAAGGGCAGAGCCAAGATTGGCTTGGTCTCCAGGGGTGTTTATATCTGAAGTCCCCAGCTCTGTTCCTTCGGAGGCTGTGAAGTATTATCTCTGTTCCCTATATACAAGATCTGTGCTTCAGGTTTGTCTTTTTTTTTTTTAATCAAAATTGGTTATAGGGTTAAAAGGAGGCTGGCCTGATCTATAGTTATCCTTGCAGGATATCACATACAGTACACATGTGTGGCCTTTGTTAGGGTTTCTCGGGGCTCTTTATCATACACTCACATGTAAGGGTGGGTTTATTACAGAATTCTAGATTACAACAAGTGAATAAAATATTACTTAAGAGTGTACAAACATTTCTGTCTTTTTTAGTGTGGTCTCCCACGCATGGTTATGCTTAAAGTTGTATCTCATCCGTCAATAAAAATCATAAAGAATTTTATTCATTAATTACTATGTCCCACGCATTGGGGATATACATATAAAAAATGAAATAATCCATATTCCCAGAGAAATTCCATTCAAAGAGAGGAGTCAATATATGTATCTACATATATATATATGTGTATATATATATATATAAAACAAATACAAAGTAGTTAAATAATAAATAGAAAGCAGTTAAATATTGGTCTTGAGGTTTTGATAAGTAATATAATATAATTACTCTCCATGCTACCAATCCCTTCTCTCTCCACCCATTCTTTCATACAATTCTCAGTGATATTTCTAAAGCACAGGTCTGATCGTGTCATTCTCCTACTCAGTAAACTCTTGTAGCTCACTATTTACTCTAGGATCAAATACAAAGCCCTCTTTGGCATTTTAAGCCCTTTACCTCCCCCTTGCAATCTACCTTTCCAGCTAACAGCAAATTCTGTCTCCCACCTCCACACTTTTGCACAGGATGCTCTTCCAGGCCTGGAACACTTTCTCCTCATCTCAATTTCTTGGAATCACTAGTTTTCTTCGATGTTCAACTTGACATAGGCACTCCTGCTTTAGGCCTCTCCTGGTCCTCCCAGTTTCTGGCCTCCCTTCTACCCCACAACTTATATAATGTTTGTAATATACATATATATTATATACTATCCCAAAAGAATGTATGCCCTTGGGGGCTGGGTCTGTTTTGGTTTTTGTCTCTACATCTCCAGCGCCTGGCACAGTATGTTCATTGATGGAGTGATTGTTTTGTAACGTTACTTGGTGTTCACCATATCTAGCCCCCTTTCAAGTGTCCTCTGAAAGAAAGTTCTCATGCTATGTGGGTATGAGAGTTCTGTAAAGTCCACAAAACTTTTTCCATTTTCATTTACAGATCATGAACTACATTTTCCAATAGTTTGTATTTTTCTTTTTAAGTCTCATTCCCTGGGACTTTGCCTTTAAGTTTCAATGTATCATGGTCAAATTGAATTATTTTGGAAGATTCCATCGAGTTCTTCATAAAATCTCTCTCCTTCTTCATGCCCTATGACAGATGTTGCCTCAGAAGTTACTATTCTCTTTCTGATGGCCTGTTTCCTTATACTCATCATAAGCACTGCCAGGAAAGATGACTAAGTGATCCAGACTAGCTAAATTAGGTCCCTTTCCCCAGAAGGAGAAGAGACATATTAACAGAAAGAGCTTGACCAATCTAAGAGCTTACAAGTACAGCCTCTGACCCCAAATGAATTCTATACCATGCCCTGGGTTCCTGCTCATCCAATTGATTCATAATTGATGAATTCACCAGAACCTGGATTTGTATAAAGGGCTCCATCTTCCTTTGTCTTCTTTGGTAGCAAACAGGACTAACTTCAACTGACATGGACCACTCTGATGCAATCTCCAATTGTGGAAAGAATTGGTTTCTCTTGGAACTTGGATTATCTCATGTCTTAAAACCAAAACCCAATGAATTAAAACTTGGGATGATGGCAAGAAAGCCAAGGAACATAAATTCTCCTTCTATCAGATATAGCAAGTGGAGGAGAGGGCAGTGCAGATCTATGGAAGGGACTCGTGTAGAAAGTAGCACTTGACCTGAACTTTGAAGAAAACTAGAGGAGCGTGTGACTATGGGAGTGGGGCACAGCCTATACAAATGCACAGAGATAAATGACATGGCATGTGTGAGAAGAGAGAAAAGTTCAGTTTGGCTGATCTGAAAAGGCCATGGGGAACAACAGTATTATATAATAAAAACTGGAAAGATGGGTTAGACGTCATCAATCAATCAACAAACATTTGTTAAGCGCCTTCTATGTGCCGAGCACTGTGCTAAGTGCTAGGGATACAAAAAGACCCAAAAGACAGTCCCTGTCCTCAAGGAGTTCACAATCTAATAGACCCTAAATGCCAACAGCTCATGTGTCAACATCAGTTACAGAAGACAAAAAAGCAGAGAAATTCTCAAAAGGACTTGATAAGATACTCTAAATTAAATCAACATATATTTCAATATTCAGTGACTTCATTGCAAAGTTGGAAATAGATGAAAAAAAATTAAAAATATGTTGGAAATAAGGAAAGAAAGAACCCAAAGTTTTATAATCTACACAGAAGAATCATACCCATATTCATTCCATCAACACTTCTCTTCAAGAAAAGAATGACAAGGTACTAAAAGTATTGAGCATTAAGTAACATCTCCCCCTCAAAAAAATTGATTACATTTTAATACATGGAAAATGACACTCATATACAAATCATTCCTGAATCAGTTCTTTGTGTCCAGCCAGAACTAACTTGTTAGAACAGAGATTATAATCAATTCAAAGGAAAAAGAAAGACTACAAATTAGAAAAGACATGACATGCAATTAAAATAACTCCAACCAAACATATTTAAATGAGTTGCTGAAGCCAAGAAAGGGAGAAAATGGGTGAAATAAAATGCATTACATTGATTACAATAATTTCATACAAAAATTTAACTGATATAAATCAATTGTTCTAATGAGCACATCTAAAGAACCTAAAAAGAACCAGTCATCAAACAATTTGACTGCCTTGCCAAGCAGAGTGATACGGTGGCCAAAGGCAACATAATTTTAGAATGTAAATGTGTTTACAAAATCTTATGGAGAAGAATAGTGGGAGATTATGAACACCATTGTCTCATAAAACAGAGAGAAGCAATGGAGGGCAAAACTAGTTTAAAGAAAGCCTGCTGAGAGACCCAACCGAGCCAAGTCATTCCAAGGGTCTTTAAGAACGAAAGTAGAGCAAGTACAACAAACAGATGGAACAAGGAAAAGATTTCCTGTGATTTTCATAACAAACTCCTTTCACTATCACGTGTGGACTTAACATTACAGTCCCAGCTGTGCTTAAAGAAGAAGCAGAAATGGAACTGAAAAGAACAAAGATGACAACTTTAGCTGGATTGGACCAAGTATATGGTAAGAAGTTAGATTTTAGTGGTAAAACAGTCATGAAAGCATTGAGGCGTCAATTCTCAAAGTCTTTGTAGGAAGGGAAAATACCAATGGAGTATAAAAAAATTGCAGACTGAGAAAAGTGATTATTTCTTCCTTGTATTAATAATTAATTATTGATTCAGGACCAAGGGTTTTCTCCTTTTCTACTTCCTCATGCAGAAACCAACCAGTATGGGAAATCTTTCTCAAAGATAGCAAAAGAAATTCTAAGTTTAGACTAATGGATGGATTGTGTTTACTCAGACAGGTCTGGGAAAATGTTGATTCTCCCTTTTGTCAGACAGGTAATATTTAAGTCTCTTTGACCAAGACATTGGTGATCCAAGTCAGGCACCCCAAAAATTTTCATTAGAATGAGCCAGTCATTATAATATTCACGTTTTCATTCATTGTTAACCAATCAGAGTTGATTGCCACCCTCAGGAATACCCAGTCTTCCCAAGGGTATATAAACTGTGAGCCCACCGTCATGAGTGTCTTTGGCATTTGAAAGTGCCACTGACTTTATTAATAAACACACTCCCATTATTAACAAAATTATTAAATTATACAGAAGTTATGTCTCTCGAACTTTTTAAGCATCACAAGACATTATTATTACCAGGAAAAAGTTAAAGAGAAAACTTCAACTTCTCACTATCTATGTAATTATGTGTGTGTGGAGAGAGAGACAGAAGAGAAAGAGATTTTCACAAGTTATATTCCAGTAGATCATATCTTTACCCTCATATAACTGACAGGGAATACAAGATTCATCTTGGCTTACTGTATATTTTCTATGGAGAATCACAATTTGGTAGAGCAAAATGCCATCTCAAAGACTTTTCTCCAACAAGGTATCTCCTCTGCATATGTAAAAATTACATATATTCCCTTGAAAGATATAGCAACAAATATGGAAATATGTTTTGCATGACTTCACATGTATAATCAATGTCCTATTACTTGCCTTCTCAATGAGTCAGAGAGGGGCAGAAGGGAAGAAGAGAATTTGGAATAAAAAAATTTTTAATGAATATTAAAAATTAATGAATGAAACTTTTTTTAAGAGAAAGACATAGGAACAGGGTTAACTTTGTTCAATGACACACACATACACATAGATGGGGCATGGAGTGGTACACTGGAAAGAGTGTTCAATTTGGAGTCAGAAGACTTGAGTTCAAATCCCAGATATGCTACTCTTGTGTCTTTGGACAAGCTGCTTAACCTCTCTGGGCTTCAGCTCATTATCTGTAAAATGAAGAGATTGAACTAGATGACTTCTAAGGTTCATTCCTAATATAAACCTATATGTTATGATCATTCAAGGCATAAATCAAGGAAATATTTATTTACCAAAGGTGTTTGCCTTTGGATCACATGGAAGTGATTCAGTGAAGAATCCAAATCAAAGAGAGATTTCCTTATAGATGATAAGGTATCCCAGAACCTTCTGTTAGTAGATGAGATTATAATGATTGCATCAAGCTTTAGACCCTGGCATCTTCAGTTTTATGGGCAGACTGTAGTACTCACATGTCCAAGGACAATTGTTAAAAGTTCACTGTCAATATGACAAGAAGTCTCCAATAGAATACTGCAAGGATTCCTACTTGACTCTTGATTTACTGATTATATCAATGAGTTGGATAAAATAATAGTTCATCAAATATGCAAATGACAAAAGGTGAGAGGGATAACTAATATACTAGATCAGGAATGGGGAACCTGGGGCCTCTAGGTCACGTGTGGCCCTCTAAGTCCTCATGCACAGCCCTTTGACTGAATCCAAACTTCACAGAACAAATTCCCTTAATAAAAGGGTTCATTCTGTAAAACTTGGACTCAGTCAAAAGACCATACCCAAGGACCTAGAGGGCCACATGTGGCCTTGAGGTCCCAGGTTCCCTACCCCTGAACTAGATGAAAGAGAAAGAATCCCAAATGATCTTGACAGGCTAACCTACTGGAGAGAAGATAATAAGATGAAGTTCAATAGTGATAAATACAAAGTTTTCTACTTGGGCACAAAGAATCAATTTCACAAATAAAAGATGGGGGGAAGCATGGATAGCAGTTGTCTTTAAAAAAGGATCTTGGGGTTTTAGTGGACTACAAGTTAATCTGAGTTAGTGGGATAATGTGGCAGCCCCCCTCTCCAAATCTATATCTTTGTAACATTAATATTTGATGATGGCATGTTTGGTAAACTGAATTTTGACTGTTCCTTGTGCCACCCTTTAAATGTATTTAAATGTATTAGTGCTGCTTTTAATTGCTTTCATTGGTGCTTTCATATTTTTCTGCTGATTTCTAAGCTTCTAAATTTCATCATTATCTCATCCCCAAATTCTTTAGCTGCACTTAGTTCTTCCCTTATTTCTCTCATTTTTTTCTGACTTCATTTCTTTGTGCCATATTTTGAGCATGCTTGCTTATCCATTCTACTATATCTTCAAGAATTATGCTGTTTCTGATTCAATTTTTGTTGCTGTTTTAGGAGCTTTTGGTCTGAGGTTCTTATCTCTGTGTGTTCTATTATGAATGAAAAGATGAATTAGGCACTTATGAGCCAAGTTAAACTAAGGACTAAGGATATATAAATATACACATACCCACACATACAGATACGTACATACATATATATATGTGTGTGTGTGTGTGTGTGTGTGTGTATACATATGTATATATGTATAATATGTGTACATATATACATATACATATACATATAAACAAAATCAAGACAATCTCTACCCTCAAAAAACTTATATTCTAATGGGGAAGGCAATATATATAGAAGAGTAATGGCCAGGAAAAAAGGAGTTAAGGTCTGGGAAGTCATAAAAGTGGTAAATGGAACAATAGGGCAGTAGTGGGTTGGCATAGAGGGAAAGGCAGTGTAGATTTGCTTAACAATTCTCAGAATGAGAGTCGGAGTGTTCAAATGCAGCTTCAGGCATTAGACAGTTAACTAGCTGTGTGGCCTTGGGCAAGTTACTTAACCCCAATTGCCTTCCAAAAAACAAAACAAAATAAAATGAGAGATGGAAAGGAGTAGGTAAGGGAGACGGAAGTGAAAGTACCCCAGGGGCAGGAAAGCTGGGGGTAAAGGCAAGTCCATGTGGCCCTAGGCAGTCAGAGTCAAATGACTTAGCCCATCCCAGATATGGCTCCTGGTGACCTGGTGTGGCCCATGGATGAGAAGCAGAAACTGGATCATGCAGGCAGGGTGCAGATGGGGTAACAGGGCTTCTAGAAGGCCAGAGCCTGGTGGTGGAGCCCGTCATCACCCACACCGTCATCTTCACAGACACCATCATTACAGTTAGCATTTATATAGCAGCTTAAAGTTTGCAAAGCACTTTCCATGTGTTAAATTTTTGATCCTCACAACACTATGAAATAGATGCTATTACTATTCCCATTTTACAGATGAGGAAATTGAGGATGAGAAAGATTAAATGATTTGACCATGTTCACATAGCTGGTAAGAGTGCAAGAATTAAAAGTTTGAGTGAACAAAAAGATAATGGAAAGACCAATGGTGGGAGTACTTAGACTATAACATAGTGCTAAGTAAACAAACTTAGATACAAAAAAGCAGTAGAAAACATATCATCCCAAAAATGTATGACCAGAAGAAGAAATGAAGCATACACATACTAAAAGTAGGAATGAAGGCATGGACAGCTCATATACTATACTGGTAGCCATGTAATGTTAAAATACCTGCAGAAAGGGAATAGTTTACGAAGGATTTATGGGAAAAGATAGCTAAGAATCCCACAGAATAATAAAAAAAGGATTATGGTCAGTCCCGGTATCCATATAGATTGACATCACAAGTATCTTGAAGTGGGAAGGAGGTAGGCACCCTTCTGGCCTCTCCATTCCATTGAACTACAGATTCTTGTTTAAATAAACAAGTACTAAATAAACTAAATAAACAGTACTTGAAGGTTAAAGTCAGAGTTCTCAGGCTGTCAGTTCATACTTCTTAAGAAAAAGCCACTCTGCCCCCTCCAAAAAAAATAAAATAAAATTTGTTTTCAGCTCTTTGAAGTTCCTAGACTAAGCTGTTGATCTTTAGCAGATTAGGAAATTAAAATTATTGAAAGAGAAAGTCTAGTGATCTATTTGTTTTTCAGAGGTGATGAAAGCAAAATTGGGGGAATTTCTTTAACCTCAGACCCACCAAATTGTTTTTGTGTCATGGTTGATTTTGCTATTTAGTTTACTGTTGTTGTATAAGTCTTTTGTGGCATTATTATCCTTTTCTATCATTCTTCAGAATAATTGGACTTATTTCCTATAGGCATTGCATTTTTCCAGATATCAGTAAGTCAGCCTTGACTGAGACCAACTGAGGAAAAATACTAAACAAAAATAGTGAAATGACATATTCAGATCTCAAACAAGACAGCTGACACTTCTTTCTTAGACAGTGAGGTAGATGTCTTAAAGATTAAAGAATGGAAGGTGGAGAACCTCTGAATTTCCCATACACTGAAGGGTATGAGTCATTTTTATGTATTCTAGAAGTGCTCTGCATGTTGGGACAGATTTATTATATTTTTCTTCAATGTTATTTGAGTCATAGCTTTCTAAGGTAACTAAGCAAGCATAATATGGAGTCAGGAGCTGAGACTATGGGTACATCCTGACCTGGGTGTAACCACTCTCCAGGAGAACAGAAGGTGCCTTGTAATCTTTATGAGAAATAAAAAAGGATTACCCTTTCCTATAATGGGAGGATTTTTGTCCTAAGAAGCATGGAGGGGAAAATGTTTCTCCATTGGCCCTGGAAGTATATTTGTGGCATTAGCTACTTGACTGGGTTGTGAGAAAAGCACTTGCCAACCTTACACTAGTATACAAATGTAAAGTAATAATAATAATAATACGCACCTCATTTGTAGAAATCTAATGTCTATTTCACTAGGATCTATTAATCTTTCCTAAAAGAATGTTAGCCCAAGGGGCGGCGAGGTGGCGCAGTGAATAGAGCGGGAGTCAGGAGGACCTGAGTTCAAACTTGGGCTCAGACACTTAACACAAAACTAGCCATGTGACCTTTGGCAAGTCACTTAACCCCAATTGCCCTACCTCCCCCCCTCCAAAAAAAAAAAGAATGTTAGCCTAGCAGAGAAAATCATTAAAGACTTATGTGGAACTCTGGAAAAAAAAAGTTAAAACAAGAACAAAAATAAAAGGTTGACAATATGCTTATAACTAGAAATGGTCACTCACTACAGAATGGCTTAGTCAGGAACTCGACCTTTTTTAAGTCATGGACCCCGTTATAGATCCCTTCTAAGAATAATGTTTTTAAAATGCATGAAACAGCATTTCAAAGGAAATCAATTATATAGTAATACAATTATCAAGATATTTTTTTAAAAACTTCATGAACTTAATGAAAACAATCCATGACTACCAGGAGAGGATGAGGTATGGGAAGAAGACTATGCCTTGATCCCTGGTCAAGAACCATTGAGTTAAAGAGTTGACCTCGAGTCAAATCCTGCTTCTGACATACACTAGCTGTGTAAACCTGGGGAAGTCATTTAACCTCTAGGTGCCCTCAGGCAACTCTCTAAGACTGTAGGTGGTAAAGAAAGTACTGATCTGCTTTGGTAAAGGGAGCTCCCCACAGCAATGAAACCACAGGTCTGCTAAAAAGAAAAAAAAATACTCAAAAGAATTCAACTTAAATATGCACACAGAAAACAAGAAATTGATGAATGCTGATTCTACAGTTTCTACTGTATAGTCAGATAAATAAAGCACACATATCACATAGTCCATCACTGCATATGACTGGTACAGACACCAAAGATGGATGATAAATGGGGCCCAGGACTGAAGAGAAGGAGTGGACTGGAGTACTTTTGGGAAATTTGACTGGTCTAACCCTCTCTCTGAAATGAAGACCCATATCTTTAACAACAATATTCTAAAAGGTAGACTTCATGAGTAGACTGCAGCTATATATTATCAAAGAAGAATTATGCAGAAGAAGATGCACAAAGATACCATCAGAGAGATATCCCACTAGAAAAGAGGATGAGCTAATTCATCTATTCCATTATGTCAATGTCAAGAGATCTAGAAGAAGGCCCTTAGGACAGTGGGTCAATAAACATTTATTAAGCTCCTACTTTATCACAGGCACTGTGATAAGGACTAGGCATACAGAGAAAGGTAAAATTTAGCTCCTGCCCTTGATGAACTCATAGCCAATAGTAGAGAAAATATACAAAAAAACTACTTCTAAACAAGTTCTATGCAAGATAATTTGGATTTTTTTTTAAGACACCAGAATTAAGAGGGATCAGGAAAAGCTTCCTTTAAGAGTTAGGATTTTGGGGCAACTAGATAGTCCAGTGAATAGAGCACAGCCCTGCAGTCAGGAGAACCTGAGTTCAAATCTGGCCTCTGACACTTAAAGCTTACTAGCTGTGTGACCTTGGGCATGTCACTTAACCCCAATTGCCTTGCCTTCCCCCTCCAAAAAAAAAAAAAAAAGTTAGGATTTTAATTAGGACTTAAAGGAAGCCAGGAGGCAGAGATGAGGAGAGCAAGTATTTCATGTATGAGAAATATCCAGTATAAATGTCCAGTGTCAGGAGATGGGTGGCTAGGTGGTCCTGTGGATAGAGTTCTGGGCCTAGAGTCAGGAAAATCTGAGTCCAAATCCACTCTCAGAAATTTACTAGCTGTGTGATGATGGGCAAGTCACTTAACCTCTGTCTGCCTTAGTTTCCTTATCTGCAAAATGGGGATGATCATAGCACCTACTTCCCAGGATTGTTGTGAGGATAAAATGAGATACTTGTAAAGCACTTTGTCAACCTTCGAACACTCTTCCCTCTTCTTCTTTGCTTCCTGGCATGCCTGACTTCTTTCAAGTCCCAGGGAATGGAGGTGATGGCTTGGGAGAGGCTTTGTAAATCTTAAAGTGCCAGATAAATGTCAGCTGTTGTCATCATCATCATGACAGGGAAACATTTAACACTAATAAGAGAGGATTTTGGTTGTTAGCTTCTACTAGAAGAAATATACATTCTCACCAAATAAACATGGGTATCCCTGATGGGTCTTGAAGAGCTGTGTGACAATTAAAATTATTTTAGCCAAGGGTGCTGGCTTTTTAAAGGAACCTTGTGAAAAATCTTTTTGGAAGAGAAGAGCTCTTATGATACGGAAACACAAAGGCCATCTTAACTCATGAGTGGTTCATATGGTACATTAGCTTGATTATCTAGGATTTTTATATGGGAGTCTCATAAAAGTAGAACATTATCTACCTTGTGGGCAGCTGGTTGTCACAGCGGATAAAGCACCGGGTCTGGAGTCAGAAGACCTAAGTTCAAATCCAGCCTCAGGCCTTTACTAGATGTGTGACCCTGGGCAAGTCATGTAACCCTATTTGATTCTGTTTCTTCATCCGTAAAATGATCTGGGGAAGGAAATAGCAAACCACTTTAGTATCTTTGCCAAGAAACCTCCAAATGGAGTCACAGAGTCTTTTTTTATTGTTCAGTTGTTTCAGTCACGTCAGACTCTTCATGTTCCCTTTTTGGAGTAGTTTGCCACTTCTTTTCCCAGCTCAGATTACAGATGAAGATACTGAGGCAAACAGGGTTAAGTGACTTGCCCAGGGTCACACAGCTAGTAAGTGTCTAAGACCAGATTTGGACTCAGGTCTTCCTGTCTCCAGGGCTTGAGCTCTATCCAATGCACCACCCAGCTTCCCCTACAAAAAGTGGGACATGACTGAAAAGGACTGAACAACAATAAATCTATCTTGTAATTACTTAGCTAGTTATTTACATGTTGTCTTCCCCATTACAATGTGAGCTGCTTGAGGGCAAGAACTGTCTTTTGCCTTTGTGTGTATCTGGAGAGCCTCAGCACAAGGGCCTGGCATGTTGTAAACACTTAACAAAAATGCTTGTTGACTAATTGACCTGTATTATTATTTCTCCTTGCGCTTTGATTTGTCTGGATAGGAGGAAGAAGAGAGGCCGAAGGAAAGAATGCTTCTATTTTCATCGCTACCAGATTATCAACACAGGGCATGTGTGAGCAGGTAGGGTGCAGATCTGCACATGGTTCCGAACTACTTCTGCCTAGTAAAGGTTAGGGCCTCTCCTGGGCAGGCTTTGAGTGACCGCCCAGCAGGAATGAAACAGCAGGCAGCAAACTCACTCCCTTCTTCACTCTCCCATGTCGGTATTTGCTTTGTAATGATATTCAACATGTCAACAAATCTGTGATCTCAGCAATTCTCCTTGTCTTGTAAGCTTAGCTCTTGTTCATATAGAATTTCACAGTTAATAAAGCAATAAGAATAAAGTGTTATTATCCCTAATGGTTCCTAAAGGCTCTTCCAAATATCTTTATTAAAATGCAAATACCCTTGGACTTAAGTATTAGTTATCCGTTTATACTTTAAAGTAGATGACAAGTAGCTGATGATAATAAGGTCTACTATGTGTTGGGCACTGTGCTAAGCACCAGGGTTACAAAAAGAGCAAAAAACAAACAGTCCCTGATCTCAAGGTGCCTGCAGTCTACTGTGAGCAGGGGATAAGAGGTTCTAGAATGTGCCCTAATTCAGTTTTGCCTAGGCTGTTCCAGTCCTATACAGAGCATTACTAACATCCCTTTTTCTGTTGAGACCACTATTTTTCTAGTTACCCAGGTTTGCAACCTCAATCATGTTCAGTTCTGTGCTCTCTTGCCCCCCATATTAATCCTTGTTGATTCTACCCTTTCAGTAACAACAGCTGACTAAGTCTAGTAAGTGTCTGAGGCCAGATTTTAACTCAGGACTTCCTGACTCCAAGCCCCACTCTGTCCACTGTGCCACCTATTTGCACCTATGCCTAATTAGGAGGAATCAAGTAAAAGGCTAAGCAGAGCACTAAGGCTGAGATTATTTCTACTTTTTGAATTACCTGTGTCTTGAGGTGAATCCAGGTCCATTTCCCCGGTCAACTAGATGACTTAGGGTTAGCTCCCCTTCAAATCCTAGTGCCAATAAATACCATCTTAACTGATTTCCTTTGACATTTCTCAAAAAACCACAGTGGGCTAAGTGGGTAAAGAGCCATAGATTCAAAACTATAAAAGACTTATTAGATTATATCTAATCTAAATCCCAACTCACAGATAAGGAAACTGAAACTTAGAAAGATAAAGATGACCCAAGATCATACAAGTAAGTTAGGAAAGGTGGGATTTGAACCCAGGTCTTCTGACTGCAGATCCCAAAGTCTTCCACTATATCATGCTGCCTCCCTCCTATTTACTTCCCTTAGGCCCCCAAGATCTTTTTTGGATCTCCCCTGCAACTAAACAGGTGGGAAAAAGACAAGAACAAAACTAAGTAAAAACTTAGAAAGGCCATCCTAGACCCTACTGGGCCACATTCTGCCCTGTATCATGTACACACAGCCAGTCACAAATTTCTCAGCTGGAAGTATCCCTTCATTTAAAGGTACAGAATTTTAACTCATTCAAATGACTGCAAGCTGTAAGGGAAGAGGGCCTAAAAGAGCAGATTTCTTTCATTTTGAGAGCTCTCTTTCAGCAATGAATCAGATCCTCTGACTTTCTCCATGGTGTAGATTGAATTCCTAGGAATAATTATAATTAGGCATTTTCTTTTCAATGCCTGGCACATAGTAGGTACTTCATAAATGTTTATGGATTGATTTATTTTCAGATCTACTCCAGTTCTTTGAAGGACTATCAGATATCTACACTACTCATAATTTTTTTCAAAGCTACTTACAGGAAAGAGAAAATTAAAAGAGAATTACAAATAAATCATGTCAAGGTCAGACAACAAAAGCAAAAGCAATGTAGTCTACAGAAGAGAAAGTGAAACCATACAAAAGCTTTCATTTGCTTTAGGTAGCCTTCTATATGTGTATATAGATACATAGATATATAGATATATATATAATCTATATGTGATAGCTAGATCTATGAACCACCTACCTACCTATTTACTGTGAGTTACGAATTTAGCAGACTGTTACAAATTTTTTTAAATAAATAAATGGCTTAACTAACAACTTTTTACAAACTCCTAGAGATCACTTAATTCAGAGGAAAAATAGCCAGTCAGTAGCAGAATCAAGATCAGAGTCTCCTCTCTTGTTTCCTAATTCAGTGCCCTTTCCACCATGCTACCCTGCCCTCAGGCTTGGTAAGGGTTGTGAGGCTGCTTTGTTCTTTGAGCTAGAGTTTTGCTTGTTTTTAGGCCTTTACAAAGACTTTCCAGTGGGGGTAGAGGTGGGACAAGTTATTTAGTCTTGTGACTCCACTCCCTTACTCAGTGTTGGGAAGGGCAACTGGGGAATAATAAAGATAGAAACAAAATTAATTAGTTTTCTCAAACACACAACTTAGCTTTCCCTTTAAAATCACCTCTCTTCCTAATTTCCTCATTTCTGTCTGGAAAATCGGTATTTTTTCCAGATAGGTGGATAGCATGCTGGACTTCAAGTCAGGAAGTCCTAAATTTAAATCGTCCCTTAAGTGCTTAGACTAGCTATATTACCCAGGGAAAGTCACTAAGTCTCAGTCAGCCTCAATTTCCTCATCTGTAAAAGGGCATAACAATAAGACCTCCCTCATAGGGCTGTTATGAATATCAAACGAGGTTACATGGGAAAAGTTCTTTGTAAACTTTGAAGTTGTTTATAAATATTAGCTTTTCCATTTATTAGGTGGTATAATCCTTTATATGCTAGAAGAGAAATTACTCTTCATGCATTTTATGGTCTGGTCAAACTGTTGTTCATGTGTGACATTTCATATCCTATATCCATGCCCTCACAAAAGGCCTTCCTACTTGCCTGGACTATGCCCCTTAAAAGCCCTAGTTTCCTTCAAAGCTCAGCTCAAGCACCAACTACCACCTGTGGCCTTTCCTGATCTCCCCTCTCTTTATTTGCTAGGGCCTTCCTTCATCCAAATTAGTATATATTTTCTTTGTATAGACAGTGTATCTCCTTATTATATGTTCAAGTGCTTTTTCCCCACACAGAATGTGACCTCTTTGAGGGCAGGGACTAAATTATTTTTCTCTATGTATCCAGCACCTAGCACAGTATCTTAATAAGTGCTCACTTGATATTGATGAGGTTTAGGCTCTGGGAACCCCCTAGAATCTTCCCACTTGATGAGGCATTTGCCTGAGGTCATGAGTCTTTCATTATCACTAGGCCCAAATCTCTGTTACTTTTAACCTGTCCTAGCCCTCCATGTCCAGCTACTTCCCACCCTTGATGCTATCAAAATATCTATACCCAAATCTATTCCCCTTAAACTAGCTTAGCCCTATGAGAGAGGAGTTCCTGGTAGCTGCAGACTCTCCGAGTATTGTGACCCTGGGTGGTTTATCTGGGGAGCCACATGCAAAGGCATCCCCCTTGCCTGGGTGTTACATAAAGAAAACTTCACAAAGGAGTCTCCTCTACCCAAACATTTTCACCACTTCCTAGACAAAATGACCTTCTTAAAGCTAAAGGTTCCCCTTCTTTCCTGGTCTGCTAGGTACTGCCTTTCTCGGATGATTATCTCCTATATCTGATATGCTGACATCTTGTTTGCATGTGGTCTTCCCCATTAGACCAGGAGCTCCCAGAGGGCAAGGGTTGTCTTTTGCCTTGCTTTGTCTCCAATGCTCAGTGCAAAGCAAAGCCCGAAGCATCCTAGGCCCTTAATACATGTTGGTTACCTGACTGCTGGTATTGCTTCAGCAAAAGAAGCACCTGTATCTAAAACTGTTCTCTCTTTTCTTCTGGTTTTTTTTTTTTGTCTTTTTGTAGCGAGGAAGGTGGGGCAATTGGGGTTAAGTGATTTGCCCAAGGTCACACAGCTAGGAAGTGTTAAGTGTGTGAGGTACAATTTGAACTCAGGTCCTCCTGACTTCAGGGTCAGTGCTCTATTCACTGTGCCACCTGGCTGCCCCACCTTTTTTTTCTTCTTTAAGCAACAGATACACCTGATGTGTCAATATTTTCACATTTCCTTGAACTTCTACAGAAATGCCCCATTGTGGTTATTTTCCCCTAGGCTCATAACTGTTATTTGCTTCTTTCTGGTTAATCTAGGGAAGTTCTTGGGTGTTAGTCACCGTATTGTTAATAACCAACATGAATCATGACAGGGAGGATCCCCTTGGAGAGGTAAACTTTCCAGTTTAACTAATAACTGTGAGTTGGGGGTAGGGGGAGTCAGGAGAGGTGTGTGAAGTTCCAAGCAGTGTCTTGGCTATCTTGAGTGCTTGGGAAGGCACAGCAGGGCTCTTAGGTACTTAACAAGATACCATGCTGCTTTCTAAATGTTACATTGTTTAATGTCTAGCCTCCTGGGCTAAGGTATAAACTCCTTGGAAGCAAGGATGGCTACATATTTGGGTTTAGAATCACAGATTTAGAATGTTACAGTTTAAAATACCCTTAACTTTAAATTTGCCCATTCCTCTCATTTTATAAATGAGGAAACTGATATACAAAGAGAGTAAATGTTCCTGATACTCAGGCCAGTACTTTTTCTACTATGACTTTTTATCTTCCTAAAAGGCTTAATAATAAGGCATGGTGCACATAGTAGGGACTCAATAATAGCTTTAAGAGGAAGTTTGTTTTTTTTTTAACCTGGAGTTTTAGTATTCTTCAAAAACCTGACAATATTGAACTAAAAAAATACATGTAAGGAAGACATTTCCTGGAAGCTACTAATTAAGGCCTGAATCAATTTCACAAACATTTAATAAGCATCTACTCTGTATAATTAATAAAAATGATAAGCTAACATATATAATTCTTAAAGGTTTGTAAAGCACTTTACATGCATTACTTCATTTGAGCCTCACAATTCCATAAGTTTGGAACTCTTATTTTTGCCATTTTACAGATAAAGGAAATAGGTCTCAAAGAGGTTACATGACTTGTACAGGGTAACATAGACACCATGCAAGGTGCTGAGAGAGATTCAACCCAGAGTCTATTCTTTAAAAAAAGCTCACAAAAGGGGTGGCTAGGTGGCTCAGTGAGTAGAGCACTGGCCCTGGAGTCAGGAGGACCTGAGTTCAAATCCTGTCTCAGACACAACACAAAAACTAGCCGTGTGATTTTGGGCAAGTCATTTAACCCTAATTGCCCTCCAAAAAGTGAAAAAATATTAATTAATTGATTTTTAGTTTTCAACATTCAGTTCCACAAGCTTTTTTTTTCTTTTTGGAGGGGGAAAAGGCAGGGTAATTGGGGTTAAGTGACTTACCCCAAGTCACATGGCTAGTAAGTATTAAGTGTCTTGAGGCTGGATTTGAACTCAGGTCCTCCTGACCCCAGGGTCAGTGCTCTATTCACTTTGATACCTAGCCACCCCCAGCTCCACAAGCTTTCCAGCTTTAAATTTTCTCCACCTTCCTCCCCTTCCTCCTTCCCAAGACAAGCCAATCACTTTTGTGGGAAAACAAAACATGAACTAATGAGGTTATCAGAAAAGGGAGCTGCACAAGTCTCAGTACAGGCCAAGTGACAGGGGACTAAACCCAGTTTGGGCCAAGGCATGGGTCTAGAGCAAATGAGTCCTTCATGAATGTCTTAATATTAGATTACCACACCACACCTATTCTCAGAGCTTTCTATCCATCACTCTCTAAATTAGGAAGAGATTCCTTTCTTTTTTTGTTTTTCTGTAAAATCCAATCACATTCTACAGCCTTTCTCCCCTAATCTGCCCCCCCTGTCCTTCACCACAGACAGACAGGAACAAAGCCTTGACAACTCAAATTTGGAGTCGGGTAAGATTCCTTTCCTACTAACTCAGACAAATTTCCCTCCCTCCCACTCACTCTCCAAAATGGACTCCAAGTTCCCTTTCTTCAATGGGATATATTTCTACAGAAGAGAGAGTAAAGCTCCCTTTCATTTCACAGATGGAAGAAGTTCTCTTAATCACTCAGACAGGTAATTTCTGCAGTGAATAATATGACTCACAGTCAGCAGATTTCCCATCCACCCACCAGATGTCCCATCCAGCAGATGCAAATTTTATCTCACTTAAAAATGTTAACTGGGCTACCATGTACTGAAAGCTGTAGCACTCATTTTTTCCAACTTTCAGATATATTTTTAGTGCCTTGAAGCATTATTTTTAATACAACAAAGATATAAAATAATCGTTTCATTTGAATTTAAATTTTGAACCAAAACAATAACTTTAACTTATGTATAATGTTGTGCTGTAAAGTGTGGGTGCCACAAGATTCATACACTTTTAAACTTCTGCTTTTTTTTTTTTTGCTTTTTTGGGGGGGAAGGGAAGGCAGGGCAATTGAGGTTAAATGACTTGCCCAAGGTAACATGGCTAATAAGTGTTAAGTGTCTGAGGTCGGATTTGAACTCAGGTCCTCCTGACTCCAGGGCTGGTGCTCTATCCACTGCACCACCTAGCTGCCCCATACTTCTACAAAGAGTAAGGTGACAATTGACTAGCTCTCCAGAGCTAAACATGCTTATTTAAGTGTGCACCACCTTGGGTTGACCAAAGCATTAAGTACCAGGTTTCAGGTCTTTTGTTATATGACCTCCAGCAAAGAACCCCACAGTTCCTGTGCCTACTAGACTGCTCAAATGACCAATGACGGCAAAATGAAACAATATGGCTTTTTTAAAGGTGACACGCTGAAATGGGTTAACTACATGGTTCCTCAGAGATGGTAATCTATTTCTCCAAACCCATGCCTTTCCTTTGGTTTTCCCACATGCCTGAAATACACTCTCTTCACATCTGCCTCTTGGAATGTCTGGTCCAAGTGGCATTTGACCTAAGTCTTGAAGGAGACTAGGCCAGGGGTGGGGAATCTGTGGCCTCGAGGCCATATGTGGTCCTTTAGGTCCTCAAGTGTGACCTTTCAACTGAATCCAAAATTTGCAGAACAAATTCCCTTTAATAAAAGGATTTGTTCTATAAAACAGTCAAAAGGCCGCACCCAAGGACCTAGAAGGTCACATGTGGCCTCGACCATGGGGTCTTTCCTAATTTCCCTAACTGCTAGCGCCCCCCCCCTGCAAAAAACCCTCGTTATCCATTTTATGTAATGTGTGCATGAGAGGTTTCATATATATATATGCATATGTAACATGTTATATAAAATAAAGTACAATATATTATTATATAATACACATTACATAGTATATGTAACATATACTATTACATATTACATAAAACATATCATGCTTGGCCAAGTGCTTCACAATTATTATCTCATTTGATCCTCACAACAACTTTTGGAAGTAGGTGCTATTATTATCATCATTTTACAGATGAGCAAACTGAGGTAAAGTGGTTAAGTGACTTTCCCAGGGTCATACAACTAGCAAGTATCTGAGGCTGGATTTGAATTCAGTTCTTGATTCCAAGTCCAGAACTACATCCACTGTGCCACCAAGCTGCCATTAATGACCAATATATTCTTGTCCTTCATTCTCATAAAGGACCTCGGCATCAGGGAGGTGATGCCATCACATGCAAGTGAACTGGATTTAAGTGAGGAAGGAGAGTGCAAAGTCACCAGCCTCACTTTCTCCTCCAGAGTCATCTGGGCCCAGTGGCCAGATGTAGATCAGGATGATTGGATACACCTTGATGAAGTAGGAGACCTTGGCCTTTAAGCTAAGGTTTCAGTTTGTCTGAGGCAATGTCTATTCAGTGATTAAGTCTAGGTAAGAAATGAGGCAAAGCAATGGCATCTTTTATATGGTCCAAAACAAAATCAGTTTGGGAGGGGAAGACCTTCAGGGTTTCTGACCAAAACAGAAATAATTGCTATTTACAGTCACTTTGAGCTATCAGGACCAAACAATGACCAAGTGCCAGTTTGGTTCTATTTCGCTCTGTATTTCGAACTCCTCGAATAGTGCTGGGAACATGTATAAACCCTCAGTAAATGTTAATGAGATGCTTGGTTAATTAATTGGTAGTTAACTGTGTAATTCCTCAGGCAACCCAGTACTTTTGATCAGAATTAATCTTTTTTTTTTAAGTATAAAGAATCCTTTTTAGTGTAAAAGATTTCATGGCTTCCTACATTGTAAGTTATGGAATTAATAACTATTGATTGAAAAATCAATAATAAGGAACTCTATGAAGAATTCAACAAAATTTAAAATTAATTTACATATTTTAAAAGCACAACAGTATTTACACATATTGCCTCTGGTTTTGCACTCAAAAGTAGGTTTTCTTTCTTTTGGGGAATTAGCTATAAGATAAGATATTACTTTAATCTTTTTTTCATAGGATCATACGTTTAGAGTTAGAGTTAGTTATTTATCCAAGCTGGTTTGTGGTCATTTAGTCCAACCCCTCTCATTTTACAAGTGAGAAAAATGAGAATTGGAGGAGCTAAGGTGCCCAAAGTCACAGAAGAAGTAGATGGCAGAGCTGGGATGTGAATCCAGATCTGAGTCTAAATTCATGACTCCTTCCAGTATTTTACACTGATTCCCATTTAGGGGCCTACTGTGAAATGTTAATGTAAAAAAAGTAACAATAAAGAAAATGAGGCAAGAGGGGGACTTCTTGTTCCTTACCTAGTATCCATCAAATTAATCAACAGAGCACAGGAAACTGGAGGTACTTGTAAATATGTCTTCTACTTGCACTGTGCCAAGCTAAATTTAAATGAAATCATCAATACAATAAAATTGAGATCTTAAATCAGGGTGAGTGAGTTGAGCACCAGGAAAGGCTGGCAACATCCTTTACACAGGCTACTAGGGCAGAGAGGAAAAACAACTAGGCTGCTGGTGGGAGGGGTGAGGCATCTCACAGTGCCACAAGGTAAGTTGTTTTGCATAACAAGCGAAAGTCCAAGAAAAAAAGCCAAGGAATCTTTGGAGGGGGGAGTTCGGGAGATTTACAAAATAAAGACTGAATTCTTCCGCATAGCAAAGATGACACACATGTATGTGCCGAAATACCATACACAGTTGATAAACATAGTTGATTAAGAACAGACCAAAGTTGCTCTAGTCTCCCTTCCCAGGCCAAAGCTATTCATTGGAAGAATTTGGACATAATGGCAAAAAGTAGTCCATATAGTTAAAAAGTAGATATAAATTGCAAACATTCATTAAGGGAGTCCACATGAAAAGAGATTAGTACGTTAAAAAAAAGTAATATTTTATATTTGTAAGAGGTTTTTTCAGTATATAGAAAGTAGTTGGGTTATTTATTATAGTGTGCTAACTGGATTTTATTGGAGCTAAATAAAGGTTAAAATGGTATTGCTTGGTAAGCACACCCAGACATAACGTGTTTCATTGAGCATCCCAGATATTGTTTTTTTTTTTTAATTGAAGGTTTGTAGCAACCCTGCCTCAAGTGGATCAAACAGCCTCATTTTCCAACAGCACGTGTTCACAATCTGTCTTGGTGTCACATTTTGGCAGTTCTTGCAATATTTCAAACTTTTTGATTATTATTATATCTGTTGTGGTGATCTGTGTTACTTCTGTAATGGTTTGGAGGCGCCCCCCAAGCTATGCCCATTGAAGACAACAAGCAATAAATGTCATGTGTGTTCTGATAGTCCCACCAACCTGCCACTCAGTTCTCTTTCCTTCTCCTGGGGTCTCCCTAGTCTCTGAGACACAACAGTATTGAAATTAGATCAATTAATAATCCTACAATAGCATCTAAGTGTTCAAATGAAAGGAAGTCAATTGGTTCATTGTTGTCTTAGTTTAAGAAATTGCCACAGCCATCCCAAACTTCAGCAACCACCAGTCAGCAGTCAAACCCTCCACCACAAAATATGATTACAACTTGCTAAAGGCTCAGATGAGGGTTAACATTTTTTTAGTAATAAAGTATTTTAAATTAAGGTATGTACTTTTTTTTTTTTAGAAAATAGTATCATACACTTAATAGAGTGCAGTACAGCATAAACATAACTTTCCTATGCACTGGGAAACCAAAAAAATCACGTGACTTGCTTTATTGAGAAATTCTCTTTATTGCTGTCGTCTGGAATCAAACTAACAATACCTCTGAGGTATGCCTGTAGATTTCTTGAACCCTTGCAATGGCTCTTTGGCTCCCCAAGGGTGTGTGGTCCAGATTAGAATTGCTGGTTTAAAATGATTTCACAGAGGGCCTGGGAAAAAGTTACCTTGACTTTTGGATGCAATATTTTATTCCCAGAATATCCCTTCCAAGACCAAGCATCAACCAACATGAAGCTGAAATATGGAAGAACTCTGAAATAGGAGTTGCAATGACCTTTAGCTAGTTGAGGTCAGAAAGGAATCTGGGTTTTGAGATGACTGAAGTACAAATGGTTTGTAGACTTAGATAAAGCATCCATGAGATTGTTGTTTTAGTCATTAACCTTGTCTGACTTTTCCTAACTCTATTTGGGTTTTCTTGGCAAAGATACTGAAGTGATTTGCCATTTCCTTCTCAAGATCATTTTACAAATGAGGAAACTGAGGCAAACAGGGTTAAACCATTTGTCTAGGGGGTCACACAGGCAGTAAAACTCTGAGGTCTCATTTGAAACCAGGTCCTCCAGACTCCAGACAGCAGGCACTCAATCCATTGTCCAATTAACAAGTCAACAAGAATTTATTAAGCACTGACTCAGCACTAGGCACTATGCTAATTACTACAAAGACAAGTTTAAAAAAAAGAGACAATCTCTGCCCACAAGGAATTTACATTCTAATGGAGGAAGACTACAAGGAAAAGGAAGCTGAAAATCTAGGGGGGGAGGGTAGTGAGAAAAGATAGCAACTCCGAAAGTCTGAAGAGTCTGGAGTGGACTCTACAGGACAGGAAGTGGCCAGCCTGGGCACTTTCCTTAAAATGGAGATTCTGAGAGGAACCCACCCGTCAGTCAGGGGCAAAGTATACTTTCACTGTGAGCAGGCCTAGGGAAGAGTGAAATTTCTGGGTGAGAAGGTTGAAGTGACATGGAGGAGAAAGTCCAGAGAGCCAAGATTGGGGCCAGGAGAGAAATGAAGCATTTTAGTCACTCGGAATTAGTGGTATTGGGGGGAAAAAACAAGCCCAGCTCCCATACTAATAATCTTTTCAAAACATTGAAAGACTTCAAGGAAAAAACATAGACTCATCCAATTTCTCTTATAGGCCACATGAAGCATTTTGACCTTAGGCTTACAGATAAATTGTCCTCCATACACAGAAACAATTCATTCAGGCTGACCTGTCAAACCAAACTGCTTTGAGTTGCTAAATAAAGCTGCCTTTATAATTAATGTACTTGCTTGGATTTGAAAGTTTCAAAATGAAACCAATACTGTTTGAAGAGGAACGGGATTAGGCTAACACAGTTCATTTTCACTCATATTAAATAATAATTGTATGTCACAGGACTCATACTTTACTAATACCACCATTATTTTAAGTTAGTATATGTGTATGCCCGAGAGAAGTTGGTTAAACGCTTATATCTTCATTTAAGCCAAACTCCCAAGATAGGTATGCAGAGGAAAGGACCATACAGGTCACCAAAAGAAGACCTAGACAGGGAAGACATCATAGTGATCAGGAGACTGCAAATGACTGAGGTACAGATAGCCAGAAGAAAGGGGGGTGAGGATGGCTAACTGCACAAGGGCCTGGAAAGAGGTCTATACTGAAAGGTAAAATAAAAAAAGCACTGAATCCAAATACTTTCTAGAAAGATGGAACCTTGAAGAGAAAAAAACAAGGACAGGAATTTAATGAGAAAGAGGGAATGGTTCCACACCCTTCATGAGAGTTTCTTAACTGTTGCTTACCTATGTCAAGTATTTAAATAAACCAAACTAATGAGAAGAGCAATAAATCATCTTTAATCAAGATAAGAAGGGAGCATGTCTACACCCTGAGGGATGTACCACCAGGAGATTCACAGGAAAAGATTCTTATACTTTTAGGAGAAAGGGAGGAGAGGGTTACATTAGGTAGCGAGGCCTGGTCAAGAGATGCTAGCTGCCCTTGGCAGTCTGAGCAAGGAAAACCCCCTCATTCTGGTTTATTTACCCTTCATGATCTAACTCACTGTAAATCTCAATGAATAGGACAAGAACATTAGGAGCTGAGATCTGGTTCAAACTAGGTTTATCTACAAGGTGAAATCTCAGGGTGGTGGGACTTAGGGTGTGGTTCAGCTCAGCCTAATGGAGAGTAAATATCTTAAGAGTAGCATACAAAGACATTACTGAAATTCTGACATTAGGAGAGTGTCAGGTTAATATTACATTTGGTATTTACAGTTTTCAGTCATTTATCTGTTCTGTTTTGGGGCCTTTTTTGTTGTATTAAATAAAACCTGTTGAATATTGAATGTTTTCATAGTCTTGCAAAGGATCTGAGACCCTTTGTACCAGAGAGATTTTTTCAAAGTGAGCCTAGGAACTGAAATTTCCAGGCTTTTCTCAGGTGTTACAGTCATAAGCCAGAGAGATTTCATGAGAGGCAACCCCCACCAAATTGTATATTGGTCCTCATGTCATGAATGCTCTAACACTATGATGGGGTACCTGGGGTCCAAACCAATTTGTAAAACCAGTTTGTACAATTGTAACTGCAATTTGTATTGTAAAATTGTAATCTGTAACATCCCTTTCCCAGCCTCAAACTCTGCCCCTTCCCCCATACGAACTCGAACTCGGCCTAGGCAACAACTTGTGACTCCTTTGTTCTTAATCTCTTCATGTCTCCTCCGATCTGGCCCAAATCTCATCTAAACTATCTATGCACTGAGGTCACAAGTTCCTCTCAGTCAGCCCTAACCTTTATCTATGCACTGAAGTGCCTTACTTCCATCCGGTCAGCCCTGACAATGGCAGCCCTACCCTTTAAAAGTAAAAGCATGTACCCCTCTCACTCGCAGGTCCCCTAAAGGACTCTTACCTGCTTCTTATAGAAGCGTAACAATAAACTTCTACAACTCTCACTCCAATTAAGCGTGAGGCCTTGAATTCTTTCCAGATGCTATTGCAGGTTTTCTGGTCTTAGATAAGATCAGAATTCCTGTTGAACCTAGAGGGAGCCATCCCTCATCAACTATAGCTATACTGGAGAATATGGAGGTTCATTCAAGATGATTTTGGGGAATTGGGAAACTCTATTTCGACACTAACAATGACCAAGTTCAGATAGCACTTTTGCAAACACCAAAGCAGAAGAAGAGTATAGTTAGTGAAATTGGCTCAAAGAACATTCATCTAAAAGCTAGATATTTCCCTTATTACCACATCCAACCTAATGTTAGTGCCTAGGAATCATTGTACCGTTACTCATTATTGAATGTATTTGAGAGTGAGTGACCACCATGGCTGCTCAGTTATTAGAAAGTACTCAGTTAAGCATCTGGACTTTTCTCCAAGGATGATTGAATTGAGGATAGCCTCTGGACTATGACAAGGACATCACTGAAAAGAAGTCGTACACCCGTATGTACAAAAATATTTATAGCAGCTCTTTTTGTGGTGGCAGAGAGTTGCAAATCAAGGGGATGCCCATCAACTGGGGAATGGCTAAACAAGTTGTAGCATATGAATGTAATGGAATACTATAGTGCTATAGGAAATGAGGAGCAGAGGGACTTCATGATAACCTGGAGAGACTTACATAAACTGGTGCTGAGTGAGGGGAGCAGAACCAGGAGAACTTTGTACAATTACAGACACATCATATGTGTGACAACCAACTGTGACAGACTAGGCTTCTCTCAGCAATGCAAGGTTATAGGACAACTCCAGAAGACTCATTCATGGTGGAAAGGGCTATCCTCATCCAGAGAAAGAGCTACAGAGTCTGAAAGCAGATTGAAGCAAACGACTTGCTCTCTCTCCTTGTTTTGTTTCATTCCTTCTTTCTCGTTGTTCACTCCATTGGTTATAATCCTCCTTTACAACTTGACTAATGTTTAATGTGAAGGTATTTGTAGAGCCTATATTTGATTGCATGCCACCATGGGGAGCAAGGGGGAAGGAGGAGAAGGGGAAGAAAATTTGAAACTCAAGAGATTGTGGAACTGAACGTTATAAACCAAAAGTAAAAAAATAAATAAAAAAAAGAACTCACATTTTGCTGTGATTTCTTCATGTGTGTGTGCTCCCACATGCTTGTATGTATGTATGTATGTATGTATGTATAAAGTATGCAGAAAGAAGGACAATATAGATACTGCCTTGCATTAACAGCCCCAAATTAGGGTCTTCCTAGGTCCCTAAAGAGATAGACAGAAAAGGGGGTAGCTGGAGACTGGAAACTAAACCCTCTACTTCTAAGCAAGCTGAGGTCTCTCATAGAGGAGGAAGGATTCACTGCTGAAGATATGAAGGGATGGGAGGTGAGTGAAATATCAACAGAAGCACGGGCCTAGGTCCTAGGGCAGGACCTTAGTCGAGCAATAAAGCTGGGAAAGGATCCCCTCTAGATGGGTACAGTTATTTGCAGAGGAAGTATACTTTCCTAGACATGAAGTTTATGAACCATGGCTAGAATAGGGAAGGAGAGACTGACGGAATAGAAGGTGCCTTATGCATAGAAATGCAGTTTCTCCTTGCTGAGGAGACTCAAGGTACCTACCTTTGACATTATTTGTACCTTGAAAATGCAATGCCACTTAATTATAGCATTAAATGTTTGCAGGTACTGGTTAGTCAACTTAGCGGCATTGAAAGCAGAGGAGATTTAAGTCAAGTTTCTAACTACCTCCTGAGTGGTAGGGAGAGAACATTCCAACCTTGTGCAAAGGCTGAAGATACTTTATAGAGATCAGGTATCAAAACGCTATGAAACTAATAATAATAATGACAATTAGAATAACTCTGAAGTTCTACTTCATATGTATCAGATCGACAGATGACTGAAGAAGAAAAAAGCAATTGTTGAAGGAGCTACAGGTGAGAGGCACACTAATATACTGATACTGGGGCCATGAATTGGTCCAAATGATTCTGGAAAAGAATTTGGAACTCTCCCCTCCCCCATGCCAGCCTTAAATCATTAAGCTATATACACCTTTTGGCCCAGTGTTGCCAATTATGGCCACTTATGGGGAGCTAGTGGCACAATAAATAGAGCCTTGGACCTGGAGTTAGGGAGACCTGAGTTCAAATCCATCCTCAGACACTTACAGAGAGTGTGACGCTGGGCAAGTCCTTATCTGTAAAGTGGAAATGATAATAATAGCATCTTTATTCCAATATTGTTGTGAGGATCAAATGGAATGATATTTGTAAATACTTAATATAGTGCCTGGCACATAATACTGTATATGTCTTAGCTACTATTACTATTATTATTAGTATTGTCCTAGTCACATACCCTAAAGGGAGGATCAAAGACAGAAAGAAAGGATCCACATGTAAAAAATGTTTATAGCAGTATTTTTGGTTTTTGTAGCAAAGAAATGTAAACAAAGTGAATGCCCATCTGTAGGGTGATGGCTGAACAAATTGTGGTACATTAATGTAATGAAATATTATTTTTGGACCATAAGAATAACAAATAGGAAGGATTCTGAGAAACTTGGGAATACTCATATGAACTGTGAAGACTAAAGCAAGCAGAACTAATTGACCAATCTACATAACCATGATGATGCAAAGGAAGATGACGGAAAGATTTCAGAAATAGGATCAATTCAGGAACTAATTGTGATTTCATGAGAATGATGTTGAAACATGCCTCCTGGCAAAGAGATATTTGTACTTGGAGATGAAAAATAAAATATAAATTTTCACACATAGTCAATGAGTTCACAGTTTTGCTTGACTAAATTTACTTGTTAAAATGAAAGATTTCTATTTGGGGTGGGAGATATGAAGTGATATGTAGTAAGAGAAGAAGAAAAAGAACATCAATCAAATATCTTTAAAATAATAGACTATAACAGAGCGGCCAGGTAGCACAGCGAGTGAGAGTACCAGCTCCAGTGTCGGGATGGCCTGAGGATTGAATCCGGGCTCAGACACTTAGCACTTACCCAGAAACACCTGCCCATGTAACCTTGAACAAGTTACTTAACCCCAATTGCTTTTTAAAAAATAAAATAAAATAATAGACTATCAGAAAGGGATGCAAATTGACAGGATGATTTTATTACTACCTTGTTAAATTAAAAATATACTTCTAAAATACAAAAATACTAATGCAGGAAGGAAATCAGTGTTCTCATTTTACTCTTAGAACTGCTCTGAGCCTCTAAATGATGGTAGAGCCCCTCCATCCTAATATACTCTGCATTGTCTGGAAGATATGGTCAATTATACTACTTGGATAATCAGGAAGTCACCAACTATAATCCTTCCAATAAGATGGAGGAACATGGGACCTTATCATCTTCCTGTCACTATATATTAATATCCTCCAGGCATTACTATTTACCCTTCCATAATGGAAGGTCTTACTATCTGACCTGCTATCATAGCCACTAGACACCCAGGCATTGCTATCTGATCTGCCAACACACTTTAAGGAGCTCTGGACCTTGTCATTCAGCCTGCAGCTGCCTCCTCAAGATGACTGCCTTTTACCTGCCCTGTAGCTGAATCCTCTAATACATGTCATCTTGCCCCACCTCAGCCTACAGAATGGATCCTTGTAGCTTGGCAAAGAAAAAATAAGTAAAAACATTTACTCCCACAAATAAAAGTTTATTGGCTTTTGTTTTGACAAAACCAAGCCATTAACAAGATCAGGAAACAGAGAAGTGGGCACATACTTTATGCTTCTGGGTAAAATAATTTTCTTTAAAAATGTCTGCATTAATACCTAAGGGATAAGAATACACTTTAATACACTCTGGAGCAGGCCTCTTTGCCACTGCCAGACAAATAGAGAAGCCAGGAATAGGAAGGTTCCTGTAGCAAGGAGTTAAGTTTTTGGTATTTGAAGTTCTGAAAGCATTTTCCCATGGAAACATTGTTGCACATAGCTTTTAGATCCTATGCATATATAATACAAAGGAAGTCAGCATGGTATGGTTTCTAAAATTCTAGATCTGGAGCTGGTAAGTCCTGGGTTTGAGCCTTAATAGCCTGTGATCAAAACCAATTACTTAGCCTCAGTTTCTTCTATATAATGGGTTAATAACAGTATTTGTCTCTGTTGTAAATATCAAATGAGTTGATATACATAAAGTACTCTGTAATGCTAAAACACTTTCATTAAAAATTTTCAGTTGTTATTTCTTTCATTTAGAATGTATGCACTACTTAACCCCAATTTGCCTTGCCTTCTCCCCTCCAAAAACAAAACAAAAACAAAAGAATACATGTGATAGAAATAGAGCTTACCTTAAAATGTAATATTTATCTAAAACCATTAGCAAGCATTATCTGTAATGAGAATAAGCTAGAAGTCTTCCCAATACAATTAGGGGTAAAACAAGGATGCCCATTATCACCTCTATTATTTAATATTATACTAGAAATGTAAGCTATAGCAATAAGAGAAGGAAAAGAAATTAAAAGAATTAGAATCGGCAATGATGAAACAAAACTATCACTCTTTTCAGATGATATGATGTTATATTTAACAAAATCCTAGAGAATGAACTAAAAAAACTACTTAAAATTATTAACAACTTTGGCAAAATTGCAGGATACAAAATAAATCCACTTAATCATCAGCATTTCTTGAAGCTCTTTTTTTTTTTTTTTTTTTGCTTTTTGGAAGGCAGTTGGGGTTAAATGACTTGCCCAAGGTCACACACCTAGTTTTTTGTGTTAAGGTCTGAGGCTAGATTTGAACTCAGGTTCTCCTGACTCTAGGGCCGGTGTTCTATTCATTGCCCCACCTAGCCACCCCTATAATCAGCATTTCTATATATTACCAACAAAGCCCAGCAGAAAGTGATAGAAAGAGAAATTCTATTTGAAATACCTGAAGACAATACTAAATACTTGGGAGTTTACCTGCCAAGACAAACCCAGGAACTATATGAATACAACTATAAAACACTTTTCACACAAATAAAGTTAGATCTAAACAACTGGAAAAATATTAATTGCTCATGGGTAGATGTAGCGGCAAGCACCCCAAGCGTCCTCAGGGTGTCTGCCAGCACAGGTTCTTGGATCTGCTTTGTTAAAGGAAAGCAACTCAAAATGGGTTAACAAGCTTACTTTAATCAGTCAAACATATATAATTTACCTAGTTCAGGGGAAAGAGGTCAGCACCCTGAACTTCAGAATATACAAACAGAATTATCAAGACAGAAACAGATCAAGTAGACAGATTTCCAAACTGTCCATACCAAACTACATCTGGGTTTCAAAGCCGGGGGCCCCTGGACAACGGCTTCCCAGAATTTCATCTGATCAAATCACAGAACACTTCTCAAAGTGAGCCCCAAAACAAAGCTACACATCAGGGCTTATATAGCCTTCTCCTGGCTCAGAGAATGTAACAACCTTATTGACTCACTGGCCAATCAAGAAGTATCTACTGAAAAACAAGCCTCCCACCCCAGGCTCCAGGTGCACTTTAGCCTAGGGGCAGAGAAGATCTTACAAATATACATTCCCATTACAGTAGGTCAACAAATAATAAATATTATTATTGTTAATAATAATCATAAATGACAATTCTACCTAAATTTATCTATTTATTTAGTGTCATACCAATCAAATTATCAAAAAATTATTTTATAGAGCTAGAAAAAAATAATAAGAAGGTGGTCTAGCTGTACCATATCTCAAACTGTATCATAAAGAGGTAATTATAAAAACAATCTGGTACTGACTGAGAAATAGAGTGAGTAGGTTAGGTATAAATTACATTGTAGTAAATGACTATAGTAATCTAATCCACGATAAACCCAAAGATCCAAGCTTTTGGAACAAAAACTCATCATTTGACAAAAACTGGTGGAAAAATGGGAAAACAGTATGATAGAAACTAGGTATAGACCAAGATCTCACACTTTATACCAAGATAAGGGCTAAATGGGTACATGATTTACACATAAAAGATGATACCACAAGCAAATTAAGAGAGCATGGAATAGTTTATCTGTCGGATTTATGGATACGGGAAGAATTTAGAACCAAAGAAGATATAGAGAGCATTACAAAATATAAAATAGATAATTTTGATTATTTAAAATTTAAAAGATTTTGCACAAACAAAACCAATGCAATCAAAATTATAATAAAAGCAGAAAACTGGGGGAAATTTTTTTGTAACAAGTTTCTCTGAGAAAGGCCTCCTTTCTCAAATATACAGATAATTGAGTAAAATTTATGAAAATACAAGCCATTCCCTAATTGAAATGGTCAAAGAATATGAACAGGTAGTTTCAGATGAAGAAATCAAAGCTATCTGCAATAACGAAAAAAATGCTCTAAATTACTATTGATCAGAGTATTGCAAATGAAAACAATGCTGAGCTACCACCTCATATCTATCAGATTGGCTAATATGTGAAAAAAAGAAAATGTTGGATGTTGGAGGGGATGTGGGAAAACTGGGACACTAATGCACTGTTGGTGGAGTCATGAACTGATCAAGCCATTCCAGAGAGCAATTTGGAACTCTGCCCAAAGGGCTATAAAACTGTGCATTGATCCAGCAATACCACTGCTAGGCCTATATTCCAAAGACATCCAAAAAAAAAAAAAATGAAAAGGTCCTTTTTGTACAAAAATATTTATAGCAGCTCTTTTTTTTCTATGTTGGCTAAGAATTGGAAATCAAAGCGATGCCCATCAAGTGGGGAATGGCTAAATAAGCTGTGGTATATGATTATAATGGAATATTATTATGCTATAAAAAATAACAAGCAGGATGATTTCAGAAAAACCTGGAAAGACTTAAATGAATTGATGCATAGTAAACTAAACAGAACCAGGAGAATGTTGCACACAGTAACAGCAATATTGTTCAATGAACTTTGAATTACTTAGCTATTCTCAGCTATATAATGATCCAAGACAATCCCAAAGGACTAATAATGAGGCAGACTATGCACCTCCAGAGAAAGAACTGATATTAATTGAATACAGACTGAAGCTTGCTATGTTTCACTTTCTTTTTTTCCTTTTATTCGAGTCTTCTTGTGCAAAATGACTAATATGGAAATAGTTTACATAATTATAATTGCACATGCATAACCTATATCTGATTGCTTAACATCTCAGGAAGGGGGGAAGGGAGGGGAGGAAGGAAGGAATAGAATCTGGAACTCAAAACTTTAAAATTTTAAAAAGAAAATTTAAAAAGAAAAAATTTAAAATTTAAAAAATTTAAAAAGAAAAAAAAAAAGAAAAAGAATGTATGGTCTTTGAGTGCAAGTGCTTAATCAATATGTTGAATTGACTGGAATTGTGTTTTCTAAAGATTATGGATCAAACAGGCTTTCTTTAGGATTAGCCTGAGAATTTGGCCACCATTTATAATATTGCATAAGAAGGAATATGTCCAATTTCCAAAAGTTATACTTGCAAATGAATGTTTAGAATATGATCAGTTAGGAAAATGGGAGTTGTCTATACTAAGATCACAATTTCTATTTTGTTTTTAATCTTAAGTTTCCAGAACATATTTTCTTTTGAGTGCAGTTCATGATTATGTTAATTTACATGGCTATCATACTGCAATATAGTGAAATAACTTAATTATAACAGTACATGATTCTGTAAGGCTATTCTGCAAAACTATAGTGAGGGTATCGAGCTTTGTCCCAGGGCGCAGAAATTTAAGTTCTGTTGTATAGCAACAAAGGAGCTTAGCATCTAGTTAACAAGTTAAAACAGGAAGATGTGAGATGGTTCACTTCTTCCTCTACCCACACCCAGTTTCTGTATCATGAGGGTGGTGTGAAGCTCCTATCACATCCCACAGGGTGTACTGTATCCAGATCTTACCAGCTTCAGGAACCTGATTGTTAAATTTTCAGTGTGAGCATTTACATCGTGGGATTTGGCAAACACTACAAATTGGGGCTTTATTTATTGCTTTGTTGATTGTCTAGACTCAAGAAAGTGATAAAGAAAATGTTAATAACACTGTATAGATTAAACTTAGAAGTGTGTTATAGACACATCCTCTACCCCAACCTACTCTACAAACTCCTTGTTAAACATTTACCTGTACACCTCCCCCTCACTGTGACCACAGTGTTCTAGGATCTCTGTCTCTCCCTTTCCTTCCTCACAATTTAATTGACCTTAAGACATGGATTTGGGGGGGAAGGGAACTTTTGGTGCTACTTAGCACTACTGGTACTATTTAGTGCTATTTCCACTTTACTGTCTTTTTCTCTCCTTTGATGAATATAATAATAAAAAGAAAAAAGTATGCCAAATACTGGAAAATACCACAAATCTTAGTTGTGGTTATGACATAATCATGAAAGATGTAGTCTGTGACTGAGAGTAAGGGTAATTGGGAAGTCTGATGAAGCTCAACAACAATGCTCTCTCCCATTCCTGTCTTCATCTGCTTTACAAGCAAAGACATGAGGAGAGCAAGACCTATTTAAGGAACTAGTTTGGAGAGAAGATTTTAATAATATATGGAAAGTTCTAATATCAAAAGATTCTGAAAACATGGGTTTTCCCAAAATATTACCTAATTATCACATTACAACCTGTATAAATTAAAGATCCATGGTTATAGGTGTGAAAACTCTGAAGGGAACTTGAGACCTTATGACCCCTTCCTTCAAGTAGGTGAAGCATCATAGTAAGCATTTTACACAAGGTAACAAAGGCCTAAAGAGGTTAACTGACAAAGTCACACAGCTCAAGAGGCAGCATGGTCTAGTAAAAATGGTGCTGGATTTGGAATCGGGGGACTTGGGTTCAAATTCTGGCTCTAACACCTGTGTGACCTCTCTTGGCCTCAGTTTTCTCATCTTTAAAATGAAGGGGTTGGAACAGATGACCTCAAAAGCCTTTTCCAGCTTTAAATCTATGATCCTGTAAGTTTCTTACATCCTTGTTCACTATGCAGTATTCATTCCATTATACTTCCATTGTTATAAGATGGGTGTTCATGCCTGTTTTCAGTAGCCATCATGAAACCTAATGTCATTTGAATTACATTTCAGGCATGGAAGAAAGAGCTGTTAAGTTAGTGATCAGGAGATTTGTGTTCTGGTCCTGACTCTGCCATTAACTGTGTGTCCTTAGTCATAAAACTTATCTGTACTTCAATTGGTCAAATAAGTATAAAGCCATCTTCCCTTCAAACTTAAAGGGTTGTGAAATCAGGAAAGAACAGTGGCTCTAAAATTAGAAGATTTGGGTTCAAATCCTACCTCTGAAACTACTTGTATGACCTTGGCAGACAAGTCACTTAACCTCTCTGGGTCTCAGTTTCTCCAACCTGTAATATGGGGTGGGGGAGTGGGGAGGGTAGACTAAATGGCCTCTCAAAATCCCTTTCAGCTCTAAAAAGATGATTCTATAATCACACAGAATTATTATAAAAGCATCAATGCAATACTATTCTTATTTAAGAGTCACAAATATGTTTTCTTCAGTGAATCTGTGATTTCATCAGTCTAGTATTTCTCCCAGCAGTAGAGATCACAATCCCTACAAACCTCCTCACACTGTGATTTGTGTTCATTCTTTCCCATAGATTCTCCACATAGGATCTAGCCAACCCTCCTCTAGATTTTTTTTTAAACCTTCCCTGGATCCTAGGATAGCTCTCAAGCTATCCTCTCACTATATGATTGGCTCACCTTTTAAAATCATTTACCTCCTTTTAAGTGATACCCCTTATGCCATTTCTTGTAATGTCACCATTGCAAATTTACTGCTGCTTACTTGTGTCTACTCTGTGTCTCTCCAATGACCTTTGGGTCACCCATAACTTTGATTTTTCAGTCTGTGGTATTCCAAAAATTGCAATTATGTGGGATTCCTACGAGAACATTTATGCTAAAAAGATATGTTTTTGTGCTAGGGAGGGGCTTAATATGTATGGATAAGAGCACTACATAAATTTCCAAATAAAATCCAACCTGCTTTCTTCTATTTAATTCTAGACCCAATTAATTGTCCATATGCAATTTCTTGTTCAAGATATGTATGCTGGACTTACTGACTAAATGGACTGATATTCTGACTAAACATTTGAGCAATAAGTATTTTTCACAGATTAATTTTTCTTTTGCTAAGTTAATTTCCCTTGAGTAATCATAGATCTCATTGAAAAGATCATATGATATTCTGAGTCTTGTCACAATACCAACAATATACGAATGAGAGACTCTTTGCTGAAGAGAACCTTTAACTCTGTGTTCTGCCTTGCCAAGTAAAACACTCTTTAAAGAATAATCAACAAAAACAATAATTCCAAGGATATTGTATTCTCTGAATCTCTCAATCATTCTACAAATTCACAGAATTTCAGAATTGGAAAAGCACTAGTAGTTGTTTAGTCTAACCCACATCTGAAAAATAATGCTGTTAACAACATTCCTGACAAGTGTCCTATAGCTTTTGCTTTAAAACCTTCACTGAAGGAAGGAACCACTACCTTCCAAGTGAGTCGATTCTCAAGAGAAATTCACAGGCAGGTGAGTAACACTCTCTATATGAAAATGTCTTTTCCCTTCTTATGTTTTCATATGTGATACCCTCAATACACCTATACATCATTCACAAAAAGATTTCAGATGAGAATATAGGCATATAGATTGATACACTAGTAATATTCTTTTTTTTTTTTTAAAGCAATTGGGGTTAAGTAACTTGCTCAAGGTTACACAGCCAGCTGTTTCTGGGTGGGTGCTAAGTGTCTGAGCCCAGATTAGATCCCCAGGTCATCCTGACACTGGGGCCAGCGCCCTTACTCGCTATGCTACCTGGCCGCCCCTAGTAATATTCTTTCACTCACTTTTTAAGGTAATAATATTTTCGATGATATTTTTTTCCTTTTTTGATAGCTTTCTCTTCCTGAGATATATTGTAAAGTTATCTTTCAGTGTTTTTAGATTGTATCACCTCTAGGACAGATTTCTCTAGTTTGAACTTGGTCTGGTACAGCCCCTCTTCATGACTTTGTCTTCCTAAGCATCATTTCAACTTTGTGAAATAAAATATTGGCAACTCAGATGTTAGTATCTAAATATGACATTGGTTCCACTTTCATTGATAATAAAATAGGTAACTTAAAAAAATTGACAGATTGATTCTATTTTATTTCTATTTATCATCCTCTTATCAGCTTCATCTATGAATGTTCTTAGGACAATAGAATTTAGTTGAAGCTCATGTCAAGCTGTCTTTTTTTTTAACATTTGCTTTAAAAACTTTGAGTTCCAGATTCTCTCCCTTCTTCCCTCCTCACCCACCTTCAGTGGGAAGACAAGCAATTCAATATAGGTTATACATGTGAAAGATTAACCATATTTCCCTCCATCCTGTTTCACCTCCCATTTATTCTATTCTCTCTTTTGATCCTGTCCCTTTTCAAAAGTGTTTGCTTCTGACCACCCCTTCCCCTAATCTTCCCTCCCTTCTATCCTCTCCCCCTCTTATATCCTTCCCTCCTATTTTCCTGTAGGGTAAGATGCCCAATTGAATGTGTATATTATTCCCTCCTTAAGCCAGATCCAATGAGAATAAGGTTGACTCATTCCCTTTCACTTCCATACTCTTCCCCTCCATTGCAACAGCTTTCTCTTGTATGTGAGATAATTTACCCTATTCTGTCTCTCCCTTTCTCCTTCTCCTAATATATTCTTCTCTTATTTCTTAATTTTATTTTTTAGATATCATCCCTTCATATTCAACTCACCCTGTGCCCTCTGTCTATGTATACATGTACACACAAATATATACATACACACATATTTATACACATATCTATATCTATCTATATCTTACCTTCAACTAGCCTCATACTGAGAAAAATCTCATGAGTTACAAATATCGTCTTTCCATGTAGGAAAATAAACAGATCAACTTTAATAAATTCCTTAATATTTCTCTTTCCTGTTTACCTTTTCATGTCAAGATTTATTTAGTACTGGTTTTTGTGGCATTTAAGTGATACTGCTTGTAATCTCCAGCTACTTTTTTCCATCACGTTTTACATGTAAGTTTGTATTTTAAAATAGTATTGCCAACTCTCTCTTTGCTTGGCAAGAAGATTAAGTGTTTGCTGGCTAATGCAGTTTCTGGGCTTTTTTGCTGGCCTTGCTGCAGCAACTACTTTACATCAATTAAACTTTTGTGGGAAATAGTAATGATCAAAGTCAGTATCTTTATCTTTTTTTTGATTTTTCCATGTTTTGGCATAAATAACTTGTTGGAAGGTGACAGGATGAGGCTGTATGATTTTACTTAGTGTATTCTCAACATTATCTTAATTTCATGTCACTTTCTACCTTTGCTCTAACTAGTAGCTAAAATGATTGCAAAGATAGTTGATTCTCATGACTCACATCAGTATCCATTCATTTTCTGATTCTCAAAGGATCCTGTGAGCCAAGCTTTCATTAGGCTACAACTTCCATTTGTCTTCTGCTTTCATTTTCTTTGTTGCAAGAATATCATTATTTATTTATTTATTTTAAGGAATTTGGGTTAAGTAACTTGCTCAAGGTTACACGGCCAGTTATTTCTGGGTGTGGTGCTAAGTATCAGAGCCCGGATTCGATCCCAGGTCATCCCGACTCTGGGGCCGGTGTCTTACTCGCTGTGCTACCTGGCCGCCCCGCAAGAATAACATTATTGATTTGATTCATTTTCTATAGTAGGGTAACAGTTCTTTACTAAAAGATTGGACAAAGACCTCATAGTTACTAACATTTAAATTACTGCTTATAGGCAGTCTATGCTCTTTCCCCTTTTCCACCATTGCACCACTGACACTGAGGGAAACAAAAGAAGGCTACAGAGGAATAAAGCTTCTTTCAAAAATTTTTTCTAGGTTTCATGGGATGCCACAGCCAAGGAATTCATTATCTGGTGGCCAATATTTGGGTTATGGAACTGTCCATATTTAACTAGAGTCCCTGAACGGTAAACTCAGTCTGTTGTTGAGACAATGCTCAAAACCTCTCCAACATGGTAGAAATTGTTTGAATTTATGTTCTACTGGCATAGCCTTCAAGACTATCTCCATGCCATGATGAGATATTGGAGTGGAACTTTGTGGAGACAGCTTTCCAAATATTATGAGACACTTAGTCCCTAGACCTACTCTCAACAAGGGACATAGATTGCTTCTGCATCACATTATACCTGCATAAAGTTTAATTTAATACCATCTTTTTATTTTTATACACCTGTGATTAGAATGTACTCTCATATTCAAAATAGCTTTCTTTCCCCCAGGACTTCAATGTTTGTACAATGGTAATTATTAATAGCAGTAGCATTTGTTATACAGGATCAATCTCAGGGGGAAGGGAAGAAAGGGGCAGATGCTGGGAAATGTAGGTGATATAAAAACAGGAGATAGCATTAAAATTTTAAAGGAAAAAAATCAGGAGCGTCTCAATGTGGAGATAGTAGGATCATTATTGCTACCTGTTCCTATCCCCAATCCATGTGAAGAAGAGTATATGCCGGTGATAAAGTGAGGGGAAGAGAAGAGCAGCTTCCAAACCTTTCCCAGTATTCCTTGTAGATTTACTGCAAGTGACATCTCAGTAGGTATCCCCACTGGCTAAAAAGCACCATAGCTGTCCCTGGAAAGAATACAAGAAGGCACTACCCTCACACTTTCTTTGCAGAGGTGGGGGACAACATACATGGGATACTGAATATAATGTTAGAGTTTTTCTATGCATAGGTTAATTTTGCTGGACTATTTTTCTCTTTATGAAAATTCATTGTTATAAAGGGTAGCTCTCTGAGGGGGCAGAGAGAAGGAATATATTAGAAAATGCAAGGGATTAAAAATCAAAAGTATCGGCAAAAATTAATTTTAAATTAAAGTTTAAATTTAAAAAGTCAGTCATGGGGGTGGCTAGGTGGTGCAGTGAATAGAGTACTGGTCCTATAGTCAGGAGGACCTGAGTTCAAATCTGGCCTCAGTCACTTAATACTTACTAGTCATGTGACCTTGGGCAAGTCACTTAACCCAACTGCCCTGCCTTCCCCCCTCCAAAAAAAAAAAAAGCAAAGAAAAAAAGTCAGTCATTATTTGAAGACATGGTAAAGCATTGTTGCTTTCTCATTGTCTCCTAAATTTGCTGCATTGCTTAGAAGATTCAGGGAACAAGTAGGAGCCCAAAAATAGACAGGAGGGTCCAAGGATGGAACAGATTTAAGGATCTGGATTGGCGGAAATGCAATTGTCCTGCCTTCTTGGTGATGGTAATTATTTTATTTTATTTGCAGAGAGCAGTGTAAAATTGGAGAAAAAGTTACTAATTAAGTTGGTAGAAAGAAGAAGGAGATATTGGAACTTGGGAGCTGGTATCCTCACTAGAGCTATTTTCCTAATTCTGTGCTTTCTTCAGCTTTAAGGATACATTATTTCACCAGGATATGGGTATCCACTCCACTATAGGTTACAACCCTTCTATGATTGGGAGATAGTTTCAGAGATTTGTTAGGACGAAGAAATTAATCATTTTATAGCCAACCCAGGAAGGAGCCCATCCAAACTTAGCTAGGTTAATAATGCTCAGATGGCATACATTTAAAGTATGATCGGGCACATGTATGAAACCTGTCCAGCTTGACGGGACTTATCAGAGCCTGCACTTTACTGAAGTCAAAGATATCCAGAACCCAGCTTCCCCTTCATGCCACTATTTTAGGGAAAGTAAGACATGATGATGCCTGACCCCTACTCTCTTATGTTAGTTGAATAGTGCATGTAGTGCTACGATTAGCAAAATGCTTGTACAAGAGCTGCAATTCAGATTTTAAGATTGTATGTAATATGATCATTTGTTAAGTACTTGCCAATTTATTTTATTGGGGGGCAGCGTTCAAAATCTTTTAAGAAATGATGGATGGCTAGGTGTGGTGGCACAAGTCTGTAATCACTGCTATTGGGGGAACCTGAAGCTGGTATGTTGCTTGAGCTCAGGAGTTCTGTGCTACAATTCTGTGCTAAGAAGATTGGGTGTCTACACTATCCAGTACCAAAATGGTGAGTGCCTAGGAGTTGGGGGCCACCAGACTTCCTAAAGAAGGGAGAACCAGTTCAGGTCAGAAACAACTCAGGTGAAGCTCTTGTGCCAATCAGTAGTGGGGCCATGTGCGAACATTGTATTTCCAACCTGGGTGAGACAGTAAGACCCCATCTCAAAATTAAGAAAACAAAACATATTGATGTGTTTTCTTTATACATAAAATTTATTTCTAAATATATATCTAGTGAGCATTCCCCTATAACAAAGATTACAAAAAAAAAGTTCAGCAAAACCAACCAACACACTGATAGTATATGTATGTCTACAGTTTCTTCTCTCTGTAATGATGGAAGGGAGATATCTTTTCTCAATTTTTCTCTGGTGGGTAAGAATGGTCAGTATAATTAACTACACCATTTTCAGATTGTTTGGAGATTTAGGAGGTTGTTATTTTTGTTGTTCTTTCTTTTTACATTGTGGTAGTTGTATATATTATTTTCTCACTTTTGCTTACTTTACTCTGCAATAATTAATGTCTTCCCATACCACTATGAATACTTCAAATCTGTCATTTCTTATGTTAAAGTGATATTTCATTACATTCATAAACCATAATTTATTTGTGCCCAGTCCAAGGGTATTTATTTCACACACACACACACACACACACACACACACACACACACAGCTACAATATTTTAGATTTTTCTCTCTGTTTTTTATCTCCTTGGATACGTCTGACCAGCAGTGGGATAGTGGGATCTCTGAGTCAAATGCTACAAACATTTGAGTCACTTTATTTTGACAGAACTCAGAATAATTTTTTTTAATGGTTGGACCAATCTGCAGCTTCATCAATAGCATGTTAGTGTTCCTGCCCTCTGGTAGGGTATTTGCCACTTTACTGGGTATAAGCTGAAGCCTCTGAGTTTTCTTTTTAAATAAATTTTATTGATATCTTTTGGTTTTCATTTCCCCTACATTTCAAAATAAACTTCCATCCCAGAGCCATCCCTTATGACAAAGAATAAAAAAGAGGGGGGAAAAACAATTCAGCAAAATGAATCAACATTTCTTAAAAAAGTTTGACCTTACATGGAATATTCTATACCTAAGAAAGAAGGGGAGAAAAGGTACCTTCTCATACCCCCTCTTTGAGACCAAGCTAGGATATTCTAACTTCATAGCATTGTTTTGTGACTATTGTTCTATTTACTTTATTGTGGTTTTTGTTTTCATCATCTTCTGCTTTCTGCTTATTTCACTTTGACTCACTTCATATAAATCTTTCAATTTTTCCGTAAATTCATTATATTCCTTGGGGCAGCTAGGGGGTGCAGTGGGTAGAGCACTGGGTCCAGAGTCAGGAAGACCTGAGTTCAAATTTGACCTCAGATACTTACAAGTTTTGTGAACCTGAGCAAGCCCCTGAGCTCCTGTTCACCTCAGTTTCAACTGTAAAATGGAGGTAAGCATAGCATGTACTTCCTGGGGTTGTTGTGACATTAGAATGAGATAGCACAGTGCCTGGAAAATGGTAAGCACTGTACAAATGAAAGCTATTGCTGTTGTTATAGAACAGCAGTATTCTATTCCATTTACGCACCACAATGTGTGTAGCTATTCCCTAATCATTGAGGACTTCCCTGTTTCTATTTCTTTTCTACTACAAAATGGACTGCTGTGAATATCTTGGTGTATACAGCATCTTTCTTTTAATCATGACTTCTTTGGAGTGTGTGCCTAGCAGTGGATTATCTGGATCAAAGAATATTGACATTTTAGTCATTTTCTTAAAATAATTGCAAATTACTTTCCAGAATGGTTGGACCAATCCATAGCTCTACCAACATGCATCTCATCTTTCCCCAACCATCATCTTTGCCAGTTTGCTGGATGTGAGATAAAACTTTGGAGTTAGATTGACATGTAGTTCTCTCATTATAAGTGATTGAGACCATTCTGTAATATGGTCCATGAAAGTATTTTCTTGAAGTAAAATTCTCTTGAAAAAAAAATCTTTTCATATCTTTTGGTCATATTCCCTGGAAAGGGGCTCTTGATCTTATATATTTATTGATCTTATTATATAAGATACACAATATTGATCTTATTTATTTATGTAAATTCTCTCTCTATATGTTGAGTTTCATATTCTTATCAAAGACATTCAATGCAAAGTTTTCTCCCATTCATCAGTTTCTCTTCTTAACCCAGAAAAGTAGATTTTGTTAATGTCATTTACTAATTTTTTAGGATAGGTATCTCCAGAGAAAATAGTATATAGTTTCATTATTAGTGTGTATGGAAGTTCGATTCTGAGAGATCTCATTGTGATGTGGAGATGACCCTACCTAGTGTAGAGCTCAAATATCTGACAAGTCTTAAAGCTGGAAAGACTTTGAGAAGAGGCCTAGTGATTGACTGGATGGTGGGTCATTTGAGGACTAGCCTAGCTAAACTCCAGAGACTCAACAAGTTGGTGACAAAGTAGAGAAATTTTTGTCCGCTGGAATTCTCTACCAAGACATAAAGGAGTTGCAACTAGCATGCCAATGAAATAAAGAATCCTCAAAGTATTGGAAATAAAAACATGCATGGAACAACCAATGCTAGCCTGAACAGGGATTAGTGATGATGTATTCTCTTCTAGGGGATAATAACTGACAGCATTTGTGACTTGGTTTAGGGAACTCTCAAGTGAGGAAACTGCTGCTAATACAAGTCATCACCTTCTCTGCAAAAGAAGGTCTTAGAGAGTTGCTTAGAGTACAGAGAGGCTGTGACTTGCCCAGGGTCGTACAGTTAACACATGACAGAGGTAAAATCTGAACCTTCTATGAGAAGTCCTTCCCAATTCTCCTTAATGCTAGAGTTTCCCCCTTGGATTACCTCCGGTTTATCTTGTAAGTATTTGTACATAGTTTGCATGTTATCCCTTCTGTCAGACTGGAAGCATTTTGAGAACAGGGACAGGTTACCATCATTTGTCATCATTGTTGTTTTCTAGCACTCAGTACAATTTCAAGGACATAGTAAGATCTTAAATTCTTATTGACAGAATGGCTTCAGGCCCAGTTTTCTATCTACCCACCACACTATTTCTACATAATTATCTACTAGAACTAAAGGATTAGGATTGTAAAGACTTGTTTGACCAGTTTTATGGTTTTTATCTTTTCCACTTACTTGACTTCAGAAATGCTAATAATTTACCAGGTATTTCTTTGGAAAGGAGTGATTCAGCAAATTATGGGAATACCAGTAAAGCTGCAACAGAACTTTTATCACAGCAAACAAAGACCTCTTTAAAGAAAAGGGAGGAATATATGGAAACAGGCCCACACCCTGGCCACTTCTGATCATATGGGTGATTAATCTGGTGAATTTCTCATGTTCCCATGAGCTGCCCCTCCCCCCCACACACACACTACCCCAAAGAACTACATCCACAAGAGGATTGATACTGATTTCAAATGGAAAGAACATTTTGCCCATTCTCATTTCCTCTCTTCTAAAAGTGTGGCTTGGGAAAGAACTGGAAATTCAGGGGGTGCCCATCACTTGGGGAATGGCTGAACAAGCTGTGGTATACGCATGTTATGGAATACGATTGTGCTATAAGAGACGAGGAGCAGACGAACTTCATATTTACCTGGAGAGGCTTATACGAACTGATGCTGAGTGAGGAGAGCAGAGACAGGAGAGATTTGTACACAATTACAGACACAACGTATGTGTGATGACCAACTTTGTTAAACTGGACTCTTCTCAGCAGTGCAGTGATATGAGTCAATCCCAAAAGACTTATGATGGAGAGAGATGTCTACATCCAGAGAAAGAACTAGAAAGAACTGAGTTTGTATCCAGATTGAAGCAAACTACCTGATCTTTTTCCTTTTCTTATTTAGTTTTATGTCCTCTTTACCATTTTTCATTCCATTTGATACAATCCGTCTTTATAACCTGACTAATGTCTAATGTGAAAGTATTTACAGATCCTATACTTGACTGTATGCTGCCGTGGGGAGGGGAGGGGACGGAGGTGGATAGAATGTGAAACTCAAGGAATCGTGGAATTGAATCTTGCAAACTAAAAGTAAACAAACAAATTAATAAAAACACACACACACACAAAATAAAAGTGTGGCTTGGGGCAGCTAGGTGGTATAGTGAATAGAGCGCTGGCCCTAGAGCAAGTCAAGAGGACCTAAATTCAAATCTGGCCTCAGACACAAGACAAGACTCACCTTGTAACCTTGGGCAAGTCACTTAACCCCAATTGCCCTACCTTCTCCCCTCCAAAAAGCAAAAAAAAAAAAAAAGTATGGCTTAAGATTTGTACTTTCTTGGGGAGAGGAGCTTTTCTCTACACTTTTCTCTACACCCCACCCTTCACCAGCTATGCTGACTGCTTATATTTGGCCTGTGATTGCCTGTTTCTCTAGGTGAGCCTGACACAACAAAATCCTAGCAATCTCTTCTGCTTTGTATTATTTTTCCTGAACAAAGGTTACCAGAAAGTGGTTATAAGGAACAGACTTTTTAAGACTGGTGGTCATCTTGGGAGTTCCTAGGTTCTTTAGCTAGTAGCAGCTGCCCTGAGGGAGAGGTGTTCTTCTACAGCTACTGTAACACTTCCCAGAGATTACCACCTGAGAAAAGGAGCTAATGCCAAGAAAGTCAGAAGATATGGACTTTGAATTGCATGGATAGCATTTTTTTTTGGAGGGGGGAGGGCAGGGCAATTGGGATTAAGTGACTTGCCCAAGTCACATGGCTCCTGTTAAGTGTCTGAGGAAAGATTTGAACCCAGGTCCTCCTGACTCCAGGGCCAGTGCTCTACTCACTATGCCACCTAGCCGCCCTATGGATAGCATTTTTTTAGTATTCATTTCATGCTTTAAATTTCTGTCATGCATACTTATAACCCTTTTGTGATTTAAGCATTTCTTTTGTGAAAGAAATAAACAGCTATTTTATATATGATCTACTGTGCAAACTGAGCATCTTTAGAGAACAGATCCTGGGACCCTGTTATTCCCTTTCAGAGAGACCTAAACATGAGTCAACCCTAAATAGATTAAGAAAAAAATGTTACCAGAGTTCTATCCTGGGGGTGAGGCCACAATGAGCCACAGAATATGAGAAAAAGCTGACTCTTCTCTTTGGGGCCAAGATACCCTAAGATTGCATTTGGTCCATGTTAGCCAAGAGTTGGACTCCTTAGTGGAATGGGGTCTCCCAGCCCCCATGGGCCAATGGCTCTGTTACAATTGCTTCAGAATTGTTTAGATACCAGTGAATGGCACTGTAATATGTAATATGATTTAGAAAGCCTGTTTTCTAGTTCCTGGATTCATTCAGGGAGCTTGCTGATGGGTAGTTAGCTACTTTTAAGCCATGTTAGGCTATAAAGAACTATTTTTAAACAGGCATCCAAAATGCTTTTATTTCTCTAGCTTTGTACTCCAAAGCTAATAGCCTTGATATGAATGCCTTTGGAAACTTCAAGCAAGGAAAGATGTCATAGCAATGAGAATAAAATTAAACTTTCAAGGTCCATCAACTTGCCCAATCCTGTAGATATACAGGTTAAAAATTCTTAGGTGACCAAATATTAGGGAGTCTTGTAGGCAGGTCTGTACAAGGCTCACCAAAGGATTTCAGGCAGCCAGCAAAAAATGTAAGATTGCCATCCAGCACTCTCCTGATTGTCATGTGACCTGCAGTAACCAACCGTCTTTAGTTTCTCCCTAGTCTAGCCTATCTGCCGCCAAGTTTAGCCTATTTTAATTTTGGCCCCTACCTACTGCCAAGTTATTCAGGTCTGCTCTTAGGGAAAGGGAAAGCACATCAACACCTTATAATGTTCTTTTCCATGATATAAAAATCTTTTGTGTAATATCATTGAAATGTATATGCTTGACACATGTATATTAGTATTTCTGTAATATGATTCAGTGGAAAGACCTCTGGAGTCAGGAAACCTGGATTGTAGTTCAGTTCTGTCATGGACTACTTACATGACTTTGGGCAAGTCACTTCATAGAATCAACTTGGAAGAGACCTTGGAGGTCATCTAGTCCAACCTCCTTCTGAACAAAAATTCTGCAACATCCCTGACAAGTGGCCGTACACCTTCCATTTGAAGATATCCAGGCATGAGCAGTTCACTACTTATAAAAGTGTACTGTTTTGTTACTTTAAAAAACTTTTTTTATCAAGTCAAAATCTGCCTCCCTATAAGCCTGTACCCATTACATCTAGTTCTGTCCTCTGGGGCCAAGTAGAATATGCCTAATTCCCAATCCAATGACAAATTTTCAGGTAATAATATTATTATTAATTCAACAACTTTATTAAATTTCATCTTGTTTTATCAGATTGTGGTCTAATATACTTAGGAGTTAATGGTTACCCTGGGGTAGAGGCTAAATCTCCAGATTTGGAGTGAGGAAGACCTAGACTTGTATCTTCATCTCGAATGTTTATTTCCTACCTGTGTGACTATGTTTTCCTGTGACTCCAACGAAGTCATCTAACCTTTCTAGGATTCAGTCACCTCATCTGTAAAATGAGCATCATCACAGCATATTCCTTGTTGTGAGGATCACTTATATAAAATGCTTTGCAAATCTTAAAACACACTAGTAAATGTGAATTATTATTACTATTGTTATTGGCAAACATTTATTGAGGACTTACTCTACTGAGTCTCAGAATCACAGAATGCTATAGCTGGAAGAAAACTTAGAGATCATCTGGTCCAACTTCATTTAACAAATGAAGAAAATGTGGCCTAATCAGAAGACATATTTCACCAAGGACACATAGCTACTGAGGAGCTGTTAGCAGAACTAGAACTCAAGACCAGGTCTTTTCATTTTAAATTCAACACTACCCTTTACACAAGGCTTCTATTCATGGATGGCACTCTGTAACAGGGTTATAGATTAAATTGCAATGGAGTCCATTAAATCATACATAAGGATACAAGTGGACCACATATTGATGGTTTTTAAATGCAACATTATCTATATTTTAATTTTGTTAAATATTTCCCAATTACACTTTTGTGTGGTTCAAGCTCCACTTGTGGGCCTGTTTGACATCTCTGCAGTGGAAGACAAAAAAAAAATCTGGTCCTTATCCTGAATAATATAGCTTAAATACATGCACGTCAGTATTTTATAATTCCTAGGGAAGAGTTAAAAACAAAATGCTATGGAAACTAAAGTTAGGGAAAAGGTCACTTCTAGCTTGAGGAACAGAGAAAGAAGAAAGACTTCCTAGAGGAGATGGCATTTGAATTATGGCTAGGAGTTTGACAGTCCAAAGGGAGAGCAATTCCATGCAAATAAATTTTGCTTTAGCAGAGGTCGGGAAAGCACACTGTTCGGGACTGAGGAATAATGTAGCTTCTTCAAAACAAGAATGTGTGTGGTTGAAGGGCAGTGGGAGATACAGCTGGAAAGGGTGACACTAAGCTATGGGAGGCCCTGAATATTTCACTAAGTAATCCGGGCTTCTAGTTTGTCAGAATAAGGACTCACAGAAGATACACGAGGAGAGCTGGGGCACTGCTTGAAGGAACGCAGTATTTGTCCCTAAAACATTCCTTTTGACTGTCCTATCAGCAGTCTTCTCACATCGGCTTAAGACTTGGAGTTTAGTTTTCATGGCTTTTACCTCCTCTGACTATCTAGTTTTCGGACAAACACGATTTCCTCCGGGGTCCCTGAGCAGCCTTCCCTGCACACATCTGGCCTTGCCGAATTGGGTGCCCGTGGGCAGTTCTGGGAGGTGGCCCCCACTCCGAGACCAGAGAGGACACTCGGCGATGTTGCCAGTTTCCATTTAATATGGCTTGTAGTTTGCGGGGGGAAGCTCAGGTGGCCAGCCGGGGCCAGCTACACAGCCCAAAGCCTGGCACCATCATAGAGACGCAGAGAGGGGCCACAGGAACAAACAATGGAATTGGCACCTCCGGAAAATTCTTAGAAAAGGAGCTCTCGGGGATCTCAATTCGGAGCATGGCCGCCTCGGAGCCGGCCCTTAGCCTTCCGCGGTCTTTGCTGCTCCGCGGCACAACCTAGGGCGAATCTGCGGTGTCACCGGCAGTGATTTAAAGGAAAATGAGAAGGAGAAAAGGAGGGAAGGAAAAGGAGAGAAAGAAGGCAAGTTCCTGGAGGCGGGGGGCGGAGGGCGCGGCCGCGGGGTGGGCGGGCCCCCCGCGGAGACTTCCCGGTCATCGTTACACAGCATTTTGCGCTCGCTTTCCCGAGCTCCGGGGACCGGAGACCACAAGGGCCATGAAGTAAGAGCGCCTCCCCCCACCCGCCCACGGAGGGGCGGAGGCCCAGGCTCCAGGCCGGGCCCTCCAGATGAAAAGCTTGGCTGTCTCCTCCCAGAGTGGCCTCAAGGCAGGGGCTCTGTCCATCCCCGAGGCCCGCCTCCTTTCCACGCCCTCGCGGGTGCCCAGCCCAGGATCTAGAGCATCAGATTGGGCCCCCAGCCACGGCAGGCGCCCGCCCGCCTTAATTCTGGCCGCGCCTCTCTTCACCTCCCCCGCAGCTGGGGTGGGGGGGTGCCCCTGCGAACGTGCGCTCTTTTGGGGTAGGAAGCTGGCCCAGGGGAGGGGACTCTTCCAGCCCTAAGTCCCACGACCTCGCTCACAATCCCAGGACATGGAGCCTTTTCCAAGGCCCCCGCCGCCCTCCTCCTCTTCCTCTTCCCCCCTCCCCCTTCAGGACCGACCGAGGGGACAGGTGGGCTGCTGGGGCAGACGGTATTTTCCACGAAATGTTTTTTACACGTAGTATAATTAAATTTCTGACGGCTCGATCTGTTCGTTTTGCATGGACCAACCAACTTTTCCCACTCCTCCCCAACTGATCCTTGAGGCAGCAGGACGATCAGGAGCTGGGCGGGGCTAAGCAGGCGATTCTCTACCGAGCCAGAAGGTGAAGGGGCGGGGCTCTGCGGTGCCCGCCCCGGGAGCCGGGAAACGTGGCGCGAGCCCAGGCGGCGAGGGAGGGGAGGGCGTTCCAGGAAGAGGAGCTCCAGGCGCGCAGGCCTCCTTCCTCCCTCCCTCCCTTCCTTCCTTTCCCTCCTCGGGCTGCCATAGCCTTGGATCTTCTCCGCCCACGTTATAAAAGGCCCTCGAGGCGGAGCCGCCGCTACTTTCTTGCTCTCCCGCAGAAAGAAGCGCCCACAGGAAAGGCTGCGGCTTCCAAGTCACCCGGACCTAGCAAGCTCAAGTCACCGGGACGCAAGTTAGTCGGACTCTTAAAGAAATCGACCAAATCCCCATCTCCCCACCCACCTGCCCAAACCAGCTCGCCTCCGCCCCCGGCGCCGCCCGCGCCTCCGCTTCCTCCCGCTTCTCCCACGTCTCTCCCTTCTCCCGAGCCACCCTTGCCACCCGCGCTTCCCCAGGCGTCCGCGCCTCCAGCTCCTCCCCGGCCTCCCGAGCCGCCCGCTCCTCCCAAGCCGCCCGCTCCTCTCCGGCCTCCCGAGCCGCCCGCTCTTCTCAAGCCGCCCGCTCCTCCCCGGCCTCCCGAGCCGCCCGCTCCTCTCGAGCCGCCCGCTCCTCCCCGGCCTCCCGAGCCGCCCGCTCCTCCCCGGCCTCCCGAGCCGCCCGCTCCTCCCGAGCCGCCCGCTCCTCTCGAGCCGCCCGAGCCGTCGGAAAAGATGGTGAAACAGATCGAGAGCAAGGTAAGAAGTCGGGGTGCCCCCCAGCAGGGAAGGCGGGAACGCCTAGGGCCGTGTGTTCCCCGGGTCTGGCCCCCCCACCACCTGGCGCGCTGCAGAGCCGCAGTCCCCGGGGCCGGGGGCGCACCGTGCCCAGTGCTTAGCGCAGACTGGCAGGCACCGAGGGGCTGTTGACTTGCTTTGGCCCTCCTCCCCTCCCCCTCTCGCCGCCTGCCTGGGTGGTGGTCACTTCCATGTGGCCTAGGCCGCCTCCAGCCGCGAGGGACTGTCTGGGCGGGCCCTGGCGCCCCCGAGGGCGGATCCTGGCCCCGGAGGCCTCGGGTCCTGCCGCCGGAGCACTTTGTCCGCCCCTTCTCACGCCCTCAGTGCCTGCTTTTTGCGCAGGTGTGGTTATCCCTGGCCCAGGGGATGCGATCGAGAATTTTCCTTCTTCCCCTGGTTTGAGCGACCGGGTAAACCCGAGTTAGGACGCGGTGGTGCCAAGGGCGTGGGAGCGGGGCACCGGTAAGGCAGGCTCCTCCTGAGGCTGCCGCCAGGGCCTCGCCGGCGCCCAGAGGAATGCGGACATCAGGCCTTCTCATGCCCTCTGTAGCCAGTGGGCAGACAGGAAGGGGGCTGAGGACTTAACACCTGACTGGTTTGCTGCTTCCTCGGTCCCCCTCATTTCTTGCCTTACCCTGTAAGGTGTTAGGACATTCAGGACAGTTATTCTCTCGCCATCTCTTGGCAATATAAGTTTCCTGATGCCTATCACAGTGTGACATTTGTTTCCTTTCTATTAATTCAGTTCAGTTCCATAGACGTTAATTAAAAATGTTTTGGGGTGTTTGGGGAGAATATGTGAACAATACTTCAAATGTCACTGGGTCAGACAAAATGGAGCCTTTTGCTTGAATACAGTGGATAGTCACCGATGAAAGGCAGGGGAGAATTTAACTCAATTCCATAAGTATTTGTTTAAGGGTTTCTTATGAACCAAGTGGGAAAACAATACAATGCTTTTGCCCAAAAAGCATCCAGTTGAATAGGGGAAATATAAAATATGACAAGCATGATACTAGGTAACGAGAGTGAAATAGAACACTAGGAAAAATGACTTCTAAGATCTGAAGGAGAGATCACTTTCAGCTAGGGAAAGGGAGAAGGGGGTCTGAGAACAACTAGACAGACACATGGAGGGAGTGCATTCCAGGCCTGGAGGTTGGAGGAGAAAATAAAAGATAGAGAAGAGCTAGTGATATTTTCTCATAAGTACGGTGATTGAAGGAGAATACAATGAAATAAGGCTAGAAATATAGGATAGAACAAAATTAGAAGAGCTTTGATTGAGTAAATGTGATGAGTTTTTGTTGTATCCTGTAGGTAGTGGAGAGGTCCTAAGTCACTTTTTGTATGGGTACATCTTCCACCTTTGTAAAAGGTGACCTAATCCTGTCATCATCCTGAATGTCTGTCAGCTCTTTAGAAGATCCTCCTGATGTTCTTTCTCTTCTAATATTTTGTGCAGTACTCCAGAAATCTGTATATTTGGCTATTGGTAGAGTACAATCTACGTTTTTGCCTTATATCCAATGGCGTATGGAGCAACCACAACAGGCTTTTACATATAATCAGCATTTTAAGAAAATAAATTTTATTTTTCTTCCAGTTACATGTAAAGACAATTTTAACTGCAGCCTGTATTATTAACATCTCCTTCAAACCAGCCCTGTTGTAGTATTTGTTGATTTAGTAGATGAAAATACACTGAAAATTAAAAAAGAAAAAAGCCGCTTTCTTGAGCCTGTATGAACTGGTTCCAAGCAACACAACAGAAGAGGCATACCTGTGATGATCTAGTGTATGTCAGTCACTTCATGGCACATGAGTTATAACGTTATATCCTAGGGCCTAACTGCACCCACCTCACCTTTCCACTGCTCCTGGATCACCTGTAGTTTTTATTCTTCTGAGGTTGTGTTTTTCCCTTAGTCATAGCCACGTATACCAAGGGAATGATGTTTTTAAAAAAGCCTTTTGGGACCTTTGAAAGGCCTCTGCAATTGTCCAGCTGTGATCCAGCCTGTAATATTCATCTTCCAGAGTTCAAATCTGGTCTCACTTAGTAGCTATGTGACCCATAGCAAATCACTTAATCCTGTTTGCCTCAGTTCCCTTAACTGTAAAATGAGCTGAAGAAGGAAATAGCAAACTACTCCAGTATCTTTTTAAAAAATTAAATATTTTATTCCCCCCCATTTATATGCAAACTGGGGCAGACAGGTTAAGTAACTTGCTCAAGGTCACACTGCTAATATGTATCTGATGCAGGATTTAAACTTGGGTCTTGACTCTAAGCCCAAGACCCTATCCTGCTGGGCCACCTAGTTATCTCTGATTGGAGCTTCATGCTCTCAGTACATAATCTGCAAACAAAAGTATTTGGACTAGGTCATTGTTTATAGAGAATCCCAATTCAGGATTTTGTTTAGGAAATTACGACAGTGGTAAACTTTTGATCACATATCTCCTAGTATGATGCTTTTTTTTATATTGATGCTCAGTATAAGTGAACCAAGTTGTCTCTGATTAGATGCATCATGGAATCTTGTACGAAATAAACATGTCCCTCAGAGACAACTTTATTTAAACAACTTTTCTTTAAGGATGCACTAAATTTGTTAATGCTTTTTAGTAAAGGATACATGTATGCCTTTTGGTCTTGTGTGTGGTCTGATGTAGAAAATTGAAAGCCCTACTTTGTTCCTTTCTCATTTTCATGAAAGATACCCTAAATATAAATGCTTAAATAGTCTAATAAGTTTCACTGAGAGAAGAAAAGAAACAATATGGTTTACTTCTGCCTTTTTGGTTACCTTTACTGATATTACCAATGACGTTTACTGGTTCTGTCAATTATCTTTCCTATTATTTGGAAATCTTTCTCTCTTTTTGAGATCTTAAAAATCAGCTTGTAAATGCCACTAAAATTATGTTTCTAGTAACTTCCCTTGGGTATATTTTATATTTGGTCATATAGTATTAATCTTTCCAGTTTCATTTTTAAGTACCCATTGATGTGTATTGCCTTTTGAGTTTAAGCTGGAAATGATAATCTGGAAGTTCTGGATTAACTGGGTGTTTGCAGGTTTATTTCCTCAAATCCTCCTTGAGCTGTTTTCTCAGGCAAATCCCCCTCCTCAGTAATGTTTTGCAAATTGGATTATAATCTAAATAGATGTTACCCATTACTGATCATAGGCTTTATAACTAGATCTTGAAGGATTTTCAAGAGGATCTGTTTCAACTACAGGCATACCTCAAAACATTGCAGGTACAGTTCTAGACCACTGCAAATATCCCAATTTATTGCAAATCATGCTAATTTTTGTTTCCTACTTAATATAAAAGTTACGTTTATACTATACTGTAGTCTGTTTGGTTTGCATTAGCATTGTGTCTAAAAAACAATGTACCTACCTTCATTTAAAAAACAAAAACATTGTTTAAAAATATTTACCCTCATCTGAGCCTTTCAGGAGTTGTAATCTTTTTGCTGGTAGAGGGTTTTGCCTTGGTGTTGATTTCTGCTGATTGATCTGGCTGGGAGATTGTTGAAGGTTGGGTTAGCTGTGGCAATTTCTTAAAACTAGACAACAATGAAGTCCCATCGAATAACTCTTCCTTTAACCCGAACACTTAGCAACCTTTGTAGGGTTATTGATTGGCCTAATTTCAATATTGTTTGTGTCTCTGGGTGTAGGGTGACCCAAGTAGAAAGACAGCATCAGCCTGTTGGTTGGTCCATGGAGCAGTAGTAACATGACATTTATCAATTAAATTTGCTGTCTTTATATGGGAATGGTTTGTGGCAATTTGACAATTAAAAGTTACATCAGTCACAGATCACCATAACATATAACAATAATGAAAAGGTTTGAAATATTGTGAAAATTATCAAAATATGAGACTGACATGATATGTGTACCAGCTGTTGGAAAAATGGCACCAGTAGACTGCCTTGAGGCACAGTTGCCACAAATCTCAGTCTGTAAAAAACAAAACCCCAGAAACCCCCCAGTTAATTTGCTAAGTGTAATAAAAATGAGGTATGTATATACTTCATTAACATTGGGTAGTAAAACTGAGGCCCAGAGAATGCCCTGTTTGCAGCCTCACAAATGCTACACAGGAGAATCTGGACATAAACATAACTCTTTCTCCAGATTCATTGTTGTTTTTTTTTTTTTCAGTCTATATGGAGACAAAGTTTGGGTGGTGAGGGAGTTTCTGGGAATATTTCTGCTTCATCATTTTGGTAACAGTTTTACATCATTTATACTCCTCAGAAATGGTGAGATTCAATGACCTTGTGTCCCATTCCCATGTTTTAGCATTGACAGCTTCTTTGAGGAGGTTGGGTTGGACCTTTTAGGAGGCTGAATAGCATCTGCTGTCTTTTCTTCAGTATTTTTCTTATTTGGTCTTGGCTCTAACCTGTTGATGACCTGACCACAGGCAGATAACTGATTGTGAAAGATTTTCATGTCAGTAACCAGCTGTTTCAGTTTCATTTGGAGGGGATGTTGTATTTTCCACACCTACTATTTTCTGTCTCCCGTTCATGACATACAGACCGGAGACTTGTATAAGCCTTTGGTCTTACCAATTTGATGATCAAGAATCATTATTTTCCAATGAATATTTTTGATCATTTCTCCTAAGCCACCCTTACATCAAAGACACTAAGTATCAAGGTATATGGTTGAAGATCTTGTCAAGTTGTTCATAAACTGCTGCAGATATTGGTGCATAAGTACCACTTATCTTCACAGTGCAGTGTTTACTTTCATAACCGTAAGTATAGAAGGGCAGAAAATGGAAAATGGTTTCTTGTTGTGTTTGGGCACACATATCAAACTGCCAATAGATTTCTTTGCCTCTTCAATGATAACTTCACAGTTGTTTTTCCATCTAGCCATAACTTAAAAAAAAAAAAAACTTTTGGTTTGATTTATAGACAGAATGTTAATATGAATATAGTCGATTCCCTTCAATTGTGTATCAGTTAATTTACTGGACAAAGAACACATCAGGGGTACCGTACTACCACTAATGTTTGACAACCTAAGAACCAGGTGCTTCTTCTGCTTTACCCCTTTCCCACTACTACTGTAGTTACTGTGGGAGTCACAGCACTGCAGTCTGTCTTACTGTCTTATCTGTTATATGGATAGCTGTGGACAAAAAAAAAATATCATTAGAGTGACCAGTTCACTGGTGGGCAAATTTTATTTTTGGTCTTTTTTTTTTTTAAGAGGGGGGAAGGCAGGGCAGTTGGAGTTAAGTGACTTGCCCAAGGTCACACAGCTAGTAAGTGTTAAGTGACTGAGGCTGGATTTGAACTCAGGTCTTCCTGATTGCAGGGCCGGTGCTCTATTCACTCCACCACCCAGCTGCTGGTGGTAACTTTCTGTACCCTAACTATGATGTTTTTGGGCAAACAGTTAACTGAAAGACTTGCTAAGTTGATAGAATCTTCCAGAACTTGAGTTATATTGGTGTGACTTTTCAGAACCCAGGGTTACCTCCACACTATAACTGTGACTGGAGCTGGATCATAGATTTAAAATTGAGAGGGACCTTGTCCAAACACCCTCATTTTACAGACAAGGTAATTGAGGCCTAGTTAACAGGTTGTAGCAGAGGCAAGATTTGAACCCACTCTCTAAATATGATGACCTTCTACTGTCCCACCTGCCTCATCACTTTCATGGATAAATAGGAATCTACTTTTTTTCCCTAGAGAATCGAGGCCTAGTTAGGAAGTTAATGTAACAGTTTATTTTAAAGGTAATGAGGGCCAGAAAGACTGGTACAGCGGTGTGAGTAGGGAGGTGGGCACAAGTCGGGGACAAAGTGCCAAAGTAAAACAAATACTTATTTAGGAATTTTAATTACTCTGAGATATTGTGTCCTGAGAAAGAAGCCGCATGTATTGAAGAGTAGTGGACTGGTTTGGAGGCCAGGCCTTGGCCCTTACTAGTTTGTGAGATATGTCATTTCACCACTGAGCCCCTGCTTCCTCTTCTATAAAGTGAGGCTCTGCCTCCACCTTACACCTTCTGAATAACAAATGCCTTTGTATATGTGAAATAAAGTAAAATTATAAGCTTCATTTCCTTTTTGATAGGCTGCTAAGTGGTAGCTTTAGACATTTCTAGATTTCAGCAAGATGGCAACTGAGTTCTGAAATGCCGGCTAGAATGATAGATGGTAGAGTTAGCCAGCATTGCTGTTAGCTTGAGTGAAAGTCTCTAGAGTGTCCTAGAAATCAGTCCTTGATACTTTGTGTTGTTGGATGGGGTTAGAAATATCATGCTACCACAATTTCAGATTACTAATTAACTTGGAAGAATAGCTAACAGGTTAGATAATAAAATAGTGATTCAAAAAGATCTGACAGGCTAGGATGGTGAGTTGAGATAATAAGAAAATAAATATAAAGTCCTACAATTAGGTGTAAAAAAATCAATTGTACAGGTACAAGACAGGAAGAAGGTCTGTATGACTAAAAAATTATTAAGAAAGACTAGAATTTTGTGGTAGATTATGGATTAAAAAGTTCAGTATGACTCGGGACATGGAAGCCAAAAAAGCTAATATGCTCTTAAGTTGTGTTAGAGTATTTAAAATGAAGGAGGAGATAATTCCTGGAATAATTTTATCTATGTATAATTTTGGTCAAGGACCTCTTGCTCAAAATGCTTAGAAATTCAAATTCTTCTGGTATTCAAGGCTTTCAGTCTTCTATTTTCCACTTATCTCACATTGGTGTTCATTTGTGGCTGATTCTTTGTGATGCTATTTGAGGTTTACTGGAATGGTTTGCCATTTCCTTCTCCAGCTCATTTTATAGATGAGGAAACTGAAGCAAACAGGGTCAGGTGGCTTGCCCAGGGACACAAGTATCTGAGGCCAGATTTGAATTCAGGCCTGGCAACTATATCCATTGTGTCATCCATTGTGCCACCTAGATGCCCTTTCAAATTACTGAACACTTAAGGAAGTTTGAACTATTCTCCTTGAACGTGGACTTTGCATTTCCCCTTGTGTTTTATATCCTTGGAATTTTCTCCCTTCTTTTGACCCTCTGAAGTCCTCTCAAGCCAAATTCAAATGTCATCCCTTCACAGAAGTCTTCCATGACCACTTCCACTCCATATGCTATCAAGACATTCCCCCTCAGACCCCATGTAACAATGTTGTTTTGTATCCTTGTGTACTTGGATGATATTGAGTATCATGCCAAACTGTGTGGGACTATGTGGGGGATTGTGTCATATGTAAACTTTCTGACTTCTCCACTGCATAGAGTACAATTCTCTGTAAACACTGGGTGCCTAATAAACATTGTTGCATTCTGTCTAGGTCACTCCACATATAGTAGAGTGCTCAGTTCTTAGTGTAACATTTTACAAATACATAGACAGGTTTGAAATTTAACAAAGGAAAGGATCAGGACAATGATGTGGATTTAAATTCTGCTATATTGAGATGAGACTTCCGCTTCTTGGCTCCAGACAATAAAATGAGGAAGTTGTGGAGAGACAGGTGGTTGGCTCAGTTAATATAAGTCAAGATTTCCTACCACTTAGAGATAAAATTCGAAGGGGGTTACTTACCTCTGTAGGACAGAAGAAAGACACTGGCTCTGAGGTTCTTAAACTTTTTTGGGTCATGGACCCCTTTGGTTGTCTGGTGAAGCCAATGGACTCCTCAGAATGTTTTTTAATGCATAAAATAGTATTATAGTAAATGCATAAAATAGCATTAACAGAGAAAACCAATTATATTGAAATAAAATTTTTGTGTTGTGTATACATACATATGTATTTATACACACATACTCATATACATCCATATACTTATTTAAAATTCAGAGACCCTGGCTTAAACTCTCCTTTAGAGTCAGAACCTAGGATCAGATCCTGCCTTTGCTTTACTTTACTACCTGTGTGACCTTGGCTAAGTTACTTTAACCTAGTTGGGCCTTGGTTTCCTCACATGTAAAATAAGGAGGTTGGACATGTGAGTTGGAGGTAAATGTTGGAAATAAGGATATTTGGGTACTGTGAGAACTCTGCTGGAGACACAGAGTGCCATATCACCATGGTGATCAGGATCCCTAGATTTGGGGATTACCCAGGGCCACTAGATATATTTATTAACGCCTCTCTTACCTAGAATCTTGGCTGTTAGGTCAGAATATATTGCATCCACCAGTAAAATAATAAGCTTCTTGAGGTTTTTGTCTTTGTATACTCAGTGCCTCGTACATTAATAAGTAGGTGCTTAATATGAGGAATTGAACCAGTGGAGAAGCAAGAAATTAATGAGAAAGGCTTTCTTGCAGCCAATAAATTTGACTGTAGTTTCCCAGTCCACAATAAGTTATAGAAAAGAAGGAAGACAAAGACACAGGTAAGTGACAGCTTTGCTTAAGCAAGGGAGGGCCCAGAAAAACTGAACAGCAGATACAAGAACATGGCAGTTCAGGGTCTTTTAATGTAGGGGCAAAATAGCCCACCGCAACACAGAGAAACAGGAAGAAGGCTCACAGTATTGCAGCATGAAACCTTTCTTTTCAGATGAGGAAAATCAACTATTCTTTCTACTTTCTCAAGCCTATGCAGTGTAGTTTTTTTTTCTGAGTGTTCCCAGTAGGTGCTCAAAAGTGAGAGAGGTATTATTGCATGGTAGGTAGTTCCCACTATGAGTGTTTTATTTCCTTGGTAATTGCATTCAAAGACTTTTTTTTAACTTTTAGTCAACAACATTTATTAAGTATCTACTATGTGCTAGGCACTGGGCTAAGTGCTAGGGAGAAAATAAAGGCAAAAACAGCTTGCCCTTTTTATAGAAGCTTCTAATCTAATGGAGGGAGACAATAAATATATTTTCCACAAATCTTACTAGATTACAGAATCAGTCAGTACTATGGATCATAAATCTAGAGCTGGACAGGATCTCAGAGGCCCTCTAGTTCAGTTCCCCATATTTTACAAATGAAGAAACTGAGGACCAAGAAGTCTTCATGTTCAGTTTTAGTTATTTTCTTTCCATGACTATAGTGTCAGAGACCATCAGTAAATAATTAACAGGATTAGTTATTGGGAGACTTCTTGGTAAAATATTACCTTTAGCTTCATTCCTGTTAAAAGGAAAATACTTCCTTAAGAGGTTAGTATACTGTGTGGAAAAAAAAAAACCCAAAACCAAACAGTAGTATACAGAAACAGTATTGCACCAATATAGTTTAGTCAAGGCTGAAACTTGGGATAAAGTAAGAATGCATCTATGTCATTAAAATTTTAATCTAAAAGAAAATTAGAATTGGGTCAGAAGTTAAGAGAAACAGTGGGTCTTCATTTGCAGCATCTATTCTACTATAAAATATTAAATGTTGCCTTTTAAAACATCTACAGTTTAAACGTTTTGTGGGTGGTATAATAGCAGTGCTAGAAAACTTAGTAGATGAATTCTCTTTTTTCCCTTTGGAAGGTTCATATTATGTAGTAAGTGATACTGTAATGATACTAGTTAGTAATCACACATAACTTCAGAAGCCTGAAGTGACTTCAGTTGATGTTTAAATTTATTACGCCTCTACTATGTGTAAACACTTGGGTACAATGAAGAAACACAACTGGATAAACAGCATTTGGAGTACAGTGTAACAAACGAATTTGTTTTTAGAAGCATTGTTGTTGGCTAAGACTGATAAAATGATTGGTCTGGGCATTCACTTTTAAAGCTGATGATCCTGATGAACTTCCACGTGAAGTGTAAAATATATACTGGGAAGACTATCTGCAGAAAGCATAAAGGGGACCCACTGCAGGTCTGATTTATTTTTCCTTTGGAGATTTTGGGGAAGAAGAGGCCTACTGAAACTGAACTAAGTAGAACTGATATGGTTCATGAGCAAGGTTAATGGAACTATTCCTATTTTGTGGAGAGTTCTGTACACCCATGGAATCATAGCTGAGAAACCCCCCCACACACTTCCCAAATTCTGTTTGCACAACTATTAGTGGTAGTGATAGTCCCTACTGAGCTCTAATTTGTAGATTAATGTGGGTTATATTTACATAAGACTAAAAACTGATGTTCACGTTGATCTTTATCTGGATTTTCATCCTTCCTAAATAGAATACATAAGGAAACTGCCTATTTACACAGAATGGTAAATTTTTTTTTCCCTTTTCTATAGGAAAACTTTGACTCAGAATTGAAAGATGCTGGATCAAAATTAGTAGTGGTTGACTTCTCGGCCACATGGTGTGGACCATGCAAAATGATCAAGCCTTTCTTTCATGTGAGTATTGAGCACTTTCTATTTAAAAGAGAAATATTAACTGTATGTTTGTGCTGCCACTGAATAAGTCTTTTTTTCCCTAAAGTTTCTTAATGAGACCTTTAAAATAAAATGGCTGACATAGATCAGCATAGGAAAGAAGTAGCTAGGAAAAAGACAAGTTGGGAAGAAAAGATTTTGATGTCTGTGTATGATAAATGTCAAAATATATAATTTCCTCCTGCTACAGACTCTTCTAAAGGCCTAGAAAACAGCTCTTGATCTTATTTGTGGCTACTTTTCTAAATTACCTTTCTTTTAAAACTTGAAACTTACTATAATTTAGAATTCAGTCCATTTTGCCCCTTTGGTTAGAAACTGATCTGAAGGAAATTTTTAGTTACTTGGACCAAGTATGAATCTTAACTGGGTTACTGGAGAATGTTTAACTTATTCTCTACTTTATTGAGATTTTAGTTGTTTCTTAACTATTTATCTAAAAGTTAGCTAATTCTAAGAGTACTTCTTTGTTATTGCTGTTATTATTTTCATTGTTACTATTTTCATTTAACAGTCACTTGGTGAAAAGTACCCGGATGTGATATTCATAGAAGTGGATGTAGATGACTGTCAGGTAAGTAAGTAGCTGAAGGATATGGTACGGTAACTGAGCATAACCACTACCTATAGACTTGCTTATTCTCCAAATTAATGGTAATAGGAGAATAATTATGTTTGTGTGGACTGTGATATTAAAACTATAGCTAGTCTTTTAGTTAAAAATACATAGTAATTAATAAAATCAGGTATTTATACCTGTTACTTTTTTTTTTCTTTTTGCTTTTTGGAGGGCAGTTGGGGTTGTGACTTGCCCAAAGTCACACAGCTAGTAAGTGTGTTGTCAAGTGTCTGAGGTCGAATTTGAACTCAGGTCCTCATGACTCCAGGGCCGGTGCTCTATTCACTGCACCATCTAGCCGCCCCAAGCAGATGCTTTTAGAAGGCAAATATTCCTAGTCTTGTCTGTAGCATGCCCTACTGGGCTAAACTAGAGAATGTTTAGGACTGTTAGGAACAAATAGTGTCAGAGCTGTAGAATCTAATCCCCTCAAGTGTCACAGGGCCCAGAGTGATTTGCCCAAGGTCACAAAGTGACAGATTTGAACCCAGGTTCTGTAACTTTAAATTTAGTGTTCTTTTCAGTGTGCTTAGTCTGTCTCTCTTTGAAAGCAATAACAGGTCACCCAAATAATTTTAATTATATATTGTTTATCAGAACTTTTTCAGTACAGACATAAGAGTAGACTGCCCTTTGAGAAACTCAAGAAGTCAAGCCAACAAATATTTATTAAGCACTCAATTGTGTTATGTTCTCCAATGGAATTTTTAAAATTAAGAATTCATTATCTTGACATCCAAAAAAGCAATAGGGATGATAAACATTTTTGATTATGGTACTTTGGGAAACATGCATATGACTGATTTATAGCAGTTATACTTTCTGGTTTTCTACTTGACCATTAGAACTGAAAAACTGTCAAAGCACTGAGTGGAAAATTATAATACAAATTCATGGGAAATTCATTTGATCTTCTTGGGTAAGACAAACACATGAATATGAGCATATAAGTTAATGCTTTTTGCATATAAAACACTTAAACATATAGTGCTTAAACATGAAAAATGCCTCACTAAATAGTATTTCCAAATGATAAAAAAATGTTAGCTAAACCTGTTTTAAAAGAAACACCTAGGCATGCCACTGAGTAGTTTTTTTTTTTAAGTTGAAGATTCAGCATGTAGATTTTAAGTTAAATTTTGTGACAGGAAAGGCATTAAATTCTGAATTCTGTACCTAAATAATAGATGGACAAATGAAAAAGTCTAGGCATAAGTGAAATTTTCTTAAGACAAATACTTAAGATCACATTCCTAGGCTGTAGCGCCCAAGCTGAAATAGAATTAATTACTAGTACTTTGAAGTGAAAAAGTGCTCCCATCTTCCCCACCCTACTAGGGAAAGATTGGACCTTGAGCATGCTTGCAACATGCTCATGCTTCCTTATGGTAGGTGGCTCAGATGACTTGATGGTTAAGGAAAGCTTTCCTATCTTGGCAATGAGCTGATACTCCTAATTTTGTAGAGGAAGAAAATAAGAGTTAAAGTAAAATGCTTTATCCTAGTTCATACAAGCAGTTATTAGCAGAGCCAGACTTCAGAAAACACTTGGAATTCTTTTATACTACACTGTTTGAAGAGCTTTATTTTAGGATAACTAGACTTTCCCCTAAAATTGATTTGTATAAAACAGCAATATGGCCCACAGTTGGTATTTCCTCAGTGCACTCCCAGTGTAACCTGCTAATGCTTCTCTCTGTGCATGCCATCTCTTCAGCAGATCTCATTTAGAGCTATGCTGATAGTACTTACACCCTCTGTGTGCTCCAAGTGTGCCTTAAAGCCACAAGAGTGAGACGAAGTCATACGGGAAAGCATATTAATTATCTCAGCTAATCACAATTTTAATTTCAGTATAATCTATACCTGACAGGTAGTTCTGAAACCTCTTGTGAAGGACCTTTAAAAAGAGGGAAAACCCACTGCCTTCCAAGGGAATCCATTCTAGTCTGTAATAATTCTAAGGGCAAAACATTTTTCCTTAGTTCTGACCCATTGTTCCTAGTTCTGCCCTCTGTGTCAATCAGAATAAATCTTCCTTTGAGGACTTCTAGTTTAAGATATTCGTAGTTCCTCTACCCTGTCTGGGTGAGCTTGAGACCCTTCCAACCATTGTAGTTGTCCTGAATTCTTCCTAGTTTCTCAGTGTCTTTACTAAAGTACAATGTAAGCTCCTTAAGGTCTCTTTTTTGTCTTTCTATTACCACTGCCTTGTATAATGCCTGGCATTTGATAAATGAATGCTTATTGATTGGCTCATGTTAATGTGATCTGAGACTGCATATACCCTGTTGACATACAGAGCTTGTAGTTTACTAAAAACACTGATATTTTTTCAGATTAAATTATTGTCTGTCATCAGATGCTTCCCCTAATTTATTTTAGTTCAAATGTACCACTGTTAATTTTACACATGCAGCTAAGTGTTTTGGAAAAACAAAGCTTGACATAGGTGTAATGTTGTCAAACAATGCCAATGTATGTGTTGTATTACATGGGAAAAATGCATTGCAGGGAGAAGGCAGAGTTGGGAAAGTAAGAAAGAATAAGCATAGCTATTCACAAGAGTTAACCTGTCAATATGGATCTCTAAATTCACTCCTGGCTAGGTTATGCTGAACTGGTTCTCATTAAATCCCAAGGCCTTTTGGGGCAAGAAGGGATGTTTGGCAAAGCAATCCTGCTCTAGTTTCATACTAGAAATTTCGATGAAGCATATTTTTAGTGGGAGGGTCCCCAGGCCATAGTAATAAAAAAGTGGCCTATAAGGAACATCAGTGTAACAAGAACTCCAGTGTAACAAGAACTTCGGGTTTTAAGTTTCTCATCTTGAACTACACACCAGTGAATAGCCAGCTATTAAGGAGTCTCTAAGAACCATAAAAAGTGATTTGTAAGCCTTTATAACAAGGACTCCTCTGTTTATTAATGAACATTCTCTGTCATTCCTTTGATTTCACAACATTCTCCCCATCCCAAATTGCTGTGACCTATTTTTTTTTTTATTTGAAGCAAATTAAAATTTAATTTTGTTTGGAGAATTTTTGTGACACTTGTTGTTTATCAGATATACAAATGACACAAAGCTAGGAGGGATCATAATATGATGGATGACAGAATCAAAAAGATTAGAATGTTGGCTGATCCAGAAAGCAACTAGAAGAAATTTGACAATACAAACAGTCGCTCAAGTATGGGATGTGACTAGGCTAAGTAGCTAGCTGAGAAAGATGATGTTTGACTCCTAATGCTTTTTCCGTAAAATGACAGCTGCTTCATCTTCACATTCTCCTGGCCAAGATGTAGGTGTAGCTTTAAAAAAAAAACTTCTTAGTTCATATAAGATTTGGATTTTACAAAAAGCACTTTATTAAGAGAACTAGAATAAAATAATAAGCTAATATTTATACATCATTTTATGTATACAACTAGTAAGCATTTGTGGTAAAATTTGAATTTAATCTTGATTTCAAGTCTAGTACTCTATCTGCTCAAATACTTAGCTGCCTGATAAAACTATAAAATGCAAAGCTGTGAGGAGAACATGGGGATTTTATCCCAAGTTAATTTTTTTTGTGCTTTTTGGAGGGCAGTTGGGGTTAAGTGACTTGCCCAAGGTCACATGGCTAGTTTTTGTGTTAAGTGTCTGAGGTCATATTTGAACTCAGGTCCTCCTGACTCCAGGGCCAGTGCTCTATTCACTGTGCCAGCTAGCCGCCCCACCCAACTTATTTCTAACCTAGTTATAAATGACCAGGGAACTTTCTTGGTTCTGCCAAAATGCTAACCAGAATAAACAACTAGAAAGATCATTTTGGAGATCATCTAGATCAATGTCCTCATTTTGGTAGTTGAGGATACAAGTTTAGAGATCACATCCCCATCATTCTTTAAGTGACAGGTCTGGAGAGTAAACCCCCATTTGAATAATTCCAAGGGAAACATGCCACAGGTTCCTTTAGGAGAGAAAACTCCATTAGAAATTAGAGATGCTAAAAACTGCCCAACATTATTTTTTCTTTATTCCATCTTCACCCCTGCTCTCTTTCCAGCCTCTATTCTCCCGAGCTCATCCCTTCAACTCTGCCTTTGGAATATGCCCTATTCAGAATATCTCCATCTGTCTTAACACTCGTTAACAAATGAAACCTGTTTTTTTTTTCTCTTAAAGATTCCGTGCCCCTTTTCTTTCTCTGAATTGTTGGCTGCTCTTTTTCTCGGTGCAATGATTCATGGTGAAAAGAGGATAAATCTGTATATGTCATATGTTATTTTTTTCCCTTGAAGTTCATTTCATAATATGAAGTACCCCATTCATATGCTCTCTGCAATCATCTAAGCCTCCAATGTACTTCTCAGTCTTTCTCGACTCCCAGTTCATCCTTGTTGACCATAGTCTTAAAGTCTTCACAATGACCCACCTTTTGATATGTTCTCCCACTTATTTCATTGACCTCAGCTCCTGTGACCTCCATTTTTTTCACTGTATTTTAATCACTTGTGCCCAGGCAACTTAACTTGAACTAAAAGCTATTGTGACACGGGTCTTTTTATTTCTCCCTGATTCAATTTAGCAAATATTTATCAAGCACCTTCTGTATGTTAGGTCATCAGGTTTTCTTAAGAGATTTTCTGCCATACCACTCACTGCTTCTCTGTAGCAAGAGGCAGGGACTTAGAATTGTAAGGTTGTTGATTTCTAGTTTTAAAGCATGCATGCAGCAAGATGTAGTTAGAGGGACAATTCCTTCTTTTAAAGTCTTTTTTTCTTTGATAGCTTAACTCTGTCATTGACAAGTCCATGTTTAGGTTTTAAGTAAGCTCTACCATTATTTCTGAGAATACTTATCAACTAGTTCAGAGGGAATTTACTGGGCTTGGATGGTAGTTATTCGCCCTCCCCCTTGTCTAAAGTGATTGAAGAAAGCTGGGCAGGACAGGAATGTATTGGTAGACATGAGTGGGAAGCACAAATTTAAAGGCAGGATACACTGAGGATTGCTTTGTAAAGCTACGTCTCTCTGTCTCTCCCATGGGCAAATTAGTCATCTTTAATCCTTTTGTAGTTTGTCTTGAGAAGCTATTCTAAAGTATTTCATTTTACTGAGTAAGGTTGATGCTGCATGCATTGCCTATTAGAAAGTCCATTTAATATCCCACATAGAGCAAGGAAAACAAGTTAGTGGGAGACTGCAGAAGTTAGGTTCCTCCTTTCACAATATGTGTATTTGTAGGGGGGTCAGGGAGAATGGCTGGGGGAAGCAGTGTAATCTAGGAAAGATTATTACTATATATAAGGAAGAGTACAAGAGATGGACAGCGGGGAAAGGTTGTTCCATGTCCTGTTGGCAAGAGGATGCTGGGTTTAAGTTACAGAACCTGGATTCAAGTTCTAGCTGCCACTTTTTAACATGTTGAAGTCAGTGTCATTGGTTTCTTGGCCTTTATTAAGTGCCTTGTTATGTGCCAGATACTGGGGACACTAAGAAATGCAAAAATAGTTCTCTTCTTGCCCTCAGGAAAAATAAAGGAGTTGGAAGAAATGATCTCTGAGATACCTTTCAGCTCTTAAGTCTATTAGGGAACAAAGAGTGTATCAGTTTACCCTGTCATCCTCTAGCTAGACCATTGTGAAATGGACCCATCTTTTTAATTAAAAAACAAACAAAAAAAACTTGACTGCCATAATTTTCTGCTTAAGAACAATGCAGGAAAGTTTAGTATTTCCTTCAGTGGCTACTGGTCTTCTGAAGTCTACACATGGACTCTTGTCACATAATTGCTCTCCTTTAGCAAGCAAGAAAAGGTAAATTGGAAACTTTACGAGGGAAGGAGAATTCTTTTTCCTAAATACTAAACATTAAACCTAGCCAGTAAATGCTCGAGTCCAAGGCACATAAGGTTTAATAGAGGTCATGTTAATGTACTATAATTACATAAAAGTGACTCTTCTGGATTCAAGGATGGTTAGCTAAATTCTAGAATTATAGGTGGCAATCCCATATATATATATATAATCTAATTCAAGGTGGCAAACTTGTTCCTAAAGGTGAAAATAATAAATTTTGTGTACTGAGATAGTATTAAAAGTTTGGGATTTGGGGTTTAAGTGAGATTCTAGACTTGAATTTACTCAAGGCTAAAATAGTTTTCTTTGTTTGCAGGATGTTGCTACAGAGTGTGAAGTGAAATGTATGCCAACATTTCAATTCTACAAAAATGGAAAAAAAGTAGGTTATCTCATCTTCAAGAAGAACCTCTTTTATAAATTTGCCAATTTCTAATGGGTGAAGGGAAAAAGAGTAACAAAAGATGGCTTAGACCAACACAGAAAATGAGTGGTTCCTTGCTGAATTAGTAAAATCCCATGAGATGACTCAGAGATGAGTTTGGTTTCCATAAAATAAGTTCTGCAGTGTTGTATTTTCTGCCCAGCTTCCCTGATTTTTTTAAACCCCGAGCTTTTAAATACTAAGAACACCAAAGCCAGAGTGTTTTGTGCTTTATGCCATATCACCTTTTGAACTTGGAAATAACTATTTTAAAAGAATTCGTTCCAAGTCCAAAAAATTCAAAAACTGTTATCATAGTCTACTAAATTGACAAATGGTGGGGGAAAAAAGTATTTTGTTTTAATGGAAATTTTTACCTCAACAGGTGGGTGAATTTTCTGGAGCCAATAAGGAAAAGCTTGAATCAACCATTAATGAATTGAAGTAATTGTGGATCCTGTGAACAGTGTGAACAACTGTCAGCTGTTTAAATTATATAGCTTATAATTTTTTTTTCTATTTCCAAAAAAAGATCAAGTGTAACAAAAGTATGTATCCAGATAACATTTGACTGTAAATGACAATAAAATGTAAATCCAACCCTTTGAAAACTGTCTAGTATTTTTAATTAGCTTGTCTAAGTGAATAATGGCAATTATAACCTCATTCAATGACTTTTCAGAGTCTGAAAGCTTAGAAAGGTATTAGGAAGAGCTAGAAATTTATTCTTGATCTAATTAATGCATTTGGTATGCCATATTCTTCCTTTCCATAAAAGTACAAATATTTGACTTCCTCCTGTACTTTTTAGACCTAATAGATCAAAAAAATACTCACAGGTTAACAGGCATTAGAATATGGAAGCCTTTGTAACTTTGGATAAGTTACATACTTATAATGGACCTCAGTTTCCTTATTTGTAAAATATCAGGACTGGATTACATGAATCCAGCATGAAACTAGTCCCTCCTAGTCTTAAATTCCAACATCGTGGATTTGGGGAAGGGGGAGTCATAATGATAAGCATTTGAAAAGGGCAAACAAGTTATATTAATGAGGTGGGAGGGGGTTTCCTGGAAGAAAGGAGGAAGTATTTGGGTGGGAGGAATTTCAATAGACATAGGTAGTGGGGGAGGGGGTGTTCCTTATATAATAAGGGAAAGCAGTAGTAAAAGCAGGGACATCTCTGTTTAGGGGCAATGTCTTCCTCCCTTTTTGGAATCTGCCTGTTTGCTATTGCAAAATTGATATGAGCTAGTGCTGCCTCCTTATGGACCTGGGCAGAACTGCACCTACCCTACCTACAGAAATTTCCTTACAGACATTGGTATGGGGAGGTATGGCTTGTCATATAATCCCTGCGGACTATATAGAAACCCTGCATACTTGAGCTTGGCCATATATGCAACTTGGTAAAAGAGGGAACCGATGGTGACAATATAGGTGGATTTCATAATACTTTTGTGGAAAATATTAAGAGGGATACGCTCAGAATAGTTTGAATGATAAGATTTACAGAATACTCTCATTAATGAATGGATCTCAACCTAGAGGTCTCTAGTGGAGTGCGTCAAGAATCAACTTGGCCCTATTAACGTTTCTTAGTGACTTGGTGAGAACGCAGCTGGCAGATACTTAATATTAGTTAAAATATCACAGTCCTGTGATACATTTTGATGGCCACCTCAGGAGTGATCACTGGAACTAGGGTTTAAATCCAGCTTGTCTGACTTCAGATTTAGTGCTCTTACGGAGCAGATCGTGACATAAATGCATTTAGAATGAAGTAAGCACAACAATGAAAACATGCAACGACAGTGACAATATGAATGGAAAGAACAAAAAAAATGCCTTAAAATTATTATGACCAAAGTTGGCCCTAGAAAAACGATGAGAAAATAATATCGCCTACATATGCAGAGGTGTGAGACTACTATGGTTGTGGAACACTGTATAAACTGTTACTAAGTTTTATGATACTTTATTTCCTCTTTTTTGTTTGCTCACTGGGTTGGGAGAAATATTTTCAGAAATAAAGATGTAAAAGCAAACTTTTGTATAAGGATGGATCATGCAGTAACAATCAGTAATATGAAAAGTAGGTAAGGTGGATGGAGGCAACTACGGGTTGGGGCACCAGGTTTGCCTGGTATTGCCTTGGGTTATCAAATGTCCATCTTAAAATAATGTAGAAGAATTCAGTATTCCAAATGTGCTATGATCGGGGCATCTTCAAACACAACGGCTTCTCAAAGGCTATGATAAGTTTTGTGTATAGGGATCATGAAATATGCTGGCTATCAGGATGAGCGTTCACGTGGAGAGGCTCCCAAAGCTTCACCACCACACAATGAAGTTCTGGACATAACTCATGAAGAACATTTAGAAAGAGAGGGGTTAGGGACAACTAGGTAGTCTAGTGACCAAAGCAATCAGTTCAAATCCTGAAGCAGATGACAGGGCAAATCACAACCTCTGTTTGCTTCAGTTTCTTCATGTAAAATTGTGATGAAAGTAATAGCCCTTAGCTTGAAGGGTTGTTGTGAGGACAAAATAAGATAATTGTAAAATGCTTCATAGTGCCTGGCATATAGTAGGCACTATGCAAGTGTTAGCTATTATTATTAAGGACTTGTGGTGAATCAGAATAAATCACAGATCCTTGATGTCTAAGTCAGATGGCATTAGCTTTTTTGGCTACAATATCAATTGATTAGTTGAATTTACAGCTCACTAAAATTCCTGGGTTCTTTTCACTTGAACTGCTTTTTTTTCCCCTTTTACCTTAATTTCCCAATCCCTTCTCTGTCAGGACACTACCGTGAACCACAGACTAAATCAGCAAGTCAGGAGAGGAATCTTAAAGAACAAAAAATAGAAAAAAAAAAGCATTTGAGCAAAACTAACCAATACATTAATCAAGTTTGGCAGTATCTTCTGTTTCTTACTTGTACAATCTCCAATATCTGCAAAAAAGGGATTCTCATATTTTCTTATCTGTTCCAACCATGGTTACTGAAATTTTACAAATTCAGTTTTCATTTTTGTTCTTTTCATTTCCATTATTGTAGTCACTGTGAATATTTTCTTGGCTACTTAATATATTTTTGCATCAATTTATTTAAATCTTCCAATCCCTCCTTGTATTCTTCATCATTTCTTAGAAAGAAACATTCCATTCACAAACAATTTGTTAACCCACTCTTCAATCAGTGAACATCTATTTCATGTCTTTGCTTACAACAAAAAGTGATGCTCTAAGTATTTTTGTGTACAAAGGAGTTTTCTTTCTGTCCTTGGGATGTCTGCCTACCATGAGGATCTCTAAGTCAAAGGATATGACATTTTAGTCACATTCCTAGCATAATTACAGAATGCTTTCCAGAATGGTCAGAACAATTTATAGTTCCTCCAGCAGTTTATTACTGTGTCTGACTTGCCGCAACTTTCCCCACATTCACACGAACTCTGCCTGTGGTGCTATCCTAAGCAGTCAGCCTCCAATTAATCAACACTTACTAGGCACTTCTGATATGCTATGTACAGTGCTAGGCAATGGAGTGTCCCTGAGTCTCAGGTTATTTACCTATAAAATAGGGATAATGCTATTTGAATTGCCTCCCTCCTTGTTGTGAACAAAGTACTCTGTAAACAGTATTGTGTCCTCATGGGGGATAGCGAAGGGCCTTCTGGACTTTTGAATTCATTGGCATAGGGAAGTGCTCAATGAAGAAACTTGATGGAGGTCATCACCTACAGAGGTGCTCAGAGCACTGAAAGGTTAAATGGTTTGCCCCACGAACTGACTCAACAGCATGATACTTAAAAATTAATCCAGATTTCTTTATTTTTCAAGGTGCCTTCATATGTGATCTTTCCCTTTAAATCTGTGCAATACCATGAATGAGAAACGAAATTAGCAGGTCAGGAAGAATCCACTTTATCAGGAATGAATCAGTTTCAAAAGCTTCATATAATCTTTTGGATTGTCTCTGTCCTACAGTATTTTCGTTGCCCTCTGGGAAAACTGCCTCACTATGAATCAAACTGTGGCGCAGAAATCAGACCTCATGAGCACTTAGCAACAGAGCTTCGGTGGAACCCTGACTCCTACTCCTGTTCTTAGCTGTCAGCTATGAAGTCTGTGCTTTGAGCATGAACTGTACGGACAATCAACAAAGCTCTGCAGTCAATGTTCAACTAAAATCCTGCCCTGACATTCATTTCACTGGGGTCAATACAGAGTTGACCTTTGGTAATCAAAGGCTTTGCCAGGAGAAAACAGCCCCAACAGGTCCTGCCAAACTGGCAAGGCTTCAAGTACAGGATCCAGATTGTACTGTCTGTTGTCTGAAGGTCAGTCACCTGAGCTAAAACAGATACTCATTTCCAGAAGGTTGGCTAGGAGGAATGATGTTTTTGTTTGTGTTTTTGGACACAGAAACTCATAAAGCATTGGTAGAGGTTCTTACCTGGAAATGACAAACTTTTTATTTTAAAACATACTTTGCTTATTGTATTTGTATTGTTTGGAAAACATTAATTATTATAATGTTTAAATCTAACTTCATGTGACTAGAGATTGTCTGAAACCAGGTTGTTGTCCTGACCCCAGTAACTCTCCAGGAGTGCCAGAGATGGCTACCAAGAATTGTGAGTTTCCCCCCAGGTCCTGGATTCACCGAAAACATTTATGTTTTGGGTTGACTCATTAAGGTTTTGTTTTGGGTCCATCTAAGCTTATGTTACAAAGTCACCCAAATTTTAATGAGTGTTTACATTTACTGATATCCATCTCAATCAACCTTGCTTTCAAGCTGCCCTCTCTGCATTTGTGGGTCCCCAGGTCTAAATCCTATATAATGTAAACCTTCCAGAGCCTGCAGGAGAGGGAGCCATACCCTTTATCCTGCTGGATTTCTTCTACCAAACAACCTCATAAATATTCTTCCAAAACTATTTCAAATTTTGGGGTTCATTCTCATGACTGAAATTAAGAACTTCTGATGCAAGGTGTAGAATATTTGGAATCTGTCAGTAATTGTTTTGTTGTTCAGTTTTTTCTGACTCTTAGTGACCCCATTTGGGGTTTTCTTGGCAAATCACTCCAATGTCTTTGCCATTTCCTTCTTCAGTTCATTTTACAAATGAGGAGACTGAGGCAAACAGGGTTAAGTGATTTGCTCACACAATTTTTAAATGTCTGAGGCTGGATTTGAATTCAGGTCTTCTCGACTCCTGGCCTGGCATTCTATCCATTGTGCCAACTAGTTGCCCTATTGTTAGTAATGGAAGTACCCAAATTAACTACAGAAGGGCAACCACGTGTTTTGTGATACTGAAATTTAGAGACTACAAAAAAAAATTACATGCAGTAAAATCGCTATGGTGTACAGGGTGATGATTGTTTTTCTAGTTCTGCATACTTCCCATCAAATCAGAAATCTTCCTATACTTATGTGCATTCTTCATATTCATCATTTCTTATCAAAGGAGGTTTTATAGGTAAATGCCCTGCATACCTTAAAGTTCTGTATGTGTTAAATACTATTACTACAATAATACTGTATTACATTCATGTGCTATACAGGTTACTTAGCCAATTCACAGCCAGTAGGCATCTACATTCACTTTGTTTCCACTTATTTATTATTTAAAAAAACTGCAGCTATAAATATTTTGGTGTATATGTAAGTGACCTTCTTCCTTTCATCTCCTTGGGGTAAATATAGGTAAATATATAAAAACAGGAGTGGGATGCAGCAGAGTCTGAGACAGTATAGTAATTCACTCAGAATTTATGGGAAGTTGTATTAAGTACTTCCTCTTATTTTTCCATCCAGACTTTTGTGTTGCTTTCCCTGGGGTCAGAATTGCTATTTTTAAGCACTGGAAGTACTTAGTTCTTTACTTTATAGTTGACTGTTACCTGGGAGATTTTCCCAAAGATTCCCCAAAGCTTCTCATTCCAGCACAGGAATTTAAAGGTTCTTTGTTACAGATACTTTAAGTAGATGAACCCATGGAGGCCACCCAGATTTGGTGGTTAAGATAACTAAGTCTATTAAACTCTGACTTGGGCCAGATCTTGAGGCAAAAACATAAAAAAAAAAAAACTGGGAGATTCACCCAATGCAACCTTTTTATTTAGAGCCTACTATGTGGGAAGGCACGTACTGGGAAATGGCACCACACAAAGCAAAAACACAGAAGCAGTCCCTGTTCTCAAAGAGATAGGAAGAACCCAAGAAAGTTTAGAATAGAATCCTTAAAAATCTCTCTCAGATTCTCATGTCATTCAGACATCTTTTCCCCCATTATTTTCTCCTTTACCTATCATATAAAGAAACAACCCTTATCTTTGTGAAGAAAACTCTCTCTACAAGCACCCTTGATCTCAATTCCCATCTTCTACAGCGGAAATGCTCCCTCTAGCTCCCACACTAGTCCATCCTCCATTGAATTATCAAATGATCTTCCTATGCTGGAAGATCCTATTCACCATTTCCCTATTCAATAAATTCCAACATTTCTTTAGTCTCTAGGGTCAGATAAAACATCTGTATTTTCACTGGCTGTTTCCTATGCCTAGAAATTTTCTCCTCCTCACCTCTGCCTCCTTGATTCCCTGGCTTTATTCAAACTCCAGCTAAATATCCCTTCCACAAGAAGCCTTTCTTAATTCTAGTGCTTTCCTTCTGTGAATTTTATTTTCCAATTTATCCTATATATAGCTAGCTTGTACATAATTGTTTGCATGTTCCATCCATTAGAGTTTGAGTTGTATTACCTAACACACAATGCCTGGCTCATACTAGTCACTTACTATACATTTACCAACTGATTGGAAAGGCTCTTTCCAAAGCTACTAATGAATGGTCTCTTTAACTGCCAAACAAAATGATTTTTTCTTAATCTACTTCCATCTTGACCCCATCTACAGCTGTTCACATCGTGAATACTCTACGCTCTCTGGATTTTCATGGCATTGTTTTTTTTTTAATTCAATTTTTAATTTATTAATTTGTTTGTTTCCTTTTAGTTTACAGGATTCAATTCCACAATTCCTTGAATTTCACATTTTGTCCCCCTCCTTCCCCTCCCCCCCATGGCGTCTTATAATCAAGTATAGGATCTGTAAATACTTTCACATTATACAATGGTCAAGTTATAAGGATGGATTATACCAGCTGGAATGAAAAATGGTAATGAGGACATAAAATCCAATAAGAGAACGAAAAAGATCAGGTATTTTGCTTCCACCTGGATATAAATTTAGTTCTTTCTCTGGATGCACGTTTTTCTCTCCATCATGTGTCTTTTGGGATTGACTTATATCCCTGCATTGTTGAGAAGAGTCCAGTCTATCAAAGTTGGTCATCACACATATGTTGTGTCTGTAATTGTGTACAAATTCCTCCTGGTTCTACTCTTCTCACTCAGCATCAGTTCTTTTAAGCCTCTCCAGGTAAATATGAAGACCGCCTGCTCCCCGTTTCTTATAGCGCAATAATATTCCATAACATGCATATACCACAACTTGTTCAGCCATTCCCCAATTGATGGACACCCCCTTAATTTCCAATTCTTTGCCACAACAAAAAGAGCTGCTATAAACATTTTTGTACATATGGGTCTTTCTCCCATTTCTATGATCTCTTTGGGATATAACCCTAGGAGTGGTATTGCTGGATCAAAGGGTATGAAAGTATTCATAGCCCTTTGGGCATGGTTCCAGATTGCTTTCCAGAAAGGCTGGATCAGTTCACAACTCCACCAACAATGCATTAGTGTTCCAGTTTGCCCACATCCTCTCCAGCATTTGTCATTTTCCTGTTTTGTCATCTTAGCCAATCTAACTGGTGAGATGTGGTACCTCAGAGTTGTTTTGATTTGCATTTCTCTAATCAATAGTGAATTAGAGCATTTCTTCATGTGCTTATAGATAGCTTTAATTTCTTTCTCTGAAAACTGCCTGTTCATATCCTTTGACCATTTATCAATTGGGGAATGACTTGTATTCTTATAAATTTGACTCAGTTCTCTGTATATTTTAGAGATGAGTCCTTTGTCAGAGACATAGGTTGTAAAGATTCTTTCATGGCATTGTTGTATAAGCATGTTAAAAACTTTTTAAAGTTTTAAAATGGAAAATACCAAGAAATAAATATTTCTTTAGTCTAAAGTCCTTTCCAGACTTTTCCTAAGAAGGAAAGTATATAAAATGTCTATAACAAAAGCCAAAACCCTAGGAAAAGGTATTAAAGGTGGTAATCAATTTTATAAGAAATACTTCTTATCTAATTAAGATCACTGCCCTCCCCAAGTTGGTAGCATTATTTATGAAATGCTTAACAGCTTTTCTGATAAGAGGAGGTCCTTTTGACAGTGGCTTGGTGGATACAGCACTGGGCCCAGAATCAGAAAGAACCAAGTTCAAATCCAACTTCAGACACTTCCTAGCTGTATGACCCTAGGGAAGTCACTTAACATGTTTGCCTTTATCTACTGGAGAAGGAAATAGAGAACCATTACAGGATCTCTGCCAAGAAAACCTCATGGATAGTACCGGAGTCCTATGGCCCACAGGATCACGAGGAATAGGACATGACTGAAGGAACAAGAACAACCTTGTGATTACTCCAGGAGAACACTAGAGGGAATTGCTCTAGGAAGGGAGTAATTTTAAGAAGATTAAGTGACTAATGTCCTATTAGATGGAGTAGAGTGTTAAGCCAAGACTGCTTTATCAGCTCTGCCTTGTTCAAGATCCTTATAATGTTATTTCAAATTGTCTTGTAAAAAGAGGTTTCTGAAAATTCGGCGGAACTATGTCAAGCCTTGACCGATCACTAAAAACGAGAAATGCTTGGATTTAGTATATAATAATGAAAACACATTTCTGGGATACCTATCTATGCCTAGAACTCAGTATGGTACTGATATTTTTTTTCTTCAACACGACTCTATTCCAGCTCTCCTACCTAACACTCAGTCTCCTCTGCTGGATGCTTTACTCCTGCCACACACATTAACTGGGTGTTCTCTAAGGTTTTCTCCTGGACCCTCTTCTCCCTTCTATACTCTCTCATTTGATGATTACATCAGCTCCTATAGGCTTAATTACAATCTCCATGCAGATGAAGCATGCATGCTCATGTGCACGTGCTCGTGCACACACCCCTCTTTTTTCTCTTTTCTTCCCCTTCCCCAATCTTTCTCCCGAGCTATGGTTTTACATGAATTACCTTCTTGAATATATTGAACTCAATGTCCCATGATCATCTGAAATTCAACATGTCCATACCTTCCACTGCCCTCTCCCCAATTTCCTTATTACCTGGGGAGGCATGACTATCCTCCTAATCACCTAAGTTCACAACCTTGGTCTGTCTCATTCTCACTTCCACTAATGCTCACCCCCAAAATCCAATCTTTTCAAATCTTGATGCTATCTTTACCACATCTCCCAATCTCTTCTCTATTCAGGCTGGGAGCCATCTCACAGGTGGACTACAAGAATAGGCTGCTTTTTAGTCTTCTTGCTTCAAGTCTCTCCTCACTCCAAGCCATTCTCCACATAGTTGCCCCAGGCTTCCTTTAATACTCAGTTCAGATCCTGCTTTCTGCAGGATATTTTGCCTTAATTTGTTACTTTTCTATTCTTTTTTTCTTTCCTATTCCATCTTCCTTAGTATCTTTCCTCTGCAGAAGACCTTCCATTTTCACCATCTATAGCTTGTTTACAAAGAGTTATTTGTATGCTGTCTTCCCCATTACGTGAACCTGAGAGTAAGAATTATGTTTCTGCCTTATAATGTCTGGCACTTGGCAGTGTTAAGTGTTGTTGATTGACTGATAAAGAGCTTGACTCCAATCTTCAGAAGCCAGCTTCTCTCTCTTTTTAAAAATTAATTTTTTTTTAGTTTTCAATATTCATTTCCACAAGACTTTTGAGTTACAGATTTTCTTTCCATCTCTCCCCTACCCCCATCACAAGATGGCAAGCCTACTGAATATCCCTTTCCCCAGTCTGCCCTCCCTTCTATCCCCTGAACCCCTCCCCCCCTTACTTTCTTGTAGGGAAAGATGGATTTCTATACCCCATTGCCTGTATATCTTATTTCCCCGTTGCATGTAAAAAACACAATTTTCTTTAAACATTTGTTTTTAAAACTCTGAGTTCCAGATTCTTTCCCTTCTCTCTTCCTCACCCACCACCACTGGGAAGACAAACAGTTCAACATAGGTTAAATAAGTGTAGTTATGCAAAACGTTTCCATAGCAGTCATATTGTGAAAGCCTATATTTCCCTCCATCCTGTCCTGCTCCCCATTTATTATTTTCTCCTTTGACCCTGTCCCTTTTCAAAAGTGTTTAAAGCCAGGTTCTCCTCTTAGGACAGGGATGGGTAAACCGAGGCCTGGAAGCTATATGTGGCCTTCTAGGTCCTCAAGTACAGCCCTCTGCCTGAATCCAAACTTCACAGAATGAATCCCCTAAATAAAAGGATTTGTTCTGTAAAACTTGAAACTCAGTCAAAAGGATGAAACCAAAGACCTAGAAGGCCACATGTGGCCTTAAGGCCACAGGTTCCCCACTCCTGTGTTAGGGCTTAATTCTATCTCAGAAGCTGAAGGGCTTCTCAGTGGGAGAGAGTACTCTGCAGTCTCTTTAGACCAGCTGCATATTTTGCTGCATATACAAAATGAACACAAAGTTCACTGGGAGAAAGGACTCTAATGACTAGGGAGAAAATAAATAAATGTTTCACATAGAAGGTGGCACCTGAGCACCAGAGATTCCAAAAGGCAGAGGTGTAAAGCTACACATGAGCAGCTTTCCAGAGAACTGCTGCTGTGAATAGCTTCAGAGTTCTGATTACACAGTATAGTGAACTCTCTATTTATTCAGTAACAAATTAAGGCAAAATATCACAGAAATCAAAGTACAGAATTCACAATGTTATAACTTAACAACTTATCACTAAAATGGCCACACAGTTTCCACCAAAGTGGTCACATAGTTTTAAGCAAAAGATAACATTAATTTAGTAACATAATCATTTATTAAGAACTTAATTCAATCATCCTTAAGGAGGTAAATCCTTAATTGACAAAAAGTACAAAGATCAAAGTCCTCCACCCCTAGGTCACATTGTCTTAATCTCTTCAATCAAAAAGTCTTTCTTTTTAATTGGAGATTAGTTTACAATCATCCTTAATTAATAAGTCCTTAACTCAGTCATCTAAATGTAAAGGTCAAAGTTCTCCACCCCTAGTAAATCATGATCTCAGTTTGCATTATATACCCAAGGAGAGGTCTTTTCATCTTGACTCAAGGCTGGCTCTCCACTTCCATGGCTCCCCTTCCAGAAAATTCCCCAGCTCCTGTTCCATACTGAAGCCCACAGTGTCTGGTCCACCTCAAGTCCTTCACAGTTTCTGTTCCTGGGAAGACAAAGCTTAGCAAAGCCACAGTAACATTCACAAACATTGCAGGCATCCTAATCAATTCACTTTCTGCCTGAGAAATCAACATAGACCCAACAACAAGGTCTGAGGAGTCAACACAAATCATCAGTATAGTCCTAGGACCTCTGAAATCAGCAAGATCCTCCTCCAGGCTTTCTGTAAACACATAACAAGAAAATCCTCTTTCAGGGCTTCTGAACCAGCAGCAAGGTCCCAGGGCTTCTGTAACACCATCCTCTATCAGCAGACAAATCTGGCAAAGTAACATCAAAACTGACAAAATATGACACCCCAGCCATGCCTCCTCCCAGTTCTCCTCTCTTCTCATTTCTCAGTTCTTCTCAATTCTCAGTTCAGTCCTCAGTTCTATTCTCTCTCTCCAGCAGTAGCAGCCCAGCCTCCAGATGCTCACTCCCATTAGTTCTGGCCCCTCTCAGCTTGGGCTTTTCCTTATAAACGGTATTAGCTCCTCCCCGTTCTGCCCTGTCCTGTTACATCAACAAGTCCATCCCACTGTGGGATTCCCAAGTTCTAGGTCTTAATACTTGACACAACCATTAACTTGGAAGAAGGTACTAAGTACTTGTTTGACTGCAAATACAAGGGACAGGGAAGATGTTCAAATTCCTATTACCATTACAAGAGGTGAGAAGGAAGTATGTTCCAGGCATGAAAGACAGTCAATATAAAGACATGGAGATAGGAGATAGGGAATTGTGTGTGAAGAACAACAAACAGGCCAATATGTCTGGAAAGTAAAATATATGGAGGGTAGTAATATGTAATTAGACTAGAAAAGTAATAAGGAACTCATTTGTGAAGAACTTTAAATGCTGAAAAGAGAATTTATATTTGATTCTAAAGGCAATAGAGAGCCTCCCTGTCCCCCACACACTATAGTCCTTAGCTGGAGTGACTTTCTTGTACTATCTTTAGGACCTCCTTCCCCTCCCCACCTTTTAAAATTAGTTTAATTAATTAATTTTTAAATTAATTAAAAAAATTTTTTTTAGTTAATGAACATCTACCTTTTCTCCCTCTGTTCTCCTTCCCCCCAGAAAGAAAAATAACCCTTGTACCAAATATGCATAGTAAAGCAAAAGAAATTCCTACACTGGCCATGTCCAAAAAAATATATTTCTCAATCTGTACCCTGTGTACATCACCTCTCTGTCAAAAAAGGTGGGTAGCATATTTCATCAGGAGTCCTCTGAAATTATAGTTAGTTATAGAATGATCAGAGTTCACAAGTCTTTCAAATTCATGTCTTAGCAATATTGTTGTTATATACGTTCTCTTGGTTCTGCTAGCTTCATTCTTCATCAATTCATAAAGTATTCCCAGGTTTCTCAGAAACTTTTTTTTCTTCATTTCTTGGAGAATAAAAGCATTTCGTCACATTCACATATCGTAATTTGTTCAGCCATTTCTCAATTGATGAGTGCCCTTTATCTTCCATTTCTTTGCCACTACAGAAATAGAGCTGCTATAATATTTTTGTATATATGGGTTCTTTTCCTCCTTTTTTCAGTCTCTTGGGATATAGATCTTTCAGGGGTATTGCTCAGTTAACCTCCAATTCTGTCTTGTTTCACCTGGGTAGCGTTATGATTAGTTAATATCTCTCCTGATGGGGACAGCTAAAGTTCTCAGTCATGTCTCCTACCTAATAGCTATGAAGTTCCTCCCTTTACCCAAGCTGCTTACAGAAAGCAGCAAATGCCCAGGCTAGATTACACTGGTTTTTAAAAACTCTTCTGCTGTTTCCTCTCTTATTTCAGTTCTGATCAGACCCTACAGATGAAACAAATATTCCCAGGAGTCTACTTCCCCAAATGTAAAAGGGAACTATGGTAAGGAAACTTGCTTTTGTCATTCTTGTTATTTTTCCTACCATCATTCTCAGTTCCATGCAAATCACAAAAACTTGGCTGGCTAAAGATGAACAAAAGGCTTATCATGTCCTTCACCTTAGTTAGCTTCCCTAGAAATAAATTACAGTCTGTCTTCCCCCCCCCCCCCCCCAAACCACATCAATCTTTTTTTCCCCCATAAAAAAGTTTTAAAAAACCAAGTCAACAACTCAAGAACTTTTTGAACCATTACTTTGATCTATTTTATTAAATGGTCTGCTTTCTTTGACCTATCATAAATTAAACCAGTAATTAAGTCGGTGGTTATGCTCTTATGGAATTAATGGAGCAGGTGTGGCCGAGGCAAAAAATGTGAAATGGGGAAAATGTATCTTTGGCATCACCTCTCTTTTTTTTTTTTGGTCACTTTCAGTTTTATTGATATTTTATTTTTTATATTACATACATTTACAGATTTCTCTCACTGCATGGGAGATCACTACTCTAACAAAGTAAAAACAGGCAGGTAAAACTAATAATACAGTGACCTCATCTGAAAGTGCAATAACATTTTATGTGTGCAGTACTCCCCAACTTATTTTTAAAAATGAGCATAAGTCTATTGCTCTGCTTCTACTCCATATCCCACTGGGGAAATCAAAGGAAAAAAAATAGCAAATATGAAAACAAAACTAATTCTTCAATGGCTTAAGACAAAAATAAATGTCTTATTCTGCACCATTTCTGTAATGGATAGCATCATATCATGGATATGATAAGAATATAAGAATATCACAGTTCTTATAGTTTTCAAAGTTGTTTTTTTTAATAAATTGTATTTGTATAAATACATTGTGTATATATGTGTGTGTGTGTTATTTGTATAAATAAATTATCTTTGTATAAATTGTATTCCTGGTTCTGCTCATTTAATTTTTCATTTATAAGAAGTCCTAAAAATTGTTCATTTTTAAATTGATGTCACAGTACAAATTGTTTGTTTCCACTCAATCAGTTCATATTATATCTTTCCATGTCTTTTTGAAATGATATTTCCTCATTTCTTACAGTATAATAGTACTCCATCACATTCAGATACCACAATTTATCCAGCCATTTCTTGACTTCTGGAAATTCTCGTTTCTAGTTTCTCACCAGCACAAAAAGAGCTGCTATAAATATTTTTGTACATAAAGGATCTTCTCATTTTATCTTTTTTAGGTATTGGCCTATCAGTGGCATAGCTGGGTCAAAGCATATATTGTTGAATAATTTTTTGTACACAATTTCAAACTGCTTTCCAGAATGGTCATACCATTCAGAAGTCCACCAACTATAGCCTGGCCTTTTTAAATGAAGAAAATCAGTTGTTCAATCAAAATAAACCATCACAACAACTGCAACTGATAATGTATGCAACAACTTACACCTGCAGTCTACCTCACTTTTGCTGAAAGGAGGAAAGGTTTCATCATCAGTACTGTAGAACAAAGATCAATCACTGAATTTAATGGGAATTCCAATTTTTTTTTCCTATTTACATTGTGGCCATTATGCAAATTGTCTTGGTTCTGTTTTCTTCTAATGTTTCTCTAAATTCTTCATAGTGATGATTTTTCATAAAACAGTATCAACAGGGGCGGAGCAAAGATGGCGGAATAGAAACAGGACTTTGCACAGCTCTGGCTTCCACCTCCTCCAATACATGTAAAAAACGAATCTAAACAAACTTTAGGGCTACAGAACCCACAAAGTGACAGAGAGAAACAAATCTCCCGCTGGAGGAAGCCCAGAAGGCTGGTAGGAAGAGTCCATCAGAGCACTGGGAGCTGAGCTCAGTCCTGACTGAGCGGGTTTTAGCACCAGGGAGGCCAGACCAGAGGTGGCTGGAGCAGACTTCAGGAGAGTGAATTACCAGCGGCTGTGGCAGTTTCCATATTTCTCAATTCACAAATGCCAAAGACAAAGTAAAAAGTCAGTGTGGAACTTTGTTCAAACAGAGGGAGCATGGTCCGGCTGCTACCCTTCCCCCCGCCCAGCGTGAGAAGCAGAGGAGGCTTGGTGGCTGCTTCTGGAGCTTCTGGTCTGCAGACTGTAGGGGGACAAAGCAACCATTCTGGGGGTAATTGCTCTTGCTTTGACCTGCTTGGATCCACATCGCAGTCTTGGGTGGTGGTCCTGGGGTGTGTGACCAGTGAGCCAGAGCTTGTGGGGGCTGTAGAGAGGGCGCCCATCTAATAGCTCCAGCAGCTGCAAAAACCTCAGCAATTTGGGACACAGCTCTCTCCATTTCGGAAGCCGAGTTCTACTGTGGTAAAGAGCTCAAAAGTCAAGTAATTGGCTGCCAATACAAGCAGGCAACAGAAGCACAAACAGACCATAGAATCGTTGTTTGGGGAAAAAAAGGACCAAGGTATGGAGAGGGAGGAAGACAGTAAAGGCAGAATTCCTGCATCACAAGGCTCCAGAAAAATATGACCTGGTTACAGGTCATGGAGGAGCTCAAGAAGGATTTTGAAAATCAGGTAAGAGAAGTGGAGGAAAAACTGGGAAGAGAAATGTGAATGATGCAAGAAAATCGTGAAAAGCGAGTCAACAATCTGCTAAAAAATAATGAAGAAAATAACACCTTAAAAATAGACTAAGTCAAATGGCAAAAGAGGCCCAAAAAGCCAATGAGGAGGAGAATGCTTTAATAAGTCAAATTTTCCAGATGGAAAAGCAATTTCAAAAACTCACTGAAAAGAGTAACTCCTTCAAAATTATATAGGAGCAATTGGAAGCTGATGACTTTATGAGAAATCAAGATACTATTAAACAGATCCAAACAAATGAAAAAATAGAAGGCAATGTAAATATCTCATTGGAAAAACCACTGACCTGGAAAATAGATCCAGGAGAGATAATTTAAAAATTACTGGACTACCTGAAAGCCATGATCAAAAAAAGAGCCTAGACACCATCTTTCAAGAAATTATCAAGCAAAATTGCCCTGATATTCTAGAACCAGAGGGCAAAATAGAAATTGAAAGAATTCACCAATCACCTATTGAAAAAGATCCCAAAAAGAAAATCCCTAAGAATATTATAGCCAAATTCCAGAGTTCCCAGGTCAAGGAGAAAATACTGAAAGCAGTCAGGAAGAAACAATTTGAGTATTGTGGAAACACAATTAGGATAACACAAGACCTAGCAGCTTCTACACTAAGGGTTTGAAGAGCTTAGAATATGATATTCCAGAGGTCAAAGGAGCTAGGACTAAAACAAAGAATCACCTACCCAGTAAAACCGAGTATAATGCTACAGGGGAAAATATGGTCATTCAATGAAACAGAGGACTTTCAAGCATTCTTGATGAAAAAACCAGAGCTGAACAGAAAATCTGATTTTCAAATACAAGAAGCAAGAGAAGCATGAGAAGGTAAACAGGAAAAAGAAACCATAAGGAACTTATTAAAGTTGAACTATTTACATTACTACATGGAAAAATGATCATTGTAACATAAGACTTTTCTCAGTATGAGGATAGCTGAAGGGGATATATGTGTGTATACTTACATATATGTATGTATAGGAGGATTTATGTATATACAAATATATATGTGTGCGGGCATTTGTATGTTCATGTATAGATAGAGGGCATAGGATAAGTTGAATATGAAGGAATGAGATCTAAAAAATAAAATTAAGAGGTGAAAGAGGAATTTATTGGGAGAAGAAAGGGAGTGCTAGATTAGGGTAAATTATCTCAAATAAAAGAGGCAAGAGAACAGTGTTACAATGGAGGGGAAGAGCAGGAAGTTGAAAGGGGATGGGACAACCTGATTCTCATTGAATTTGGCTGAAGGAGGGAATAACATACACACTCAATAGAGTATCTTACTCTACAGAAAAATAGCGGAGTAGGGGATGATAGGGGGGAGGATAGAAGGGAGGGAAGATTGGGGGAGAGGGTAGTTAGAAGCAAACTTTTTTTTTAAAGCAATTGGGATTAAGTAACTTGCTCAAGGTTACATGGCCAGTTATGTGGGTGCCGAGTATCTCAGGCCGGAACTAATCCCAGGTCTCCCAACGCTGGGGCCAGCACTCTTTACTCACTGTGCCACCTGGCCACCCCTAAGCAATTGGGGTTAAGTAACTTGCTCAAGGTTACACTGCCAGTTATTTTGTGTGGGTGTTAAGTATCTGAGCCCGGAACCGATCCCAGGTCTCCCGACTCTGAGGCCAGCGCTCTTACTCACTGTGCCACCTGGCCTCCCCTGAAGCAAAGATTTTTGAAGAAGGATAGGGTCAAAGGAGAAAATAGAGGGGCAGCCAGGTGGCACAGTGAGTAAGAGCACTGGCCCCAGAGTTGGGAGACCTGGGATCGAATCCAGTCGAATCGATCGAATCTGATACTTAGCACCACACCCAGAAATAAAAGGCCGTGTAACCTTGAGCAAGTTACTTAACCCCAACTGCTTTAAAAAAAAAAAAAGGAGAAAATAGATTAAGTGGGGGACAGAATAGGATGGAGGAAAATACAGTTAGTCTTTCACAATAAAACTAATATGGTAATGATGTGGGTAACTACACATGTACAATCTATATTGAATTGCTTATCTTCCCAGTGGGGGTGGGTAAGGAGGGAAGAAGGGAAAAATATCTGGAAAAAAATAAAAACAAATGTTCAAAAATTTGTGTTTTGTTTTTTTTTTACATGCAACTGGGAAATAAGATATACAGGTACTAGGGTATAGAAACCCTTCTTGCCCTACTAGAAAGTTAGGGGGGTGAACGGGGAGGATGTAAGAGAGAACAGATTGGGAGAAGGGGTATTCAGTAGGCTTGCTATTTTGGGGTGAGGGGTATGTTTTGAGATTTTATTAATGGGGTTCGGATTCGCACCTACAAATGACACAGTCCCAAATCATTAAAAGTAAAAGTAATTTAGAGGCAAAAACAGGGGAAGTTGCAGCGGTTGCAGAAATATCAAGCAATTATACAAAATAACACACAGAGAAATATTATCCCTAATAAAGAAAGCCAAGAGAAAGAAAACATCACTGATCCAGGGGAGCACCAACTCTTCCAACAGTGGCTGGGGGATCCTGGAGCTGCAGCCTCAGAGTCTGGATCGGGAGAGTCCCAGGCAGAGCGTCCTCTCCATGGGTGAGATCCCAAAGAGGCAGTTGCAAGCAGGGGTTTTTATGGGGTAAGAACAAAGAAGGCAGGCTGCCAAATGTTAAAGTTTTGCGCCAAACTTTAATGGCATGATTTAAGGTCCAGTTGTGTCTTAACTTCCTTGTGTAGACTCCACATGGGCTGTAGGGTTGTCATTGATCAAGTTTCAAGGCTGAGAGAATAGCCAGTTCTCGTCACAGCCTTGTTTATGTTTCAGGAATGGCTAGTCCTTGGAACTAAAGTATGGCCAAAACACATGCAGGCACGCAAGCAAGCAAGTTTGAGGGAGTAAACGTGCTTTCAATATATTTGGGGTTCATGGAAAGTTCAGGCATCTTAGGGGCTGAGTGAACTCACTATTACTTAGAATATTATTTCTAATTCAGGGTAGGGGAAAGACGGGGAGAGAAAAAATTGTAACTCAAAATCTTGTGGAAAACTAAAAATAAATAAATAAAAAAAAATAATTATGAACTCATTACATTTACATACCAAAATTTGTTCAACCAATTCCCCATTAATGGGTACCCATTTTGTTTTTGCGGGGTTGTTTTTTTTTGCTACTATAAAAAATTGCTATAAATATTTTGGTATACATGGGACCTTTCTGTCTTTGATCTTCTTGGGATACATTGCCTAAAGATCAAGTAGTATGAACAATTCAGTAACTTTTCTTGCATAATTTTATATTATTTTTTTACAGACCAGTTAAACCAACTCACGGTTCCCACAAATAGCATTCATTAATGGGGCTATCTTCTCATAGCCCTATTTTGGGGCCATGAAAATGACTTTTTATATCCTTGCTAATTTAGTGTGTATGAAATAAAACTAGGTTTGTTTTAAGTTAATGCTACTAGTGATCCTGAACATTTTTAAACATGGTTTGAGATAATTTCCTCATAAGTTCTGAGATTTGCCTTGGTTTCTCCTCTTGTCTACCCCATAGCTGGAAAACTAGGCTGGGCTAGAGTGGGATAATTCAGAGGGTTGTTTCAGTCATGTCTGACTCTCTGTGACCCCATATGGAGTCTTCTTGGAAAAGATACTAGAATGGTTTGCCAGTTCCTTCACCTAATTTTACAGATGAGGAAACTGGGGCAAACAGGGTTGAGTGATCTGCCCAGATTCACACAGTTAGTGTCTAAGGTCAGATCTGAACTCAGGCCTTTTTGACTTTTCAATGCTCTATCCACTGAGTCACCTAGTTACCCTAATTCAGAGGGAGGGTAGGTGAAATCATTACCTGGTTGAATGAGGGGAGTGTGTGATTCTGTTGGGTTATCTTCCCTTCAACTGCTGCCTTCTCTCTTAGGAGTTCTTGTTTATCAGCTTAGCTCTGCTGGAGTTTGGGAGTAGAATCAGATTGCTGGTCCTCTGTATCAACACTCAGCTCCCTCCCTCAGACCTGACTACGCCTGGGCTCAGTACACGGTCCGTGTTTCAATGTCCTGATATCTGGTTTCTTGCCCACATGGTTCTGTCTGCTCATCTAGAGCTACATATGTATAGGTGGTACTGTTCTGTGTAGAATGCCCTTGGGAACTTAGGTAAAAACCAGAGTTTGGGGGAAGGAAGGAAGGAAGGGCAAGAAGTAGATGTCTAGGAAGAGAGGAGAGAAGGTGTTGCAAAGCAGCAGGGTTGGGAATTAAAACCAGGCAAGGCTGGGGAGAGAAAGAGAGGATATTGGAGCTGAATGGGACCCTGGAAGCCATCTAGTTCAACTCTCATCTGTCTGATAGATGAAGAAGCTGAGATTCAAGGAGATGAAGTGGCCAAGGTCAGAATGTAGCAAATGTCAGAGGCTGGATCTAAACTCAGTTATTTTGAGGATAGAAGAGACTATAAAGGAGGAAGGGGTGATGGGGAATGAAAGGAGAGAGAAAATGGAGTCAAGAGATCCATAAGCATTCGTCCTTTTCTACCTCTATAGACTAGAGACAATTCTGTGGATATCTGATCCTGGCCTATACTCTCATCACATCTTTCCTGGTCACACAGGGACCAAGAATTTCCTCAACGGCTGCAGTACTGGCTTGGACCGCCGGGTGGCAGCAACCCCAAAGATGTTTCAACCATTACTAGGACTAGAGAAGGTTGGGCTAACAGCACTTTTGAGAGAGAGTAACTCAGGTGTTCTCTAGGTTTCTTGACATTATATGGGAAACGATGCAAGATAGAGGAGGTTCATCTGCTACCCCTAGCTCTTGCTACCATGATGAATCATGATCAATTCCTTTTCCAGTAATGCAAATCTTAAATGATATCTTTTATGCTGCCTCTTGTGCATAATCCTTCATTGGCAACATGCTACAGCTTATTTATACTCACTGTGTCTCTTTTGGGCAATCCAAATTTTCTTTTGATGTTTTCGATGATTTTTTATTGTTCAGCAACTGTGGTATTGATTTCTAATCATAAATCCTGAACAGAAAGATGATATGGATATTTGTTTGAGGAAGAAGTTTGAGGCTGGATTCAGTGACCTCTACGGTGTCTTTCAGCTCTTTCTCTGTGATCTTATGAAAAGTGCTCTACATTATCCAAAATGCAATACAGCCTGTTCTCTTTCATTCAGTTGTGGATCCAGTTTACTATTTGTCATATAAATAATAAGGGTCTTGGTAGAGAAAATCAGGTTGTGCCCCCCCCCCACACACACACATTTTGTCTTTCCCTAAAGCCCTATACTAGTGCTTTCCTGACTCTCTGTTAACACTTAGGAAAATTTACATATACCCATACACTACTTCACAGGGAAGGAATGACTGAAATGGAAAGGAGCAAACCAAGACGGGTAAGTAGGTTTGCCCCTAGCCTCAGAAGAAAGCAGCAGGAGGTAAATAAGTTGAAAGGGATTGCTATTTCTGAAATCTGGGTTAGAGAAAAGAAGCCAAAATGCATATTTGTAAATGGCCACTATGGTTACCCAATTTTTAGTTGCTATTTATATACTGATAGATCAGATCTATGGGTTATCCATCCAACTGCATATCATAGCTTGAACAACATTCATCTATTTGGTTTTTTCTATGTGGACTGTTAGGCTGTAATGGAAATGCAGATTTAAAGATCTTCCCTGCCCCTAGGCTAAAGTGCACCTGTAGTCTGGGGTGGGGGGCTTGTTTTTCAGTAGATACTTCTTGATTGGCCAGTGAGTCAATAAGGTTGTTACATTCTCTGAGCCAGGAGAAGGCTATATATAGCCCTGATGTGTAGCTTTGTTTTGGGGCTCACTTTGAGAAGTGTTCTGTGATTTGATCTGAATTCTGGGAAGCCGTTGTTGAGAGTCCCCCGGCTTTGAAAAACCCAGAATGTGGAAACCCAGATGTTGACTGGGTATGGATGTAATGGTTGGACAGTTTGGAAATCTGTCTACTTGATGTTTCTGTCTTGATAATTATGCCTGTATACTTTGAGGTTCAGGGTGCTGACCTTTTCTCCCGGACAAGGTAAACGATATATGTCTGTCTGATTAAAGTAAGCTTGTTAACCCATTTTGAGTTGCTTTCCTTTAACAAAGCAGATCCAAGAACCTGGGTGAGCAGCAAACCCTGAGGACGTGCTTGGGGTGCTTGCTGCTACATAGGCTGAGAACTTTATTTATTATGGATCTTATTTAGGAATTTCTACCATCTTCAGGCATGACAAAATGGGCAAAGTATTACTGGCAAATAGGAGCATCTGTAGGACTTCACCGTCTACGAGGAATTCTTCCATTTGGACTCTGCATTTGGGTACCTTCTATGGCAACAGCAAACATTTTAGTGAGCATCTCTGACTTCATGCCTCAGTTGATATGAATAATCAGAAGATCGTCAATCATTTGTTAATCTTTCAAGGAATCTATAAAGTTTTTTTTTTTAACATGCAGGAGGGATGCCTTGTCAGAGGAGAGCCTTTCAAGTGACATTTTGCTCTACTGAATAAAATACTTTTAAAATTAGTCAACAGAGGCACAGAGAGATCTTGTATTCTCTGTACCTTTCAGTATGGAAATAAAGACATGACTATAAAACACCAATTTTGAAAGCCTGTCTGCTTCTTTTTACAAATTCATCGAGGATGCCTTCAATACAAATGTAGATTTTTCTAATAAAGATGGGAAAATAGGCATATGGGTTAGTAGTTACTAGTTTTTCTCTTTCTAGTAATGTAGTAATGTCTAAAATTCTCCCCCCCCCAGGAGCTTGCCAGTCCCTCTCTTTTGTACATCTTGAATTAAAATTTTAAAAAAGTTCACCAATAGAAACAGTCCTTGTCCCCAACAAACTTACATTCTAATTCTTAGATATACAGAGAATAGATAGAATGTATACTGAAAACTGATGTGACCTACCTAGGATCCACATACCATACCAGGATCCTGGGGGGGGGGGCGGGGTAAGAAAAGGGAAGAGTGAAAAAACATTCATGCCGAGTATTCTCTACATCAGGCAAATCACCATAAAAAAAGAAAACCCTCAGAATTTCGTTTTGTAAGGCATGCTTGAATTTTGTTTCTACAGAAATGATATGAAACATGATTTGAAGCCAGACTGATGGCTAATGTCAGGGACTAAACTGCTTGCAAAGGGCAGTGGGGTATGCTGGTGCCTGAAAATCAGCATATTTATTAGGAAAAGACTTGTGAAGCCAGTAGAATTCATCTGTGCTTTGAAGAAAGTTATGGATTCTAGGAAGTGGAGATGAAATGACAAATATGTGGAATATCTGACAGATCACTCTGACTTAACAGGGAATATGTGAAGGGTATTGAAAAATATGAAATATGACTGGAAAGGCAGGAATCATGGCTTAAAGTGACAGGTTGGGAAATCTTTGCCTTGCCTCCTGGTTCCAAGCCAAAGAAGTCTAATTTTTCCTCTACATGGCACTCTTCAAATGTTTTAAATAATTTTAAATATAATAAATAAATGTTTTAATAATAATATTTATATACTATTAATATAATAATAATTTAATAACAAATAAATGTTTACAATAAATGTCACATTTCTCCTGCCTAGGCCTCCTAAAATTAATTATATTTGAGTTGAACTTGAAAGGATGAGGTCGTTAGAAGGCATTACAGGCAGAATTCCTAAGTTTAGCAAAGAGAGGGTGGGCAGTCTAGTTCGGATGGAGTGAGAGGGCCGGGGGCGCGCTGGAACCGGCTCTAACTGGCTCAGAACTGATAGTTAAATTTCTTGGTGTGAGCACTGACACTTCAGCTGCAAATGGGCTTGATTTACTGTTTTGTTGACTGTCTAGTAAACTTAAGAACACTATGGAGATGTTAACAATGCAGATTAATAGAAAAACAAAAACCGTCCTGTCTCCAGTCTTTCCCGAAGCCAGCTGTTCCGCATTTACTAGCACAATCCCAGTAAATTCACAGGTGGGGAATGTTGCTGATGTGAGTTGTCAGGATTAGAATGCCAGAAAAAGGAGTCTGTATTTCATTCGACGGGCATTAGGGAGCCATGCAAGGTATTTGGACACAGAAATGATGCGATCAGGGTAAAAAAAAAAAAAAAAGCAAACCCAAACCCATGAACATTTATTTAGAAGCAATAATTCAACACCTAACCATACCATGGCCCAATCTCACATCGCTCCATTTTGTCCAGAGAAAGAACAGGAGAGTTTGGGCCTCACACCAACTTATGTCCCTCCTCAGCCCGAGACTCTTCCAAGACTCCGACCCCCGCTCTAGTCTTTCCCTTCTCTATGACCCACCTGCAATTCTGGGGCTGGAAGCAGAGATTCCCTGCCCTCCCGGCCACCCATCCAACCCGTGTGATCCTCTAACTCGCATTTACTTCTGACACCTGGGGGAACTACCCACGAAACTCTTCACCAGCTTCCGGGCGAGGCAGAAGGGCTTCCTACAAGAGGCGGCGGCCTCTCTAGCCTCCAGGCGCTAGTTATCCTCTATGGTTCCCGGCCGCGAGGGAAGGACGCGCGTCTTCCAACATCTGTTTACCTTCTATACGTGGGCGGACCCATTCTCTATGGTCTCGACAAATTATACGGGTGGCGGCTTTTTTAAACTTACGTTTTAAGTCTTTCTGTTCTTACCTATATCCAACGATAACGGTGAGCGGTTTTTCTCGGCTCTGCGATCTGGTTGGAACTGGTCTACTTTCGGGGTGGGGGTGGGGGACACGTAGCTGGAACGGGACTTGGCTTCCTGGTCCCTCTATCCTCCGGCGGATTACATCTTCATGCTCCGGAGGGGGAAGAGAAGGGGCGTCTGTCATGGCGGGGGCGGAAGTGGAAGGTCTTTCCTCTCGGTCTTCTCTATCGTCTGGAGGACCTAGTCTTTGTGTTCTATTTGTGAATCGGAAGCAGTTTGTGGAACCTCTCGGCCAATGCCAAGGTTCATTCCGTGATGAGGGGCGATCTCTGCCCGCCTTTCCTCCTCCTCCTGACCTGATACCTTAAAAGTGCCCCAGGCCACGAAGGTAGTAAGTGGCTCTGGATCTCCTAGCACTTTACCTGCCTTTTGCCTCTCCCTCCAAACCCATAGCCTCTGGGAATCTCTGAGCCTCATCGCTCCCCGTAGTTGGAAGTTCCGAAGGCCACACGCCAGCTCCGCCCCCTTCACCATCCGGGTTCACGAAATAGGGCATGCGCAGTAAGGCTCCTGAGTAAAGCGCGTGCGCTCACATAACCGTTGCGCTTAGAGAGCATGCTCTTCAGACGCTAACTGTGCGTGTCTATCCAACCCTCAAGGAGTTGAATGACCCTCTTCTATATACAGCTGCAAAAATAATCTTTTTTCCCAAAGCACAATTTTGACTATGTTAGTCCCCTGCTCGGAAATCCTTAAATGCGTAAGGCAAACATTGCCTGTTTTAAGGTTGTGTTGATGCGCCTAGAAAATAAGGAGATGAAGGGGAGGAGGGGAAACGTTTCCCAGACCCCGGCCCCGCCGCTCCAGGCGCTGCCTCGCCACTCGTCTCTCCATGTTACCACTTAAGGCTCAGCCTGCTACTGGAAAGCCCGCCATAATCCGATTTCAGCCTATCCACTCCTTCCTGTACTTTCCAGCCGTCCTACTTGACCAAGATGTTGTCAGGATAAGAGGATATTTGCATAGTCCCCGTGGCACCCATAGGCTCTTAATAAATGCTTGTTCCCTTACCCTCTCTGAACTCAGTATTTTTAAATTTCTTGGCCCAGATTCTTTTTACACCCTCACTCGGCTTCGAATTTACTCCTTCCTCTTCTCTGATCAGATCCTTACGTTCTCTGAACCATGATTTCTTTCCTGTATCCCCACTAGTTAGCAGTCGTGAGTGTTTTTATTTATGCACATTATTATTGTTAGTAATACTAGCTCAGCAACAGCAGAACATGTGGAATGTAAGCTCCCTGAGAGCAGGGACTGTTTCTTTTGTTTTTTTTTTTCCCCAGCACCTAACACAAATTCTTATAAATGGTAAACGCTTAACTTTTTTTTTTTTTGCTTTTTGGAGGGCAGTTGGGGTTAAGTGACTTGCCTAATGTCACACAGCTAGTTTTTGTGTTAAGTGTCTGAGGTCACATTTGAACTCAGGTCCTTCTGACTCCAGGGCCAGTGTTCTATTCATTGTGCCACCTAGCCGCCCCAACACTTAAATTTTTACTGAATTAAATTTAGCAACCCTAGGTCCTTAGGAAATAAATGGAAATATCATTCCCATTGCACAGAGGAGCTCCAAGAATAATAGTAACAATAATGCATAATGCTTTAAACTTTGTAAAATTAATTCAGTTTGATTCTCACAACAACCCTGGATGAAGTGATTTGCCATAAACATGACTGGCATATATGAAATTATAAATGAAATTGGAAAACCTAGAATGAAGACTCAGCTCTGCCACCTTCTAGCTGTATGGCTTTTGGCGAATTAATCTCCCTGGTAAGTGGTAATAATAAATAATGATGGTGGTGGTGATGATGATGTAGTAACCCCCGGTCCCAGTGCCCGTTGGTATGGACTCTCTCCTCATTGGTCAAGATTCATTCCCCACCAAATGAGTGAGAGTTTTAGCCTTTGCCAGTCCCCTTTGGAAGTCTTCAACAGCAATTCCATTTGAGATTTGTCAAGAATCAAGCTTCTAGTTGCTTCTGATATTATGACTTCCATAATAAATATAATAATAATAACAAATATAGCATAACTAGCAATTATATACCAATTTAAGACAAGCAGAACACTGCATGTATTTATTTAATCTTAAAACAACTCTTTCAATTAAGTACTGTTATTAAGGGCTATTAATCCCATCCTACAGATAAAGAAACAGAGGCTGAAGCAGTTAGTTAAGTGATTTACCCAGGGTCACACAGCAGCTAGTTTTGCATATCTGAGGCAAGTTTTGAATTCAGGTCATTCAGATTCCAAGCCTAAGGCTATCCACCTAGGTCTCTACTTTAAGTAGTTAGGGGAAAAAATAACAACCCTCCAAAAATAATAATACACAATGCTACAAGAGACATGTAAAACAAGTATTGTTTCTACTTTCTGTGCAGAATAGGAAAAAAAACCTTTTTTAAACACAATCAATGAGGAAATTTGTTTTTCTTGGCTATGCATATATATATATTTAGATTCAAGGCTTGCTCCACTGTTCTCTTTTTTTTTCCTTATCATTTGTTTAGTAACTTTAAACTTAAATACTTTTAAATAAAATTTGGACATGTCTGTAAAAAAATCAACAACAAGGAATTTGTTTTTCTTTTCTTTATTTAATGAAATGGAGGGGAGAGAAAATATGTATTTCTTAATTGGTTAAAAATTAATTTAATTAAAAATAAAATTTAATTTGAAGAAAAGAAACAAAACAAATGCTTTTTAAGACACAGGGTAAGTCACTTTAGAGGGAAAGATAGGGGATTGCATGGAGGAGGTAGCATTTGTGCTGGGTGTCAAGGATGAGGATGGGTGTAGTTTCAAGAGGAAGACATGGTGAGGGGATGACATTCCAGTAGTAGAGATCCACCTGAGCCAAGTCAGAGGGTCCCCACCGCAGTGTGCTGGCTACAGTTTTCTTCCTGTTTTCCTCAGCCTCCCCTCTGTGATCCCTCAAGCCTAACAGCTCTAGTGCCCTGAGGAAGTATTACTGCCTTAAGGACTTGGATACAACTGGTCCTTTGTTCACAAGTGAGACTAGCTAACTTGGGGAGTTCTTTTAGGGAGAGAAGCTTAGTTGTTCAGCACAGTCCTATCTGATTTGGATTCTTACATTTGTCAGGACTTGATATACACACTACCAGTTGACACAGTCACCATTTCTCTAATAATCCTTGCCACAAACAGAAGCCTAACTTGGTGTCATTCCCTGGATGACCATGGGGTCACAAGACTTAGAGCAGAAAGGGATGGTGGAAAGCATTTAGAACAAAGCTGTCAAGCACACTGTGACCCACAGTGCCTCCTACTGTGGCCTCAAGATTAAAATGTATTTGCAGACTTTAAAATTTTTTTTAAATAATAAAATATAGATAATGTTAATAATATGTGGTTTTCTTAGTCAATATGTGACCTGCAGACATCCTTACATATGATTTATTGACTCTCCATTTCTATTTGGGTTTGCTACCATTGATGTGTGTGTGTGTGTGTGTGTGTGTGTGTGTGTGTGATGGGTCCTTTTGGAAGTTTAATGAAGGCAATGGACTGTTCAGAATGTTGTTTGTTATCCATATTCACAACTGAAGGAAAAGTTCAATTTCTTTTTTTAAATTAAATTTTATGTTTATATCTAGTTTACATCATTCATTTCCAAAAGATTTTGAGTTACAAATTTTCTCCCCATCTTTCCCCTACCCACAATCCCAAAACAGTGATCCCACTGTATACCCCCCTCCTCCAATCTTCTCTCTCCTGTATCCTCCCCCATCCCCCCTCTGACTTTCCAGTAGGGCAAGGTGGATCTCCATACCTCAGTGCCTGTATATCTTATTTTCCAGTTGCATGTAAATAATAACAATAATAATAACATATATTTTTTAAACATTTGATTTTGCAACTTTGAATTCCAGATTCTTTCCCTTCTTCCCTTGTCACCCACCCTTACTGGAAAGATAAGCAATTCAATATAGGTTATGCATGTGTAGTTATACAAAACATTTCCATAGTGGATATATTGTGAAAGACTGACTATATTTCCCTCCATCCTATCCCACCCGTGACTTGTTCTATTCTCTACTTTGACCCTGTCCCTTTTTGAAAATGTGTGCTTCTCACTACCCTCCCCCCCAACTTGCCCTCCCCTCTATCATCCCCCTTCTCATCCCCTTCCCCCCTACTCTCCTGTAGGACAAGATACCCAATTTAGTGTGTATGTCATTCCCTCCCTAAGCCAAATTCAATGAGAATAAGGTTGACCCATTCCCTTTTGCCTTCCTGTTCTTCCCCTCCATTGTAACAGTTATCCCTTGCCTCTTCTATTTGAGATAATTTACCCCATTCTGGCTCTCCCCATCAACTCTCATTATATTCCTCTCTGACCTCTCAATTTCTCCTTTTAAATATCATCCCTTCCTATTCAATTGATCCTGTACCCTCTGTCTATGTATATCTGTACACATATATACACACACTCACATATGAATTCATACGCACATATACTCTCCTATATAGACATATATGTATGTATACGCACACAAATATATATATATACACATTTATATTCCCTTCAACTATCCTCATACTGAGAAAAGTTTCATAAATTACAATTATCATTTTTACATGCAGGCATGTAAATAGTTCAACTGATAAGTTCCTTATGATTTCTTTTCCCTGTTTACCTTTTCATGCTTCTCTTGCTTCTTGTAGTTGAAAGTCGAATTTACTGTTCATCTCTGGTTTTTTCATTAAAAATGCTTGAAAGTCCTCTATTCCATTGAATGACCATATTTTTCCCTAAAACATGATACTCAGTTTTGCTGGGTAGGTGATTCTTGGTTTTAATCCTAGCTCCTATTATCTCTGGAATATCATATTCCAAACCCTTTGATCCCTTTAATGTAGAAGCTACTAGATTCTGTGTTATCCTGATTGTGTTTCCACAATATTTGAATTGTTTCTTCTTGGCTGCTTGTAATATTTTCTCAATTTGGGAACTCCAGAACCTGGCTATGATATTCCTAGGAGTTTTCTTTTTGGGATCTCTTTTCAAGAGGTGATTGGTGAATTCATTCAATTTCTATTTTGCCCTCTGGTTCTAAAATTTTTTTTGAGAATTCCTTGAATTACTTGAAGGATGATTTCTAGGTTCTTTTTTTGATCATGGCTTTCAGGTAGTCCAATAATTTTTAAATTATCTTTCCTGGATCTATTTTCCAGGTCAGTGGTTTTTCCAGTGAGATATTTCACATTGCCTTCTATTTTTTCATTTGTTTGGATCTGTTCAATAGTATCATTTTTTTTAAAGCAATCAGGGTTAGGTAATTTGCTCAAGGTTACACGGCCAGTTATTTCTGGGTGTGGTGCTAAGTATCTGAGCCCAGATTTGATCCCCAGGTCATCCCGACACTGGAGCCGGTATTCTTACTCGCTGAGCCACCTGGCCCCCCCTTGTTTAATGGTATCTTGATTTCTCATAGAGTCATTAGCTTCCATTTGCTCCAGTCTAATTCTGAAGGAATGATTCTCTTCAGTGAGCTTTTGAAATTCTTTTTCCAGCTAAGCAAATTCGGCTTTTTAAGGCATTCATCTCCTCATTTGGCTTTTTGGGCCTCTTTTGCCATTTAAGTTAATCTATTTTTAAGGTGTTATTTTCTTCCCTCAAATTGTTGATTCTCTTTTCATGATTTTCTTGCATCATTCTCATTTCTCTTCCCAATTTTTCCTCCACTTCTCTTACTTGGGTTTTCAAAATCCTTCTTGAGTTCCTCCATGGCCTGTAACCAATTCATATTTTTCTTGGAAGCTTTTGGTGCAGAAGTTCTGACTTCGCTGTCTTCCTCCCATTCCATGCTTTCATCCTTTTTGTCCCCCAAAAGGAATCTAAAGTTGGATTACTGTGCTTGCTTTGCTTCCTTTGCTTGCTCATGTTGCCACTCAATTACTTGACTTTTAAGCTCTTCGCCACAATAGACCTCTGCTTCCAGAACTTTGTCCCAAATTGCTGGGGTTTTTGCAGCTGCCGGAGGTATTAGGAGTGTGCTGTCTCCACAGTCCCCACATTCTCTGGCCCACTGGTCACACACCTCAGGACTACCACCCAAGACTGTGATCCATATCCAGGCAGGTTAAAGCAAGAGTGATTACCCCCTGAATGGTCTGTTGGCCCCCCCTACAAGCAGCAGGCCAGGAGTTCTGAAGCAGCCACATGGGGTGGCTACACAGCTGCCACACCTCTGCCATTTCTAGCTCTGGGAGCAGGGGCCAGACCTGTTCCTCTGTCTCCCCCAGTTCCAACAGAGTTCTACACTGACCTCTCACTTTTTCTTTGGCATTTATGGGTTGATAATTCTGGAAACCACCACTGTTGCTGGTGATCCACTCTCCCGAAGCCCACTGGAGCTTCTGGTCAGGGCCGCCCTAGGGCTAAAATCATGTGCTCATGTGGGGCTGTGCTCTATTCCTGGTGAGCTGCAATGGAACCTTCCTGTCCTCCTACCTCCTTTGGCAGGAGATTTGTTTCTCTCTGTCACTTTGTGGGTTCTGTAACTCTAAAATTTGTTTAGAGTCATATTTTATAGGTATTTGAGGTGGTTATGGGGGGAGCCACAGAGTTTTCCTGTTTCTATGCTGACACCTTGGCTCCGCCCCTGAAAAGTTCAATTTCAATTAGAGGTTAGTGATGATAGTTAATTTTTTTTCCTATCCAGGGCCACATATCCCCTGAAATCTATACATAGATTCTTGCTCTAAAATAATATCCTCATTTTATAGATATGGAAACTGATGTGCAGGTTAATGAAGTCACTTGTCCAAGGTCAAAGAGATAAAAAGTAGCAAAATGGGGATTTAAACTCAAATCCCCTGACAAAACCTGTGGTTTTCACACCATCTGATATTGTCTCCTTAATCCTTTGACTGGAAGCACAGTGTGGATCATTCTTGAAGGTGGGAGAAAAGGTTTGACCACTTTGTCTACTGAAATTCATGAAGAGATGTGGGTGTTCTATGCCTGGTGTTGTTGCAGTTTGGGGCTTTGGAAACCTTGAAATGCCAGGGTTCAAGAGGGGCATCTGCCTTGAAAGAATTCAACAACTCAAGCCTTCTTTCAGTCAAAATATCAAGGTTTTTTTTGTGATGCCAATAGAATAGATTAGATTCTAAGTGAATCTTTTAAATTTAATGGAGGTATGATTGGTACTTTTTTTGCAAGAAAAGACAGTGAAAAAATCTGGGTTGCATTAAGGCGTGGTAAATAGCTTGGGATGGGTCAGGTGTAGACAATGAAAGGAGTTAATTGGTCAGAGAACCACAGTAAAAGGGCAGTTAAAAGAATTATTGAATATGGAGGTAGGCTGGGATATACCAGATGCCTCAGGAAAAAAGATAGGGACTGGGTTGTATTGGAAAATTCAGGGGTTGGGTTTCATACAAAGACATGGTCTTTTCATTTTAGGGGTCTAGGCCCCATCACCCCATCAGTATGATCTCTTTATTATGGTTGTACCATGGTACTCTGTACCATCAGAATATAATTCTTTGGGTGATCTATGCCCATATCCTGGTAGTCTCCATTTCCTTTTCACTTGATCTGGTCCTTAAAGTTTTGATTGGTCAGGATGGGTGAGGATGCATTTATGTCAAGAGGTGGTTCTGACTCCCCTGTTTTTGACCACTTTCACTAGAACCTCTGATCACTCTGTTTTATTATTAGTGGTAGACAATAGGATCATAGATTTAAGGATAAAAGGGGACTTAGAAATCATTGAGTCCAACACCTTCATCTTTCAGATGAAAAAACTGTGACCCAAGTGATTTGTCCAAAGTCACTTAGATAATAAGTAGGTAGTCAGAATTTGAACATGAATTCTGTGGTTTTCACTTTGCATTATCCTGCCTCCCACAAATGGAATATACTTGCACAAGAGGGACAAAAAAAGTTCTCTTAGAATTGTAATGTAATTAGTATGGTATAATGAACATAAAAGCAGAGAAAATAAATTGAGACTTTTCTGTCTGTTCACAGACTTCACAATAGTATGGTTTCTTCCTTTGTTGAACTCTTACAAAAAAGATTATCCGAATTTAACACCTTGTTAATTAAGAACTAGATACTTGTGTTCAAAATGTAGAGAAGTGAAGCTAAGCATGAGTATTCTGCTGTTGATGAAGTCCAAAGAATTTAAAACCCTGCTTTTGTGCCAACCCCTCCCAAAAAAAACCCCATAAAACTATGAGATTGTGTAATTGACCCAATTCTTAGGAGTCCCTGTCCCACAAAGATGTGTATTCTTTAAGTAATCCTAATAACTTCCCTCCCCCCAAGGATTTCCTCAGAAATGCACTGCAAATGTCCCTTGCTTATAAGAGTCTGTTGTTGTTCACTTGTGTCCAGTTCAGGGTTTTTTGTTTTGCTTTTGGCAAAGGTACCAGAGTTGTTTGCCATTTCCTTCTCCAGTTCATTTTACAGGTGAGGAAACTGAAGCAAACAGGGTGAAGTGCCTTACCCAGAGTCATATAGCTGTTTAAGAATTTGAGTCCAAATTTGAACTTGGGTTTTTCTGACTCCAGGCCCTGAAATCCATCCACTGAGCCACCTAGCTGCCTCTTTTAAGAGTCTAAGAAACTACAAATAGAACTGAGGACCTAGTGGTGGTCAGTATGCTATGCCAAAAGTATTTTTAGAGTCTATTCTCTGTAGCAGATACTGCTCTAAAATTTAGCAGTCCATCTTCTAAGGAACCTTTTGATTATGACATTTTACGCTCTTAGTTACTTTTAATTACACTGTTCTGTGCTGTTTTTATGAGCTGTTTTCGAGATCCAGGAGTTTTGGGTTGTGAAATGCGTATTTTTTCCACATACCTCCCAAGTCAATCAATAGTCAGTAACATTCATTAAGTGCCCGCCATGTGCCAGGTACTATGCTAAGCACTGGGGATACAAGTATGAAAAAGAAAGACAAGCTCCACCTCCTCATACCTAGGAGTTTATAATCTGGTGGGGAAATACAGTAAACAAAGGAAGAGTCACGGAACCAAAACTTAAAAAAACAAACGGAAAACTGGAAAATCGAATCCAATTTTAAACGACTAAGAGGATGACAACTACCGCCATGTTGAAGGTAGCCTTAATCTTGGAGAACTATCCTTTAACTTTGCCAGCACTCCTCTCCCACTCAGAGTGAACACTCACTCTCCTTCTTCTTGGCCTCTTGCCTTCCCCCTTCCATTCCACACATCCTAACCCACTAACCGCCCTCCCCCCCCATACATCTTTGACTGGATTCCAGTCATCTCTACTGTTCCCATTCTTCCCTGTCTTCTACATGTGAATTGTTGTTCAGTCTTATCAAACTCTTCATGACCCCATTTGGGGTTTTCCTGGCAAAGATACTAGAATAGTTTACCATTTCCTTCTCCAGCTCATTTTCCAGATGAGGAAACTGAGGCAAACAAGGTTAAGTGACTTGCCCTGGGTCATACTACTAGTGAGTTTCTGAGATAAAATTTAAACTCAAGTCTTTCTGTCTCCCAGGCTGGTGCTCTATCCACTGTGCTACCTAACTGCTCTTACATGAATTATTTGTCTCATTCACCAAGCTTTATATCCATTACCTATCACAAGGCCTTGCAGATAGTAAGTACTTAATAAATACTTGTTATTTAATTAGATTGGACTTTATTGAGGTTCTTTTCTGTGGCTCAGCCCTAGGCTCCTTGGACCTGTGGGTAAGTCAAGAGAAAAGAGGAGATGTCTGCCTGGGAATTCACCCATTAGCTAGGAAGCAGAAACATGCATGTTAAATGTTTAGGGCATGGTACTAGATATTAAAGAATAATAATAAAATAATTTAATCTAAGATGAATTCCTAGCCTATTATGTTTTACTCAAGCTTGGAGGGGGTAAGAGTTGGGGGTGTGGGGGTAAGAGCCTTTATCTAGATTTCCAGAGGGTGGGGGTGGTCTGGGATAAGTGTGATCAGAGTCACATAACCCAGTTCCTCATTAGAACAGGTCCACCTCTCATTATAATATCCATTCTTCTCATTACTTGTTAATGATCAGAGTTAATTGCCACCCTCAGGAACATATACTCCTCCAAGGGCATATAAGCACTGAGTGGGTTCCATGAGGAGTCTTTAGGATATGAGAGTGTCACTGACCCCTTTTATTAATTATCCGCTAGCAAAATTAATAAAATGATTAATTATCCAGAAACTATGCCTCTCAAATTTTTTTATGTCATAGTATCCAGGCACTTTTCTATGCTGAGTATACAAACACAAAAATGAAACAATGCCTATCCTCAGGGAACTGACATTCTATCAGGGAGGATAACATGTACATAGATAGGTGTATACAAAATGTATACAAAGTAAATGAAGATGATTTTTTTTGGAGGGGAAAGGGCGATATCAGGGAAGACAATGTAGGAGGTGGTACTTAAATTGAGCTTTGAAGAAAGCCATGGATTCCTTCCTAACAGATGTGGCGGTGAAGGGGCATTCCAGGCATAGGAGCACAGACAGAAGAGAGAAGGGAAGGGACTGAGCACTTATTAGGTACCTACACTGGCTAAGTGTTTACAAATATTATTTCATTTGATCCTCATGACAACTCTGGGAGAAAGATGTTATTATGATCCCTATTTTAAAGATAAGGAAATTGAGGCAGACAGAAATTCAGCATTTTGTCCAGGCTCACACAGCTAGGAAGCCTCTGAGGCTAAATTTGAATTCTAGACTTGAGGCCCAGCGCTCTATCCACTGTGCCACCTAGATGCCTACATGGAGTATTGTGTATGAGGAACAGTTTAAAATAAGACTGGTTGAATCAGAGTGTATGGAGAGGAGTAATTTATATTAAAGCTGGAAAGGTTGGTTGGAGCCAGGTTGTGAAGAGATTAAAATGTGAAGAGGAGTTTGTTTTTGATCTTAAAGGTGATAGGGAAGCCACTGGAATTTAGTGGCTAGGAGAGTGATATGTTTGTTCTTTAGGAAAATCACTTTGCAAATAAGTAGAGAATGGATCAGGGCAGGAAGAGAGTTGAGGTAGGGAGCCCAATGAAAAGGCTACCACAGGACCTATAGATGGCACACAGCACCAACTCTGGAGTCAGGAAGACCTGAGTTCAAATTCATCTTCAGATTCTTACTAGAGTGTGACCCCAGGCAAGTCACTTAGCCCCAGTTGCCTAAAAAAAAGGAAGAAAGAGAAAAGAAAAAAAAGAAGACTATTACAATAGTCCATGTAAGAAATGATAGGAAACTTGAACCAGGATGGTGTCTGTGTGGGTAGAAAGAAGGCATAGTAAAGAAGGAATGATCGTAAGTAGGTTGGCAAATGGAGTAGATTTTCAGGGAAAAAATTAGTTCTGTTTTGGGTAGATTGAGTTTGAGATGCCTACGGTACACAGTTCAAAATATTTAATAAGCAATTGGTGATGTATAACTGGAGTTCAGGAAACATTGGATATATGGACATGAGAATAATTTGCATCGATGATGATTAAAAAGGGAGATAGATTATGAAGCAAGAGAGTATGAAGAGAAGAGGGTCTAGGGCAGAGTCTTAGGAGACCCTCTCAGTTAACAGGCAGGGCATGGATGAAGATCTTGCAAAGATCTGGTCTGATCAGTCAAACAGGTAGGAAAGGATCCAAGAGACAGATGTTATTAAAACTCAGAGAAGAGAGTATACAGGAAGAGAAGGTGGCCAACATTGTTACGTATTGCTGAGAGGTCTAGAAATATGTGGACTGAGAAAAGGCCATTGGATCTGACAATTAAGAGATCACTGGTAACTTTATTTTTTATTTTTTTTTATTAAATTATTTATTTTTAGTTTTTAACATTCCCTTCTGTAAGTTTTAAATTTTCTGCCTATCCCTTCCCACTCCCTCTCCAAGACAGCTTGCAATCTGATATGGACGCTACACATACACATTCGTTATTATTAAACACACCATTGGTAACTTTAGAAAGAACAATTTCAATCAAATGATGAAGACAGATGCCAAATTAACTCTTTAAGACCTGGAACACATTAACCTTCATAGAATAAAAAGTGAACATCATGCATGCATAGATTAATAGAAGAGTGCATAATTATATGCTATAGCCTGTACACAGGCTATAGCACATAACCAATAAGAACCTTTGAAGAACAGAAGTAAAACAGGTCATCAAGGAAATATATGAAAGAAAGAGATGATTGGTTATGTCCTGAGGGGATGCAGGGATGACAAATAAACTGCTTGGGTGCTCCATGGAATCTTCAAGATGTCAGAAGAAATTGAGGAAGGTCTACTGCATGTTATATAGATAACCTATGGAGGACATAGACAAGAGTCCCATAGATGGAATGGGCAGGCATAGATGGGTCATAGTTTACATCATTGGAGGGAAGGTCAAAATCAGGGAGATATGGTTCCATTCAAATATTTTTCACATGAAGCCCCTTTTAGGGTGTTCTTTTACATCATTCATTTCTACAAGATTTTGAGTTACAAATTTTCTCCCCATTTTTCCCCTACCCACAACCCCTAAACAGTGATCCCACTGAATATCCCCTCCCCCAATCTGCTCTCTCCTATATCTTCCCCCATTGTACCTCCAACTTTCCAGTAGGGCATGATGGATCTCTACGCCCCAGTGCCTGTATAGCTTATTTCCCAGTTACATGTAAAATAATAATATATATTTTTAAACATTTGATTTTAAACCTTTGAATTCCAGATTCTTTCCCTACCTCCCTTGACACCCACCCTTACTGGGAAGATAAGCAATTCAATATAGGTTGTACATGTGTAGCTATGCAAAACATTTCCATAGTGGATAAATATTGTGAAAGACTGACTATATTTCCCTCTATCCCATCCCATCCCCTGCTTGTTCTATTCTCTACTTTGATCCTGTCCCTTTTAAAAAGTAGGTGCTTCCAACTTCCCTCCCCCTCAGCCTGCCCTCCCTTACATCATACTCCCTCTCATCCCCTAAGCCCCTACTCTCCTGTAGGATGAGATACCCTATTTAGTGTGTATGTTGTTCCCTCCCTAAGCCAAATTCATTGAGAATAAGGTTGACTCATTCCCTTTTGCCTTGCTATTCTTCCCTTCCTTTGCAATAGTTTTCCCTTGCCTCTTCTATAGGAGATAATTTACCCAAGTCTATCTCTCCCCATCTGCTCTCATTATATTCCTCTCTTACCTCTTAATTTCACCTTTTAAGTATCATCCCTTCCTATTCAATTGGTCCTATACCCTCTGTCTATGTATACCTGTACACATATATACACCTATATGTATTCATATGCCCATATACCCTCCTATATAGACATATATATGTATGTATACATACACACACACACACACACACACACATATATATATATACACATTTCTATTCCATTCAACTATTCTCATACTGAGAAAAGTTTCATAAGTTATAATTATCGTTTTTCCATGTAGGAATGTAAGTAGTTCAACTTTGATAAGTTCCTTATGATTTATTTTCCCTGTTTACCTTCTCATGCTTCTCTTGGTTCTTATATCTGAATGTCAAATTTTCTATTCAACTCTGTTTTTTTTTCATCAAGAATGCTTGAAAGTCCTCTATTCCATTGAATGACCACATTTTCCCCTGAAACATGATACTCAGTTTTGCTGGGTAGGTGATTCTTGGTTTTAATCCCAGCTCCTTTTACCTCTGGAATATCATATTCCAAGCCCTTCAGTCCCTCAGTGTAGAAGCTGCCAGATCCTGTGTTGTCCTGATTGTGTTTCCACAATATTCAAATTGTTTCTTCATGGTTGCTTGTAATATTTTCTCCTTGATCTGTGAAGTCCGGAACCTGGCTTTAATATTCCTAGGAATTTTCTTTTTGGTTCTTTTTCAGGAGGTGATAGGTGGATTCTTTCAACCTCTAAATTGCTCTCTGGTTCTAATATGTCAGGGCAATTTTCCATGAGAATTTCTTGGAGGATGATTTCTAGGTTTTTTTTTTTTTTGATCATGGCTTTCAGGTAGTCCAATAATTTTAAAATTATCTCTCCTGGATCTATTTTCCAGGTCAGTGGTTTTTTCTTTTTGCTTTTTGGAGAGCAATTGGGGTTAAGTGACTTGCCCAAGATTACACAGCTAGTTTTTTTGTGTGGTTGTTAAGTGTCTGAGGCCAGAACCAAACTCTGGTCCTCCTGACTCCAGGGCTGGTGCTTTACTCACTGCGCCACCTAGCCACCCCTGAGTTAGTCTATTTTATAAGGTGTTATTTTCTTCAGTCAGGTTGTTGACTCTCATTTTATAATTTTCTTGCATCCTTCTCATTTCTCTTCCCAATTTTTCCTCCACTTCTCTTACTTGGTTTTCAAAATCCTTCTTGAGCTCCTCTATGGTCTTCAAGCAGCTTATTCTTTTCTTGGAAGCTTCTGGTGCAGGAGTTCTGACTTTGCTGTCTTCCTCCTGTTACATGCTTTGATCCTTTTTGTCCCCCCAAAAGGAAGCCAAAGTTGGATTACTGTGCTTGCCTTGCTTCCCTCATTTGCTCATGTTGCCACTCAATTACTTGACTTTTGAGCTTTTTGCCACAGTAGGACTCTGCTACCAGAGGGGGGAGCTTTCTCCCAAATCACTGGTGTTTTCTCAGCTGCTGGAGCTATTAGTTGTGTGCCTTCTCTGAGGTCTCCACATGCTCTGGCACACTGGTCACACACCCCAGGCCCTCCACCCTAGACCGCAATCCAGATCCAAGCAAGTTAAAACAAGAGTGATTACCTTTCAGACTGATCACTTGGTCCCCCTGTAATCTGCAGACCAGGAGCTCTGAAGCTGCCATGTAGTAGTGGCTGCATGGTCACCAGGCCTCAGCTTCTTCTCCCTCTAGGAGGTAAAGGCCTGACCACACTCCTGAACTCCCAGTTCACAAAGTCCACACTGCACTGACCTCTCACTTTGTCCTTAGCATCTATGGGTTGATAATTCTGCAAACTGCCACCGCTGCTGGTGGTCTGAAGTCCCTCCAGCCAGAGGCTGGTTGTGGCCTAAAGCTAAAACCTCTGGCTCTTGGCGCTCAGTTCAGCTCCCAGAGCACTGCACTGGCCACTTCCTGCCTCCTGCTGAGCTGTCTTCAGTGGGAGGTTAGCTTCTCTGTGTCATTTTGTGGGTTCTGTAGCTCCAAAGTTTGTTCAGCATCCCCTTTTACATGAATTGGAGGAGGTGGAAGTGGGAGCCCCATGGAAGTCCTGTTTCTACTCCTCCATCTTGACTCTGTCCCTTTTAGGGCCTTCTTAGTGGAATGGTATTCTATAAGAGTGTGTCAGTGACTGGATCTTCAGTAGTGGGTTGAGGTGATGATGAGGGGTTTTCTGTTTTGATCCTCACCACTTCCCTAGCCCTTTCCTCCTCTCCTATTGTTCCTGAGTCATTATCCCTGGTCATTATGCCCTGGAGCTTTTGTTCCAATTCTTTAACCCTTCCCTAACTCAATATGAAATCCATACTACCTCTCTCAGTCCCCTTTCCCACTTATTTTTCTCCTGAGATTTTGCTTACCCCTAACATCTTTCCTAGGGCAGCTAGGTGAAGCAGGAGGTAGAACACCAGGTCTAGAGTTGGGAAATCCTGAGTTAAAATCCAATCTCAAATACTTACTAGCTGTGAGGCTCCGTGCAAGTCACTTAACCCTGCTTGCCTCAGCTTCCTCATCTGTAAAATGAGCTGGAGAAGAAAATGGCAATCCACTCCAGTATCTTTGCCAAGAAAACCCCAAATGGGGCCATAAAGAGTTGGATACAGCAACCCCTTCCCTAGACTTTATCCTATCCCTTATCCAAAGCCAGGTGGGTGCTTATCATGTTCTCTTAAAATGCATATATTCTAGCTCAGAGATTCTTAAACTTTTTTTAATGTGTGTCATGGAACTCGTTGGTAGTATGTTGAAGTCTATGGACTCCTCAACATGTTTCTAACTTTGTAAAACAAAATACAGACGATCCCAAAGGAAGCCAATTATATTAAAATACTATTATCCAAAAAAATAAAAATAAAATAGGGGACGGCTACGTGGCACAGTGAGTAAAGTGCTGGCCCTGGAGTCAGGAGGACCTGAGTTTGGTTCCAGCCTCAGACACTTAACACCCACACACACACACAAAAACTAGCCGTAAAGCCTTGGGCAAGTCACTTAACCCCAATTGCCCTCCAAAAGGCAAAAAAAAATACTATTATCAAAATATTAAAAAAAAAGTGAATGCACCCCACATTAAGAACCTTTTCCTAGAGCCTGTGCCCTCTCTGTAGGTGCCCTTTACAAAGGGTATAGGAGTCACCACAAGTGACTTAGGGCTAGTAGAATTCCTAATCCCAGTGTTGGGTTATAGCAAGAAGAAAGGTCTTCCTGAATTCTCAACTCCAAATATATTTCCTCATAATGACTTTTTTTTTGTCAGTGGCAATTAGGTTTTACAGCAGAATTAGTATTTGATACATCAAGTACTTTAGTGGACTGGTCTGGAACTATTACATTATTTCTGTGGGCAAATGTATTTTTAATTCTGAACAATTTATTTGCAAACTGTTATATTGCCATGTGTTAGTAAATCAAAGATTTCTTATAGTTGCTTTGTAATTATTCATGTCTGGTTCATGTTTCATATCTGTATATATTTTTCCCCAGTTATGGAGAAGAATGTCTGATTTTGTACCCTTTTCATGCCTTATCGTGTACCCTTCCATACTATTAGTGAGATAAGCCTCGTATCTGCCTTTGACCTATTAACTGAAGTGTGACAAAAGAAAAGAAATAGAAAGAACAAGATTTTGCATTGTTCATTAAACTGTAGTCCTTTGTTAAATGTTGTTAGAGTAGTACCTAATTTATCTAACATCTTCAGGGAATGGATTGTTCCAGATAAATGCCTCTTCTTTATAACCATTTATGTGTGTGTGAAATTGTTCCAAAATATATTGCATACTTCCCTGTCTTTTTCAAGAGAGTAAACTAATCATCATTTAGCCTTTCCTTGATGACCCAGGATCATTTTACTGTGTACCTAATGGTGTCTTTAAAAACTATTGGGGTGTGTTAAGATTCTTTGCCCCCACATCAGGTGGGTTCAGACTATGTACTTATAGAGAACTCCCATCAGATTTTTATAGTTTTTCTAACTAGATTGCTATCTGATGACTTGCTATTCTCAGTATGCCTGCCTCTGGGATCTCTTCCCTGATCCAGCCACTAATTTTTGTGGGCTAGGAAACCAGGTAACCAAGTCTCTTAGAATTATGTCTAAAATAAGAACAAAGAGTCTTTGAAGGATTTTCCTATAATAATAACTGATATTTGCATAGCACTTTATAAGATAAGCTTTCAAAGTTTTAAGCTGTATTTGAACTTTTGGGACTCCATGTATATTACCTAATTTGAGCCCCAAAACGATGCTGTGATTAGGTTTTACAGTTTTTATTAGTGCTATGGCAAGAATGCTAAAGACTTGGATTCAGATCTTGCTCTGGTACTTATAATCTGTATAACCAGAGGCAAGTTACTTTTCCTCTTTGGGCATCCATCAATTTCCTCATTTGTAAATTGAGAAGATTGTACAAGGTGCTTTGTGAGGTCCCTCCTGACTCCTCTTTTCATTCTCTGGACTTGATCTCCCTGCTAGCATTTTCCACACCCTAAAGATGCCTCTGCCTAGTAGCTCTCTCTTTTGATTGGTGAATCTCTGACCTAGACTGTGCTCACTTCCTGCCCAGATCCACTCTTGACTCTCAAGACTTCTTCACATCCTTGTCTCCCCATCTTCTTGGCTATTTTCTAGCTCCTCTTTATATATAATATCCCCCAATTAGGATAGCATATTCTTTTTTTTAATTAAATTTTTTTTTTTTAGTTTTCAACATTCACTTCCATAAGTTTTAAGTTTTCTCCCTCTCCCTTCCTTCCCCTTCCCCAAGACGGCTTGCAATCTGATATGGGCTCTACACATTCATTCCTATTAAACACATATTTACATTAGTCATGTTTGACAGAAGAATTATAACGAATGGGAAAAACCATGAGAAAGAAAAAACAACCAAAATGAAACCAAACAAAAAAGAAAATAGTCTGCTTCATTCTCCATTCTGACTACATAGTTCTTTCTCTGGATGTGGCTGCCATTTTCCATTATGTGTCCTTTTGAATTGTTTTAGGTCCTTACATTGCTGAAAAGGGCTGAGTTTATCAGAATCAGCCTTTGCACATTGTGGCTGTTACTGTGTACAATGTTCTCCTGGTTCTGTTCCCCTTACTCAGCATCAGTTCATATAAGTCTTTCCAGGTTTCTCTGAAGTCCACCTATTCATCATTTCTTATTGCACAATAGTATTCCATTACATTTATATACCACATCTTGTTCAGCCATTCCCCAATTGATGGGCATCCCTTCTATTTCTAGTTCTTGACTACCACAAAAAGAGCTGCTATAAATACTTTTGTACATGTAGATTCTTTTCCCATTTTTATGATCTCTTTGGGATACAGCCCTAGAAGCAAATTGTTTGGTCAAAGGGTATGCACATTTTAATAGCCCTTTGGGCATAGTTTCAAATTGCTTTCCAGAATGACTGGATTAGCTCACAGCTCCACCAACAATAAATTAGTGTTCCAACTTTCCCACATGTTCTCCAACATTTATCATTTTCCTGATTTTCCATGTTAACCAATCTTATAGGTGTGATGTAGTCTCTCAGAGCTGTTTTCATTTGCATCTCTCTAATCAACAGTGATTTAGAGCATTTTTTCATATGACTATAGATAGTTTTAATTTCTTCCTTTGAAAAGTGCCTGTTCATATCCTTTGACCTTTAATTAATTGGGAAATGACTTGTATTCTTGTAAATTTGACTCAGTTCTCTATATATTTTAAAAATAAGGCCTTTATGAAAGACACTGTTTGTAAAAATTCTTTCCCAGTTTTCTGCTTCCCTGCTAATCTTGGTTGTATTGGTTTTGTTTGTACAAAACCTCTTCCATTTATTGTAATCAAAATTATCCATTTTGCATTTTGTAATACTCTCTATCTTTTTTTGGTCATAAATTCCTCCTTTCTCCGTAAACCTAACAGATAAACTATTCCTTGCTCCCCTAATTTGTTTATAGTATCAGCCCTTACACGTAGATTGTGTACCCATTTGTACTTTATTCTGCTATACATTGTCAGATATTTTGTCTATGTCCAGTTTCTATTCTATTATTTTCCAATTTTCCCACCAGTTTTTCTGTAATAGTAAATATTAGAAGGATAATTTTTTCTAATTTAGTGAGGATTTTTTTTGCTAGAAACTTTGCCAATGCTTATATATTATTAATTTCTTTGAGAATGCAGTAGATGACATATTCACACAACTATCAAGGCCAAAATAACTTTTAAGGACCAAAGTATATTCAAGAATCCAATCCTGATTCAGCATGATGAGTGATGAGGTGAGAGGGATGATTCTTGAACTAATAACCATCCATTTAAGAAAGCTATATTACTTTTGAGAGTGGAAAAATAACATGTGTATTTCTTTCTCATCTCAGTCAATGATTAGTCCAAAGATTGGCCCAAAACTGTTTATTTGCAGGTGATCTTTTCCCTTCTCCTGTCTTTGGTTTGGCTTTTCTATGAAACTTCTTTAGTTGCATTTGTTCTTCCTTAAAATCTTGGTGTTCATCTCTGTAAAGACCAAAGAAATAGAGTTTCCTCATGAAAGCAAGGTGTTATGAGGGGGATACCAGTCATAAATCTTCTTTCTTTTGACCAAAGGCTGTCCATTAAACAACTTCACTACTTTCATGGACTTAGAATCAGTGGGACTGGCAATTTCTCCAAATATTCAAGCACTCAGGTGAGCCATTTGCATGGCATATTCTGAAAGGGGTGTGTGAGAGAGAGAGAGACAGACAGATAGGGAAAAAAACCAGTAGAGACAGTTCCAACTTTACAGGTCCAGACCTTCTGGAAGTAGAATTTTGAATCCAGGTCCTCCTAATTTTAAGTCCAACACTCTATCCAGGATGCTATCTATGTTACTTCTCTCTGTATTATGCCCTTGTAGCTTTTATAAGTTCGTGAGCTGTGGCATAGTGATTTTGGGACCTATAATTCATTCATTAAGGGACATTTACATTGGTAAATTGGTATTTACATGCCAATTCTCAGCTATTTTCTGTTGAGTCATAGTTGTTCTCTAGAGCTCTGGACAAGTGAGGTGTGATTCCTTAATAGTTTTGTTTATAGCTTCAGTATTCAGTTTAATATAAAGTACACAACATTTAAATTTTAAGATAAAGATTATAAATAGTAATTTAATGACACCAAATTTGTGAAGCTGGCATGAATATTATGAAGTGAATTTAACTTGAAAATTTTGATTAGGCTTTGTATTTACACATTAATATATCAGATTCTTATGGTACAGATGATAAAGCTAGTTAGATAGGAAGTGGAAGTGGAAATAGAAGATAGATTAAAAGGAACAGAGCTGAAAAATTCTTTTTTTTTTTTACTTTTTGGAGGGGGGGAATGCAGGACAATTGGGGTTAAGTGACTTGCCCAAGGTCACATGGTCAGTCACATGGTCAGTTAAGTGTTAAGTGTCTGAGGCCAGATTAGAACTCAGGTCCTCCTGATTCCAGAGCTGTCCACCTAGCCACCCCAGAAAAAATTATTTTCTAAATGATGCAGAAAGCATTATTGTACACATCATTTTTTGGAAATTTTTGCATATTTATTTCTATTACATGTAAAAATATTTTTTAATATTTTGAGTTTCAGATTCTCTCCCACCCTCTCCCCTCTCCTCTCTCCTTGAGAAGGCAAATAATTTGATTAGATTTTGCATGTATAGTCATACAAAACATATTATCAGTCATGTTGTGAAAGAGAACATAGACCTCTCCAAAATAATAAAGTTAAAAAAAGTATGCGTCTATGCTCCTATTTATCTTCAGATTCCATCACTTCTTTCTGTGGATAGAATTTTTCATCATAAGTCCTTCAGAATTGAATTGGATCATTATATTGCTTAGAATACCTAAGTCATTCACAACTGATCACTGTATAGTATTGCTGTTACTATGTTCCATGTTCTTCTGCTTCTATTCACTTCACTTTTCATCAGTTCATACATCTTCCCAAGTTTTCTGAAACCATCCTACTCATCATTTATCTTATAGCATAATAGTATTCTATCACAATCATATACCACAAATTATTCAGGTATTTCTCAATTGATGGGCATCTCCTCAATTTCCAGTTCTTTGCAACCACCACAAAAAAAAGCTGCTATAAATGTTTTTGGTTTTTTAAAAAATATATATATATATAGGCCCTTTTTGGTTTGGTACTGCTAGGTCAAAGGGCATATACAGTTTTATATCCTTTTGGGAATAGTTCCAAGTTATTCTCCAGAATGATTGGATCAGTTCACAATTCCACCAACAATGCATTAATTTTCTGTCATATTATCCAACCTGATAGGTATGGGGTTTGCATTTCTCTAATCAATAGTGATTTACAGTATTTTTATATTTATTTGTATTTGTGAATATATATGTCTATCTATCTATCTATCTATCTATCTATCTATCTATCTATCTATCTATCTATCTTTGATTTCTTCTTCTGAAAACTGTGTGTTTATATCCTTTGACCATTTACCAATTTGGGAATGATTCATATTCTTATAAATTTGACTCAGTTCTCTATTTATTTGAGAAATGAGGCCTTTATCAGAGAAACTTGCTATTAAAAGTTTCCCCCAGTTTTCTGCTTTCCTTTTAATCTTGACTGTATTGGTTCTATTTATGCAAAATTTTTAATTTGATGTAATCAGAATTATACATTTTACATCCCATACTGCTCTTTATCTCTTGCTTGATCATAAATTCTCCTCTTATCCCTAGATATGACAGGTAAAATATTCTATGCTACATATGACTGATTTTCAGCAGTTTCAAAACAATTGACTTTCTATTCTAATAGGTCTGGTTCTTTCTTTTTTCTTGTTTAATGTAAACACAGATTATTCCTGGTTAAAATGTAATGATTTTCATGTTCAAGAAGCACAGTTTTATTTAACAGCTAGAAAAAATGTTCTAAATTTTCTATGCTGATTTTGCTATCTTGTTTCACTTTTTTTTTCTTTTGAAATTCACTCTTTGACTGAGAAGACTAAGTGTAGTGCCAATGAATAAGGAATAATGGAATTTTTCTTTTCAGCTTCCACAGTGTATATTGATTCTGACTAGTGATAGTCTTGTTGCTATTTTAGTTTTAACCTATATTTGGGAAAATCCCATTTAAGCATATAGTAATTTGGAAGTACTTTGCATTACTTCATTTATACTTTGAATTTACTTCCTTGTGTACATGTTATACCCCACCAGTAGATTAAAACCTTCCTGAAGGCAAGGATTATTTCATATTGAATATAAAGATTGTTTCATATTGGTCTTTGTATGCCTAGCATCTAACAGTACCTGGCACACAGGAACTGCTTAATAAATGTTTGTTGAGGGGCAGCTAGGTGGTACAGTGAATAGAGCACCAGGACCTGAGTTCAAATTCAACCTCAGACACTTAACACAAAAACTAGCTGTGTGGCCTTGGGCAAGTCACTTAACCCCAATTGCCCTCCAAAAAGCAAAAAATAAAAGTTTGTTGAACTTATTTGGATTGCATTATTTTATCTTCTGTGACTGAAAATCCATGTGTTATAAATATTTGAATGCAATTTTTACAGTGATCAAAGACAGCAGTCAAGAAACTCAAAGGGAATGACTTCAAAAGGAAAAAGAAAAGACTACTGAACAGCAAACAATTCAGTGATGAAAGCAATGGTGGCATCATTATTAAGTCAAAGCACATTTGAGGAAACTTAAGAAGTTAACCCTATTGTTCTTTGAAACTCAGGGAAGTAGTATAGCTGGTAAACATCAGAATGTCCTAAAGTCAATAATAACAGCTGTATAATTTAAGTAGTCCTCACAGCATCCCAGCTGAAGTGTTATTACAGAAATTCAGAGAATGATTACTCTAGTATCCAATCATTGAAATCATTGAAATGTATAAGAGTTCCAAAGGATTTGGCATCCTCCCTGAAATGCCTATTAAGGGCTTTATACCCTAGGATTGGTCTATTTTTCTTCTGGTTTCTGAAGTTCTGACTGTTAAGATTTTGATTGATACATAAAATTATATCTGGTGAGATGTGTGGCTGCCTTTGAGAAAATTACTTTTCTTCTTTGGAAAGGTAATTTCAAGTGTCTTTAGTCAAACGTTTATTTCCTTCAAAGAATAAACATGCTGAACTGGGTAAACATACCTGATGTGATTTCCAGTTTACATGTGTTTGTGTAGCACACAAACAATAAGCATTTCATTATCAGATAATTAAGTTCTTCTTTATTCGAATTGTGATTTCTCCCTATTTTTGTAATAAAAGAAAAAAAAACTATGACAAAAATAATAAACATAGGGGCGACTAGGTGGTGTAGTGAATAGAGCACCGGCCCTGGAGTCAGGAGGACCTGAGTTCAAATCCAACCTCAGACACGTAACACAAAAACTAGCCTTGTGACCTTGGGCAAGTCACAACCCCAATTGCCCTCCAAAAAGCAAAAAATAAATAAAGATAAATGAATTACAAAAGTTGATTCAGGGGAAAAAGTAAAACATTAATTTGTTAAAACGGAAGTTGATACTGTCCCTACGAGGAGTAAATAGTAAAGAAGGTAAATCTTTAAATTCTGTTTATGTGTCTTATCCAAACATTTCAGACTCATAACCTTTCAACAAATAGAATTTGATAGTAAGGAGGACTAATGAATGGCTTTTGCAAGTGTTGCCCAGTCCTTATGTGCTGTAGAAAGACTGTTAAATTGTTGAATGTCTTTTAAAAAATTTAAAAATAGGCCAGTATTACAAAAAGAATTGGAAATTGAAAAAATGTCCATCCATTGGGAAATGCCTTAACAAAAAGTGGCTTACAAATGCAATGGAAAAGTTGAATAGCCTTGCTAGTTACATATTGAATATTTTATATATTTTGAAAGAAAAGCAAGCTGTAGTTTCATGCATAATCCTCCTTTTTTTGTTCTGCTTTGCATATGGGAATGCCCATTTTAATTGGTGTTTGTTAAGTTCATAATAAAAATAGAACAGTTTCTACACAGAACCCCTTTAAATGGCATATCACTCTGTGGTGGTGATCATTCTCAAAATACCCCTTCTGTTAGTGTGCTGTTGTGAATTACTGTCTTTGAAGATCTATAGCATAGGATAGTTTTCTCTATTTCTCTCTGTATAGCAGCTATTCAAAGCTTTCTATTCTTTCTTCATGTCTTTCACGTCACTCTCTTTCCCTTCCCTCTTTGCAGAGGACTTCACTTCATGCTTTACTGAGAAAATAGAGGCCATTCACTATGTGCTACTTCTTCTCAACTACTCTACGTTTCACAAGCTTATGATATTAACTCACATTTTTTTTTCTCTTTTACTGCAGTCTCCGATGAAGAAGTGGTTCATACTGTCAAGGCCAAAACCTCTACTTGCATTCTTGAGACCATTGTTTCTGTCTCTTCCAGCAGCTTGCTTCCATAATCATCAATTCTCTCCTAATCTTCAGTCTCTGTTTTGAGTCTTTCCCTGGTTCCCATAAACATACTTTAAAAATATGCTCCCTTTCCCTTTATCTCGCGTCTCTGCTCTTCATAGCCAAAGTCCATGAAAAAGCTGTCAAAACTCGTTACCTACATTTCCTCTCTTTTTGCTCCCTTTTCATCCCCTTGCAATGTGGCTTCTAACCTCATCAGTCAACTTCTCTCATCATTTTTTTTTTTTTGGTAAGCAATCGGGGTTAAGTAACTTGCTCAAGGTTACACGACCAGTTATTTCTGGGTGTGGTGCTGAGTATCTGAGCCCAGATTTGATCCCCAGGTCATCCCGACACTAGGGCCAGTGCTCTTACTCGCTGAGCCACCTGGCCACCCCCTCTCATCATTATCATAACGGATTTTTAAATTGCTTAATCTGCCTCTTAAAAATCCTCATCTTTGCCTTCTGCAGCATTGGATGATGTTGACCACTTTCTCCTCCTTAGCATTTTCTCTTATCTGGGTTTTTGTGACACTGCTTTGTCATGGTCTTCTCTTAATGCTCTTAACTTATTCTCAGCCTTAACTTAACTTCTTTTCAGTCTCTTTTGTCGGAGCAACATGTATGTCAGTTAGCACCTCTGTGCAGACAGCTCCCAGATTTCTATATTTAGAGTTAGTCTTTCTTCTGAGCTTCAGTCACACTGTGGCTAATGGTTGAATATTTTCAACTGGATGTGTTTGTTTTACAGGCATCTCAAACACAATACGTCCGAAATTGAACTTCTTAACTTTTTCCCAATACCTTCTCTTCATAACTTCCCTGTCTTTATTACCATTGGGCAGCTAGGTGGCACAGTGGATAGAGTACCAGGTTTGAAGTCAGGAAGACCCGAGTATAAATACTGTCTCAGTCTCTTGCCACTTGTGTGACCCTGGGCAAGTCACTTGACCCTATTTGCCTCAGTTTTTTTCATTTTTAAAATGAGCTGGAGAAGGAAATGGCAAACTTTTCCAGTATCTCTGCCAAGAAAACCCAAAATGGTGTCGTGAAGAGTTGTGTGCGACTGAAAAGTGATTCAACAACCATCTGTTGTCAGCATTATCCTAGTGACCTGTTAGAATCTCCACCATCACTCACTTTCCCATAGCCAATGAATTGCCAAGCTTTGCTAATTCTACTTCCACCTAATTTCTTTGAATCCTTCTCTGTGCCACATACTCATCACCCTAGTTCAGACTCTCATTGCCTCTTGCCTGGACCATTGCTGTAAATTCAGAATTGGTCTCCATGCTTTCAGTCTCTCCCTTCTCCAATCCATATCTACATAGCTGCCAAAATGATATTCTTAAAGCACAGGTCTCACCAGGCCACTCTTCCATTCAAAAATCTCTTTTGGTTCATTCTTTTCTAAAATATAGATTTCTCTCACCTTTAAAGCCTTTACAATCTTCCTTCAGCCTACTTTCCTAGGCTTATTACACATTCCTCATTCATTCCTTTTTTTCCCCACAGGATAATAGAACTAGAAAAGGAAGGAGCCTTAAAGATCATCTCACACAACTCTTTCTACCATTTTTTTTTACAGATGAGGAAACTGAGACCCAAAGAAGCTAAGTGATTCCCAAAAGCAAAAGGATAGTAAATGGGACAGATGAGATTTGAACTTGGGTCCTATGACTCCAAGTTCAGTACTCTTTCCATTATGCCACATTGCCTTACCCATCACCTGCTCTACATTCTAGACAAAATGACCTATTTGCTGTTTCTCATATATAACATTTCATGTTCTATCTCCACTGTCTCTCAGTATTCCTCGAAAGTGCCATCTTCTAACCTCTGCCTTTTAGAATCCCTAACTCTTTTTAAATCCCAGGTTGTGATATCTGCACAAAGTCTTTCCTGACTTTCCCAGTTTCTAGTGTCCCCTGACATTACTTTGTATATATTTTGCACTTACCTATTGGAATTATTTCCCCTAAAAGAGTCCTTGAAGGAAAGAAGGAAACAAACATTATTAAGTGTCAGACACCGTGTTAAGTTTTTTTTACAAAATGTCACATTTCATTCTCACAACAACCCTGTCCCATTTTACAGTTGATTAAACTGAGGCAGGCAGAGGTTAAGTGACTTGCCCAGGGTCACACAGCTAGTATGTGTCTGAGGCTGAATTTTAACTTAGGCCTTCCTGACTCCAGACCCAGAGCTTACCTCTATAGTTTGAAGCCATGGATTGTTTTCATCTTTTTTTCCTTTGTATCCTTTTTTTATACAGTGTCTGAAATGTAGTAGGTGCTTAATAAATGCTTGATGAAAGAAAGAATAAATTATTATTTCTTTTATTTTTCATCTTTTCACTATCTAGCTTGCACATAGAGGTGTAAAATAAATATGAATATTGTGAGGTAATTGAGTCTTGTAACTTTTATATGCTAGATAGGTGTTTGGATTCATTGTTATACCAATATGTGGCAATACACTCCAAGACACTCTAGGACCTTGGAGATGTAGCCTTGTCAAATTGAGCTTTTCCTTCTCTTTGTTTCCCAGACCCTTTTTTATAAAGAAGAAGTGGGTGGTGAGAAAGAAGGAGTGAACTCAACACCAGTGGTCTGGGTTTGGTCTAATCGATTTCAGTTTCCCCATGCTTCTTTTTCCTTTCATCCAGAGCTCAAGCTCCTTTATTGCTTTTCTTTTATACTCTTGTTGAAAATCCACCTTCTTTAGTTAGAATTTGTTTCTCTTAAGATTAATCCCTTACTTGATATGCCTTTGCCATTCTCTCTGTCTCTTTCCTCCCCTCCCCCATACCTTTCTCCTTTCCCTCCTGATTCCCTATTAAAGGAATTTATCTGTCTATACATCTCTGAGCATTCTGTTCTTTCATTAGTTCAGATGAGAGTGACGTTCACTTCTTCTTCCTCCTTATTTCTATAGACTTCTATTTGTGTACCCCAATTATGTGAGATATTTTTCCCCATCCTTCCTCAGTCATTCCCACCCCCAGCATATTCATCTTCCCCTTCTTTTTCCAGTCTTCTTTTAAAATCATCAAAATATAACAGAACCTTCTGTCTAATTAGGCTCTTTGAAACCGTGTGAGATGTATGTATCATCTCCCCATACTAGAATTAAAAAAAAAAATTATGATTGCTTGTTCATGCTAATTGCTGGTTATTCTTATTCTTATTCACTTTTATGTTTCTCTTGACTCCTATGTTTTTATTTCGAAGTTTCTACTCAGCTCTGGTCTCTTCATCAGGAATGCTTGGAAGTCCTCTTATTTTATTAAACATCTACATATTCTCCTATAATATTATATTCAGTTTTCCCGGGTAAGTTATTTTTGGTCGTAACTCTTTATCTTTTGCCTTTTTGGAATATCTAGACCTGAATGGCACCTTAGAAGCCATCTAGTCCAGTCTCTTCCTTTTACAGAGGAGGAAACTGAGGCTAAGGTCTTTTTAAAGATGCTTTTCAAAATCTCCCCAAAGGATCACTTTTGACTTCTGTAATCACAATTAAATTGTTCTTTCACCTTCTGGTTTTTGTAGTAAAAATAAGGCAAGAATAAGATAAGAACTTTGTACACTATTCTTGCAATTATATTGAATCATTGAATAGTTTCAAAATTTGTGCAGTTGGTCACTTTTGATACCATTTACAAAGCTTTATATTGTATAATGTGTAGATAGCTTTTATAGTTCATTAACAATAATGTTTGATATCATTGCAGTAAAAAGTTGAAGATAGACTCTGATCAAGAACATAAATTCTTTGAAGGTAAGATCATTTTCCACTTTTTTCTTTGTATGACTAGCTCCTAGACTAGTGTCTTTCACAACATTGACTTTAATGAATATGCATTGAATTGAATTATAACATGTGCGAGCAGTTGAAATTTGTATTTGACTTTCTTCATTTGTACTTATTGAATCTCTAAGGAATCTAACCCTTTGCAAGTAGGGGGGCAAAAGTGTGTTATATTTAATTGCTCCCTTTGTGTTCCCTGTTTAAGGCATTAATCACTATTGCATATAGTCCTTTTGCTGTAATTAGGCATCATCATGTCAGTCATGTGTCTCTGAGCACTATTTGGTAAAGATGTGACTCAGTACAGAAATGAAAGTCAGGAGGTTCATTAAAAAAAGCCTTGGCAGAAATCTTGCAAAGCAGTTAGCTCCAACAACTTTAAAATTGAAATCTAGTTAGGAACAATGCAAATTGCTGGTCCTGTACAGAATTATAAAAACTAAAAGATCATCCCTTCCCTAGAAATTACTTTCTCAACTTGATTTTATCTTTACAGACCAGGCTGTGGTCTGTAAAAAATGTTTATAATGTCGCAGAAGACAATGTACAGAAATTTAATATTCGATAAATATTTATTAAACACTTACTATGTGCCAATCACTGTGCTAAGCACTGGGAATGTAAAGAAAAGAAAAGAAAGTCACTGCCCTCAAGGAGGATATATTCTAATGAGGGAGACAACATGTAGACAGCTAGGTATATAGAAGATAAATACACACACACACACACACACATATATGAATGAGAGAGAGAAAGCCAGACAGAGGCAGAAACTGAGAAAGAAGAATGTAATCTGAAAGGGAATAATATAAACAATTTGGAAGTTACAGCAACAAAACTTTTTTTTGCCCTTATGTGTGCATGATTCACTTCATGTTAGCCATTGTTATGTTTCATATGGTAATGATGAACAAAAAGAAAGTGGCATTTGAAGAATTCAAAGGTATTTGTTAATGTGATATATTCAAGCCGACTATTTCTTGTGATCATCTGACAAAACCAAATTTCTTTCTTCTACATGCTTGTCCTAAAGGATATTCTACAAAAAAAAGATTCTGCATAGGTCACGAGAGTGTAACCTTGGTAGTATGCTTTTTAATAGATAATATTTTTTCTTTTTTTTTTTTGGATGGAAAGAATAAGTTAGGTTATATTTTTTGTTTGAGTCCTCAAGTCTATGACATGATTATTGTGTTATCGTTTTTTTCAATAAGTATTTAAATCTGAAAACCAAGTAGTTATAATTTATTGTTCCTAATGTAAAATTAAGTATTTTAGAAGAGAGTAATTTTATTGGTTTTCTTAAATATCAAATGTGCATTTTATACAAGTTGTCATTAAAATAATATCACCTCTCCCCCCAAAATAACTAGCTGTGTGTGACCTTGGGCAGGTCACTTAACCCTAATTGCCTTGCCTTTCCCCTCCAAAAAAAAATACCACCAAACAGCTACTGGTGGTATTCCATTTCCAGGGAGTATAATAATAATGGCATGTGTTTATTTACATAGTCCTTTAAAGTTGGCAAAGCATTTACATATATCACCTAACTTGAGCCTCATAACAGCTCTGTGAGATAGGTACTTATAGGTATTATAAGCAATATAATATATTAATTATGTATTAATATATGATGTGTTATAACATTATATATTAATGAATACTTATATCCTCATCTATAGGTATTATATATCAACCTGTTTTCCATATGAGGAAATAGAGAAGCTGTGATGTGTCTGAAGTAAAAAACTTTTAAGTATGAAAGATGGGATTTGAACCCAACTCTTACTGACTCCAAATTCAAAATGCTTATTACTATACAATATTGCTTTTTATAATAAAAAGAGCATGTGAAAATAAATTCTAGAATAAATGAAAAATTCTGGTCCTGCCTCTATATTTCTGGAGGTGTATGTTTACTACAATATATGTGCCATGAACGTGGAAATAGAGAATTGGAGTGATTAATTTGTGAAGTGTTGATTAAATCATTGTTGATTTCTCCAACCTCTCCTTCAGATTCAGAAATATTTGCATATGAGAATATGCAAGGAATATATGCCCAGGACCTTTTATCAGTCTTCATCTTTCTTGATGTCTGTAGCTTTTAACCTTACTGACCAGTTCCTTCTCCTGGCTACTTTATTATCTCCTTTGGCTTTTGCTGACACTGCTTTCTCCTAGTTCTCCTCCCTGACTTCTTTTTAATCACCTTTGTTAGGGTGCCATTCCTGGTCCTCTGCCTGTCCATGATGACCCTAAAACCTTAGGAGCTCTTCTCTCTCTATATCCTGAATTTATTCCTAAAGGAACCTGGCCACCTAGAAATGACATATTCATTTTTTTTTTGCCTTTTTTGGGGGGGGGCAATTGGAGTTAAGTGACTTTCCCAAGATCACGTGGCTAGTTTTTGTGTTAAGTGTCTGAGGCTGGATTTGAACTCCGGTTCTCCTGACTCCAGGGTCGGTTCTCTATTCACTGCACCACGTAGCCGCCCTGACATACTCATTTTGATGCATTCTTTGGATTGTTACGTTCCCCACCTAGCAGAAACAATAAACTGTGTCTACATGGTAACTGGAGCAGTTACCATGATTGGTTAGACAGCTGAGCTTGTGCTTTGGGGCTCCTGGTTGCCTTTTGCACTTTGTGGTAGCTTTCTTCAATGTAGGTATCTGTACAGCAATGCTAAGATGGACCTATCCAGGTCGCAACATTTTGAGTCAAAGGAGACCCCTTTGTTCGAGCTAAGTAGTGGGAAGGAAATTTTTACTCTTGGAGAAAATGGTCACCAGACAGCATAGATTTTATGATGAATTTATCATTCCTCTTTAATGTTTCTATCATTTCTTCATCAACTCTTTTATTTGTATAGTTGGTCATAGGTAAGACTCTCAGTATTATGGCTACTTAACTAACATCAAAAGCAGCTGTGTCTAAAGTAATTTTGAAACTGCTCTGCCACAGGGGAGTTTCTTTGTCCTGAGGACATTCATCTCAGTTTTAGTAAGAATATAAAAACCCCAACCTTGGATTCAATGTATGTACTGAAACTGAGAAAAGCCAGGGAAGACTAGGGAAAGTTAAAAAAAATGAGGATCAGTGACAGATGTTGGGAAAACATTAATTTGAAGAGACCTAGATTTAGTCCCCAAGGTTGCTAATTTCAGAGCCAGTTCCTGAATTGAATTTAATATTTTAGCTTTAATTATTTTTTTATTATTTCACTCTTAAAACCAACTAAGAAGGTCTCCTATTTCCCTCATTGTAACTTCAAAGAGAAGCATTCATCTTGGGCGAAGTGATCCATAGCACTTAGTGTCATAGTTAAGACCCCCCATGCCCCTCTTTTTAGCTAAGCTCCAGTAAAACAGGGAATATTCCAGTGCCATATTCTCATCCCCTTTAACTTGTTATTTTAGCAGATGACATCTTGCCCCCCACCAGTCACCATTCTGTGCTTACTAAAAAGGACAAAGAATCTTTAACATTCATCAGAGATGGGACTTTTGCTGTACAAAAAGGTAAAGTGGGGAAGGCATTTTTTGAACTACCACAATATTCCATTCCGGGGAACTGATACATTTTTTCCCCAATGTGTAAATAGATTTGGAGGCCCATAGCATCCTATACTTGTCTTTAGGTAGTTGTAAAGGATATCCTTTAATAAATCTATTTGGGACATCATTTAAGTCTTTTTCATTTGCTTCTTTTTCTTCTTTAGTATGGACTATGGATTATCACATAATTCCTCATTTGGAGGGGCATTTGCTGCTGTATGAAGGAATTCAAACAGGTAGGATCAACTGATCAAGTCGCCTCTTCATTTTAAATTCCTTGAATTCAGAAAGGACTCATTTCACTTACTACAGTGATTGAACCCAAGGTATATAAGGTATGTTTTCACCATCTTCATGTACTAAAATGTTTTTTTTTGGTGGATGCTTGTGCTCATAATGAAATCAGTTCTTTATTCCTTTATTCTCATCTGCAAAGTAAACCCAGGAGCCATACTTATATTTGGTCATAACTTCTTTATATCTCCTGGTTTCATTTAGAGGGAAAATATCAGACCAGTTTCTGACTATCTACTATAGGAAATGAACAAAAGTAAAGATGTTGGCTCTGATTATCACCTGTGTTTAGAGATGTTTAGCTGTGCTAAAACAGCACAATAAGAAGGCCAAAGGAACACAGTAATTGTCTCATTCACATACAAAAAGCCACTACAAAACATTTAACCTCCTTGCCAAGCAGATGTACAAGCAAGAACAGAGCTGTTTTATGGTACAAACATAATTGAAAAACATTGTGGAGAAGGATGGCAGAAGATAAGCAATATTGCCTCAAAAAATGTAGAAGGCAGTTGAGGGGAAAACAAATATGCACAAAGCTTGGCATGAAACCCAGTTAAGCCAGGTCATCTGAACAGCATTTACAGCTAAAACTGGCAGGACAAACTAGACATGAAAAGGAACAAATTTCTTTGCATTTCTATAGCAATATATTTTCATCATTACTCACAATGGAACCACCACATCTTGACTCTTTTCAATAAATTCTGTGCTTTATGAGGAAGAAGACTTGCTACTTGAGAAAGTGGAGTCAGGGAGTGTACCTGAACTTTACCAAATACGTACAGATTTAATTTGTACTGGAGGCAAGACAATTGCATAGGTACTTGAGAATCTATTTTCAAAATGTCTCAAAGAGGGAAAGATTCCAAAAGAATGGAAAAGATCATGGATAGCTTCATTATCATAAGCGAAGAAAAAGGTGACTGAGAAGTCATTGGTAACTACCTATTTTCTCATTTCTATATATCTTCATTATGGTCAATGCAAATATTGAGAGTATCCTTAGTGAAAACATTAGAAGGCAGGTTTTCACAATTTTCTTTAGAAGACCATATCATACCAGTCATGAAATTGACCAATAGGGGTAGAGAATACAAGATCCCACTGTATCTCCTATCTGCTTTTTTTTAAAAGCATATCTTGACTTGGTAGAGGAAAATGAAGGTTTAAATTTTTTCCCATGCATGTATTAAAATAATAGAAGGTTCCTTGGTATTTGCAACCACAGAGATAACTTTGTTTAATGATCCTCTAACAGATATATGTACCCAAAAGGTGTTCACCACTGTCATAGAGGATGCTTTATACAGAGTTCAAGCAGGAGAAGGCATCCTTATAACAGAAGTGTTAAACAAACATGTGGTGGCCACATACAACACTCTGGAGTGGGACTAAACCAGATTTAAAATCTAATTGAGAAATATATAACAATATAAATAAAAATGCAATCAAACATAGATAAAATTAAATTTAAACCCAAGTCAATATGTTCCTGCATGGATTCTTATGTATGATTTAGTGGTCCCTGTTCTATTTTCTATAGTTCTATTTCTGTTTTGCCTTTCATAACTAAACTCTTACTTCCCCCATCTCACATAATGAAGTGGCCTTACTTCTAACCAGGGCTAACTCCAATATTTGTTCAAGTTATCCCATTCCATTCTGTTTCCTCCAACAGATTGCTTTCTGTCATCCCCACTCTTATCACTTATTTTTCAATCTCTCCCTTTCTACTGGCTCATTTCCTACTGCTTATAGACATGCCCAGGTCTCCTCAATTTTGAAAAAACCCTCACTTGATGTTTCCATCTCCACTAACTATTGTCCTAGATTTTCTCTGCCCTTTGCAGCTAAATAAGTGTAAAAAATGAGCAAAATATATGGACTACCATTCACCTTCATTATTACATGTGAAAGAATCATCTCTGAGTTTGGGGAGGGATTTGTTTTATTGTTCTTTGTGTATATTACATGAGAAATACCTTGCCAATTAACATTTTTAATAATGATATTAATGAATGATATTGTCCTAGTCTATGGTTTTTTCTCTCTGTCTTATACTTCCCAGATTCAGAGATGAAGACCTCATGGAAAGAATTAAGAAGAATGTGATCTCTTTTTGAAGAAAATGTATCTGACTCAGAGAATGTTGGTTCTTTTAATATTTGGTAAAATTAACTTTTTAAATAAAAAAAAGACTATCTACAATAACTACCCCCACTTTCTCTCCTATCATCCTCTTCTTAACCCCTTACTGGCTTCTGATCTTACCATTCCATTAAAACTGTTATTTCTAAAGTTACTAATGATCTATTTATTAGTCGTCAAATCCAATGGCCTCATTCTCCTTGACTTTGATACTTTTGATCACTCTTTCCTCCCTGATACTCTCTTCTCTCTAGGTTTAGGGACATCATTCTCTCCTGATTTTCTTCCTACCATTCTCCATTCAGCTATTGAAATGATTTTCCTAAAACACAAGTCTAATCATGTCAACTCCACTTAACAAACTCCACTGGCTTCCCAGCTTCCTATTGACTCTGGGAACAAATACAAAATGCTTGTTTGGCATCCAAATCCCTTTATTACCCAGCCCCCTTCTGTCTTTCCAATAAGTCTTCTTATACCTTACTCTCTAAAAGGCATTCTTCGATCAGGTAATACTGGTCTCCTGGCTGTCCCTCATTCCTTGAATGTTTTCTCTTCTATACTCTGAGTACTGACCTCCCTGGCTTCCTTTAAGTTTCAGCTAAAATTCCACCTCCTATAGGAAGCCTTCCCCAGCCCCTCTTAATTCTACTGCCTTCCCTCTGTTAATTATTTCCTCTTTATCCTGTCTATAGTTTGCTTTGTATAGATGTGTCTGCATGTTGTCTCCCCATTCGATTGTAAGCTCCATGAGGGCAGGTACTGTCTTTTGCTTCTTTTTTATCCCTAGTGAGTAGCATAGTGCAGGGTATAAAGTAGGTGCTTAATAAATGTTTATTGAATTGAATTTCAGTTTGATAGCACTGTCTTAGAGGACGTGAGTATCTTCATGTGCTCCTGTCTTTGTATGATATGATGCTGCTTGCTTTGAGCCCTTGAGTACTACAGGACTTCTTCAAAGCTATCATGATCCCTCAAAGGAGATTGGCTTAGTGATTTATGAAGAAAAAACCCTCGACTATACAAAGAATACATGTTGCTCAGATTATGAAATGCAATTAAATGATCATCTCATCATCTTAGGCCATCAGTACACAAATATGACTGCAGATAAGTACTGTGTTGGGTTCACAATTGAAAGGGGAAAAGAGGGTGGACTAGAGGGCATTTGGAAATTATGCAGCACTTTTATTGATTCCCTAGCTACTCTTTGTTTCCTAAGTAGATATTTTAAATAATGACTCCTACTTGCAGTGCTTTAAAGTCTGCAAAATTCTTTCCTCATAATAACCTTTAAATAAATAGTACAAGTGTTATTATTCCTATTTTCTAGGGTTAGAGCAAGATTACATAACTTATCCATGATCACAAAGCTAATAAGTATTTCAGGTGGGATTTCAACCAAAGCCTCCTGACTCCGAGTCCAATACTCTATCCTACTATTCAGTATTGCCTTTATTTTTAACATCACCGTGTCCTGACATTCGTGTTTCTGTCAATACTGTAACACCAATATCTCAGAAGAATCAATCTTGCAGGTGACCCAGAGGGAAATAGAAAGATGCATTATGAACGTAATTAGGCCGCAGTATATTACTAATGATACCTTGAATATGAAAAGTGATATGAAAACATTATCAAAGACATATATGAACAGAAAAGGAGTTGAGCTTCAATGTGTACTAAAAATAAAGGATAGTTAAGAATCGTGAAATATTGCCCTGTTGTCCATCCATCCTTTAATTAATTGATCATCATTTATAAGCAACTGTGCTCAATGGTGACTTAGTTCCCTGGAAGAGTTTATTTATTCTCATGTAAGTGAGGATTTTATGTCCCCAGAATATTGACTCACACTAGCATCAAATTGTTTTATTATTCCCAATAGATTTAAAAGGCTTCTGAAAAAGGAATAGATTATTTATTTGTTTGTTTGTATCTCAACTGTATATAACCTGGTCAATGAGATGACATTCACTTGCATTTCATAACCTGGGCAATATGCATTCTTTAATCATGATTTTTTTCTTACATGAATTCTAGGCTACTTAAAAAAATCTCCAAATAACAAATAGAAACTTTACATGATTAACAAAATGAAACAACTCAAAGGAAGTTCTTCTCATGAGGGCTTTTTAAACTTCAGGTTTTAGTTCTAGAAAATCACATGGGAGGTAAAGATTTAAAGGGAGCAAACAATAGGGAGATATATGTTCAGGGAAAAAGAAGGACTTCAAATGATGAGTCAGTCGCAAATAATAAATTTGAGGAAAAGGTAAATTATACTGTCATCATTATTTAACATTTCTCTAGTAACTTTGCAGAGTACTTCCTCAGTAATTGCTTTTCCTCTAGTACCTTGAGAAACTGTTAATTGCACCATTCCTATTGGATATGAATCAGGGACTACAAACTTCCTTCCTGCTTATCTTTTGGAGATCTTTCTGGAGAAGTTCTGGCATAGTTGCCCAAGAGAGGAAGTCAAGAGAATAGAAGAAGAATAAGAAACACAAGGACGTTCCCTGAATTCAAAGTCTCAGTGGGGGTTGCTAATGCAAGGGAAAGTATATTGCTCAGCTGGAAGTTTCTTCTGGATGGAGAAAAAGAAAGGGCTAGAACTGATTTACCATAATCCTCTATGGAAGATTCAAAATAGTAGGTCATTTGAATGGTGCAAGAAGGAGTTCATATATCTTCCTGTATCATCCCCATAAATTATGTGAGCCTTTTGGTTCTTCAGGGACCATGTAGGGAAAAATAGGTATAAGACTAATAGAGATTTATTTTTATCTGTAAAACTCTCTTAGGAATTCGCTCAATTTGGGACAGGTTAGTGAGGGGCTCTTTGGGGAAAGAGGGTGAATTGTTGTCTTTGCTTGGATAAAAGTGCAACTGCCATGAAGAATGAATAGACTGATCCGTAGATAGGGATGATCCTGGTGCTGTGGAGGAGAGCCAAACTATAAAGAAAGGTGAGCAGAGCAGGTGAATAAAGGTTAGCACCTACAGGAGGAACTGCTGGACTATAGAGAAAGCAGAGGAAATCTAAGCAAGGTGATGTGGAGGAGTACCATGAAGGTATTTTACTACAAGAAGCAAGGAAGTAGATGAGGACAATGGGATGCTAAGAGGGGCTGTGGAGGACATCCACAGTGGTGAGAGGACCAACGATATCCAAGAGGATCACATAAGAGTTAAAGTAGGTGAACGGCAGAGGGGAGCCCTAATGGGGCGCAATCACTGGAGGAGGGCTACGAGACATATGACATGGTGGAGTAACTGTAGAGAGGATCCTCTATTTTGTGAAACCAGTTGCAACTTCCCTAAAATGCAACCCCACACAAGGCAGTATTGAAAGTCATAGAGAAGGGGCGGCCAGGTAGCACAGCGAGTAAGAGCACCGGCTCCAGTGTTGAGAAGACCTGGAGATCGAATCCCGGGCTCAGACACTCAGCACCCACCCAGAAACACCTGGCCGTGTAACCTTGAGCAAGTTACTTAACCCCAGTTGCTTAGGGGCGGCCAGGTGGCTCAGCGAGTAAGAGCACCGGCTCCAGTGTCAGGATGACCTGGATCAAATCTGGGCTCAGATACTCAGCACCACACCCAGAAATAATAACTGGCTGTGTAACCTTGAGCAAGTTACTTAACCCCAATTGCTTTAAAAAAAAAAAGTCATAGAGACTATATAAGTTTCTAGGAAAGGATTACTCACTGCTAGACAGAGTGACTCTCTAAGGACTCAGCTGCCAATACTCTTTCTTTTAATTTATAGACAAAATTCTTGCAAGCTTTTGTGCTTATAAAAAAAAGCTGGTAGCCACTTTCAGGGAAGTGCAAGATAATGACATTCTCAAATTATCTAGATGTTCACAATGAACAGCAGAAGAGTCCTACTCATCCTAAAGTGTACTCAGACCACTTTTATGAGGAGGGAGCCTTTTGGATGGGAGAGACTAAGGTAAAAGAAAAATTAATTAACCAGTGTGGTACCATGACCCATTAGTTGCAGAGTGCAGGAATGATGCTATTTATTATGTCTCTTATGTTTCTTTTATGGCTATATTAACTATGAACTTGGATCTTGGGAGTAATAGCTGGATCTCTGAGTAAGAAGGCTGAAACCTAAGGAGAAAGAATGATGGAAATACACAGTAAGCTCATTAACCAATCTAGAATTTAAAAAGATGTGTACAAAAGATGAAAGTGGGGGTGAATAGAGAGTGAATGCAAAAGTGCAACACACTTTAAGAACAGTCAGGCATGCTAAAACGGAGAGTGATCTGAAGCTGGTAATAAAGCTAACAACAACGAAAAAGGGTTTTTTGAACTATAGTTAAAGAAAAGAACGGAAAAGAAGGCTAACATAACACTATTGCTTGGGGCAGATGGGATGATACTAGAGAGAAGGCAGAACTCTTGAATTACTTGGCTTTGGTTTTCTCAGTTGAGGAGAATTCTCTTTGGAAAATATAGAACAAAAATGATTAACTGAGGATTGAAACTCGAGATAAGTAGGGAGGCAATAAGAGAGCAGGAAGCTGTCCTTGCTGAGTTCAGCCAGAGAAGCACACCTTGGGGATACTAAAACCTGGGAGGCGCGATTGCTGTTCCACTTTTAGCGATTGGATGTGGGAAAGGTACCGCATGTTGGAGAAGGGCAAAGAGAGAAAGGAAAAGAGGTGCTTGACTTTGATTCTTGGCAATATGTGTTACTTATTTTTGTCAGGAATCAAACAGAAGTTTAATTACTTTCCCCTCCCCCCAATAGTATTTTATTCCCCACATTACATGGAAAGATAGTTGTCAATATTCGCTTTTAGAAGATTTTGAGTTCTAAATTTTTTTTTCTGTCTCCCTCCCCATCCTCCTCTCTAAGACTTCAAGCAATCTGATATAAGCTATGCATGTAAGACCATATGAAACACAGTTCCACATTAGTTGTGCTGTGAACGAAGAATCACAACAAATCGAAAAACCACAGGAAAGAACAAAAGAGAGAGAAAATAGTAGACTTTGATCTGCATTCAGACTCCATAGTTCTTTCTCTGCATGTGCATAGCATTTTCCGTCATGAGTCTTTTGGAGTTTTCTTAGATCATTCATTGTATTGCTTGAGAAGAGCTAAGTCTATCAAAGTTGATCATTGTATAATGTTGCTGTTACAATGTTCTCCTGGTTAGCGGTGTGTGTTATTAAATAGATGACTAGCGAATATCCAGAAAACTAAGTGAAGTATTATGTATAAATATATTATGTATACTATTAAATATGTATTATGTATAATCTGTAACAGGGTTCTCTCCTGGGTCCTCTTCTTTTCTTCCTCTGGACTCCTTCACTTCGGGATCTCATCAGTTCCCATGGACTTAATTACCATCTGTATGCTAATGATTCTTAAATCTACCTATTCTTCCCTAACCTCTTTTATGACCTCCAATTTCACATCTCCAACTGCCTTTCAGACATCTAGAGCTGTCTGTCTACTAGACATATTAAACTCAACATGTCCAAAACTGAACTCACCATCTTTCCCCCTAAACCCTCTCCCATCTTCTGTCTTTCTTTCTCTATTATTATAGAGGGCAGCACCATTCTCCCGGTCCTTCAGGCTGGAAACCTAGGAGTAATCCTTTATTCCTCATTAACTCTTATCTCCCTCCCCTGTCCAATCTATTGCCAAAGTCTATTGATTTCACCTTTGCAACATCTCTCAAATACACCTCCTTAACTCCTTTGACACTGTCACCACTCTGCTATAGGCCCTCATCACCTCACACCTGAATTATTGCAATAGCCTCTGTGGGTCTGCCTGCCTCAAGGCTCTCCCCATTCTAATCTATCCTCTGTTTAGCCATCATGGAGATTTTCCTGAATTGCAGGTCCTGTCATGTCATCCTCCCTGCCATGCGATAAATTCCAACAAATCCCGATCATCTCCAGGATCAAATACAAAATCCTCTGTTTGGCAATCAAAGCCTTTCATAACCTAGCTCCCTCACAGACCTTTCCAGTCTTCTTACACCCTTTTCCCCACTGCCTTATTCCTCTACACAGTGACACGGGCCTCTTTGCTCTTCCACAAACAAAACACTCCAATTCTAGGCTCCAGACATCATTTCTGTCTGTTCCTCATACTTAGAATATTTTCTTTCTTTTTCTTTCTCCTGGCTTCCATTAAGTTCCAACTAAAATTCCATCCTCTGCAGGAAGCCTTTCCCAGTCTGCCTTAATCCTTGTGCCTTTTTTGCTTCTAATTATTTTCTATTTGTTCTGTAAATAGCTTTGTATGTGGTTGTTTGCTTGTTGTCTCCTGAGTTAGATTGTGAACTCCTTGAGGGTTGGGACTGCCTTTTGTTTCTTTTTACATCCCTAGTGCTTAGCACATTGCCTGGCAGGTGGTGGTTGTTTAGTCCTTTTAGACTCTTCAGGACCCCATGGACAGCACTGGCATGTCCATGGGGTTTTCTTGGAAGATACTGGAGTGATTTGCCATTTCCTTCTCTGGTAGATTAAGGAAAACAGTATTAAGGGACTTGTCAGGGTCACACAGCTTAACATGTCTGAGGCCAGATTTGAATTCAGGTCTTCCTGACTCCAGGCCCAGTGCTCTATCCACTGGGCCATCTAGTTACCTGGCAGGTATAAGCATTTAATAACTGCTTCTTGACTGATTGACTGAACATTGGTCACCAAGGGTCAGCATAACTTTAGGTTAGCAATAGTTAGTATCTGTGAAATGCAATAAGGTTTGCAAACTACATATGCTATTTCATTTGTTATTCACAAAAACTCTGTGAGACTGCTATTATTATCCCCATTTTACAGAGGAAAAAAAAACCCCTGAGGAATTTTGTTCTGGCATCTCTTATAATTTTCTCAACATCTATGTCTTCTTTTCTTTGCCTTTTGGAGAAAACACCATCTTTTTTTGGATATGAACAAGGATGAAGATTTTCCCCAATGTATCCTATTTCCACAAAGGAAACCCAACCAAGGATGTATAATTTAGAAGATATTGGTTGCCACCATTAATTTGCTGCTCTTAGGAAAATTTCTGAAAAGCAATTCTATTTCAAAGGTGACTCTCCACCAAAGTAAGAAATCATCAAAATAATATATACCAATAAACATTTCTTTTAAGAAGAAAAAAAAATTAAAAATAGGTTTTTGTTTCAAGAAGAAATTTAGGGTCATTAAAAGAATTTCATGATTTCTCCAAGGCAAGGCAAGGGAAAAAAAACCTAAGAAATATTTACGACCCATCCTTTATCACACCTTTTCGCTGAACCCCAAAGGACAAAAACCCACCACTGATGGTCAAGGGTAACTAGCATGAAACAAATAGAATGCCCACTTCTTTTTTTTTCTCTGGGAAATAATTGAACACTTGGAGGTGCTGTACCTGACACATACACCAGATGGAGGTAGAGAAGCCATGTGCACTCTCAAGCCCAAGGCAACATACACTGTCTTCTGTTGTTAGAGTGTAGGTTGTTAGTATGTTACATTAATCTGTAGATTTTCATGAAGTTCAGAACCTTTTGATCTTTTCCCTAATGTGTGTACACAATATTATCTTTCCAAAGTTCCTTCTCTGGCCTCAGAATTCACATGTATCTGCTGTCCTTTACATATAGCCTATGTGTTGATGCAAGATTTTTGTTTTCATTGAAATGCTTTATAAGGTCTGCTGACATATGCCAGTCTTGTTGGTCTTAAGCAGAGGCAATGTGGTATAGTGGAAAGAAGAATGTATTTGTAGGGAGGAGAGAACTGGCCTCAGATCCTACTTCTAACATTTACTAGTAGGACTGTGGGTATGTCACTTAACCTCTCTGAGTCCCAGTTTTATCATCTGCAGAATGGATGTGATATCTGCAATTCTTACCTCACTCTGTTGTGAAAAATTAAATGAGCAAATATATATAAAGTTATCTTTAATGTATAACATATTATATGAGTGTCAGTTATCATTTTTAAATTTACTTTAACTTTTTCAATGAACAAAAATTTCTTTTCTATTCTTCCCACTTCCCTCTCAATTGAAAACAAAAGAAAAACAAAGCCCTTGTAATAAATATTTATCAACTGATAATTTAAATGAATCAATAACTGCCATGCCACCCATCCCAATAAATATTCCTGGGGACACAAGTTCTTTAAGAGAGCCATCTTGATTTAATACTGCATAATAGGACTAATGTATTGGGAGGGGAGAATAAGGAAAAAGAATTTGGTAGTAAGGATCCTAATTATGATCTGCACAAGGGGAAAAGAATTATGACTTTGCAATACATCCATGCAATTTGTCCCTTTCAGAAAAATTATATAAGAATAGTCATTATTTTGCCTTGATTCAAAGAACATTGCTTTAAAAAGAAAACTTTATTTTGTTCACTGGTTTGTTACCAGTGTAAATTTATCATTAATGAATTAATTGATTCATTCATTCAGAGAAGCACTGTGAGAAAGGGAAAATAGTTGGAGTTGAAGTTAGGGGAATTTGGGTTAAATCCTACCTTTGACACTAGTTTTGTGATAGTGGGTAAGTCACAAAGCCTTCTTTGAGCCCAAGTTTCCATTACTGTAAAAATAGAGATGATAATATCTGTAATGTCATTACAAAACTGTTGAGAGGATCAAAAGTAAGAATGTATACAACACTTTTTTTCCACATAAACAGCACATTTCTTATTTTTATTTCAACATTTAAGATATTCACAGATAGAGCATTATATTCTCCATGGCAGACAGCACCAAAGCATACAGACATTCCACAATGGTTGACAAACTCATTTTAGTTACCAGAATTATACATCTGTAATTTGTGAATTTTTATCCCCTAGAGATAACATTCTCATCATGTTTTATCCAAACAATTTTTCAGTTTTGAGTGTTTTTCTGGTCTCATTTCTAATAGGAGAAATACCTGAAAAGGAATATATGGTACAGGCATACTCAAATGTATTACATTTTCCATTGATGATTTTTCACTCTACTGGCATTTATCAGATATAAATTATACTGTATACATCAACGATGAACTATTAGACCAGTGTGAACCATTAACTATACCATGTAGGATATTCAACCAGTCAATGGACTTAACTATTTTATTCAAAGACTTTATTTTGTATCACCAAATTCCAAATGTGGTTTCCGAGTTGTCAATCTACCACATTGATCTACTCAACTCTTGATTCTTTTGAACACTAAATTTTATTAAAATTGGATAGCTTTAGTTTTTATGGGTCATATACTACAAGACTTTTTAAAATGCAAAACACCATACAAAGTCAGCCACTAATTATTAAAGAAATATATTTAGTGCCAACCATATGCTAACCGTAGTGGGAGAGACAAATGAATAAATTATAGCCCTTTACATCATGGAAAGCAGAGGAGTATAGTGGGTAGAGAGCCAACCTTAAGCCACAAAGACCTGGAATCAACTCATTCCTCTTACACACTCTGGCTATATGATGTGGGCAAGTCACTTGATCTGTCACAGTAAAATTTGAAGATGCCTGCCTGCATTAGTGGGGGTTTCCTTACCTGGAGATTCTCTGTACCAATGAGATCATAGATTCAGGTTCTGTCTCAATTCCTTGTAATCATGTAGAGGAGGGGAGATAAGATTCATATGTAAATGACTACAATGCAAGGCAAAATGTTATCAATTGCCCTCAATGTGCTCTTTATTATATAGATAATTGGACTTGGTTTATGTTACACTTTGATATTTCAAAGTGAGTACTATGTCCAGTGATACAAATCATAACCCATCCATGCCTGACCATCCTGGATAACTCTTCTCCATGTGCTTCTTTTATAAAGGAGGTTGATCCAGCATGTTAGAAGCCTTCCTTTAGATGAGGAATTCTTAACCCTTTTTAGATTCACAGACTACTTTGGACATCTTGTGAAGTCTATAAATCTCTTCTCAGAATTTTTTTTTAAAGCAATTGGGGTTAAGTAACTTGCTCAAGGTTACACTGCCAGTTATTTCTGGGTGTGGTGGTAAGTGTCCAAGCCCGGATTCGATCCCCAGGTCATCCCGACACTGGGGCCAGTGCTCTTACTCGCTGCACTACCTGGCCGCCCCTCAGAATTTTTTTTAATGCAATTCTTTTGTGTAAAAAAATTTATTTTATTTTTAATTTATGGAATAAAATAGCAGTTTCATAACACAGTATAATAAAATGATGATTGCACATGAAACTGCAAATCTGTTATGTACAACTTGCTATTTCTTTTAGGTATATAATAAGGTTATCATATAAATTTCTTTTTTTTCTTCCCTCCTTCTGTTCTCCACCCCCGCCCTAGACAATAGGATATATTTGGAAAATCCCAAAGACTCAACTAAAAAGTTAGTTGAAACAATTATTTTAGCAAAGTGTCAGAATGGTTTTAGATAACTGAAGGAAATGCTAAATTTAAATTTGAGATCAATGAAAATAGGTAAAAAAACAACTTTTTTCTCATCCAAATTCACAGATCCCCTTAAATCTATTTACAAACTCCTTGAGCATCTTTGGCCTAGGAAGTCCATGGACCCTCAGTTAATTAATAGCCCTAGTTAGTTAATAACTATTGAGGTAAGGGGTAATGGTTATAATAGATTTTAAAAGTCTTCATGTTTTTATCCAACTGTAATGGTAATGGGAATTTGAAGATCTTCCCTGCCCCTTGGCCCCTTGATAGGCTTAAGTGAATCTGAGAACCTTCACTGATTTGAAAATATATTGTGCCCACTAATAAATAGGCTGAATGTGATCACATGGAGCCTGTGGCAGGAGGCTTGTTTTTCAGGAATGCCCACACCTTGTTACTTTGTGATTGGGCAGTGGGTCAAGAGGGTTGTGACATTCTCTGAACCAGGAGAAGGCTCTATCTACCCTGATGTGAGGTTTTGCTTTGGGGCTCACTTTGGGAAGAGTTGTTTGATTTGGCCAGATGAGACTCTGGGCAGTCGTTGAGCCCTCCGGCTCTGAAAACCCAGATGTTGGTGCTTCCCTCTCTGGTAGCTAACTAGGTATGGATGTAATGGTCAAACAGCTGGAAGACCTGTCTGCTGGTTTGTTTCTCTGTCTGTATTTTTTTGTCTGCTTGTAACTTCTGTTTGTATTCTCTGAAGTTCAGGGTGCTGACTTTTTCCCCTGAACTAGGTAAATGATATATGTTTGGTTAAAGTAAGATTGTTAACCCATTTTGAGTTGCTTTCCTTTAGAAAAGCATTTAAGAACCTGTGCCAGTAGCCATCTTGGGCATGCTAGGGTGCTTGCTGCTACAGTGACTAACAAATTGTATAGGCAGAACTAAGTTTTTGCCTGTTCCATATAAGAAGTCCTTTAGGCTAGGTCTAGAAGCCCTATTCTCTGTAATCTTCAGATTAGATCTGACTAGTTGCTTAAGATTCACACACACACACACACACACACAGCACTGGCCCTGGAGTCAGGAGAACCTGAGTTCAAATCTGGCCTCAGACACTTAACACAAAAAATTAGCCATATGACCTTTGGCAAGTCACTTAACACCAATTGCCTTGCCTTCCCCCCTCTAAAAAGCAAAAAAAAAAAAGATTCACACACACACATTGACAGTATAGGAAGTTGGCACTCCTGTTTCATAACTTTGGTACTAAAAATAACCTGAGGATAGAGGTAGAAGGTTGGGTATAGAAGAGGAGGAGGAGGTGTAGGAGGAAGAAGGAGTGGGAAATGGGACCTTCTAGCTCTAAATCTGTGATCTCAAGGAATAGTTCCAGGCTATACTGAAAGTTGACATCCTTCCTTATCAGTAAAAACTCATGGATAAGACTTACTTGGTGACCCAAGAAATTGCCCTGGTAACTTGTGGAAGCAAGCTTGGTAGTTTGCACCTTCAATCTAGGTTTGGCCTATATTCCTCGTATAATACCATAGAGGTCTTTTTTCAGCTTCAGGATTTTGGAAACTTGTTTGGGATAATCTCAGAGAAAGTGGTGGAGCAGTTTGACTATGGTAGTAGTAGACCTTCTGTTCAATTTCTAACATGTCCAAATTTGAGTGGAACCTTGGCAAAAGGGATTAAGTGCAGAGGTAGTTCTCAAATTGGCTAAGATAATGGGGGTATTGTTCTGTTCTTGGGAATTTTAGCTTGATCCTTCTGGATCTCAACATATGCACACATATGTATTATACACATATGTATATATTTTTATGTATGTATACATACATTTGGATGTTTGTATATGATCAGTGTAGAGGCACAATTTCTACTCATTAAGAATATTTACTAAGATTAAAAAATTAATATGCATCTTTTAGAAATAATTTAATAAATGAGAATGCAATATAATACAGTGAAGACTGTAAGTTTTAGTTAATTTATTTTTATTTTATGAATATAAGGAATTTTCTGTGTGAAAACTCCCACCACTGGTATTAAAAAGAAATTCTTAGTTAATTTGTAGTCTCAGAGAGTTGCCTGGGGCACTAAGAAGTTGTTACTTTTATTGTCTAACATCATGATTATTGTGTGAGCCCAGATCTTCCTGACCTGGAGCCTGGTTTTCTATACATTATTACACTCCGATCCTCTCAAATTTACTAGATCTGGAAATTTACTAAGGATTTTTAAATAGACGAAATAAGTTGTAAAAATAAAGTAAGATTTATGTTGAAAAGGTAGCCAATGTATACAACATGCTATCAATTTTTAAATTTCTGATTGCTGAGAATCAGGGAAAGATTAAATTTATCATTGCCATGTGTGCTTGCAGAAAGTCTCAGTTGTTAAACTTTATGCAGAGACAGATACTTATTCTGAATGGATACATCAACCTTAATGAGCCTAGATTTACTACATATTTGGGGGAAAAGGTGCACGTACACAAAAGAAACCTCGGATTGATCATTTGTTTCCCCCTGCCCCAAAACAGATTTATGAGAGAAGCTCTATAATGGAAGTGATTTGAGGGATGATAGAGGATTAATTGACAGAGCTATAGGCAGAATTTTTACTAAACACTTAACTATGTGCCAGGGAGTGTCCTAGGCATCGAGTTTACAAATAGAGGTAACACCAGATACTAACCTAGAAAGTTCCTGACCTCAATGATCTAGCTGGAAGAAGGGCAAGACATCCATGCATGGGGGCATGATGGAGAAGGATGGAGAGATGCAGGGAAGCCTATTTCCAGGCAAGATAAAAGCAAAGCTCATTTGTCAGAGCCAGGGGGTGGAGTCCAAGGTTGGAGTGGAAGGAAGGAGGCTGATAAACAGAGCTTAGTTTGCAAAAGAGAGGAGATAGCCAGGAAGATAATATTATTAAACAACATTTTAGTTTCTGAGTTATATTTTAGAAATCATCCTGTTCTCATTTCGGCACTTCCACATAATGTCTCTTATCTAGCCAATGAAATGAAACAACTAAATAAATTTAGGTTACTAAAATAGAGTGATTACTTAATATAGCAAATGACAACTCAAAGACAGAATTAATCCTTTGCGTACATTTCTGATGTCCTGTGGTAGGATTATGGGTTAGAGGCTTCTTTTAGGAAATTAATGAGTGTGTGCCAACATAATAGAAAATGAAACAAAATATCCTATTAAATTGTTTGAGTATGGGTGAAGATTTATAATCTTAGGTCTTATTTAATAATAAGCATAATTTAATGAAAACCAATAATTTTATTGAGGCAATAAGAATCAGTGTTGAAGAAGATTATTATAATGGAAAGTTTTTTTTAAAAAGAGGAAATAGAAATCTAGGGAATAATTCAAGATACTGTGAGCTTATTTAATAGTTACATGATTTGGTTATACATAAAATTGAAACATAAAACAGGATTGTTGACAAATGAACCACAGGAATGGTCAGTATATATGTGCATGTGTATATACACACATAAACACACAAGTATATGGGTATACATGTGAGTACACATGCATACATATATGCACACACATATATACACTGACAGGATCAACTTTAAAAAGTTGTAAAAATCATAAAATGCCAGACCTGGAGAGGATCTTAGAGATTATTTAGTCCAACCTTCCTATTATACAAATGAGAAAATTAAATAAAGTTCAGAGATGGCAAATGACTTATCCAAGGTCACACAGTGAGTTGGTGATAGAATTAAGAGTAGAAACTACTTGTCTCCCATCCCCATCTTCTTTCCACTACTTTCATCTGAAGAACTACATCTTTTTTTTGAGGCAGTTGGGGTTATGTGACTTTCCTAGAATCACGTAGCTAATAAGTGTCCAAAGCCAGATATGAACTGAGATCCTCCTGACTCCAGGGCTGGTGCTTTATCCATTGCTCATATCCATGCTCTATCCATATCCCACCTAGCTGCCCCAAGAACTACATCTTTTTGCTACCCTAATGAAACTCAGTAATGCAGAATGTCACATGGGGTTTACATGGGATAGAGAGTCATAAGGGATTTTTCATTTTATTGGTATTGAGAACTTCCATGTGAGGAAATTCCTTCTACCAATGCAGGTGGACACATCTTTTGCAACTTATTTTCCTAGAGAACTGCCTAGATCACTGAGAGGTTAAGTGACTTGTCCTGAGATACTTAACCAGTATGTGACAGAGGCAGGACAGCCTGCGGTAACAAAATTTTCCAAACCATTCCCCCTTTTACTTATGAAAGATGTTTGCATTATGGAAGTAGAAAGGAGAATCTAACCTTGGGCACTGTTGTATTTCTTCTGTTCCTTTCTGTACCACAAATCTGATCTGATTTCTTTGCTTCCAGCTTCATCTCCATGATAATATGGGACTGTGAAAAGCTTTGGGGGCAAGGGAAGGAGGATATATATATATATATATATATATATATATAT
>NW_027185616.1:16072544-16115678 GCF_028583685.1 Petaurus breviceps papuanus
ATATATAGATAGATAGATCTAGATCAATAGAAGGATAGATATAGATTGATAGACAGTGATAGACAGATATAGACATAGATTAGATGGATAGGTAGATAGATGGGTTAGATGTACATAGATGTACATAGATGGATAGATAGACAAATATGGATAGGCATAGATAGAGAGATAGATGGACCTAGATTGATAGAAGGATAGATAGAGATAGATATAAATAGACGTAGATAGATGGATAGATAGACATAGATAGATAAACAAACATGGATAGGCATAGATAGATAGAGAGATAGATGATAGATAGATAGAAAAATAGATAGATAGATAGATAGATAGATAGATAGATAGATAGATAGATAGATAGATAGTGTTTACTTACTATGTACCAGGCACTATGCTAAGATCTAGGAAAGAAAGTAAGCAAGATGGTCTCTACCCTCAAGAAGTTTACATACTAATGGTAGGGAAGAACATATAAAGTAAAAGGGTACACATGTCTATAATGCCATAAAGACATGATAAGGAGGTGGGAGGGAAGTCGTATGGAGGGCTGGTTCCCAACAAGAAAAGTCAAAAGTTCACCTATCAGAGCCAGGGATAGAGTCTGAGTTTGCTTGTTTAGGAGAAGGAGGAGATGGACAGATTGTAGCAGCATGGTGTGGAGGTGTCTGGGAAGTAATGTGGAAGCCTGTAAATGTAAAATGTAATGTAAAAATTAAATGTAAAATAAAATGAAAGCTCATCGTTGAGTCCAAGATTAAGGTGAGAGGAGGGGAAAAGGGAAGGACTGTCATTTAGATAGGGTGGTGAGGAGATGAAAGGTGTCTTCTGGTACTGGAAGGACAGTCATATGAAGAAATACTAGCTTTATTCTGCTTGTGTCCAGAGGAAAGAACTAGGAGCAATGGTTAGAAGTTGAAGAGACTTGGATTTTAGCTAGTTATCCAAAAGTTAAATGCCTGCATCAGGAGACAGTACTTTCCCTGTCACTGAGAGTCTTTAGAGGAGCACTTCTTGACCACCTGTAAAAGACATTGATTAAGACACCAAGACTATTCTTGGTGGGACCAGAAACATTTTGAGGTCCCTTCTACTACCAAGGTTCTATAATTCTCTGATCTACTCATGGGGGGGGGGGTATGCATAATTAGACAGCAGTTGTTCCTAAAAAGGGCTGAGGATTCTAGTGAACTGAAAAGATTAATAGGAGTCTGTAGTGTGCCATGGCAGCCAAAAAAGCCGATGCAATCTTGGGCTATATGTGAGAATCATAGTTCCTAGGAATAGGAAAGTAATAGACAGTCTTGCAGATACCTAACCTTTAGTTGGCTTAGTGGTGTAACACTTATAACAAAAACTCCTTCCTGGAATAAAGGGGCAAAGTACAATTTGGGGAGTGGGATCCCACAAACCTCTTGATCATTTGCTCCCACCCTGGTGGAACCTGGGAACTTCAGTGTATGGCATTTCCCCAAGGGTTGAATCAGATCTCTTTTGAAGAACTAAAGTTCAAACACAGAACTTGTTTTATTTATACAGTAAAAGATAGAGAAGGGGCTAACATCCTAGTCCACAGAAAGTCAGACAGTTCTTTCTGGTAGGTCACTACCTCTCTTCAGGCCTTGTTTCTTTTACTATACTGGGTAGGGCTGTCAGCAACAGAAAAGAACTCACAAACGAGTCCATGGAATCTAAGAGCATGAGAGTCAAAAGATCCTCCCAACCCGGTCCTGTTTATAGTCAGTCACTGCCTCTCCCCAGGGCCCTGGTACTATGGAATGTGCATCTCATATCAGCTTTGCCTCCAGAAAATAATTACCCAGGCCTGATAGGAGTGGAAGTTCTTTTGGCTAATCTTATCTGACTGTGTATATTATATGTCATAAGTTGTCATCATTAGTGACATTCACAATGTTAATCAATGAGTAGGCTAAAAGGAGAAAACATGTTTTTTTTAATCCTTTATTAATTTCTAACTTTCTAATCGGGAAAATTTTCTCACTTGTTTCTGCTGGCTAAATTTGATTGTATTAATAAACATCACTACAATCTCTGTGAAGCAGATAGTCATTTTTTGTTGTTGTTTAGTCATGTACAACTCTTTGTGACTTAATTTAGCATTTTCTGGGCAAATATACTGGAATAGTTTGCCATTTCCTTCTCTAACTCATTTTATTTATTTTTTATTTTTTGCTTTTTTTGGAGGGCTATTGGGGTTAAGTAACTTGCCCAAGGTTACACAGCTAGGTTTGTGTGTCTGTGTGTGTGTGTGTGTGTGTGTGTGTGTTAAGTGTCTGAGGCCGGAACCCAACTCCCGGCGCTTTACTCACTGCGCCACGTAGCTGCCCCTCCAACTCATTTTACAGATGAGGAAAACAAGGCAAACAGGATTAAATGACTTGTTCAGGATCACAGTTTAGTAAGTGTCTGAGGCCATATTTGAATTCAGGTCTTCCTGACTCCAGGTCCAGGGTTATATCTACTGCACCACTGCACCTCCTACCTGCCCTCAGATAGTCGTGTGTGTGTGTGTGTGGTGTGTGTGTGTGTGTGTGTGTATAATTGAGAATCCCTTAAAAGCAGCAGTGTATCAATTGTGATAGATATGTATATATATGTATGTATACACACAGATACATATACATACACACATTCTTTGAGCACTAAAGTATTTTTTTTTGACAAAGCTGTCTGAATCACCTTTAAGAATGTAATTCAATCTAGGTAAATTTCAAGAACTTTTAAAAACTTTAAGAAAACATCCATTAAGTCACTGTTGGTATAGTAATATTCCATTACAGCCACATTTCACAGTTTAGCCATTCTCCAATCAATAGGTATTAATTTTTTCCCAGTTATGAGATTTTTTAATAGGTATTAATTTTTTCCCAGATATATGAGATCTTCTTTTAATCGTTAAAATATATGTTTAGTGGTAGAATCTTAGGGTTAAAGTTTGCACGTTTTATTCACTTTCTTTACATAATTTTAAATTGCTATCCAGAATGCTAGAAAGGGGTAACCAGGGATGCTATGTCATCAGTGAGTCAGGAAGTACAAGAAGATGGAAGGAATGTTAAAGAAAAGACTGAAGGATGAGAGCAAGATTCTTAATTATGAAATAGGAATTTCAGAGAGCACATAGAGTGAGTAGATCTGGGACTGGACCTGGTAGGACATGTCAGGTGGAGGGTGATGGAAGTAAAAGGAATTAAGAGTTGGGGTTTGTACAATAACAATAGAGGTTCAGAATCACTAGTATAGGAAGAGTATGATGGGGTGGGAATATTCTAACCATTGAAGAATGAGCTCAGGTAGATTATCAGTGACTGGAAAGAAGTATATTGTGGGAAAGAAGTGATTAGATTATTCAAGGCCCTCACTCCTTATCTAACCCTATAGTAGGTTATGAGGATGAGTCTTGTGAGGCCACTCACAGTATGCCAGAGCAGACAAAGGTACAGCCCAGGGGGAGTCCAGACAGGTAGAAGGTCTTGGCAAATCAAGGTGGAGCTGGTCTGGGAATGACCTCTGGAGCACTTTTAGGTAGTCCTGGGATGAAGACAGAGGCTAGAGACCTGTGGTTTGAGGCCTGGATTTGGGGCTGACACAGGGCTGACTGAGAAGAGCTAGAAGCTAGATGGTTACAAGCAGGCAGTTTGAATTGGGCTAATGCAGGAGCCAAGGCAGAAAACATAGGGGACAAGGTGAATTCCTCAGGAAGTCCCAGGGGGTAGAGGTAGAGGCCATGGGCCAGTCAGGGCTGGATCCAAGTTGGAATCAAAAACCCAAGCAGTGTGAGATAGGGTTGAGACAAGTTGAAGTAGTACACCCTGGGACATCCCAGAAGCCAAAACAGAGGAATGGATGGCTGGATCCAGGTGAAACACTAGAGAGGGATAGGATTGTGGGCATGGAACACTGCATATGATATTATACTTTTTCAATATCTTCATCCATTTTACTGAACTTCCTTTTCCCCCCCTCTTTTAAAATTTTTTATTATAAGGTATGATTCAGGGATGGAGACTAGGGAGGTACATGTTAAGAAATGTAAGTGATATAAAAACAAAATCTATCAATAAAGATGTATTTGAAATAAATGAACACTTCCCTTTTGTTCCTCAATTATAATGGTCACAAAATAGATACTTTATGCTATATGGAAAGTATTTGGGAAACAGTCTACATTGTTGATCAGAGTAGCACAGTTCATTGGAGAAAGTGCTTACTTTCATCACAACTAAGCCACTTACTACAGGTATTACTTTAGGCATGTCACTTGGGTCTCAATTTCCCTACATTAAAAAAAAAGTTTCCTTATTTTTTTGCCTTTTTTTTGGAAGGCAATTGGGGTTAAATGATTTGCCCAAGGTCACATGGCTAGTTTTTGTGTTAAGCGAATGAGGCCGGATTTGAACTCAGGTCCTCCTGACTCCAGGGCCAGTGCTCTATTCACTGCTCCACCTAGCCGCTCCTGCTCTTCATTTCTTACAGCACAATAGTATTCCATTACATTCCTATACCACAACTTGTTTAGTCATTCTCCCATTGATGGGCATCCCTTTGATTTATAATTCTTTGCCATCACAAAAAGAGCTGCTATAAACATTTTTGCACATACGGGTCCTCCTCCCACTTGTATGATCTCTTTGGGATACAACCCTAGAAGTGGTATTGCTGGGTCAAAGGGTATGTACATTTTTATAGCCCTTTGGGCATAGTTCCAAATTGCTCTCCAGAATGGTTGCATCAGTTCACAATTCCACCAACAATGCATTAGTGTTCCAATTTTCCCACATCTGCTCCAGCATTTATCATTCTCCTATTTTGTCATCTTAGCCAATTTGACAGGTGAGATGTGGTACCTAAGAGTTGTTTCGATTTTGATTTCTCTAATCAATAGTGATTCACAGCATTTTTTCATATGCTTATAGATATCTTTAATTTCTTCTTCTCAAAACTGCCTGTTCATATCCTTTAACCATTTATCAATTGGAAAATGACTTGTATTCTTATAGATTTGACTCAATTCTCTGTATATTTTAGAAATGAGTCTATTATAAGAGATATAGGTCCCACTTCCCTCTTAATCTTGGTTACATTGGCTTTGTTTGTACAGAAGCTTTTCAATTTGATGTAATCAAAATTATTCATTTTGTATTTTATAATGTTCTATAATTCTTGTTTGGTCATAAAGTCTTCCTCTTTCCACAGATCTGACAGGTAAACTATTCCTTGCTTTCCAAGTTTGCTTACAGTATCAACCTTTATACCTAGATCATGAACCCATTTAGACTTGATTTTGGTATATGGTGTTAGATAATGGTCTATGCCCAGTTTCTGCCATACTATATTCCAGTTCTCCCAGCAGTTTTTGTCAAATGGTGAGTTCTTATCCCCAAAACCAGGGTCTGGAGGTTTATCAAACAATAGATTACTGTACTCGATGACTTCTGAATCTTGTGTGCCTAATCTATTCCATTGATCCACTCCTCTATTCCTCAGCCAGTACCAAGTAGTTTTGATGACTGCTGCTTTATAATACAGATTGAAATCTGGTATAGCTAGTCCACCATCCCTAGCATTTCTTTTCATTAATTCCCTTGATATTCTGGACCTTTTGTTCCTGCAAATGAATTTTGTTACTATTTTTTATAGCCCTATAAGGTAGTTTTTTGGTAATCTGATTGGTATGGCACTAAATATATAATTTAATTTAGGTAAAATTGTCATCTTTATTATATTACCTCGACCCAGTACAGAAACTTTTCAATTTAATGTTATCAAAATTATCCATTTTGCATTTCATCATGCCCTCTAATTCTTGTTTGGTCATAAAGTCTTCCCCTCCCCACAAATCTGACAGATAAACTATTCCTTGCTTTCCCAGATTGCTTACAGTATCAGTCTTTATACCTAGACCATGCACCCATTTAGACTTGATTTTGGTATATGGTGTTAGATAATGGTCCATGCCCAGTTTCTGCCATACTATATTCCAGTTTTCCCAGCAGTTTTTGTCAAATAGTGAGTTCTTATCACAAAACGGCAGTCTTTGGGTTTATCAAACAGTAGATTACTATAGTCATTGGCTGCTGAATCTCGTGTGCCCAATCTATTTCATTGATCCACTATTCTACTCCTCAGCCAGAACTAAGTAGTTTTGGTGACTGCTGCTTTTTAATACAGATTGAAATCTGGTATAGCTTCTTCCTAATCTTGGTTACATTGGCTTTGTTTGTACAAAAACTTTTCAATTTAATGTAATCAAAATGATCCATTTTGCATTTTGTAATACTCTCTCTTGATTCATGATAAATTCTTCCCTTCTCCATAAATCTGACAGGTGAACGATTCCTTGTTCTCTTAGATTGCTTACAGTATCAGCCTTTATATCTAAACTGTGAACCCATTTAGACTTCATTTTGGTACACAGTGTAAGATATTGGTCTATGCCCAGTTTCTGCCATACTATTTTCCAGTTTTCCCAGCAATTTTTGTCAAATAGTGAGTTCTTATCCCAGAAGCTGGAGTCTTTGGGTTTATCAAACAGTAGATTACTATAGTCATTGACTCCTGTGTCTTGTATACCTAATCTATTCCACTGATCTACCACTCTATTCTCAGCCAGTACCAAGTAGTTTTGATGACTGCTGCTTTATAATACAGTTTAAAATCTGGTATATCCAGGCCACCTTCTCTAGCATTTCTTTTCATCAATTCCCTTGATATTCTGGACCTTTTGTTCTTCCAGAGGAATTTTGTTATTATTTTTTCTAGCTCTATAAAATATTTTTTTGGTAGTTTGATTGGTATGGCATTAAATAGGTAAATTCATTTAGGTAAAATTGTCATTTTATTATGTTAGCTCAGTCTAACAACAAGCAACTGATGTTTTTCCAATTGTTTAGAATTGACTTTATTTGTGTGAAAAGTGTTTTTGTAATTGTATTCATATAATTCCTGGGTTTGTTTTGGCAGGTAGACTCCCAAATATTTTATAATGTCTACAGTAACTTTAAATGGAATTTCTCTCTTTTTTTTTTGCTGTTGGGCTTCATTAGAAATATACAGGAATGGGGTGGCTAGGTGGCACAGTGAATAGAGCACTGGCCCTGGAGTCAGGAGGACTTGAGTTCAAACCTGGCTTCAGACACTTAACACTTACTAGCCACGTGACCATGGGCAAGTCACTTAACTCTAATTGCCCTGCCCCCCCCCAAAAAAAAGAAAGCAAAAAATAAAAAATAAACAGGAATGCTGAGGATTTATGTGGGTTTATTTTATATCTTACAACTTTGCTAAAGTTATTTATTATTTCAAGTAGTTGTTTACTTGATTCTCTAGGATTCTCTAAGTATATTATCATATCATCTGCAAAGAGTGGTAGCTTAGTCTCTTCTTTACCTATTCTAATTCCTTTAATGTCTTTTTCTTCTTTTATTGCTACAGCTAACATTTCTAGTATCTAATTGAATAATAGGGGTGATAGTGGACATCCTTGTTTCACCCCCAATCTTATTGGAAATGCTTCTAGCTCATCCCCATTACATATAATACTTGCTGATGATTTTAGGTAGATACTACTTATCATTATAAGGAAGACTCCATTTTTTCCTTTGCTTTCTAGTGTTAATAGGAATGGGTGTTCTATTTTGTCAAAAGCTTTTTCTGCATCTATTGACATAATCATATGGTTTTTACTAGGTTTTTTTTGTTGATATAGTCTATTATACTGATAGTTTTCCTAATATTCCAGCCTTGCATTCCTGGAATAAATCCTACCTGATCAAAGTGTATTATTCTCGTCATAAGTTGTCATAATCTTTTTGCTAATATTTTACTTAAATTTTTGCATCTATATTCATTAGGAAAATTGGTCTATGATTTTCTTTCTCTGTTTTGGCTCTTTCTGATTTAAGTATCAGCACCATATTTGTATCATAAAACACTCCAGTATCTTTGCCAAGAGAATCCCAAAGTGGGTCAAGAAGAATTGGACATGACTAAAGAATGATTGAATCATAATCTGTCTTGTTGATTATCCATGGCCCTTGCCATTCCTTCTCCCTAGAGATGTGCCTGCATTTGGGCAGTCCCAGTTCTCATCAGCACATTCATTACACATGTTGGTCAGGGGGCGAGAAATATGGTAGGACTTACCTTAGTCAATTTTCATACTTTTTTTAACAGCTTTTATGAAAGTTTTGTTGAAACAGAAGGTTGAAAGCAATTGCAAAAATAAGGATTTTAAATTGTAAATCTCAGAGCTCCTATTCTATGGATAGTCAAAAGCTGACTGCAGTTCATTTAACTCTAAAAGTGCCTGCACAGAGACCCAACAGTTGCCTTGAAGGAACTGAAGTACTAACATAAGATGGCTTTCCAAACCCTGCCTCATTTTTAGATCACTTTGTGGATCTTTCTCATCTTCCTCTGTCTCTCAATGTTTCTCCTTTCTCTTCCATTCTTATCACTGCATAGTTTTCTTTTTTTTTTTTTAGTATAGACTATCTGGGTTGGCTATTGAAAGAAAAAAGCAAGAACATTGTGTTTGAAAAGTTGTCTGATCACACATGGAAATGACCCGAGAGTGAGATGTACCTTCTCATTCAACTAATAGTAATAGCTGGACTCAAGTTCAGCACTCTTTCTTCTGTGCTGCCCAGTACTTCACTATCTGATGTGGCACTTGGAGAACTCAGTGAGGAATACCAGTTGTAAATCACTGGAGAAGCTGCATGGATATGGATGATATAGTAATGAAAACTGAAATTTGTCAACTAGTGCTAGCTGGCTTCACCTTGCAAGTGTTATTTCTCTTTGTTCATAGTAACTGGATTGACAGGGAAAAAAAATGTTGGCTCAGCTCAGCACATGGCTGGTCATAAAAGAGTCCAGCTGCTGGTGAACACTCTCATGGCTGCAGTGAGGCACTTATCATTTATTTCAGTACACGTGAATTTGGATGCCCTTGCCTGTATCATTTTCCTAACCTTATCCTTTTTCTGTTTGCAACCACTTTCTTTGGGAGAGGATGATAGGAAATGAAATTTTATAATGATTTTTACTGGCCTTCCCTTCTTCTGCACCAATTAAATAATTTTTTTGATTTGTTCTGTGAAATGTTGGCCAAAAAGCAAAAAAAGGATTTTTTTCTTCAGTTCCTGGGGAATAAATGTAAGGCCATTGATTTGACTCATGAATAAAATTATTGTTTCATGAATATCGAATTCAATTCAACAAACATTTCTCAAGTGACTACTATGCACAAAGCACTATGCTGGCACTGAGTGACAGACAAAGATGAATAAGTCCTTGCTTATTCATTCACAGTTTCTGTTCTACAAGGACATAGACTCTAGTTTGTGTGTATATGGGGAAGGGTGGGCATAAACATGTTCAAAAATAAGTATAATACAAAGAAAATGTGAACACAAATGAGTGTGGTATGGAATGACAAAGAACATACTGCATATCAATTTTGTGGCATTTCAGCTGGGCCTTGAAGGATAATTGGCCTTCTACCACTGTAGAGTCTAGAAGAAAGCATTCTAGATATAAGATATGGTAAGAGCAAGGACATAGAAGCAAAAAAAATGCCCAACTATTGACATTTGCCCCTTCCTTTACCTTCTCCTTCCTCTTTCCTCCTTCCCTCTTCCCTTCCTATGTCCCCTCTCCTTTTCTCCTTTGCTTCACCCTTCTCCTTCACCCTATCCCTCCTCCCCTCTTGATGCCTTTTGGTATCTCAAAACTAACATTTCCGAAGGATAGCTTTCCTTTTAAACCCAACCCTACTCTCAACTTTTCTATTTTTGTCAATGTGTCACCCAGGTTTACAATGCGGAAATCATCTTCAATTTTTCTTTCTTCTCATCGTCCTCCTGTATCCCATCAGCTACACCATCTTGTGATTCTACCCTTTCGACACCTCTCATGTCCATTCCCTCTTTTTATTCACACTACAGCCTAGTCCAGGTTCTTATCACTTTTTACCAGTATAGCCTCCCTACGCTCGATTTCTCTTCTCTCCAATTCATCTTCTACATAGTTGTCAAATTGATATTCCCAAAATGCAAATCTGGTAGGCTAGGTAGCACAGTAGATGGAGTGCCAGGTCTGGAGTAAAAAAGACCTGAGTTCAAGTCCAGGCTTACAGACACTTACAGCTGTGTGACTCTGGGCAAATTACTTAACCCTGTTTGCTTCAGCTTCCTCATCTTTATAAAGTGAAATGGAGAAGGAAATGGCAAACTACTCCAGCATCTTTGCCAAGAAAGCCTTTCAAAATTTGGCTTTAGCCTATCTTTCCCTACTGATTGTATATCACTTTCTACCACACACTTGATACTCTCACCAAACTACCTTGTTAGTAGTCCCTCATCCTTCAATAGAATGGGTTTAATTTTTGGTGCAATATTTCTCAAAATGTCTTGCCTTGTATTGTTATTATGTGTTTATATGTTATTTCTCTCTTCCTTTTTCAATAGGATATACTGTAAACTTCTTGAAGGCAGGGATGATATCCCTTTAAAATCTTATACTGATGAGAGGATGGAATGTCAATGTAAATTATCATTGACTTCATGTTCATGTTTCAGAAGTACTCTATGATCCTTTCACAATGCCTAGTAGGCACTTAATAGATTTTATTGAATTTGACTTTGTGATAAGGGAAGAACCTGGAGTAATGTAGTAGAAGCCAAGGAGGAGAGAAGGCCAGATTTACTCAGGATTAAAGATTAGTAAAGTATGTATGTCAAAAGATTGCTGGCTGCCAGCAAGAACATCTTTGAAATAACCATCAAGTCCATTGCTATGGAAGGGGGCTTTGGTATGTATTCATTTATTGAAGCTACCATACAAATACTAATGCAATATTTGTACTATGCACATGTTGATGATTGATTTCTACCATGCAAATAAATGTTTAACACAGGCTGTCTGGGGAAAAACATGCATGTTAAACTTATAAGCTTAATCTGCATTATTAATATCTTCTCTACTACTTTTTTAAAGTCTTGTAGCACCAACCCAAAATTCAGAGTGCTGACAGTGACTGTAAATATGCCAGCATAGTGCTCAACTGCCAAATATAACAGACTCTCCATATATAAGACAGAAGCAAAACATTTATTCAGACACCAGAAAACTGAATCCCCAATCCAGAAAGCTGAATACATCATAGCAGCAAAGAAGTTCATAAGCCATATCACCACAGAGCCACACCATCCTTTAGTCTTCCCACAAGCAAACATTTACTCACAAGTCTAACTGTTTGCCTGGGTGTGTTCTCCCCTCCCTCTTTCTACACCCCCAGTTAATGCAGTAAGCATTTGGCTCAGTTCTTTGGTAAATAAGATTTCTTTTTAAACCAAGATACATCATATCACAAGTCACTATTAGCATCACTTTATATTTTTGTACATTGACCTGCTTATCAATAAGTTTGAGCTGTACAATTGTTTACCTCACATTCCTGCTGATTTCTTGTACTTGGAACAAACTTCCTGTAATCATCTGCTTTGCTAAATCCTGTCTGCTTCAGGAGAAAACCCCAACAAGTTCTGTGTACCTTTAAATGCAGGAGCTTGTGATATCATTCTGGAATGTTAATTGCTCTTATGTTTTCCCACCTAACTGCAAGACCTTTTACAGCAAGGAGTATTTTTAAAAATAGCCAAGCTTAGTGTTGCTAAGCAGTCTGTTCAAGGGAGCTCAACTCCCTGAAATGTCAGATGCAAAACTCAGCATGGTCATGTCTCAGAGATGGATACATTGACTGCCAACCAATTTACTTTCTAAAGTAAACTGATCTATAAACCTTACTCATGAGCCACTTTCTCCTAAAACCCTGGCAGCCCCATCTATAAATGTGGTAGCATTTGACTCAGCAACAATGTCACTCAAAGTCTATGACAGAAAATAAATACATTAACACTAGTTCTTTGCTATGAAGGGGTGTTGGCGTGTGTGCATTGATCGATGCCTCAGATACTTACTAGCTGTGTGACCCTGGGCAAGTCACTTAACCCTGTTTGCCTCAGTTACTCATTTATAAAATGAGCTGGAAAAGGAAATGGGAAACCACTCCAGTGTCTCTGCCAAGAAAACCCCAAGTGGGGTCACAAAGAGTCAGATGTGTCTGAAAAATGACTGAAGAACAGTAACTGGAACATTATAGGTTTTTAATAAATGCTCATTCCCTTCCCTTTCCTTAAGGAAGTGCTATTTTATTCACCCTTTACACATTAGCTATTCAACAAATATTTACTGATTTTGGTTTTACATTTGTCTTGATACGCATGCACATTTTGGGTCTGCTTTATACATATATATTATTCTGTTATTTTTATTTTATATTTTTGTGGATATCTTTGGTTTTTGCATCACCTTCATTTCTAAATATATCCTTCATCCTTCCTTACTCAGTGGGTCAGCCCTTGAGGAATTAAGGAAGCCAATAAAATTTAACTATCTTAGCTTTTTTCTCATTTATTTGGGTGTTGGTTTTTTTTTTAAAGCCACTTCCATTGTTCTCAGTGTGTGTGTGTGTGTGTGTGTGTGTGTGTGTGTGTTTCCACTGCATTTGTGAGGAGTGCAGCATTGCCATATCCCTTTATGTACTGCTAATAATTTGAAGGCTGTCCAAATGCGAGGTTTTAAATTTCTCTCTATTTACCCTTTAATTCAAAGTATAGGAAACATCAATTCTTTTCTGCTCCACCTTGACTTGATCTGAGAGCTGTGCCTCAGCTCTCTCTCTCCCTCTTGCCCTCCCTGGCTTTCCTTCAAGTGGCACCTAAAATCCCAAGAAGCCTTAGCCAGTCCACCGAAGAATTAGTGCCTTCCTGAGATGACCTCCAACTTGTGCTGTATATAGCTAGTTTGTCCTTAGTTGTTTGCATATTGTCTCCCCGATTAGAATATGACCTACTTGAGGGCAAGGACCTTTTTCCCCCCTTTTTTTTGTCTTTCTTTGCATCCGCGACATTTAGCGTGGGGCCTGGCACAAAGTAAATATTTAATAAATGCGTTTCAAATTTACTTCAACTTAACATATAGTATATAACAAATTTGCTATAATCAACTTCTCATACTGGTATGCTCATTTTCCTCTCCTTCAATTATGCATACATTTTTTTTATTTGAGGGAGGCCTTTTCCCAAAACAAATTTTAGTAACTTTACATTTTTATTTGATATCTTTTGTTTCATTACAGTATGGAATAGCTAATACCATTTTTCAAACATTAAGTAAAGGCAAGTTTAGATATTAAAACATTAGTAGAAGACAAAAATTCAGTTATAGTTCATGAGTTTTTGTTTTGTTTTGTTTTAGCTTTTTGGAGGGCAATTGGGGTTAAGTGACTTGCCCAAGGTCACACGGCTAGTTTTTTTGTGTTAAGTGTCTGAGGCTGGAATTGAACTCAGATCCTCCTGACTCCAGGGCCAGTGATCTATTCACTGTGCCACCTAGCTGCCTATATACTCCTTTTTATTTGAGCACTATATCTTCTAGGAATTTTGTACATTTTGAAGTCATAGGTATTTTTCATCAAGGTAAAGAGCGTGCTAGCCAACAATAAATAAATTAAACATAAGTATATATGAATACATGCATATATAAATATACATATGTAAATATATCTATATATACACACATATGATATATGTACATATATATCCTTACGTGCAAAGCCTATAAAGAAATGGTATTAAAAAATCTAATGCTAGGTTAATGCTTTGAATATCTGTGTGGTCTCTTTTGAACACATTAACCATTTTTTTCCAGCGGACAAACCAAAATGTCACATTGCATTGAAAAATTCACGTCAGGCGTAAAGGATGGGAACCTCCCTCTGTCCCTCCACATACCGAGAAAATGAAATGCTCATTTAGAAAGCTGTTTACACTTTACTTTATCTTTTACTAGCTATTGCCATAAGAATTTTTCTCTCATGAAAACAAGGGATTTAGAGGGATTAAAACCCAGAAAGGTTACTTAGGAAGAACAGCATGGGCTTTTTAAAGAATCTATCCAAGTTGACCCAAGCTTTCTCCCATTTCTTTTAGCCAATTATAAATACCAGGGCTTGGATCCCTTTTTTTTCCCCATGAATTAGTTAAAACTCCATTGGAAAAAAAATCCTCCAATACTCATTGTCAACTACAAAAGGCTCTTCAGGACCTAAAAGTAACCCATAATCAAGGCACTGAACACATACCCTCGTCATTAACTAAAAGACTTATTGAACACCTCCTACTAAGAGGATGCTATTTTAGACCATTGTAGGGTATTAGAAATGGTCCTTTCTCTAGAGAAGCTTATAATTTTATTTAATTGTTCCATCAAAAAATCATATGGCTCAACAAAACATTCAGATAGATGGCAAAAGGGTGAACAAGTGTGTCTGTAATGGTGACATCAACTCTTCTGGGTTTAATTTATCTTGAGTGCACGTGGAGAAGATTAATTTGGACTTGGCTTTTCTTCATGATTGGAGATATTAAACTGACTTTTGCAGTGCATCTTTGAGGGTGGGTTGAATCTTTCACCACTTTGAAAAACTGAAGACAAAATATAAGAATTTCAAACAGTACCCATTAAGGTGATCCTAAGAGAGATGTATTTTATTTTAAATATCCTTGCATAAAAAGAGAGTTTTAGTTAAACTTAAAAAAGGAAACTATAGAATGCCTATTGATTTTGTCATTTATTCTTAATCAGCTAGAAAAGGAGGTGATTACTGGAGGAGGTTGACAATGTCACAGGGCAGCATTAGTCAATGCTCAGTGGAGTCTGACTAACTTTGTTCCCTTGCTCTCTCTCATTTTTACTCCAATGGCAATAGATTTCATTTGCATGAACAAATATTCTGACTTTGAGAGCTCTCATCTCTTATTCTTTGCAACACACAGAGTTCCTTTATATTCCTACATCTCCGGTGGCCAGATTCTAGGGAGAATATTTTCCACTGGTGCTTCATTTAAACACAACTGCATGTTGACCACATCTGATCAGTGACCTCAGCACTCAATCTCCTAATTACTGTGGCATAAGAAACTTTGGTCACAGTGAGTGAACATGCTGTTTTTAATTTTTAAAAAAGGTCTTTGGTTTGGTTAGTAACTGCAAGTGGATTCTTTAGGAATTCTCTCAACATAGAGATTCGTTCTTGGTTTTGAATGTATATTTATTTTCAAGATAATCTTAGATCCTTTTATTAATATATGGAAAATGGCCTCCAAAAGTAGGTCTATAGTTGGTATGATGAAGAAATAATCTGATACTTTATAATTCTTTGTAAAGAGCTGCAGCCTGGTCATGCCTACCATATGCCTTTCCTTTGCCCTTTGAGTGATCTTTGATTTCAATTCTTTGGGCATTATAGTGTTTATATGACACAATCAGCAGAAGAATATTGGTTTTTAGATGATTGGCCAAACTTAAGAACTCTAATCAACATAATAACCAACCATAATTCCAAAAGATCCAAAGCATGCTACTCACCTACTGACAGAAAGATGATGGATGCAGGACCCAAATTAAGACATATTTTTGGACAAAGACAATGTGGAAATTATTTTTGCTTGACTATGCATATCTGTTACTATGGTTTTGTTTTGCTTCCCCACCTCCCCCATGGGATGGGGATGGGAGGCAAAGGAAATAGATTTTAATTCACTGAAAAAATTAAGTTAAAAAATAATTTGGTATGTATTTTCCTTCATAAACATCTGAAGCATGCTATCTTTTCAAAGAATAGAAATGAATTAATGTTAAGGGTTTTAAAATTACTTTTCATATATGCCTACAGGAGATCATTAGTTCCTTGCCTGACATAACAAAGATAAAAGGTCTTATGTTTACTAAGTTCTAGAAATCTTGAACACATTGAAGCTTTGGGGAGGGATGAAAGAAATGAGTTTGAATAACTTTGATAAACATTTTGAATTGAGATCACATAGAATAGTCCAGTGCTTACATAGTAGGTATTTAATAAATGTGAGTTGACTGGCTAATTGACTGAGTAGTAGTTAGAAAATGTTTTTCTTTCATTCATTCATTAAATTTTTATTAAATGCTTACTATGTTCTAGGCACTGTGCTAAGTTCTGGGGGATACAAAAAGAGGCAAAAGACAGTCTCATCCCTCAAGGAATTTATAATCTAACATTTTTGATCATGCATCCCTATCAATATAATGTTGTGCTTGCTGCCTAATATATGTAATTTTACTCATTTGTTACATAGATGTTCTACTGTACAAATAAGCACGAACATTATAAAACCTCAAAAACATAAATTAAATGAGGTTGAGACAAAAATAAAACAGGTATTTTATCCTACAGTGAATACCCACTGATACTTATGGAGTAGAGAAAAAACATGATTAGATCTTGGCTTAGGGCAATCATTTTGGCAGCTGTGTGGAAGATGGATTGGAGGGGGTGGGGCAGAGACAAGCTGGGGCAGGTGTCCATTAGGAGGCTTATATTGTAATAGCTGAGGTGAAAGGTGAGGGGTCCCTGAATTAGCATGGTAGCTGTGCAAGTATAGACAAAAGAGGCAGATGCAATAGATGTTGTGGTTGTAGAAATGACAAGTTCTGGCAACCAAGTGGGTATGTGGAATGCAGAAAAGTGAGGAGTCAAGGATAATGCCAAGGGTGAGAACCTGGGTACTTAGAATAATGTTACTACACTCAACAGAAATATGGAAATGTTCTATTTGGCCTCATGGATTGGGTTAGAGCAAAGATCCAGGTTTGAGTAGTAACAGAAAATTGGTACTCAGGAAGTTAGTGCAAGTATGACCTTTATTACTATGTGGAACAGTATGTAGGCCAAAAAAAGGTCAATCCTTCCATCCCTGCCTCTCTCTTCCATCCCCCATCCCCCCATCCACTAATCGGTAAGATAGACACAGATTTGGTCATGAAGGACAAGGGTCACTCACATGAGGGAGATGTATATAATGGGAATATCTCAACTGGAATGGAATCTGAGCAAGGAATTTTTATACCTTCACAACAGGCTTATTTGAGAAAGGAAATCAATGCCAGATATGGGAGGAACATTCCTAGTCAGATCTAGATGAGGAAGGGAAATTTGCCAGATCATTTATGTATACCAGACCTGGGAGTGAAAATTTCCTAAATGGGACCAAAAATTGGGTGAGAATCCAAATGTGTAATTGGGGATCCCAGAAATGGTGCTAGCTCATAGCCATCGCAATCAACAAGAAACCTTGTCCAATCAGGAGCTGCAGTCCTTTATATGCTTGACATAGGGTCAGAATGAGTCAAGATGGTGGAAAATACTTATATGTTTATTGTCATTTGGACGACTTAGCCTAAGTGATTCCATTTTGCAGTTCACAACATCAAACAATATATTTCTAAATACATGCATGCCTTGTTTTATTTTGCTTCACTTTACCATATTAGCATGTGCTCATATCATGTCTCTGTGTCAGATTTTGGTAACTCTCACAATTTTAGAAACTTTTTCATTATTATTATATCCGTTATGGTGATCTGTGATCAATGATCACAGTTGTTAATATTGTAGTTGTTGCGGCGGGGAGGGGGCAGGTGTAGCGGCAAGTACCCCAAGCATCCTCAGGGTTGCTTCCACCACAGGTTCTTGGATCTGCTTTGTTAAAGGAAAGCAACTCAAAATGGGTTAACAAGCTTACTTTAATCAGTCAGACATATATCGTTTACCTTGTTCAGGGGAAAAGATCAGCACCCCGAACTTCAAAATATACAGACAGAATTATCAAGACAGAAACAGATCAAGTAGACAGATTTCCAAACTGTCCAATCATTACAACCATACCCAGTCAACATCTGGGTTGCCACATCTGGGTTTTTCAAAGCCGGGGGGGCTCTGGACAACGGCTTCCCAGAATTTCATCTGATTAAATCACAGAACACTTCTCAAAGTGAGCCCCCAAAACAAAGCCTCACATCAGGGCTTATATAGCCTTCTCCTGGCTCAGAGAATGTAACAACCTTATTGATCCACTGGCCAATCAAAAAGTATCTACTGAAAAATAAGCCTTCCACCCCAGGCTTCAGGTGCACTTTAGCCTAGGGGCAGGGAAGATCTTCCAAATTTGCATTCCCATTACAGCAGGGTAACAAACCAAGCCTAAATCAGATGGCAAACTTAATCAATAAATATTTTGTGCGTTCTGATTGCTCCTCTGACCTGCTGTTCCCCCATCTCTCTCTTTCTTTCCTCAGGCTATCAATATTGAGGCAAGACCCTCCACCAGCAAAACAATTACAACTTGCTAAAGGCTCAAATGATGGTTAGAATTTTAAAACTATAAAGTATATTTTTTGCCAAATTATTATTTTTATTTTTTAGTTTACATCATTCATTTCCACAAGATTTTGACTTACAAATTTTTTCCCCATTTTTCCCCTACCCACGACCCCAAAATAGCGATCCCATTGAATATCCCCTCCTCCAATCTGCTCTCTCCCATATCTTCTCCCATACCCCCTTCAACTTTTCCATTAGGGCATGGTGGATCTCTATGCCCCAGTGCCTATACATCTTATTTCTCAGTTACATGTAAAATAATAATATATATATATATTTTTAAACATTTGATTTTAAACCTTTGAATTCCATATTCTTTCCCTACCTCCCTCAATACCCACCCTTACTGGGAAGATAGGCAATTCAATATAAGTTGTACATGTGTAGCTATGCAAAACATTTCCATAATGAATATATTGTGAAAGGCTGACTATATTTCCTTCCATCCCATCCCATCACCAACTTGTTCTATTCTCTATTTGATCCTGTCCCTTTTAAAAAGTGGATGATTCCAACTTCCCCCCCCCCCCCAGTCTGTCCTCCCTTCCATTATCCTCCCTCTCATCTCCTTCCCCCCTACTCTCCTGTAGGGTGAGATACCCTATTTAGTGTGTATGTCATTCCCTCTCTAAGCCAAATTCAGTTAGTATAAAGTTGACTCATTCCATTTTGCCTTCCTGTTCTTCCCCTACATGGTAACAGTTTTCCCTTGCCTCTTCTATATGAGATAATTTACCCCATTCTATCTCTTCCCATCTCTTCTCATTATATTCCCCTCTCACCTCTTAATTTCACCTTTTAAGTATCATCCCTTCCTATTCAACTGGTCCTGTACCCTCTGTCTATGTATACCTGTACACATATATACACACACTCACATATATATTCATACGCCCATATACCCTCCTATATAGACACACACACACACACATATATATATATATATATATATATATAATATACACACACACATTTCTATTCCCTTCAAATATTCTCATAATGAGAAAAGTTCCATAAGTTACAATTATCATTTTTCCCTGTATGAATGTAAGTAGTTCAACTTAGATAAGTTAATTATGATTTCTTTTCCCTGTTTACCTTCTCATGCTTCTCTTGCTTCTTGTATCTGAATGTCAAATTTTCTATTCAACTATGGTTTTTTCATCAAGAATGCTTGAAAGTCCTCTATTCCACTGAATGACCATATTTTCCCCTGAAACATGTTTTTGCTGGGTAGGTGATTCTTGGTTTTAATCCCAGCTCCTTTGAACTCCAGAATATCATATTCCAAGCCCTTTGATCCCTTAGTGTAGAAGCTGCCAGATCCTGTGTTATCCTGATTGTGTTTCCATAGTATTCAAATTGTTTCTTCCTGGCTGCTTGTAATATTTTCTCCTTGATCAGGGAACTCAGGAACCTGGCTATAATATTCCTAGGAGTTTTCTTTTTGGGATCTTTTTCAGGAGGTGATCAGTGGATTCTTTCAACATCTGTTTTGCCCTCTAGGTCTAAAACATCAGGGCAATTTTCCTTGAGAATTTCTTGGAGGATAATTTCTAGGTTCTTTCTTTGATCATGGCTTTCAGGTATTCCAATAATTTTTAAATTATCTCTCTTGGATCTCTTTTCCATGTCAGTGGTTTTTTCAATGAGATATTTCTCATTGCCTTCTATTTTTTCATTTGTTTGGATCTATTTAATAGTATCTTGATTTCTCATAAAGTCACTAGCTTCCATTTGCTCCAATCTAATTCTGAAGAAATTATTCTCTTCAGTGAACTTTTGAGATTCTTTTTCCATCTGGCAAATTTGGCTTTTTAAGGCATTCTTCTGCTCATTGGCTTTTTGAGCCTCTTTTGCCATTTGAGTTAGTCTATTTTTTAAGGTGTTATTTTGTTCAATCAGGTTGTTGACTCTCATTTTATAATTTTCTTGCATCCTTCTCATTTCTCTTCCCAGTTTTTCCTCCACTTCTCTTATTTGGTTTTAAAAATCTTTCTTAAGCTCCTTTATGGCCTGTAAGCAGCTTATTCTTTTCTTGGAAGCTTCTGGTGCAGGAGTTCTGACTTTGCTGTCTTCCTTCTGTTCCTTGCTTTGATCCTTTTTATCCCCCCAAAAGGAATTCAAAGTTGGCTTGCTCTGCTTGCTTTGCTTCTCTTGTTTGCTCATGTTGCCACTCAATTACTTGACTTTTGAGCTTTTTGCCACAGTAGAACTCTGCTACCAGAGTGGGGAACTTTCGTCCCAAATGCTGGGGTTTTCTCAGCTGCTGGAGCTATTAGTTGGGTGCCTTCTCTGAAGCCTCCCCACTCTCTGGCAAACTGGTCACGCACCCTAGGACCTCCACCCTAGACTGCAATCCAGATCCAAGCAGGTTAAAGCAAGAGTGATTATCTTTCAGATTGATCACTTGGTGCCCCTACAATCTGCAGGCCAGGAGCTCTGAAACTGCCATGTGGCAGTGGCTGCACGGCTGCCACACCTCAACTGCTTCTCCCTCAAGGGGGTAAAGGCCTGACCACACTCCTGAACTCCCAGTTCACAAAGTCCACACTGCACTGATCTCTCACTTTGTCCTTAGCCTCTATGGGTTGATAATTCTGCTGCTGGTGATCTGAAGTCCCTCCAACCAGCAGCTGGTCAGGTCCTCCCTGAGACTAAAACCTCTGGCTCCCACGGGCCTGGGCTCGGCTCCCAGAGCGCTGCACTGGCCGCTTGCTGCTGGCCTGCCGGGCTGTCCTCAGCGGGAGGTTAGCTTCTCTGTGTCATTTTGTGGGTTCTGTAGCTCCAAAGTTTGTTCACAGTCACCTTTTTCATTAATTGGAGGAGGTGGCAGCAGGAGCCCAGTGGAAGTCCCATTTCTACCCTGCCATCTTGACTCCTTATAAAGTATTTTTAAATTAAGGTATGTACATTATTTTTTAAAGACATAATGCAGGGGCAGCCAGGTAGCACAGCAAGTAAGAGCACTGGCTCCAGTGTCAGGATGACCTCGGGATTGAATCCGGGCTCAGACACTTAGCACCCACCCAGAAACACCTGGCCGTGTGACCTTGAGCAATTTACTTAACCCCAATTGCTTAGGGGCAGCCAGGTGGCTCAGCGAGTAAGAGCACCAGCTCCAGTGTCAGGATGACCTGGAGATCAAATCTGGGCTCAGATACTTAGCACCACACCCAGAAATAACTGGCTGTGTAACCTTGAGCAAGTTACTTAACCCCGATTGCTTATTAAAAAAAAAGACATAATGCAATCGCACACTTAATGGACTACGGTAAAGTATAAACATAACTTTTTTATGTAGTAGGAAATCAAAAGCTTCATGTGACTCATTTTATTGTGATATTCACTTCATGGTAGTGGTCTGGAGCTGAACCCATAATATCTCTGAGGTATGTCTATATCATAATTATCACGGGCAATTTGCAAGTGATAACCCAAAGGATAGAGTGTGGGTCCTTGAGTAGCCTGTATAGCTGCTAGACCTTGCCTAGGTCATGTTAGTCTATAATTGTCCTTAGGGGTTGACACCTGGTGCAGCTACTAAGGGGGTGGGGAGACAGAGTGAAGGCATGTTAAAGGGAAGTTAGTATGAACATGTGCTTTATTATTATGTGTCAGGGAGTAGTTATGTTGGAAAGGATTCTATGATTGGGTATGGGTAGGAGGGTGGGATGTGGCCCATCTTACCACCCATATATTGGTTAATTACTCTAAGACAGATGAACACAGCACACAGGATGGCTGCTAGCAAAGGTTCCCTTGATCTGGTCAGGCAGAAAAGACACTAAGACAGCTTCAAAGAGATTAATAATCTTACTTTATTCTAGTCTAGTTGCTGGTAATGGGAGCACAATTCCTACAGCCCTAATCACCCTTCTCACAGGGGCCAATGAGAAGGGTGGGGCAACAACTTCTATATCTTGATGGTGTCAATTGAGACAGGCACAGCTTTTGCGGTCCTGTAAATCCCCTCAAGCCTCAGTGGGGGCTGGTTGAGGCAAACACAGATTCCGCCCAAGCCTTGATGGGGGCCAATCAAGGCGCACACAATATTTCAGCCTAAGCATTCAACCCTAAGGATTTCCCACTCACTACCCAGTGCCCATATACTTTATAGGGTAACAGATGAAGAACACATATTGCCAGCAATAGCCTCACAAGTTTACATCATCTCATCCCTGTTTCTCACTGTGCAGTTACAGTGGATGTTTATAATGTAAACACAAATGTTTATATTATTTGTTATTATATAATGCTGCACACGCATGGTGGAAATGTTTTGAACCATAATCCTGAGAACTCATATCTAATACCTGGGAACAAGAGATTGTTGTGGCCATGGATTCTGGGAAACTAAACTCTAAGAAATAATAGCAAAAATCCTCTTTATACACACTAAAATCCACCTTACTTACAATTACCTACTCCTGTCAAGCTGCAGTAACTGGGGGTCATTCATGTGATGGTCTCCACTTTGGATAGGCAAGATGGAGTAGTAGACAAAGGAAGAGAAGTCCTGCCTCTGACACATACAGATTGTGAGATCAGGGGAAAGTAATCTTAGTGCCTTAGGTAATTATTTAAGACTTCAAGTTGCAGATGAGTTTCTGGTCTGCACTGGAGAGAGGAATCACCATTCTTGGAGTGTCCTACATCTATGACATGATAAATTCTAGCTTATACATCTCCCAGTGGATTGTCATTTGTCCTTTATCTCCAGATTCTGATCTCTTCTTTGCTTTTAAGTAGTAGGTGTGCTCACCAAGAAGTCTTTCTCTGAAAATACACATCATCTACTCCAGAGACCAGCTCTACTCTAAAGTGCTGTAGCTGGGTAGAATAATAGACTCTTGTTTTCCTTCTGAAAGTGAAATGAAAGTATAGCCTTTTACCCGGGTGTCTTCAGAGCAAAGATACCTTTTGTTACCTTTTCCTTTCTCTGCCTAGATGCCTTCTCTTGTTTGCCACCTTCCACACGGAATCTAAGTATTTTTTAGGAAACCTGAAATATGCTCTCTTCACCCCTTCCTCTACCTCCTTATATGAACACAGGCTGAGAGTTGTCAGGGGCCTGAAAAAACATTTAGTCAAAACCAGCTCATTTTACTAACAAGGAGGCTGAAGAGCAGAGATCACGTGATATGATCAGGGTCACATAGATGGTAAGTGGCAGAACTGGATTCCCACCTGCTGAAATCCTTCCCTTATTTGTAGGCCTAGTTCAAATAATTTATTGACCACCAGCTAGAATGAATTCAGATTTATCACAGCATTTTGTTTATATCTATGTAGTTATATTATAATTTGCATTATGCTTAATTTTTCTTTATCTCATATAATTTTCTAGATTGAAAACTCTTTGAGGGAGGGTCCCCTCAGCCAGAATCCAGGACTTTGCATTTGGTAGATGCTTAATAAAAGCTCATTAAACTTATTTTTAGCATCTAGGGCCCACTTTTACATGTGGGTCCCCAAAATGTTGCCCCAGGTTTAAGGCATATTTGGAGTATGGACCAATGTCCTCTCAAAATTATAGTTCACTGGGGGCAGCTAGGTGGCACAGTGAATAGAGCACTGGCCCTGGAGTCAGGAGGACCTGGGTTCAAATCCAGCCTCAGACATTTAACACAAATACTAGCCCTGTGACCTTGGGCAAGTCACAACCCCAATTGCCTTCCAAAAAGCAAAAAGCAAAAAAAAATATAGTTTACCTACCTCCACTGATACATACATATACATACACACATATGTGTATGCACACACACATATATATATATTATATATAAAATGAGCCAATTAGAGGACTCATTAGTTCAAAACTAACAACATTTAACTAAACAGGAAAGTAATGTAAATAACAAGGGAAATTTCCCTCTCCCTTTTACCCCATTCTCTGGGAGTAAACTCTCCAGGGCTTTAGTTAGGAATTTGGCATAATATTGTCATCTCCAAATATGAAGGTAATATGAAAGTATTGGATGTGGAGCCAGAGGACCTGGGTTCAAATCCATTGCTTCCTTTGGGATGGTGTGTGACCTCAAGAATTCTTTTAATCTTTCTGAGCCTCAGTTTGTTTCCTCTGTAAAATGAGGGAACTAGAAAAAAAATGAGAGAATTGGACCAATTCTTTCAGCTCTGAATCTATGATCCTATGAAGGGTTCTGTGGATAAATACCATTAAATCCTTATTAAACATCACTACGTATTTATGTCCTTAGGACGATGTACAATGAGCCGTACACTCAGTCCTAGATGAAAATAACTTTTTGAGTTAACATTTCATCAAAACTTCCCATTGCAGAACATTCAAGAGGACATCTAGTTCTGAAATGGTTACTAAAGTGAGATGAAAAGTCAAAGGAAAATGTAAGAAAAATGGGCTGTGAAGCCTGACCTTTTCTTAGATATTATAAGAAATTTCAACTATTTCTTGTGGCCCTGAACTTTAAACTGGGAATGTGAATTCCGATGAAAGTTTGTCATATATTTGAAAGTATGTATTTAAAGAAGAGGGGAAATGAAGTAATAGTAAGATCTTTTGCTTATTTTTTCCCCCTAGAATTCCCCAGTAGTTTTTCCAACTCAATTTCTTTCCAAGTCAATTGACCTCCTATTATATGTATTAAAAATACATATAAATGTTTTATTGATGCTTTACAAATATTGAGGTCATATTTCCCTCTCCCCCATGGTCTTTATAGAACTCTTGAAAGTCTAGCACAGGGGTGGGGAACCTGCAGCCTCGAGGCCACACGTGACCCTCTAGGTCTTCAAATGTGGCCCTTTGACTGAATCCAAACTTCACAGAACAAATCCCCTTAATAAAAGAATTTGTTCTGTAAAACTTGGACTCAGTCAAAAGACCACACCTAAGGACTTAAAAGGCCATATGTGGCTTCAAGGTCACAGGTTCCTGACCCCTGGCTAGCACCATGACTATCCAGAGACTTGAGGTTGACCTTCACCAATCCCTGTTCTTTACCTTCCCCCGACTTTGCCCTGGGATCATTACTCTGGGCTTGCCTGTTTCTTCAACAGGTGAACTAGGGTTCCAATGTGTCAATTCAACCCCTGCCCTCAGATTCCTGAGGAACAGTTCTATTTTTGGCTTAAATCTAAGAGATCTTCCAGCAGGGAGCAAGTGAGGAAAAAGCAGTTAAAAAGTATTCATGAATCAGTTTATGGAACAGGAAATTTTATTCCCACATACAGAAAAGGGGATAGAAAACCAACGAATGCTGATAGTCTGTTGCGAAGCTGATAGCCAGGTCTCATTATAACATTTGCAATGGGACTGCTCATTATCTGTTTTACTTTTATATGATCATGAAGCCATTCTATATTAATTCCCTTTTCTTCTCTCTTCATCACATGGCATCCGTATTCTTTCTGCACAATTGTCTTACAGGAAGAGGTAGTTTTTACTCCTTACCAAGGCTAATTTTTCTACCTGCACAAGTGATCCCATTCCATTCTACCTCTTGATGGCCCCTTCTGTCATCCTTACTTCTCTGTCACTTATCTTTAATCTCTCCCTGTCCACTGGCTCCTTTCTTGTTGCCTGTGTCTCCCCCAGTCACCTCACCTGATTTTCCCAAACATCCCAATTATCATTCTGTCTCTTCTGCCCTTTGTGGCTAAACTCCTTGAAAAGGCCACCTACAATAAATAGGTGCTTCTACTTTCTCTCCTTTCACTCTCTTCTTAGCACTTTACAATCTGACTCCTTCCCTTGTCCTCCTTCCACTTCCTTTCCTCTCACTCTTCTCTTCACTCTCTATAGTCTGGCTTTCAGCTTTAGCATTCAACCAAAACCACTCTCCAGAGTCACTCATGATCTCTTCAGTGCCAAATTGAATTGTAAGGTGGGATGGTGTGTTATGGGTGTGTTCTGTTTCTATCCACGTAGATTATGTATGCTCACACAGGTCTGTCTAGAGGTAGCTTGAAGGGAAGTAAGAAGAGAGATCTCTAATTGCGAGAGGAGCTCCATGACCCTTTCACTAAGGGAGACTTTGATTCCTTCCAGGAGGGGAAGCAGGAAATTGGGGCCAGAGATGGACCACTCTCATCTCCTCAGAGAGATGGGGGTACTGGGCTAGAATTATATCTATCTGTTCCCTTAAATATTGTTAGTTGAGGGGAAGTAATTTTTGGGTTCAATCTCAACTCCTGATTATTATTGTTTAATGGGGAAAGAGTGTACCAAGCAACATGTAGTATACCAAAGCTTGGCTCCCTTTCCACCAGATGCCAGTTCCATAAATAGCAAATAGCAAAGAGACTCATTTCTCCAAGTCCATAGGAAAGAAGAAATCAGAGAAACTAAACATAGGGGAATATGTACCAGGTAATATAGAACTCTCCTATCGGGAGACACATAACTTAGATCAATTAAGAGAGTCCCAGATCTCACCCAAAGGGGAAATTCCCCAAAGTCTCTCATGTAACAAGCTGGAGATGGGGATATGATATAGCCTATTTCTATACATGCCAACTTCCCGGAGTCTTTCTCTTCCTTCATGGACCTAATGAGAGGTTGGAAGCCAGAAGAGCCCAGATCTCTCTTTTCACTCTCACCAACTCCTTCAGTCCCCTTTGAGGCATGAGTCATTGAGTATTCAATCTCCACTAATGAGTACAGAGTCCCACACAATTGGTCCTTTGATCCTTATGTAACAGTCTTTTGTCAGTCTTCATTCTTATTGATCTCTCGGCAGTCTTTGACACTATCTATCACCATTTCCTTGATACTGTTTTCTCACTGGTTTTCATGACACTGCTCTCTCTTGGCTCTCCTATCTTTCTGACGGCTACTTCATTGTCTCCTTTGCAAGACCTTCGTCCATATCATGTCTGCTCTGTCCTGGGCCCTTTTCTCTTATTCCTTTATGCACTGATTCCATCAACTCCCATGATTTCAAAGATTATCTCTATACAGATGATGCCTAGATTTACTTGTCCAGCCTCACATCTCCAACTGCTTATTAGACATCTCGAAAAAGATGTCCTGCAGACAACCTAAATTCAAAATTTCCAAAACCAAATGCATTTTTTCTGCCAAACACTCACCTTTTCCAAACCTCCCTATCTATACCTCTGCCCTCCCTGTTGCCCACGCTTTCAATCTAGGTATCTTAACTCCTCATCTTCTGATTCCTGGCATTTCCATCATTTCTCCTATGTGTCCCCTTCTCTCTTCTGACACTAATCACTCTGGTACAGGCCATCATCATCTCATTCCTAGACTATTTTAATAGCCAGCTGATTGGTTTCAATTAGTTCTTCTGAATCAGATAAGTGGAGTTCAGTTGAAGTTTACAGTTGGGATTATGAATAGTTTATGAAAAGATAAAGTTCTATTAGCTCTCTTCTCACCTAAAAATTTATGAAGATGTTTTCCTCAACACAGTAGGTATTGATAAATGTTTGTCAAATTTAACTAGATTGTATTTAAATTGCGGTGGATTATCTTCTTTTCTTACTATTGTACCTTTCCCCAGGATTTTGTCTCTATCCCTAAAGCAGTTTGGACATCTGAAGAAGCACTCTAGAATGAAGATGAAAAAATATAGAAATACAGTTTGCACAACAGAAGTTCAAATATGTAAAGAAATTTCAGCATGTAACTTACAACCAAATGTCCATTGTTTCCTAGTTTGGCCTACTAATTGTACTAGGGGCAGTGACTGGCTAGTCATTCCTCAATATGGCATGATACTTATTTTTAACTAAACAGAAATTGATGTTGTCAAGCATGCACTTTCTGAACAGCTCTCAGGACTAGGTTAAATCACTAAATAGTACAAAGAATTGCAAACACACCTTTGTGTCAATGTTATTCTTTCTTAATTGCTTCTAAACATTGCTTGGGATTTGAACCATATAATACAAAAGGATTAGCTGTATTGAGTGGTCATTATTTTGAGAGTGAGTAGGGATTTTCAATGGAAAAAAAGTGGCAAAGTTTTTTTTTTTTATTTCAGTTGCAGATTGTTAAGCCATCAGAACTTCAGACAGTATCAGAAAAAGGACTCGTTTGTTTGCTTGTTCATTTCTTTGGTTCTACTTTTCTAAAATGTACAGAGTAATGTTTAGGATTTTAGGTATGATTTCATTCCTTGTTTTACATATCAATTAATTTACTTCTATTCATGTTTTGCTTATAATTTAAATATTTAAAAACAGCTTCAGAGTTTAAATATATTTGTGTATGCATACATATGTGTAAATATGTGCATAAACATAGATATTGCTCACTGTTTCTGGCTTTTTACATGCAACACAGTTAGTGTCAGTAATCAGCCTTGGGCTGCTGTAAATCAGGGTGCTCTTGTTCTTTGTTCAACTGGATCTTGAAAGCTGAACTGCTGTTGTCCTAGACAGATTGCCTTTCATGTGAACAATATAAGAAGGAATGCTGGACTTCCCTCATATTCATGTATGCCTTGTAATGTTTGTTTTTAATTATATTGTTACTAAACCTAACCCCTCACAAGGACAGGCCAGATCTTTGTTTCTGGCACTCAGACTGTAGTGGCTCTCTCAAGCATTAATGATCTTTACAAGTATGCTAAAAATTAGAAAACAAGGCTTCTCTTCTCTCCTTCTTGTGCCCACTCACCCCTCCTCCACCACTCTTTGTCCTTTTAAAGGATTTCAATGAAGGCAACAGCATATAGTAGACAGAGCACTGGACCTAAAATTAAGAAGCCTTGAGTTCAAATTCTGCCTTTGACACTTACTAGCCAGGTTCACTGTGGGCAAGGCAGTCTATGTATCAGTTTATTCATCCTAAAAAGAAGATAATTTTATCTGTAGTAATTACCTCCCTGCATTCTTATGAGGTTAAAATGAGATAATGTATGGAAGTGCTTTGCAAACTTTAAAAGTACCAAATAAATGTGAGTTATTTTTATTATTTACTGTATTGTTTCTCAATCTTAAATAGGTTTTATCTATTGACTTTAGCATGCACGTTTGTGCATATAAACACACACACATATACAGCTATTCTTTTAATCCGTTTTGACCAGTATACTTCATTTAGGTCCATTCTAACAAAAATGAGTTAATTTTCATTTGCTTTTTTTCAACTAGAATTTCTTAAAATTTGTATGTATTTTACATGCCTTCCTCAATGACTTGATTGAGAAGAGGCTTTATTTTGATTTAAATGAAGCTATATTGTCAGGATTATCAACCAGTATCCCTTTATTAAGAATATGTAATATGGAGAGAGGAATAAGAACATTTTAGATTATATATGCTTATATGTATATTTACATGCATACACACATATGTGTATGTGTATATATGTAATTTTAGGGGAATCCAAATACCTGATGGCTTTATCAATTTTCCTGTCATTTGCAAAAGCATAACTAAAACAGAAGTTGGTTCAATTGCAAACACATATGTAACAAACACATTTTGCTAGGGTCTATCATTAAGAATTAAAAGCATAGGGGAGGCCAGGTAGCACAGCAAGTAAGAGCACCAGCCCCAGTGTCAGGATGATTTGAGGATTGAATCCGGGCTCAGTCACTTAGCACCCACCCAGAAACACCTGGCCGTGTACCCTTGAGCAAGTTACTTAACCCCAATTGCTTAGGGGAGGCCAGGTGTCTCAGCGAGTAAGAGCACTGGCTCCAGTGTCGGGATGACCTGGAGATCAAATCTGGGCTCAGATACTCAGCACCACACCCAGAAATAACTGGCCATGTTATCTTGAGCAAGTTACTTAACCCCGATTGCTTAAAAAAAAAAAAAGAATTAAAAGCATACTAAACTTCTATGAGACAAATATGGTCCCATTCCACAAACCAGGGAAAGATGAATAAGAGAAGGAAGACACAGACAAAATTTACTAGTGAATATTGATGGTACAATGCTAAATAAAATGTCAACAAAACAACTAGTTAATTTCTGAGGCTGGATTTGAACTCAGGTTTTCCTGACTCCAGGGTCACGGCACCACCCAGGTGCCTCCTGAATTTACAATCTGTCCCAATTCTTTGTCACTTATTGTGTACTGCTTTTTATTCTAACTTCTCTTTATACTGTAATTCTTATCTCTACAACTAAGCTGTTAGCTCCTGGACAGCAGGGACTATGACCTCTGCTGCTCTGTATTCTCCCTTAGTGCTTCATACAGTGGCTTCTTCCTAGTAAGAGCTAAATAAATGCCTACTGATTATGGGGTATTGGGACCAGAACTGAGATTTCATTGGTTTAGGAACTCCTGCACCAGGAAATCCCCTCTATCAATGCAACTGGTCGCCTTGGGTGCACCGCAATGAGAGGTGATATAATGTACCCAGGGTCCCATCATCAGTATGTGTAAGAGATGGATCTCGAAGCCAGGTCTTCCTGACTTCAGCAACTGACACCTAGGAAAGACCTGAGTTAAAGAAGGTCAAGATCTCCCATTGCATGCAGGGCCATCACCACTGGACTCCCATGACTCTGGAGGAGAGAGAGGCTGATGGCTATGCACAGCTCTGCCTCACTTAAATCCAATGCACCTTCACGTCAAGATATCACCTTCCTGATGTCCTTGGTCGTCCTTGAGAACAAAGAACAAAGAAGAACAATCAACAAGAAGATTATAGCAGAGTACATTAAAATCATTCACTACGACAAGGGTAGTAGATCTCTGCCAAAATTCCAGGAATTGTTGAACTCTTGTCGTTGTTTGTCCCTCAGTTTAGAGAAGGACCAATAACATCACAGGTACCGTCTTGACGTGGGCATGAATTGGATTTAAGTAAGGCGGAGTTGCATAAAGTTGTCAGTCTCACTTTCTCTTCTTGAGTCACTGAAGTCCAAAGGCAAGAAACAAATAAACACAGGCAATGGCCCAGGATACAGTGGATGACCTGGTGTCTTTGAATTCTGATCGAGCTCTGAGTGCTCCACGACACCTGTTTCAACTGTCTTCACGGCAATTGGAACAAATTATTCTCATTTATCCATTTTGACAAAGAAAGTTTTTGCATGCTTGGGGTAAACACCCCGCTAATTCATCAACAGGTTTGAGGCCTGTTGTTACCCTAACCCTAGTGTAGCCTTTCTACCAAGACAGTTTACTGGGGTGTGGCCATTGAGTATGCTACAGCTTCTTGGAGTTATAGGTGAGAGTTGGGTGAAGGTGGACACCAAAGGTGGATAAGCAGGCCTGAAAAGGGCTCAGCAAGGCCTCACACCAGAGGGGCTAGTCCTCCTGAACACCCCACCCAGCCCAACCATAGAACGATAACAAATATAATAAATCATATTAATAAGAAAAGTTATATGATTATATCAAGAGATATAGAAAAGGTCTTTGACACAATTTAGCATTTGTTTATGTTAATAGCACTAAAAATGTTAGAGTAAAAAAGGCCTTTCTGCCATATAATCAGAAGTATCTAACAAAAATAAGAAGCAGCATTATTTGCCGTGGAGAAACATTAGAAACTTTTTCAGGAGGATCAGGAATAAAGCAAGGAAACTCATTGTCTCCTCTGTTATTTGGTATAGTACTAGAAATAATAGCTATAGTAATAAGATAATAAAAATAAATTTTGGGAATTAGCAGAGGCTGAGGCATGGAAATTGTCTTTATTTGCAGATGCTATAATGGCTTGCTTAAAAAATCCCAGAGGATGAAAAAAATTAATCAATATAATTAATAATGTCAGTAAAGTAGAGGGATACGAAACAAATCCAAAAAAGCACTAGTATTAAATATTTGATAATTAGCACACAATAAATATAACCACAAAACAGTATTAATACAATGGCCAATATTAGCAATGTACTGTTGAAATGAAAAGAATAAATCCTTCATTACTGTTAATGTTTCCCTCCTTCCCCCAGAAATATTCTTTATAAGAGATTTGTTTGGATGGCTTTACAGAATACATCTGCTGGGTCAAAATTAAATGTGTCAATAATTTTAAAAAATACTTAAAGGATATTTAAAAATTAAAAGAGTACTTCAGTACTGTTAAGACCTTTGCAATTAATTTCACTCACCTCTCAACTATTTGAGTTAAGGCAACAGAATCATAAGTAAAAGTGATACTGCAAAAATCATTTAAATTAGACTTGGAACACAAGACTTTTGGTACATTTGTCTTCCTATTTATAATTGAATTAAAATGAATTTTAATTTTCTAAGCACAGACTGTTGAAAGAAGGGAAAAGTAGCTCAGAAATTTGCTCAGTATTGGGGGTCTAATCTATAATGAAATTTAAGTCATCTATGGAAAGAAATAAGATTTTGAAATTTTGGTGACTTTGAAATAAAACTTGAAAAATCAAGTTACAAATAAAACTCTTTGGTTTTTTTCCCCCTTTATGTTCTAGTGGTGCTTTAAACAAATTATTTCTGTCATGTCCCAATAAGTAATCCTTTCCCAATAGAATCTTCCTAGTAAAAAGGAAGTACAGTCACAAAACAAACAATCTGTCAAATCAGATTGACACACTGATCTCATCTAACAAACAAATGCTTCATCCTGCTCTTATAGAATATCTGCCACATGCTGACTCATCAAACATCTGAATTTATTATAGGTTACTGAATTGATTGGACTTCTACTGTCTTTCTTCCCTTAATACTGGTGTATTTATTGTGTATGTTGTTTTCTCATTTCTGCTAATTTTGTACTTCATCAGTTCATAAAAGTCTTTCCAAACTTTTCTGAATTCTTAATGTCTTGTGGCACAAAACTTTTACATTCCATTAGTTAATAAACCAGCTTGCTCCATTATTACCTTAATCTCCTTTTCTTACAGATTTCTCCTGCCAGCATATTACTTGCCAATCAGTTTCTTGGTATCATTTGTACACACTAAGGTAACCTAGAGTGGTCTTAGCTTCCTGGCCACATTTTCCTTTAGTCACCATGTTGACTTAAATCCAATTGACCAAACATTTATTAAGCACTTTGTATAACTAGGTATTGGGAATACTAAGATAACAGCAAAACAGTCCCTGTCCTTATGGGTCATCCTACTCAGGAGCCATTTTGACTAAATTTTGATTTTTTTTGACTTTCCTCCTTGTAAGTGTAACTGCATTTTCTACTTCCTGAATTCCATGATTAACAATTTAACAGTTTTATCATGCCTTCTAGTTAATATCTCCCCCACCCTTCCTGAGGAATCTAAACATAAGCTATATTCCAGAGCTATTACATATTCCAGAAATATGGTTGTTGTTTTTTTCTATTTGAAATAATGACTGGTCAATTGTTTTGGGAACAACAGCTTTGTAAGATGGCAGGTGAGATTAACAGTTCACCTGGGCTACTTATTTTCAAGTTTTGGAGTCAGTTGTATAGGAAGTGGAAGGTGAAGCTGGTAATATGATTTCATCAATGTGGGGAACTCCCAGTGTTTTAAGTTCCCCCTACCTGTGCAGATCATCCAATTCTTCTGTAACTTAGAGTCTTAGAGAGTTACTTGAGGCAATGAGAAGTTGATTAAGTGACTTGTCTAAGATCAGACTGCGTGTGTGTCTGTGTCATGATTTAAACCCAAGTGTTCCTAATGCCAACTCCAGCCATCTATTCACTATGCCACAATGACTTTCAGAATCCTTAAAAAATGCTCAAAATTCATAATGCTTAAAATATAGTGGATTTATGGAAAACACAAGCAATTTGATATTGTCATAATTAGATATTATCATAAAGAGAGCAAATTCAGGGAACTTTTTTGCCATGTTATGTTGATTTGCCACCATTTAACCTCTGCCTGCAGGGAAATAGATCCATGATCTCCATGTCATAAGATACCAGTGACTTCTGGTTTTGTTCCTCAATTGCAACCAAAACACTTCAGAAAGCATAGCATAGATGGCCATTTTTGTAGTAATTATTGTTCAATATTGATTGTGCCCATGAATGTCTAATGTCTTGGCCCCCTTACTTGCTTTCATGCATATTTCTTGACTTCATTCATTCATTTGTTTGTTCATTCATTCACTCCCTCACAAGATATAACTATTTTGTATACAACACCAAACAAGGCACAATCTGGTATAAAAGACATAGAAGAAAGTGTCCCTGCTTTTTGAAAAATAGATATGATATAAAGTAGACAGACGAGATATGAAGTGACTAGCAAATGATTATAAAGCAATAAATATTTTAAAAAATACTTTACATTTTTATACCACAATCACTTCTCAATACTGACAATATTACAAAACACTCCATTGTTTTAAAAAAACACACACACCACCAACAGGGAAGCAAAACAGTCCAATACAGTAACTTCAGCTGAAAGCATATATAAGATTACATACCTGTAGTCTATCACCACCTGTCTACCAGCAGAAAGACTGTATTATTGAGGCCTCTAGAGCCGATACTGAGACAAAGTATGTTTGGACAAATTATGGGTCTAAGGGCTCTTGGTTAAAGCCCATAGAAGGAGATAACGTCTACCAATGCCTTTGCTTGAATGCATTTGACAAAAAGACTCAAAGATTGGTAGAGGATTTTAGAACTTCAGGGAATTAATTAATTTGTATTTCATTTTTAGTAACTGTAACTTTAATGAATAAATTACCTCTTAAATCAGAAGTGAATTGCCAGAGTATCTAGCTATCCTAAAAGTCAGATGGTTTTTTTCATCCTGTAAGAATGGGTTGTATTGTAGCTTGACCTAAAAAGGGTTATTTGACATTTAATCTCCCCCCACCTCCCCTTTGTCTCTCTCTCTCTCTCTCTCTCTCTCTCTCTTTCTCTCTCTTTCTCTCTCTCAGTCTCTGTCTCTCTTTCTCTCTCTGTCTCTATCTCTCTCAGTCTCTGTCTCTGTCTCTCTCTCTCTCTCTCTCTGTCTCTCTCTCCTCTCTTTCTCTCTCTGTCTCTCTCTCAGACTCTGTCTCTGTCTCTCACTCTCACTCTCTCTCTGTCTCTGTCTCTCTCTTCCTCTCTCTCTCTCTGTCTCTCTCTCTCTCTCTCTAAGTCTCTGTCTCTCTCTCTTTGTCTCTCTCTCAGTCTCTGTCTCTCTCCCTCTCTCTTTCTCTCTCCTTCTCTCTCTTTCTCTCTCTCTCTGTCTCTGTCTCTCTCCCTCTCTCTGTCTCTCTCTCAGACTCTGTCTCTGTCTCTCTGTCTCTGTCTCTCTCTCTCTCTTACTCTCTCTCTGTCTCTGTCTCTGTCTCTCTCCCCCTCTCTCTTTCTCTCTCTTTGAAGCTGTGGTCCACAAGTGGCAAATAAAGCATTGGGAAAAAAATTAAACCCCACAAATAAATAGAGAAGTTTATAGTTGTAGGGTAAAATAATAATGAATAGTGAGACTGAATCACTTTTCTTACAGCTACAGCATTCCTATTCCAATCTAGGGGTATAAATAAAGGCAAAGTATGATGCTACCCAGTTGGGGTCTTGGTGGAATACACACACACACATACACATATATAAAGTTATCTATGTACATATATACATATATATATATATATATTCCTTGTAAAAGTTTCTATTTATAAATTAGTTACTCCTAAAATAGAAATTATTTTCTTTCTGAATTCTAATATTCTTTTACCACAGTGACTTGTCTTAGCTCTAGAGAGTACATTTGTTTCAGTAGTTGTTTATTTAAGTCAACTGCATTTAGGCATGGTGGAGTGGAAAGGATATTGGATTTGGAGTAAAAGGCCTTGGTTTGAATGCTGGTTCTGTGATTTAGAAGCTATATGACTTTGGGTAAGTCACAGCTTCTCTGGTCCTCAGTTTTCTCATCTGCAAAATAAAGGATTTGGACTAGATGCACTCTTAGGTCCCTTCCAGCCATAAATCTGTGATCCTAAATATTCATTGAGTGTCCACTATGTACATGACAATTAGCTAGGTGGTCTGGATATATGCATGGACAGCTAGGTTGTGCAGTGGAGCAAGCACTGGGCTTGGAATCAGGAAGACTCATCTTTATAAGTTCAAATCTAGCATCAGATACTAGTTTTGTGACCCTGGACAAGTCACTTAATCCTGTTTGCCTCAGTTTTCTCATCCATAAAATGAACTGGAGAAGGAAATGGCAAGCCACTCCAGTATCTTTGCCAAGAAACCCCAAATGGGGTCATGGAGAGTTGGACATGACTGAAACGACTGAAGATTATTAGATGTATGCAATATGATAACATGCAACCTTTTTGGAAATAACAGGTTATTTGGAAAGAATATATACTTGTGAAGAAAATTAAATGAGAGTATGACAGCCATGAAGGAGCATGATAACAGCCGATACAGAGTTATCCCCAAAGTTAGGAAGACTTCTGTTCCAGTCCCACCTCTTATAAATATTGGCTGTATGACCCTGGGCAAGTGACTTAGCCTCTCAGTATTCTAGGCAATTCTCTAAGAATATAAGTTGCAAAGAAGTAACTGACTTGCATTGGCAGAGGAAGTTTCTTCCCCTGGAAGTTTTCAATGGCAATGAAGTCACAGAGTTCCAGTCCCTTTCCCTATAAGACAACAATTGAGGCTTCATAGGATTGAGGACTAGAATGGATCTTAGAAAATACCTCATCTAAGACTCTCGTTTTACAGAAGAGAAAGTTGGAGCTCACAGAGTGACTTGCCCAGCATCTTATGAGTTATTAGTCGCAAAGCTGAGATTCAAACCCAGGTCCTCAGACTCTGAATCCAGTGCTTTTCCCATCCTACCACAGGAGAGCATATGTGCAAATCTCACCAAATACTAGGCTTAGAACATAATGATGGCTTAATGAATGTTTATTGATGTGAATTTTTTAAATTGAGTATTTAATTGTCAGAGAGTGGAAAATACATTGATGCTTAGAGTCTCTGAAGAGGGAGAGGCTACAACAATCAGATTTGAACTTTAAGATGAGGTAGGATTTGTCATGTAGGACGGCTAGGTGGCATAATAGATAGAGCACTGGGCCTGGAGTCAGGAAGGCTCCTCTTCCCGAGCTCAAATCCAGCCTCAGACACTTACTAGCTGTGTGATCCTGGGCAAGTCATTTAACCCTGTTTGCCTCAGTTTCCTCCTCTGTAAAATGAGCTGGAGAAAGAAATGGCAAACCACTCCTGTATCTTTGACAAGAAACACAGTCAGGAAGAGTTGGTCATGATTGAAATGACTGAACAGCAACAACAACAAGGATTTCAATAGGCGGAAAAGCAGGAGGCAGACATTCCTGGTGCGAGAAATCTAAGCAAGTTTGGAGGTGCCAGGTAGTTGTATTGATTCAATTCACTTAAACTTTCATTAAATATTTACTATATGGCAGACCCTATACTAGACCAGCACTTCTTTTTATTAAAAATGAATCTTTTATTTATTTATTTTTAGTTTTCAAAATAAATTTCCAAAAAATTTTGAGTTACAGATTTTCTCGCTGTCTTTCTCCTACCCCCACCCCCAGACAGCAAGCCTACTGAATACCCCTGTCCCCAGTCTGGTCTCTCTCTTATCCTCCCACCATTACCCCCAACTTTCTAGTAGGGCAAGATGGATTTCTATACCCCAGTGCCTGTGTATCTTTTTCCCAGTTGAATGTAAAACACAATTTTAAAATTAACATTTGTTTTTAAAACTTTGATTTCCAGATTTTTCCCTTCTTCCCTCCTCACCTACGTCCCCTGGGAAGACAAGCAATTCAATATAGGTTGTACATGTGTAGTTATGCAAAACATTTCCATAGTAGTTATATTGTGAAAGACTAACTATATTTCCCTCCATCCTATCCCACCCCCTACTTATTCTATTTTCTACTTTGACCCTGTCTCTTTTCAAAAGTATTTGCTTCTAACTACCCTCTCTACCAATCTGCCCTCCCTTCTATTATCCCCTCTCTTATCCCCTTCCCCCCTACTTTCTTGGAGGATAAGATACCCAATTGGGTGTGTATGTTATTCCCCTCTTAAGTCAAATTAAATGAGAGTAAGGTTGACCCATTCCCTTTTACCTTCATGCCCCTCCCCTACACTGTAACAGTTTTCTCTTGCCTCTTTTATATGAGATAATTTACCCTATTCTATTTTTCCCTTTCTCCTTCTCCCATTATATCCCTCTCTTACCTCTGAATTTTCTTAAATTAAATTTCTTTTTTTGTGCTCTTTTTTTCCGGAGGGCAGTTGGGGTTAAGTGACTTGCCCAAGGTCACAGGATAGTTTATGTGTTAAGTGTCTGAGGCCGGATTTGAACTCAGGTCCTCCTGACTCCAGGGCCGGTGCTCTACTCACTGTGCCATCTAGCCACTCCTTTAAATTAAATTTTTAAAAAATTTTATTTTTTAGATATCATCCCTTCCTATTCAACTGATCCTGTGACCTCTGTCTACATATACATATACACATACTCACATATGTATATAATGTATATAATAACACATATTATATACAATACACCCTCCTCTACATACATATAGATGTATATATACATCCATATGTATACACACACATATCCCCTTCAACTATCCTCATACTGAGAAAAGTCTCATGAGTTACAATTATAGTTTTTCCATGTAGGAATGTAAATAGTTCAACTTTAATAAGTTCCTTATGATTTCTTTCCCCTGTTTACCTTCTCATGTTTTTCTTGCTTCTTGTAGTTGAAAGTCAAATTTTCTATTCATCTCTGTTTTTTTTCATAAAGAATACTTGAAAGTCCTCTATTTCATTGAATGACCATATTTTCCCCTGAAGGATTATACTCAATTTTGCTGGGTAGGTGATTCTTGATTTTAATCCTAGCTCCTTTGACCTCCTGAATATCATATTCCAAGCCCTTCAATCCCTTAATGTAGAAGCTGCTAGATCCTGTGTTATCCTGATTATGTTTCCACAATACTCAAATTGTTTCTTCCTGGTTGCTTGTAATATATTCTCCTTGACCTGGGAACTCTGGAATTTGTCTGTGATATTCCTAAGAGTTTTCTTTTTGGGAACTTTTTCAAGAGGTGATTGGTGAATTCTTTCAGTTTCTATTTTGCCCTCTGGTTCTAGAATATCAGGGCAATTTTCCTTGAGAATTTCTTGAAGGATGATTTCTAGGCTCTTTTTTTGATCATGGCTCTTAGGTAGTCCAATAATTTTTAAAATATCTCTCCTGGATCTATTTTCCAGGTCAGTGGTTTTTCCAGTGAGATATTTCACATTGCCTTCTATGTTTTTCATTTGGTTGGATCTTTTTAATAGTATCTTTATTTCTCATAAAGTCATTAGCTTCCATTTGCTCCATTCTAATTTTGAAGGAATTATTCTCTTCAGTGAGTTTTTGAAATTCCTTTTCAATCTGGGCAATTTGGCTTTTTACGGCATTCTTCTTCTCATTGGCTTTTTGGACCTCTTTTGCTATTTGAGTTAGTCTATTTTTAAGGTGTTTTTTTTTCTTTAGTATTTTTTTGGGTCTCCTTTAGAAGGCTGTTGACTCACTTTTCATGACTTTCTTTCATCATTCTCATTTCTCTTCCCAGTTTTTCCTCCACTTCTTTTACTTGATTTTCAGAATCCTTCTTGAGCTCCTCCGTGGCCTGTAAGAAGCTCATATTTTTCTTGGAAGCTTTTGATGCAGGAGTTCTGACTTTGTTCTCTTCTTCTGGTTCCATGTTTTGATCCTTTTTGTCCCCAGAAAAGGATTCTATGGTCTGATTGTGCTTCCTCTGCTTGCTCATCTTGCCCTTCAATTACTTGACTTGTGAGCTCTTTGCACAGTACAACTCTGCTTCCAGAGTGGAGAGAGCTGTGTCCCAAATTGCTGGGGTTTTTACAGATGTTGTCAGAGTATGAGGAGGGCACCCTCTCTGCAGATACCCCAAGATCTGGCACATTTGCCACATACGCCAGGACCACTTCCCAAGACCATGATCTGGATCAAAGCAGGTCAAAGCATGAGTGATTACCCTCTGAATGGTCTCTTGGTTCCCCTACAATCTATAGGCCAAGAGCTCCAGAGGCAGGCATACAGCAGCAGCTGCAGCCCCTATGTTTCTGCCCCTCTTGCCCTAGGGGCAGAGTCTGGACTGCACTCTTCCATCACTGAGTTCCAACAGAGTTCCCCACTGGCCTTTTACTTATTCTAGTGTTTATGGGTTGAGAAGTCTGGAAACCACCACAGCTGCTGTTGATTCACTCTCCTGAAGTCTGCTCTGGCCAGTCTGGGCCACTTGTCAGTGCCACCCTGGGTCTATGCCAGCACAGCTCACATGGGACTGTGCTCAACTCCCAGCTTGGTGTGATTGACCCTTCCCATTGGCCTCCCAGGATGCCTTCAGCTGGAGATTTTTTTCTCTCTGTCACTTTGTGGGTTCTGTAGCTCTAAAATTTGTTTAGAGTCATATTTTACAGGTATTAGAAGTGTTTGGTGTGGGAGCTCATGGAATTTCCTGCTTCTACTCCACCATCTTGGCTCCACCTCCCTAGACCAGCACTTCTTAAACTATAGGTCAAGACCCAGTATAGGGGAAAAGAGGTTCTGAATGGAAAAAGTTTAAGAAGCCCTGTACTAGACAATGGGGACACAAAGAGAAAAATAAAACAATTCCTGCCCTCAAGGATATTATATTCTAATATTTGTAAAGGTCTTAGCACAGTACCTTGCACATAAGTGCTATATAAATGTTAGCTATTATAATTATTACTATTTATTACTGGGGAGCAACATATACACAGACTACTGTTTTACAATGAAGGTAAAAATGGTATTTATCTGAAGAGAACAATGTGGATACACAGACACCTCACCATCCAACATAAATTCAGTAAAAGGAAATTTGAAAGAAGATGAAAGCAAGGCTAAGAATAATAGCTGAGTTCAAGACCATGACATGGTTCTGTCAAAGTCATGTGAAGAATGTGAAAGCTTTAGGAGTACCTGAGGCTGGTGAGCTCGAAATAAAGGAAGGGTCTTTATTTTTTAAAAGTTATATTAAAAGAAAAGAAGGCTCAATGAAGAGATAGGACCTTTGCTGGGAGTGGATGAGACAGTGATATCTGTAAAGAGAAAGAAGAAAGAGCTGTTAAATTCCTTATTTTGCTTCTTATTTCTCTGCCAGCGAGAATTCCCTTTGTATTGTAAATAATAGAACAAACATGACTAATAGAGTTGATGCTCAAGATAAGAAAGGAGAGAATGACAGCACCTAGTTGTCCTTGTTGAATTCAAGACATCTGACGCGGCTGAACTACATCATAGGGTACCAAAAGAACAGACAGACATGATCGATGAATTACTGTCAATGAGATTTGAAAGGTCATGGGAAATGGGAGGAAGACCACAAGAAAAGATAAGGGCATATGTCCCAGTTTGCAAAAGAAGAGAGCAAGTTATAAACCAGTCCCTGTGAGTTCGACTCTGCTTCCTGGGAAAATTCCAGAGGAGATATTAAATAGATGTTTGGGGAATATTAGAGCCTTGGACCTGGAGTTAGGAAGACATGAGTTCAAATCTGACCTCAAGACACTTATTAGCTGTGTGACCCTGAACAAGTCACTTAATCCTGTTTCCCTCAATTTCCTTCTCTGTAAAATGAGCTGGAGAAGGAAATGGCAAACCACTTCGGTATCTTTGCCAAGAAAACCCCAAATGGGGTCACAGGGAGTCAGACACATCTAATCCACAAAACAACCATAGGAAATATCTACAAAGGGAGCTGGTGATTACAAAGAACCCACGTGACTTAATCAAGAACAGGTCATGCCAGGATAATCTCATTTCTGCTTGGCAGAACCACTAACCTAGCAGATGCTCTATAGATATGATTTACTTCAATTTTAGCAAACATTTTGACAAAGTATCACATTAATTACTGTTGTCTAGTGGATGAAGAAATATGGATTAAACCACAAAAGAAGTAGATGGATTTAGAACAGGCTGGTCCAACATCAGTCGTTAATGGTTCAATATCAGTGTAGCAGAAGATCTCCAATAGAACATCTCAGGGAGCTATGCTTTACCTGGGACATTAAGTGCCTTTAGCAATGACTTAGATAAGGGCTTAGATGGCACGCTAATCAAATCTGCAGACAACACAAAACTAGGAAGGATAAATTAATATAGTGCATGATGATGTTAAGATCCTAAAGGATCTTCATAGGCTAGAACAGTGAGCTGAATCTAATCAGATGAAATTCATTAGGGATAAATATGAAGTTTTGCACTGGAGTGTAAGAAAAGACAAGGGAATAAACATTTATACAGTACCTACTATGTGCCAGTATCCATGTGCACCTACTATGTGCTAGTATCCATGATAAGTGCTTTACAGATATCTCATTTGATCCTCACAACTCTGTGAGGTAGGTATTGTTGTTATCCCCATTTTACAGATGAAGAAACTAAGTCAAGCAACAGTTAAGTGATTTGCCCAGGGTTATACTGCTAGTAAATGTCTGAAGCTGGATTGGAACTTAAGTCTTCCTGACTCTAGTCCATCCACAGTTCCACCTGGCTGTCTCAAAAAAATCAGCTTTCCAGGAATAAGATGGGAAAGGCACAGTCATATAGCAGTTCTGGAAAAGACCTGGCTGTAGTGGACTTCAATCTCGATATGAACCAAAAAAGTTAATGTGATAGTGGACTGCATTCCCTAGGAATAGAGAGGTGATAGTCCCTTGCCCACATCAAACCTCATTTGGAGTATTATATTCAGTTCTAGGCGCTACAGTTTAAGAAGGATGTAGGAGGCAACATGGTATTATGGCAAGGTCATCAGTCCTGAAGGCAGGAGAGCTGACATTGACTGCTTGTATGACCCTAGGTAAGTCACTTAATCTCTCCTAACCTAAGTTTCCACATGTGTCAAAAGAGGGAGTTAATGGACT
>NW_027185616.1:16115688-16228100 GCF_028583685.1 Petaurus breviceps papuanus
ATGGACTTATTGGTCTCTGAGACTTGTTCTAGCTCTGAATCTATGATCCCATAATAAGTTGGAAAATGCTGAGAGGAGTGCAACCAGGATTGGGAAGGGGTTTGAGTCTACATCATGTGAGGATTAATTGATAGAGCTGGGTAAATTCGGCCTGGAGAAGAGAAGACTGGAAGAGAAGTATCTGAAGGGTTGCCAAATTAAGGGGTTAGATTCCTTTTGCTTAGTCCCAGAAAACAGAGCCAGGAGACACTGGTAGAAGTCGAAAAGAAGCAAATTTAGGCTAGATGTCAGGGGAAATTTCCTAATGTTTCCTAATTAGAGCTAACTAAAAGTGGAATGGGAATAGCTAGATGATGCAGTGGATAGAGTGCTGAATATGGAGTCAGGAGAACCTGAGTTCAAATCCAGTCTCAAACACTTACTCAATGTGTGACCTTGGGCAAGTCATTTAACCCTGTTTGTCTCAACTTCCTCATCTGTAAAATGAGCTGAAGAAAGAAATGACAAAACACTCCAGTATCTTTGCCAAGAAAACCCCCAAACTGAGTCAGGGAGAGTAGGACACAACTAAAAACAACACAAAGTGCAATGAGTTACCTCTAGAGGGAGATTTCCCCTCCTTGGAGGTTTTTGAGCAGAAGCTGCACAACCATTTGTTGGATATATGATAGTGTAGATTCTGTTAGTGATTGAATCTGATTAGCTGACCCCTGAGGAGCCTTCCAGCTCTCGAGTTCTTTGATTCTATAAAATACAACAACCTTCCCCGCAAACCTCCCAAAGAAGATAGAAATGACATTTTGGGAGGCATGGAGCACCATAGCTGGAAGGCACTATTGTGGCAGGAGGTGATACTTGAGCTGAGCCTTGAAGAGAGGGATTTTAGGAGTTTTAGGTGAAGAGAGAGAGCATTTCAAGTTTGGGGGACAGATACCCCTGTGCAAAGGCATGAAAGAGGGAAATAGACTATCATGTATGGGAACTGTAAATAGAGCAGGCAGGCTGTAACAGAGAACACAGGAGGGAGAGGCATATGAAATCAGGCTCAAAAGATACAGTAGAGCCAGGATGGTAAACAGTCAGCAAGTCAATAAGCATTTATTAAATACCTATTATGTGGCAGGTGCTGTGCAAAGCAGACTTAGAAACAGCTAGGTAGTTCAGTGGTTAGAACACTGGGACTGGAGGCAGGAAGACATGAGTTCAAAACCTTAGACACTTCATAGTTGTGTAACCCTGAGGCAGTCACTTAACCTCTGCCTGCCTCAGTTTCTTCAACTGTAAAAATGGGGATAATAACAGCACCTACCTCTGAGGATTCTTGTGAGGATCAAATGAGATATATGTAAAGTACTTAGTCTGAAACCAGTAGGTACTTAATAAATGCTTGTTTCCTTCCTTCCTAAGCACCAGGGCTTAATAAATGCTTGTTTCCTTCCTTCCTAAGCACCAGGGCTACAAAGAAAGGCAAAAAAAAAACCCTCAAAACAAAAAACCCAACACAATAAACAAACCCCAAGCCAAAAAAAAGAACTGGTCCCTGCCCTCAAGAAATGTACATTCTAATGGGTGAGATAGTATGTAAATATTTAGGTACACACAAGATGTAAGTGTGTGTGTGTATATATATATATATGTATATATAAAGCACACCCATACATGTATATATGTACATATACACATACATATAAATGTATACACACACCTTGTATGCATAGACATACATATGGGGAAGACTAATATTAGCAGGGGAAGCACCAAGAAAGGCTTCCTGCAAAAGGTGCCAATTTAACGGAATTTTTTTTTTCTTCATCCAATAAGTTTATTTTTGAAAATGTGCACAGAAATGTCGAACCATTTCATGCATCTTCAGCAGCTGGAGCATCTCCACCTTTGACGTTCCGTGTTTGGAAACCAGCTTAATCAGACCTTTGCTAAGCAGTTCTTGGAAGACGACTCAGGCTAGAGAGCCCCAGATCTTCAGTCTCTCTGAGACCGCTGCAGGGGCGATAAGTTGATACTTGGGCACCTCCTTGAAGAGTTTGTCATATGTTGCTTTGTCAAATAGAGCCAGATCGTTGGGCTTGTCTCGAACTTTTCTCTTGGACCACTTCTTCTTCTTAGCCTTGACCCCAGACTTGTTCACGGGATCTTGGTCCTTCTTGGCCTACTTGCCCGCATCTTTCTTCTTCTCATTGTCCTTGGGAGGCATGGTGAGGCTTCAGGAACTCCTGCTGCTGCCGCCTCTGAGCTAAAATGTCAGATAAAAAGCAAGTCTGAGTCTTGAAGGAAGCCAGGGAAGCTGACGATTGTGCTTGTCCTTGATTCCTAAAGAGGACCAATGACATCAAGGGGCTGATGTCCTGACTTGCAAACAAATTAAATTTAAGTGAGGCATGGATGTGCAAAGCCACCAGCCTCACTTTCTCCTCCTGAGCCATCTGGGTGCAGTGGCAAGACAGAGATCAGATGGCTGGAGATGGAGGTAAGGAAGGAGAACATTGTAGGCATGAAGAAATTGCCATGAGACATGGAGTGCCATGTTTAGGGAACTACAAGTCAATGTAGCTGTATCATAGAGTAAGGTGTAAGAATACTGGAAAGGTAGTAAGGGACCATGTTATGAAGAGTTTTGAATGCCAAGCAGAAGAATTTATGTTTCATCCTAGAAGTAAATGGTAGCTGCTAAAAATCCTTGGTCAAGGGTGGTGTGGCATGATATGTGTATGACATGGTTAGACCTATTTAGAAAAATCACCTTAGCAGTTAGGTAAAGAATAGCTTGGAGTGGAGAGAAGAATTTGTATCTCTTGGAGGTGATGGGGAACTACTGAAGCTTTTTAAAGTAAAGGAATGACATAGTCAGATCTATGTTTCTTTTTTTGTTGTTTGTTTTTTTCTTTTTGGAGGGGGAGAGACTGCAGGGCAGTTGGGATTAAGTGACTTGCCCAAGGCCACATGGCTAGTAAATGTTAAGTGTCTGAGGCTGGATTTGAACTCAGGTCCTCCTGACTCCAGGGCCAGTGCTCTATTCACTGTGCCACCTAGCCACCCCCAGATCTATGTTTTAGAAGTGTCAATTTAGAAGCGATATGGAGAAGGGATTGGAGACAGGAAAGCTTCCAGCAGAGCCCAATTAGGAGTCAACTGTAATAGTTTAAGAGAGAGGTGTTGAGGCTGTGTGTTAAGGTGCTGGTCAATTAAATGGAGAAAAAGAGTTGAGTGTGAAGAATGTTTCAGAGGTGACAAACAGCCTACCTGGAAGGAAGGATTTGCATCCCAAAGAAGAGCTGACTGTTTTTGTACATGTGCTCAACACTCATTTATAAGGCAAAAGAAACCGAACCCCAAAACAAACCTGACAAAAAACAAACCCCAAACCAAAAAAAAGAACCAGTCCTGGTTCTCAAGAAATGTACATTATAATGAGTGAGACAGTGTGTAAACATTTAGGTACACACAAGATATCCATCCATCCATCCATCCATCCATCCATCCATCCATCTATCTGTCTGTCTGATCTATCTACAAATATAGATAGATATAGATAGATATATATGTATACACACATATATACATACACACATACACATATATGTATATATACACATACTATCATTCCAGTAGAACTGCTCTAAAGTTCTTATTGTTAACCCATCCAAATCATATATTTGCATTTAGCGCAGATAGGACCCAGGGATGATTATACTAGGAATAACTCCCATCTCTATGGTCCTTTAAGATTCACAAAGTACTTTCTTTCCATCCAACAGTCCTGTGAAGTTAGAAGAGGTGTGAAATCACCTAGAGAAATACAGCTCATCCTTTCATTTCTAGCCATCTGCAACACAGGGATGGGATCACAAAGGACATCATATCATCATATCACCCATCTGTCAGTCCATGAAATTGACTGTGAAAAGAATATGAAATAGAACTGTAAGAGATTCTGTAAAATTTCTGCTTGCACTAAAATGATGTAAATGTTACCTCTTAATGAGAATAAAATATCAATTAAATAAGCCATAACCAAGATGAGTTGGTGTTATTAGGGCAATGGGACTGAAACCTCCAAAAGTCTCGACTAATTTCCATTGAACGGCTAATACGGAGCTGGTCATCACAAGCTACTTCTAGACATTTAAATGCAAAATAACTTCTTAGCTGCCATTTCAAGTTCTTTTCTCTCACTCAAATAAAATTGTAAGTTTAAGATTGGATTTTTGAAAAGAGAGACATTTAGCTTCTCTATTCTAGATTAAAAAAATATATATATTCCAAACTCTACTTCTATAGTCTTTTCCCCAGAAGTAATCATACAATCTGCACATGAACAGTCTTAATTGGAAATAGACCAGTGAACACAATGCTGCAGCAAGCTATTAGGGCTACATGAGTGACTTTTTTTTTAATGTATCCGAATGGCTGTGATATCTGCATTCTAAAAGTGTGTAGAGAGAGGATTTCCTAATCATGCACACATACATGTATTTATGGCTGCAGAAAGTTGCTTTCTCAATCAATTAATTCATTGCCTTGGAAAATTTTGCTTATTATGCCCACTCTCCCCCTCTAGGTCCCTGCTTCCCCCATTGCTGTAACTGAGTAGGTCTCAACATATTATTTCATCAAAGTAATAACTTCTTATCTGATTATTTCTTATCCCTGGATGGATGCCCTTTGCTGAATGCAAGTGAGGAACAAATCTGATAACAGCATTGTGGGAATGACTTTTGGAAACTGAGCTCTAGGGGTTGGCTCCTGCTCATAAGAAGTGAATTCCTGAGGTCTTAGAGAGCTAATTACATCTTGAAAAAAAATGTACAGCTACTTCTAGTGCCCAGGAATCTGGAAAGGTTATGAGAAACAAAAGACTTCACACTCATGATGACTACAAATTAAGTATAATGAGATATTCTAAATGATTTCCAGGTGTTTGAGATGGAAAATGCTCTTTGAGATTTAACTCTTGCCTCTGTTTGCAAGTTTTTCTACCTGCCTGTCATTACTAATTCAGTGTTCCTTATGCCATCTAATAATAACTTATTCTAGTAGAATGTCAATTTCTTGAGGGTAAGACAGTTTATTGTTTCATTTTTGTATTCCCCCAGTAATTAGCACAGTGGCTGGTTCATAATATATGCTTATTTAATTAAATGGATGGTAGAGAAAACAAGATAGGCATTGAAAATTTTAGAAAGTTATTGAATGCAGGTGGAATAAAGGCAAGTATTTACCTGAGCTCTTCCAAATTCTCCTCTAAACAACTGTGAAATAACACCCCAAAATGAATTCTGGAGTGTCTGAGTCAACAAAATGATAGGATGAAACAATTTTCCAACCCAAAACAACTTAGAAAGGTATCAGGAAAGATCTGTCTCACTACGGTGAGGGTGGAGTGTAGTCCAGCACAGGCCTCAGCCTGGCAAGCCAGCAGCAAGGCATTGGGTGTGATTGGTAAGGGTATCAGAAAACTGGTTAAAAGGAGAATACAGAGTACCCATGGATGGCATGAGTGCATTGCCCATATGGGGTTTTGAGTCTTAGTCCCAGGATGAGGAGGAGTATTAGTACATTAGATCTTATGGCTGCAGGGCAGCAGGGACCCTAGTCACAGCTCTGGGGTGGAAAAGAGTGCTTGTGGTCATATAGAGACCAGAGCACAGACCAGGAGAGCAGTGAACCCGACCTCTCCTTAGATCATACCACTTTGGAAAACCTGAAAACCTACAGATTTCCAGAACTAGCTCTGAAAACAGCAGCACACACACACACACCAAACAAACCCCAAAACCCAAACCCTGAAGCTTGGGACAGTGTTCCTTCCACCCAACGAGCAAAGTGCAACTTTAACATAATGTTAAAAGTCAAGAAATAGGCTGGACCAATGAACAACAATGACAAAGAACCAGATCATAGGAAGTTGCTATGGTTACAGGGAAGATCAAAATACAAACACAGAAAAAGACAACAAAGTCAAAACTGCTTCATATAAAGCCTCAAAGAAAAATACGAATTGGCAAGCCCCACAAAAATTCCTGGAAGAGCTCAAAAAGGATTTTAAGAATTAAATAAGAGAATTGGAAGAAAAATGGAAAAGGAAATGAGAGTGATACAAGAAAATAATAAGAAAGAGTCAGCAGGAGGTCATAGAGGAACAAAAAACTGAAGGAAAATAACATCTTAAAAAAACAGAATAAGCTAGATGGTAAGAAACAAAAATCCTGTGACGAGAACTCCTTAAAAAACAGAATTGGCCAAATGAAAAAAAAAAGGTAGAAAAGCTCATTGAAGAAAATAATTCCTTAAAAATTAAAATTTTTTACCTTAAAAATTGGATAAGTAGAAGCTAATTTCTTTATGAAACATCAAAAAGCAATAAAACAAAATCAAAAGAAGGGGAAAAATAGAAGAAAATGTCAAATATCACATTGGAAGATGATACTTTTAACTCATAAGAACTTTATCATTATTAGGGCAGTTAGAAGGAATATATACAGAGGGCATAAATGTGAGTTGGCTATGAAGGGATGATATATAAAAAATAAAATTGAAGAGTAAGAAAGAGGGATGCACTGTGAGAAGGGGGAAGCGAGAGATGGAATGGGACAAATTATCTCACAAAAAAGAAGCATGAAAGAGTTTCTACAGTGGAGGGAAAGACAGGGTAATGGCAGACAATGCTTGAACCTTACTTTCATTGGAATTGGTTGAAAGAGGGAATAACATACACACTCAGTGGGGTATAGAAATCTATCTTATTCTACAGGGAAGTAGTCAGGGATGGGTCTAAGAGAAGGAGGGGCTGATAGAAGGGAGGGGATTGGGGAAGATGGTGGTCAGAAGCAAACCTCTTTTGAGGGGAGACACATGAAAGGAGAAAGAGAAGGATAAACAGGAGAAAATTTAGGATGGAGGGAACTAAATGATTAGTAATCATAACTGTGAAAAAAATTTTACAGCAAGTTTCTCTAATAAAGGTCTCCTTTCTCCAATATTTAGAGAACTGAGTCAAATTTATAAGAATGTAAGTCATTCCTCAATTGATAAATGGTCAAAGGATATGAATAGGCAATTTCCAGACAAAAAAATCAAAGCTATCTATATTCATATGAAAAATGCTCTAAATCACAATTGATTAGAGAAGTATAAATTAAAACAACTCTGAGGTATCACCTCACACCTATCAGATTGACTAGTATGTCAGAAAAGGAAAATGACAAATGTTGGAAAACTGGGACCCTAAAACACTCTTGGTGGAATTGTGAACTGATCCAACCATTCTTGAGAGCAATTTGTAACTAAGCCGAAAGAGTTATTAAATTGTGCATACCCTTTGACTCAGAAATAGCACTAGTAGGTCTGTATCACAAAGAGATTTTTAAAAAAGAAAAGGACCTATATGCAAAAATATTTATAGCAGTTCTTTTTAAGTAGTGGCACAGAATTGGAAATTGAGGGAATACCCATCAATTGGGGAATGACTCAACAAATTATGGTATATGATTGTGATGGAATACTTTTGTACTATAAGAAATAATGGGGGCAGCTAGGTGGCACACTGTCCCTGGAGTCAGGAGGACCTAAGTTCAAATGCAGTCTCAGACGCTTGACATGTTTACTAGCTGTGTGACCTTGGGCAAGTCACTTCATACCAATTGCCTTGTCTTCCCCACTCTGAAAAAAAAAAAGAAATAATGAGTAGTATACTTTCAGAAAAACTTGGAAAAACTTACATGAACTAATACAAAATGAGGTGAGCAGAACCAGAAGTCTGTACAGATTAACAGCAGTATTGTACAATGTGAATGTACTTTGCTATTGTTGTGAATGATTTAGCTATTCTTAGCAATACAATGATCCAAGATAATTCTGAAGGACTTCATAATGTTATCTACCTTCAGAAAAAGAACTGATAAATGCAGATCAAAGCAAGCTTTTTTTTAACTTTATTTTTCTTGGGGTTTTGTTTTTAGTCTGTGTTTTCTTTCACAACAGGACTAATATGGAAATATATTTTGTATGACTGCACATGTATAACCTATATCAAATTGCTTACCATCTCACTGAGGGGTGGGGAAGGGAAAGAATTTAGAATTCATAAATTTAAAAAGTGAATGTTAAAAATTATTTTTACATGTAAGTGGAAAAAAATAAAGTTTTTAAATACAAAATTGGAGGAAAAAAGAAAAATAAATCAGTACATGCCAAACTTTAGAGCTCTTTTCAAGAAACAGAACAAGCCTAGGTTTTTTGCTTTTAAAAAAGAAAGGTCAGTTCCTGTTTTCATCCCATGATAATGTACTTATATCGGAAAGTCGTCACCTTAATCCATAAAAAAGAACATGGGAGAGGGAATTAGGAGGCCAAGACTCTTCCACTGATGTGCTATGAGTGAATACAAATCACTAAGCTCTCAAATTGTCTTTTATATCAGTAGAGTAAGAATGATGAATGTTCTCAGGTTTAGCCTTATAGACAGACTAGCCAGTTGCTTATATATAATGTTTTGAGGGACACTGAGAAAGCTACCTCATCAGACATAACTCTTCCCAGCCAAACAATTCCAAGGCCAGAAGTTCCACTGTTATAGATTTGCCCTTTTGTTTATGAGGAAAAGATTTGACTGAATTACATTTGGGAAACTTATACAGTATTTTTAATGATTCCATACTGCTCGTTCAAAATATCATCCCTTTAATACCAGTTTTCTGTTACTAGTGTGGTCAATAGGGCACTGGAACTGGATTCAGGAGACCTGAGTTTGAATTTCACTTCAGATATGTACAGTTGTGTGAAGATGGGCACATAACAACTATTGAGAGGTCCATTTTGCCTCACTTGAAAAATGAAGATAATATTTTTACTATTTACTTCATAAGGTTGTTGTGAGTAAAATTCTCACTTAGTGATATACATGTGTATATATACATGTTTAGTGATGTGTGTACATATATACAACATATATACATACTGTGTGTATATATTTATATATCTATATACATATATATGTATATATTTGGTATTGTTATGTGGTTGTGAATCTTGGAAGAATCCAAATTAGAAGACAAAAAAAAGCCACATGTTAGATTGAAAATTGTGGTAAATTAATAATGATGATGACTTCATCAAGAGAGGGGTTAAAAGATATCACCATCAAGGACATATATGTTAAGAAAATAGAGGGGCAGCTAGGTGGTTCAGTGAATAGAGCACCAGCTCTGGAGTCAGGAGGACCTGAGTTCAAATTTGATGTCAGATATTTAGCACTTGCTAGCCGTGTGACCCTGGCCAAGTCACTTAACTTCTGGTTGTCTGACAAAATGGATCTGCTGGATCCTCTTGGGAAGGAAATGGCAAATCACTTCAGCATCTTTGCCAAGAAAACCCCACACAGTGTAACAAAATGTTAGACACAACTGTAAAAGAACTGAACAACAAAACTGTCAGGATCTATGGTTTCATGGAGACATTGCAACATGAAATTGCTTCAACTCTTGTGAATACTTTCTGTTTTAGAAAGATCACAAGAAAGCTTCTAGTCCTCTATCTTATTGGTCACATGATCCAGAAATTCTCTGTAACAGGATGATACAGATCTTGTACCTATGAAATAATAGATGCACCAAAGTATCCTTTGCACTAAACCTATAGATTGCTTCTTTTAAAATGATAATGTTGTCATGTGTATACTACAGTGTGTATATTACTGCACATTAAGCTGTTTCAGCCATTAACTTTTGTATGTGAAATAGCCTATCAAAGAATTATCCTCAGAGGCAGTGTGGCATACTGGATAGTATACTTATTTTGAATCAGGAAGATCTGTGTTCAAATCCTGCTTCAGATATTCACTAGTTGTGGGTTACTCAGCATATTACAACCTTTCTGGGACTCAGTTTCCTCAAATCTAAAATGGGGGGACTAAACTTAAAGACTTTAACAGTCCCTTTCAGCTCTGTAATACTATAATCAGACCTAACTAGCTAGGGAAAGGCATTTGAGACCAGAAGAGTTATAATGGGGAAAGAAGAATAATTATTAATAATAAATAATTTTAATTATAATATTATAATTAATAATATATAATTACTATAATATGATAATAAATTATTATTATTATTATTTTTAAAGCAATTGGGGTTAAGTAACTTGCTCAAGGTTACACGGCCAGTTATTATTTCTGGGTGTGGTGCTGAGTATCTGAGCCCGGATTTGATCCAGGTCATCCCAACACTGGAGCCGATGCTCTTACTCGCTGAGCCACCTGGCTGCCCAATAATAAATTATTAATAACAAATAATTTGCCCTTCTCCAGTCCTGCATCAATGATAGTAACTGACATTTATGTGAAAGTTGAAAGGCTGCAAAGCTTTATTTCATTTGAAATAAAACACTCTGTGAGGAAGTTATTATAGGAACCCCATATTATAGATGAGGAAACTGAACCTCAAAAAAGGTAAAGTAACTAACTTCCCTATGGTCACGCATTATTTATTGGGCAAGATCTATCCATTTGGCCATGCTGCAATCCCGAGAGAAATATAAACTGGATGATTCACAAATTGAATGTTTAATTCTCCCCCCACGCCCTCAAAATGACCTAATACTTATCTGGAGCTCAGGTCACTCAAGCTACTTCAAACCATGAATGCAACAGAATAGCGAATAAAATGAACAAAGTTGCGACTCTGGCATGGTTTGCATATGTGAAGGTAAACAGACTTAAAATATTAACTAGGAGATTTTCGAGCCCAGCCTTCTGTTTGCAATAATCACATTTCTGTAGTGCTTTAAGGTTCACAGTCCTTCATATTCAATAAGTCTTTGAAGTATAGAGTATATTACTATAAGGAAACTGAGGCTCAGAGGGAGGACCTGACTAGGTCACAGTCACACAGCTAGTGTCAGAGCTATTTCTCCTTACTACAGATCTAGAAATCTTTCCATTACTCCCTGCTTACTTCTGCAGAGCAGGAAGCTGAGACCCCGGTTAAACAGCTTACTTAGGTTCCCACAATTACTTAGTATCAGAACAAGGACTAAAACCCAGGTCTCCCTACTCCCAGTCTGCTGCTTGTCCACTGACTACTCAGTCCTGTGAGGTCTACCTAAGACGATGATTGACAGTGCCTGCTTAAAGGTTAATCCCCATTAGACTTAATTGTAAGCAACATAAAATGTCTGTCCTTGTAAACACACATTCACTCCCAGCTCCCTTACAGAGACTGTTGCAGCTCGTCAGCTTCTCTAACAAGGTTTTCCTTGGTGACAGTGAAACAGATCATTTTAATTAGTGTTAGATAATGAATTTAAACTGCATTGAAGTGTTTCCAAAATCTTGCTCGACTGCTCTAAATAACACCATACTGGAGTGGGTCTGGCGGGATTGATCTCTGAGTTCAGGCTGTGGAAGGACAAAGCTAAAAGAAGGGGCCCCTTTCATGGGCTGATTTTTCTCTTTTGATTTTGTTTGGGATGAATACTTCTGCTGTTTGACCTCAGAAGGAGGGAACTGAGATAATGATGCTTTGTACTGGTAAGACTTTTCCCCCCTATTTTAGGAGCTGAAAGAACATTTACAAGTAGCATATTCCCACAAGTATTTCTGTGGAAGAGTTCACAGGCATTTTTCTCCACATTTCCCAGGAGGGGATGGGAGGGGGATGGAAAAAAAGGAGGCACAGAAAATTCTACCCTTTCTCCATTCTCTCCATATAAATTGGCTATAGAAATCCAAGAGGCTACTTCTTGTTTTTGACTTTTTTTCATTACCAACCTAGGCCATCAGAAAATGGAAATACTTATATTGGAGGGCTGTGGAGAAACAAAGATGAAAAATGAAGACATATTTGTTCGATTTCAAACATAACTTATATTTGGCAATGGAATGGAGAATCTTGGCCTGGGAAATTGAGAGAACTGGCTTCTTTTCCAAATTCTGACATAACTTAGCTTTGAACACCTCACTTTATTGCAAAGCCTGATTTTCTGCATTGATTTCAAGTAGAGTCCTTGCTGCCCCACTGCAAAGATAGTGGACCAAGGAGCCATGAATGAGTCTATCAAACAAAAACATGATACTATTATCCTCAACTTCGAATAGGTTGCAGGAGAAAGGTTAATAAAGATCCTGAGGAATATTCATTCCCGAGATGTCAGTGAGTTCACTGGTCTCTTCTTATCTATTCTGATGTCTTTGAGAACAAGAATCATGCCTCCTGTTTTCTTTGTCACTCTCTAGAGAGTGTGAACATATAGTAAGTATTCAAATGTTAGCAAATAACATTTTAATCAAATGTAGTAAAGATTCCTAAATTCAAATTTACATACGTAAATGCCTCAAAAGAGTTCTCTCTAGAAATAGTAAAACAGCTATGATTCCTTGCTTTTATCATAGGTGTTAATGAAAGTGTTGATATAACCTGGGGTACAGCTATGAAACCATAGATTTTTTTTTTGCATTAACAAATATATTTTATTTTCAATTCATAGAATAAAACAAGTATTTTCATAACATGGTACAATAAAAAAGATGATTGCCCGTGAAACTACAAACCTACCATGTGCAACTTGTTATTCCCTCCAAATATATAATAAAGTTATCATGTAAGTTTCTTTTTTTCCTTCTTTTCCCCCATGTATTCCATTAGATATAAATAGGTGTGTGTGTGTATACACACATGCATATACATATACATATATATATATACACAATTATTCTATATATTTTATCAGTTCTTTTTCTGAATGCAGATAGCATCTTTCTTAATATTTCCTTTATTTTTAATTTGTGTATTTATAAAATGACTTAGTCACTGCTGTTACTGTATACAATGTTCCCTTGGTTCTGCTCTATTTGTTTTTCATCACTTTGTGCAAGTCTTTCTATGCCTTTCTGAGATCTCTAGGTTCATCATTTCTTACAGCACAGTAGTATTCCCTCACAATCATACACCACAGCTTGTTCAGCCATTCCCCAACTGATGGGCATCCCTGCAATTCCCACCTCTTTGCTACCATAAAGAGAGCTGCTATAAACATCCCATTTACATTCAAAGTTATAATTATTATTTGTGGATTGTCCTCCATCTTATTTTTACTTACTCTTTTCTTTCTCAGCCTCTCTTTTCACCCCATTCCTGTTACCTTATCTTCTCTTCCCACCCTGCCACCTCCACTTCACCCACCCTTCAAGAGTTCCTCCCTTCCCCACCCCTCCCCCAGGTCTTAGAACCCAACAGCCCAGCCTGCAGAAATTTCTTCAATAGCACACAATAACAACACATGTGTATGTTTAATGATTTACACTTTACAAAATTCCTAAATGAACTAATTATTCCCCAGAAGAACCCTGTAAGGTAAGTCGTAGAGCTACGTTAATTTCTATTTTACAAATGAGGAAACTGAGACTCAAGGAAACTAAGTAATTTGCAGATAGTTACATACATATTGTTAGACATAATTCATCTGATCTCTTCCTGAGTGGGGGGCTACAAGTGATGGTATTCACTGCTTTCAGAGAAAGCCCATTCAGTTGTTAGCTCCAGTTATCAGAATGCTCTTTCTAAAACTGAACAAAAATTTGCCTCCCTATTACTTCCGCACATTGGTTTTAATCCTTTCCTTTTGAGAAACACAGAATAAATCCAAGACATCTCAAGGACATTGTTTCCAGATTCCTTCTTTGTAAGGGACATGTTGCCACTTGTCAGGAGCCCATTCTTCTGGTCCCTGAAGGCCCAGCTCAGAAACAAAAATCCTATTCTTCAACACCATGAATACAGACAACTGCACATTTCCCTTAGCCTCTTCTTTCTTTCCAACTCTCTATCTTCAACTACATGTAGAGATGAAAAGATGACCTAAGATGCCAATCCCTAAAGTTTTCTACCCTAGATTTTAAGTCATTTTACATATTTTCTGGTTTCTTTCCTTCACATGGGAAATGTAAATGTGATATGCAAGATTTGAAACTTGGTGTAATTTTTATACACAGCATTTATTCCCATGTAGGACATATTCCTTACAGGATTAGCCTCAACTAAAGAAGTGGAAACGGGATTGTAATGAATTTGAAGAAGATGGTCATTTTCATTCCTTACTTAGCTAAAGCATATGCACATCTGTTTCTCAACTGAGCCCATATAATAACAGACTTTGGCTAGAAGCTTTGTTTTTACTTTTAAACAAATAGAAATAAAAAGATATCCATTGATAAGAGTAACTGCTAGCAACCTTGATTTCAGTTTACATTTAAATACATTCCAGCTGCTGCCCTACTTAATTTGAGAGGTGGAAAACACTCCACCAAAATGCTGCTAAAATGTTTGTTTAAATTCTGTACTTGCATATTGGTAACCAGTAACTGATAAAGTTAATTGCTACTCTTATCAATGGGTAGCAAATAAGTTTGTTTGGAAGACAGTAGCACCAGCTACACAGGGTCTACTTTTCTAGTCCTTAAAGTGGGCAGAAGTTCTAATCACTGTGGAAAAGATAGCCAGATTTGCTTTCTGGTTTCTAATAAACATATTGTATAAACATCCATTTAAAACAAAAGAGAGGGAAAAGGGTTCTGTGCAAATCAGTGAAATGTCTGAACTTTAGTTTATTATTTTGTAGTTTGAATATATCAGAGATGAAGATATATGATTACTGGGTAAGAAAATGGGATCTTTATTTAAAAAGAAATACAATTCAAAGGTGCAATTTAGCAGAACCAGCCTCACTGACAGAGTGGTTCTTTTAACTATCATGTCTCTCCCTCCCTCCTGGTTCAATCTCAGGTATGTCTGTGGCTAGGACCTTCAAAGAACTGTGCCTTTACTCTTACTCTTCCCCCTGCCTGGAATACCCCGGACTCAGGTTAACTCTCACATCCTCTCTGAAGTCAATTTGACCATTTCAACATGAAATTGATCTTCCCTTTCGGGTTTCCTGTAGTACTAGTGTTGGTACCACTCATTTCACACTTATAGCCTGCTTTGTAGTGTCTTTTGTCCTGTTGTCTTTAATTGTGATCTCACTCTTGTTATTTATTATTCCTCTGCTAAATTTCCCCTCTGATGTTAGCTTTTATTCGTACCATAATGGCACAGGAGCTCATTGTTTGTATCTTTATTAATCATAATAGCAGAAATTGAAACAGTATATGAAGCTTTTTCTGATCTATCCCCTCAGGCCCTCTTTCCCATAACCATCGTGTATTTGTGATATATATATATATATATATACATATATATAGATACATAGATATGTGTGTGTGTATATATATACATAGATATGTGTGTATATATACATAAACACACAGACAAATACATATCTGTATACATATACACACATGTGATATATATGTATATGTATGTGTATCATAACTTTTTGCATGTATGTTATCTCTCCCATTAGACTACAAGCTCTCTGAATTCAGGGACCGTTTTGTTTTCTATCTTTGCATCCCTAGTCCTTACTACAGTTTTTGTCACAGAATAAGTACTTAAATACTGGTTGATTGATTGAAGATTTGCCATTCATTTTACATATATTATCTCACTTGAGTCTCATCTGCTTATAATCACCATATACCTCTCTATTGTCCTTTGGGTGACCTGCTATTTTCATTATTTAGTGGCTGTTATTTTATGAATCTTTGCCATGCAACATCACTGGAAAAATATTGATGTAAAAAAGATGGGCTTTCATTTCATGTCGATTAGGGTCATCAAAAGCACTATGCTACTGCCCCAGAGCAAAGTCAATTTCTTCTCCTGCTTGATTCTGGGCCCAGTTTATTATCCATCTATAGTGCCTCTCCAATTTATAATGTACATATGTATGTATGTCTATATATATGTATGGTTAAACATATGTAACATATCTACATAAATACCAACTTTATGGATTGTTTATCTGACTGAAAAATCTTGGACTGGGCAATAAATATTCTCCATCCACTTGGTTTTTTGCTGTGTGCGTGGGCTAAACTGTTTTTAATGATTATGAATTTCTTTTAGAAAGTTCTGCAATTATCTGGCACTTGTTTAAATAAATACAATGTCAGCCCTATTCCTTTTGCTTTTCTTTGCATTTTTAGTGTTCAGTGCCTGTGATATCATGTTTTTTGAAAAATACTTGCTGATTGATTGATGAAGAAAATGAGTAGTTAATTGACTTGCCCCTCACCACATAGTAAATGCTAGAAGCAGTATTTGAACCCACATCTACTATGCCATGCTACATACTTCACAATCCTAGGCAGCTAAAATATTGAAATGTTTGATGTAGTTATTAATAATGTCACTGATTTGGTGTTGCCTGCGACAGACTGAGACCTGGGAAAGACTTTAGCTTAAAAAGGTCAAGCTCTCTCACTGCATCCAGGCCCATCTCCAGTCATCCCGATCTATATCTGGCCACTGGACCCAGGTGGCTCTGGAGGAGAAAGTGAGGCTGGTGACTTTGCACAGCCCTACCTCACTTAAATCCAATTCACTTGCAAGTCAAGACCTCACCCTCCTGATGGCGTTGGTCTTCTTTGAGAATGGACAAGCAACAACAAACAACATTTAAAAACTATTTCTAAGGCTTACAGAGGATCTTCTTGGGAGTTCTGTGAGAGAAGGATGGGGTAATTAGTTGGCACAGCAGATAGAATGCTGGGCCTGGAGTAAGGAAGACTGAGTTCAAATCTGGACTCAGACACATGACCCTGGGCAAGTCACTTAACTCTGTTTACCTCATTTTCCTCATCTATAAAATGAGGGGGAGACGCAAATGACAAATCACTTCATTATTTCTGCCAAGAATACCCAAATGAGGCCACAAAGAATTGGACATGACTGAAAAATAACGGAACGACAACAGTATTATTTGTATTTTACAGATGATAAGACGTATGCCTAAGGAGGTGAGCCTAGATCACTTGCCCAAGATCTCACAAATATGAAGTGGCTAATTGGCTCTTTTCCTGTTTCTTCTGACTCCAAATGCTTTGAGCTTTTCATTACACTCAATTTTAACTTTTCTATTATGTTAATCTTACCTCTCAAAGGCTTGCTCCTCTAAGGCAAGGACTCTGAATCATGTTCTTTCTGTCCTTTGCCAGACTAAATACAGTAGATGCTCATCTTTTAGCAGTCCATGATGCCTGCTGATGAAGGGGATGTCCTCATGTAGCTGAAAAGACTTACCTTCCCTCTAAACCAGCATTACTCATCTCCTTTGTGGCATCTGAAGCATATCTGGTCAAATGATTCCTGTTTCCGTTACTCTTCTGGTTGACTTGTGTTTGACAGATACCCACCTTTCAAGTAAACTAAGTCGCCTCAATAGTATTTGAGGATCAAAATGGAAGGAGGAATATAAAGAGAAGAAAAATGGAAAAGATTTGCCATAAGCATTGTACTAAACTATTTTCTCCATCAAGCAATGAAACTCCCCCCACCTCATCCCCTAATACCATTGGCTTCAATGCGCTTATAGCGGAAGTAGAGAATTAAAGAGAACAAAGATGGGAAATGCAGTCCGATTGGATGGAATCTACAGAGGGGATCTTTGCTGGAGGTGATGTAATTGTGAGGCCAGTGAGGAACCCACATACAAGTTATCCGAAGGAGGGGAAGGAAGACACCACCTTTCACTATCTCCTTTTTTTCTTTCAGGACACAGCTTAAAGGACCACCTTCTGCATCAAGTATTTCCTCATCCCCACAGCTGCTAGTGCTCTACCTCCCAAACTGCCTCCTATTGAACTACTTCGTATTTATTTGTATTTGTTTTATATGTACTTACATAAGGTATATATACTTTATATACACTTATATAAAGTATATATACTTACATAAAGTATAAAAAACCTCAGGGTTTTTGTGATATCAAATGGGATACTATTTGCCAAACATTAGGCACTTAATAAATGCTTATTCCCTTCTGTCCTCCTATATATATATGTATATATATATATATTTGTCTTCATTAGAGCGTAAGTACCATATGAGTAGGAATTATCTCATTCTTTGTGCATTTGGCATAGTGCGTGCCTTGAGTTGCTGTCGTTCAGTTGTTTTTCCAGTCATGTGAGTCTTTGTGACCCCATCTGGGGTTTTCTTGGCAAAAGTAATGGAGTGGTTTGCCATTTCCTTCTCCCACTCATTTCATAGATGAGAAAACTGAGGCAAACAGGGTCAAGTGGTTTACCCAGGGTCATAAGTGTTTGAGGATGAATTCAAATGAAAAAGATGAGTCTTCCTGACTCCAAGCCCAGCATTCTGTCCACTGTGCCATGTGGCTACCCTTGAGAATAGGAAGAGTTTAATAAATGCTTATTGATTAATTGATACCAAAGGCATGGGGAAAAATATCAAATCTTATTAATACCAAGAAAATTTGCATGAGAGAACATTAGTAACTACAGAGCTATATGCCTTCTGTCTTGTATATTAAAAAAACTTTATGTGAGTCACTTATGCATGAATTAATGTCATTCTCAATGAGAGTATTAATAGCGAACAAGGAGGCTTTCAACAGTGGACCACATCTTTACTATTTCAGCAAGCGGAAGATAGAGAGAATCTGTTACTATTGTATTTATTGTTTATTGATTACAAAAATAAAGAAAGAAAAATTGATTTGATAGAAAATATGCCATTTTTTACAAGATCTTTTGCAACAGGGTGTCTCCCTCATCTATCCATCAGAATAATTCAGAGTCTTTAAAAGATATAGAAATAACACTGTTCAGCCACTGTTAAATAATTCTTATCTGGCTAAGTATAAAACAAGGAGATATATGCTAACCAAATGTTCACCACTCTGACGAAGAGCAGCTAATAGTGGAGGTTCAAGAGTGGATGGTAAGGTTCTCCAGCTGTTCCTGTTTGTGAATGGCATTGCCCTGATTATATCAAGCCTTGGAAAGTTGCAATAGTTTCCTGGAAGAGATCTGTAATCACTCAAAGGGGTTTGGCTTGTCTGTCCATATGGGAATGAGCCAGTGGATGAAGGATTATCTAGATTTCAACATGTATTTGCATGGACACCTTACAGAGATTGTCCAACAGTATGTATATCTGGGACAGACAGTACAGATAGATGGACATGAGTTGGTCCCAGAGGTGAAAAGGAAGAGGAGGAGGAGGGTAGCCTGGATTGCTTTCAGGAGATTGCAGAACTCCTTTACTGAATCCAAGCTTTCCATGACATCAAAGACTTAGTTTTTCAATTCTGTCATTCTAGTGTTGGAACCTTCATTTTAAGAAAAGTCCCCAGGCCAACTGTAACTTCATTCCTCTCCAGTCCCTATTCTTAACTTTCTCTGCTTCTTATATTAGGTCAATTAGCATATTCCTTCATTCAAGGTTTCCTTTTTAGCCTTTCCTTTTATGTCTGGCCTTCCCCCATTAAAATGTAAATGCCTTGAACCAGGGACTGTGATTTTTTTTTTTTGCATGTGTTCCCGTAGTCCCAGCACAACACAAGTAAGTGCTTAATAAATGCTTGTTGCTGTTACAGATGTTGCTTTTATGCCTTCAGATGATGAATGTCTTAGAAGACATTAAATGAAATTTAATGGCTAAAAATTAATATCATGTGGAGGATAATGACACATAGAGAGTGTGAGCAGGAGGCAACATATATCCAACAATGAAGTAAAGAATATAATCAAGGGATTGTGTGATAGGAGAAGATGAACTGGGCATATGGCAAGAATGAAGGGTGACTAGGGACAGTCGAAGTGTTCCACTGGCATGCTTACAATGTCAGGGGAAATCAAGGAAGGCCTCCAGTACATTGGATAGACCTTTGGGAGGATGTGGACCAGAGCCACGCAGCATTAGCCGGCATGGAAGGATGAAGTTTGTATCATTGGAGGGAACTCTCAGATCAATGAGATCACAGATTCATTTGGGTGTCATGGCTATATGGCTATAGTCTCCTGAGAGTTAAGTTTTGTTTTTCTGACTGCTTTAAGAAAAGCAAGGTATTTAGGTAAATGTGTAACATTGTTATAGCAATAGCTAACAATTATGTAGCATTTTTAAGTTTGCTAATCATTTTACATATATTATCTCATTTGATCTCCGAAGAACCCTGAGAATTGGGTGCTCTGATTATTTCCATTCTACAGTTAAGGAGGGCAGCTGGGTGGCAGAGTGAATAGAGTACCAGACAGGAAGATTCATCTTTGTGAGTTCAAATCCAGCCTCAGACATTCACTATGTGATCCTGGACAAGAAGGAAATGGCAAACCACTTATATATATATTTTAATTTATTTTTTATTTATATATATATTGTGCTTTTTGGAGGGCAATTGGGGTTAAGTGACTTGCCCAAAGTCACATGGCTAGTAAGTGTTAAGTGTCTGAGGTCACATTTGAACTCAGGTCCTTCTGACCCCAGGGCCGGTGCTCTATTCACTGTACCACCTAGCTGCCCCTGTATATTTTCCAAGAAAAATCCCATATGGGATCATGAAAAGTCAAACACAACTGAAAACAACTGAACAACAGCAACAGTTAAAGAAACTGAGGATGAAAGATCCAGTGACTTGACCAGGGACACACAGCTAGTGAGTACCTGTGGCAGAATTTGAATTCAGATCTTACTGATTCCAAATCTAGTGCACCATCTATTGGGATGGCCTTATACATCTTGTATCTTTATGGTGTATAGTCATACCTTAGGGGTCATCTTGACAAACTTTCCTTCCTGGCTTGGAGCAGCTTCAGTTAATAGAAAGCAGCACTTTCTCCCAGCCCCCACTATAAAAGCAACTGAAAATGGGCTAAGAAAAAGCCTTGCGGGGAGTGGGATGTGCAGGAGTAGAAACTGGTTCCAATTTTGCCATTTAGCAGTTGCTGTGCTGCTGAGAGCATTTTCATTCCATGGACTGACCTATACAATGATGTAGGTCAAAGCCAGAATTTTCTATGCAGAAAAATTCGAGTCAAACTAGATGCCCAGTTCATTTCTACATTATTTCAAGGAACCTATCTCCCTCCTTCCCTTCCTCACATCTTAACTACTGAAACTCTGTGGTGCTAGGATGTTGGGTTTTCCACTTTCTGATTTAGGATCAGATTGATGAGGGACTCAGGAATCACAGTGACTTTCAAAAAAAGATCAAGTGTTTCCACCTCTGACGGAATGGATAGAGTATTTGATCTCAAGTAAGGAATACCTAGGAATCAATCCAACCTCTGACACTTATTTCATTGTGTGACCAAGAGCACGTCTTTTAACCTCTCTAAGCTTCAATGTCCTTATCTTTAAAATGCAGATAAAATGCCTGAAGTATCTGCAATCTTTAAAATTGTTATGATTTATTACTCTTGGATGGAGAACTAGTTGCCTGAGCTGGGGTCAGGTATTCCTTCATCCATGGAGAAAGGTGTTATCCTATATCCATTTTCAGTGGTTTTAGGATTTCCATGAATATTTGATTTTTGCCTCCATTGGTAATATGAAGTCCCTGCCCTGCCTCATTGGTTGAGTTTCTATTCATATTTTTATTGCTGATTATAGTAATCAGAAAGGATTATTGGATTATTTTCTTATGCAAAGTGTGACTTCTGTTTTATTTAATAGATGTGGGCAAAGAGAGTTGGATGAAGGGCATATGTGTGGTGTTTATCTGCTCTCTGTTAATCCTTCTCACAACTGCTATGTACTGTGTGTACTTGCTGTTATTACACATTCTGCAGAATCTCCTGAGGATGTGTGGTAGCTTGTACCTGTGTCTGTAGAACCCCTAACTGTCTAGACAATGAGGTCATCTAATTCAGGACTTTGCAGCCAGACAAGCCTGCATACAAACTGTGGAGGCTACGGGCTTCTAATGACTTGCTTATAGCAGTAAATGATCAATACATGTTTGCTCAATTCAACAAATATTCCAGTACCTAGTGATTATTAGGCTGAGTGCTGGGCAAAATAAAAATGAGAAGCAGCATGTCCCTGCCCTCAATGTGTCTACTTCTAGCAGGGAAGATAGCACATATATATATATATAAAACTATAATAAGAATTAGAAATACAGTCAAGGATATCGGAATAGCCTATGACATTTAAGAAGGGAAGGAATGCAGATTTAAACTAGACCTAATTAACAGCTCAAATCATAGTACCTTGTAAATAATATGTACTCAGAATTCAACTTAATTAATAACTATATCCTTTTCTGAGAATCAGAGGATGTTAAATCTTGAAATAATTTTAGAGATTATCTAACCCAATCTCTCATTTTACAAATAAGGAAAATGAGGCCCAGAAATATTTAGTGGTTTTCCTGGCCAGAGATTGAACTAGTGGCAGAACCAGAAAAAGAAGCAAATCTGATTCAGTCTGCTGTGTTTTCCATTCTGCCATTCCTTCTGGCCCCCTGCTCTTTCCTTATCCTCACCTTTTCATGTCACATCCCTCTTCAGGTGACTTTGAACTACATGAGCCTATATTCATGTAGCATATGTGTCCAAGATCTTCCTTCTACAACTGGTATGGCTATTGTTGGTTTTTTTTGTCCTTTATTCTTGAAAACCAATGACATCAGGAGGCTGGTGTCTTGACTCGCAAGTGAATTGGATTTAAGCGATTAGTGAATCCTCATTCTAATAAATTGTATTCTTCAGCTTATGGAATGCTAGACTACTACAGTTGATTATTTCTTGGCTTTGTCCAGATAGGTTTACATTGTATACAGAGTTATACCCTTAGGTTCAGTTAGTCATTTTGAAAATATTGACCACCGTTCACAAAATAATTATTTGAGCCATCAAAAAAATCAAAGCATATTCAAATCAGCAGTATCTGTTTATTCATGAAAGAAATGAATTCTGGTATTTATTAAGAACATATTGTGTGCCAGGCATTATGCTAAGAACTTTAAAAATATATCATTTGAACCTCCCAACACCTGAGGAAGACAGACATACAGCTAGTCAGTGGCTGAGACCAAATTTGAACATCAGTCTTCCTGACTCCAGGCTCAGAGAACATCACTCAATAAGTTCTCCATCTCTATAGAAATATTACCATCCCTTAAAATCCAATTCAGATGATATCTTCTCCATGAACACTTCCCAGTTCCATGGGGACCTTTCCTTCCTTGGAAATTCATATCTTTCTATCGTCGTTGTTAGTGGCAGCTAGGTGGTAAAACAGATAAGAGTGCTGGTTCTGGAGACAAGAAGACCTGAGTTCAAATTCAGGCTTAGAAACTTGCTGTGCGACCCTGGACAAGTCACTCAACCCCTGCTTGCCTAAAAGAAAAAAAAAACCAATCCAGGATCACTGTCTTGTGGTAGAGGGGCTTGCATAGCTCAGTGAAACTATGAGTTATGCTGCTTAGGGTTTTCCAAGGTGGACAGGTTGTAGTGGAGAGCTCTGACCAAAAAAAATCCCTAAAGGTGATCCACTAGAGAAGGAAATGACAAACCAGTCCAGTATCTTTGCCAAGAAAACCCCATAAAAAATAGCCTACAGGGTCATGAAGTGTTGGACATGACTGAACAACAGTGCAGTTATATTGGGCCAATCTACTGTATTAGTTTGGAGGCACTTAAGAATCTTTTGCAAAAGAGTTTTTTTTGCTAAAAGCAATTGGCCTTTATTATGGACACATGTTAATTCACACAAAGGGAGGCCTGAAGTTTAAGGACATACCTAGGGATGGGAGCACAGGTTACGTGTGTAGGTGAGGAGCAATAAGGGAAAGGATTATAACTAGGGTGGTCATCAGACTTCAAGCACAATTGTTTTTGTTTTTGTTTTTTTGGAGTGGGGAAGACAAGGCAATTGGGGTTAAGTGACTTACCCAAGATCACACAGCTAGTAAGTGTGATCAGTTGTCTGAGGCTGGATTTGAAGTCAGGTCCTCCTGACTTCAGGGTCAGTGTTCTATTCACTGTGCCACCTGGCTGTCCCCGCAATAGTTTTAAGTACCCAGAAGAAGGTGTAGTCACGATTCTGTGTAGAAATGGTTCTATAGTCATTCTTATTTAGTGTGGAAGCGAGGGTAAAGATGGGTGCCATCTCTTCCACATGAAGGCATTTTGCCAACTCTGAAATTAAAACCAAGAGGCAATACCTCCAAAAGTAGGACAGCCTGGGTAGTGTACCCACTGATACTGAGGCAGGTTGAGGCCATGGGTCTTAGAGATAGGGGCAAGATATCACTCAGAGATACCTGATTAGTTTCCCATCTCTTTTGTCATAAGCAGGGAGGTACCAAGGATTAGCCAATGAGTTTCCCTGGCTCTGTAGCATGGGTCATGGAAGTTTCTAGCATGAGAGATTCTAGACATAGTTCTCATGGGGTATAGACTCTGGGAACCCCCTTGAACTTGCCTGAATTTTCCCCCTTAATCTAGCTTTTTTTCATGCCCAAATCTGATACCCTTAACCTAGACAAGTCCTCCATTGTCTGTTACTGTCCACTGTCTCTGACTGCTTCCCACCCTTGATCCCATCAAAATGTAATTCTCTTGGTTCCTGGGAATCTGACCTCTGGTCACCCCAGTGTAGCAGCAAGCACCCCAAGCGTCCTCAGGGTGGCTGCCCATACAGGTTCTTGGATCTGCTTTGTTAAAGGAAAGCATCTCAAAATGGGTTAACAAGCTTACTTTAATCAGTCAGACATATATTGTTTACCTTGTTCAGGGGAAAAGGTCAGCACCCTGAACTTCAAAGTATACAGGCAGAATTATCAAGACAGAAACAGATCAAGTAGACAGATTTCCAAACTGTCCAACCATTACATCCATACCAAATCAGCATCTGGGTTTTTCAAAGCCGGGGAGGGGGCCCTGGACAACGGCTTCCCAGAATACAGATCAAATCACAGAACACTTCTCAAAGTGAGCCCCCAAAACAAAGCCTAAAATCAGGGTTTATATACCCTTCTCCTGGCTCAGAGAATGTAACAACCTTATTGACTCACTGGCCAATCAAGAAGTATCTACTGAAAAACAAGCCTCCCACCCCAGGCTTCAGGTGCACTTTAGCCTAGGGGCAGGGAAGATCTTCCAAATTTGCATTCCCATTACACCCAGTCTCATCAATATCCTCCTTAGACCCCTCCCCTAGTCACCCCAGACTACTAGACCAACCCTAGATCCCTCCCACACTCCTTTCCATATATAAGATCCATCTTGCCTCCATGAAGGTGCTGAGACTCAATCCAGGTCAAACTCAGCCTGTGTCAGATTTTTCTGGCCTGCTTGTCAATACAAGTGTCACAAATGTTCAGATTCCTTAAGAGTCTACCTAATGTGATGCAGCTTTAATACACTTTGCTTTTCTCTGGCTGAGAGAAGGCTTGAATTGAATTCATTCAGCAGGACCTGCTGTGTTGATATTTTGGGGTCCTGAGCACCCCTAAACCTAAACCTTAACAGCTTCAGAAAGAGGTCATGGATATTTAAGAGTGTGGAGTCAAGATGGCAGAGTAGAAGAATGACCTCCGAGGGTCCGGCTTCCACCTTCCCCAATTTAGGTAAAAGGGGACTCTGAACAAATTTTGGAGCTGCAGAACCCACAAAATGACACAGAGAAGCTAACCTCCTGCTGAGGACAGCCTGGTAGGCCAGCAGGAATCAGCCAGGGCAGTGCTCTGGGAGCCCAGCCCAGCTCCACTCCGAGGCTTTAGCCCCAGAGCGGGCCTGACCAGCCGCAGCCAGAGGGACTCCAGATCAGCAGCAGCTGTGGCCCTTTCCAGAATTATCAACACATAGATGCAAAGAACAAAGTGAGAGGTCAGTGCAGTCTGGACTTTGGGACCCAGTAAGTGGGAATGCCTGGCTTTTGCCCCTGGGGCGAGAAGCCGCTAAGACACTGGCACAGCCAGCCAGCACCACGTGGCAGCTTCAGCTCCTGGCCTGCAGAGTGTGGGGGGACCAAGCACCAGTCTGAGGGGTAATTGCTCTTGCCTTAACCTGCTTGGATCTGGATTGTAGTCTAGGGTGGAGGTCCTGGGGTGTGTTTCCAGCTTGCCAGAGTGTGTGGAGGCCTCAGAGAGGGCACCCAACTAATACTTCCAACAGCTGAGAAAACCCCAGCATTTGGGACAAAAGCTCCCTGTCTGGTGGCAGAGTCCTACTGTGGCAAAAAGCCCAGGGGTCAAGTGACTGAGGGGTGACATGACCAGGCAAAGGAAACAAAGCAGACAGAAGATTCCAACATTAGACTCCTATGTTGGGGATAAAAAGGAGCAAAGCATTGAACAGGAGTAAGACAGTGAAGTCAGAACTCCTGCACCAAAAGCTTCAAAGGAAAATATAAGCTGGTTACAGGCCATAGAGAACCTTAAGAAGCAGATAAGAGAAGTGGAGGAAAAAAATGGGAAGAGAATGATTATGATGTAAGAAAATTACAAAATGAGAGTCAACAGCCTGACTGAGGAAAATACCACCTTAAAAAATAGACTAACTCAAATGGCAAAAGAGTCTCAAAAAGGCAATGAGGAGAAGAATGCCTTAAAAAGCCGAATTTGCCAGATAGAAAAAGAATCTCAAAAGCTCACTGAAGAGAATCATTCCTTCATAATTAGATTGGAGCAAATGGAAGCTAATGACTTTATGAGAAATCAAGATGCTGTTAAACAGATCCAAACAAATGAAAGAGTAGAAGGCAATGTAAAATATCTCATGGGAAAAACCACTGACCTGGAAAATAGATCCAGAAGAGATAATTAAAAAATTTTTGGAATACCTGAAAGTCATGATCAAAGAAAGAACCTAGAAATCATCCTCCAAGAAATTCTCAAGGAAAACTGCCCTGATGTTTTAGAACCAGAGGGCAAAATAGAGGTTGAAAGAATCTATCAATCACCTCCTGAAAAAGATCCCAAAAAGAAAACTCCTAGGAATATTATAGCCAGGTTCTGGAATTTCCAGATTAAGGAGAGAATATTACAAGCAGCCAAGAGGAAGCAATTTGAATATTGTGGAAACACAATCAGGATAACCCAGGATCTGGCAGCTTGTACATTGAGGGATTGAAGAGCTTGAAATGTGATATTCAGGAGGTCAGAGGAGGTGGGATTAAAACCAAGAATCACCTACCCAGCAAGACTGAGTATCATGTTTCAGGGGAAAATATGGTCATTCAGTGGAATAGAGGACTTTCAAGTATTCTTGATGAAAAAACCAGAGTTGAATAGAAAATTTGACATTCAGATACAAGAAGCAAGAGAAGCATGAGAAGGAAAACAGGGAAAAGAAATCATAAGGAACTTATCAAAGTTGAACTATTAACATTCCTACAGGGAAAAACAATAATTATAACTGATGAAACTTTTCTCAATATGAAAATAGTTGAAAGGAATAGAAATATATATATATGTATATATATATACATACACACACATACATACATATGTCTATATATGAGGGTATATGGGCATATGAATACATATGTGAATGTGTGTATATATATTTACAGGTATACATAGATAGAGGGCACAAGACCAATTTAATAGCAAGGGATGGTACTTAAAAGGTGAAATTAAGAGGTGAGAGAGGAATATAATGAGAGGAGATGGGGAGAGACAGAATGGGGTAAACTATCTCATATAGAAGAGGTGAGGGAAAATAGTTACAATGGAGGGGAAGAATAGGAAGGCAAAAGGGAATGGGTCAACCTTATTCTCATTGAATTTGGCTCGGGGAGGGAATGAAATACACACTAAATAGGGCATCTCACCCTACAGGAGAATAGGGGGAAAGCAGATGAGAGGGAGGATGATGGAAGGGAGGGCAGACTGGGGGGAGGGAAGTTGGAAGCATCCACTTTTGAAAATGTACGGGATCAAAGTAGAGAATAGAACAAGTGGGAGGTGGGATAGGAAGGAGGGAAATATAGGCAGTCTTTTACAATATATCTACTATGTTAATGTTTTGCATTAGCTACACATGTACAACCTATACTGAACTGCTTATTTTCCCAGTAAGGGTGGGAGACAAGGGAGGAAGGGAATGAATCTGGAATTCAAAGTTTTAAAATGAAATGTATAAAATTATATATATATATATATATATATATATATATATATATATACTATTATTAATACTATTTTACATGTAATTGGGAAATAAGATATACAGACACTGGGGCATAGAGATCCATCATGCCCTATTGGAAAAGTCGAAAGGGGTATGGGAGAAAATATGGGAGAGAGCAGATTGGAGGAGGGGATATCCTGTGGGACTACTCTTTTGGGGTGTTGGGTAGGGGAAAAACAGGGAGAAAATTTGTAACTCAAAATGTGGTGGAAATGAATGATGTAAATCAGAAGTTAATAAAGCATTTGAAAAATGAAAAAAAAAAAGAAAGAGATCATGATGGTCCTAAGAAGGGCACATATCCAGAATGACCTATAGTAATAAAGACTTACAGACCTCAAAGAGGCCTAAAATTATTTCTTTTTTAATTTTTGGCCTACTGCCCATATTTATTTTGTACTGTAGTCATTTCTGTACAAGTTCAGACTATAAGTTCCTTGAGGATAGTTACTGTGTCACCGTATCCCCCTTTGTATTTAGTACAGTGCCTTGCCTACATTAGGTACTTAATATTTATTGAACGATATTAGTAATACCTTTCATTTGCATGGAGTTTTTTTCCTTTTAAGGTATTTTCACACCAATGTGTGACCCTTAGTAAATCGTTTAACCCTTACTCATTGGATCCTCACAACAACCCTGTGAAATAAGTAGAAAGGATTTTTTTTTTTTGGTGGAAAATACAAAGATGAAAAACAGAAAGGTTAAACTATTTGCTCAGGGTTACACAATGGGTTAGTGGTCTTTTCTTTTCTTTTTTTTGCTTTTTGGAGGGCAGTTGGGGTTAAGTGACTTGCCCAAGGTCACATGGCTAGTTTTTGTGTTAAGTGTCTGAAGCCAGATTTGAACTTAGGTCCTCCTGACTCCAGGGCTGGTGATCCATTCACTGTGCCACCTAGCCACCCCATGGTATTTTCTATTATGCATTTATGTACAGGTTGCAGTTCACTTACTAGATTGTAAGTTCCTTGAGGGCTGTCTCTATGGTTTTTCTTATCTTTGTATCTCCCTCAACATGTAATACAATGCCTTGCACAGAGGGAGCTATTCTTCTTCTTCTTCTTCTTCTTTTTTTTTTTTTTTTTGCTTTTGGAGGGCAATTGGGGTTAAGCAACTTGCCCAAGGTTACATGGCTAGTTTTTTTTTGTGTGGGTGTTAAGTGTCTGAGGCTGGAACCAAACTCGGGTCCTCCCGACCAAAGCTTTACTCACTGCACCACCTAGCTGTCCCACTATTATTATTCTTTAGCCAAAAGAAGAATTCAGGTTTCACAACTTCCCCTTCAGTAGTTTTATAAATTTCCAAGTACTTTCATGCATATTGTAGCATTTGAGCTAAAACAACCTTGTGTCCACTGTCTATTCTAATACTGGTGCTTCTCTGACTTCCTTCTAGGCTCAGCTCAAATCCTACCTCCAGGAGCCCTTTCCCTGTATCCCTTTCCCCTCCCCTCCCTTGTTGCTGTTGTTCAGTTGTTTCAGTCAGTCTGACTCTTTGTGACTCCATTTTTGAGATTTTCTTGGCAAAGATACTGGAAATGTTTGCCATATCCTTCTCTAGATCATTTTAGAGGTAAGGAACTGAGGCAAACAGGGTTAAGTGACTTGCCCAGGGCCACACATCTAGGAAGTGTCTCAGACTGGATTTGAATTCACGAGGATGAGTCTTTCTCCAGGCCACAGGTTCCTCACCCCTTGTCTAAGGTGTAACCTTAGGTTCAGGTAACTTGGTCAGGCCTGTGAACCCAGGTCTCTTGACTCCTATACTAGTGTGCTCTTACAGCTGTAGGTCTTTAGGTTTGACAGTAATTCATCAATATAGTCCAAATCTCTGTCCTGATGGCTTCATTTTAACTCTTGTTACCTTTAAGGGGAGAAGACCCAATTCCTTTGAGGGCATATAGTGTTAATCCCAGAGATTTAAAAACAAAACAGGTTTAATTCACTGGCTTAGTTTCCTCCTGGCTGCAGACGGATAAATGGGGGCATTTGTCTTTCTTCTTATGTCCTTTTTTTCAAACTTCCTTTTTCTTATCTCTCTATCATCCTCTCAAACTAAGCCAGGTTTCTAAGAATACTGTGACAGGAAGTTGTTAAAATCCTTCCCTTACCCTTTGGCTCCTTGTATTATGAATCAGATTCTACCAGGTACACATTTTCCACTGGTTTAGTCCTTCTTGGGAATGCTAGAGCCTATTTGGGAGGAAGCAAAGCACCTGGGGAAATGTCAGGGTGTCAGGGAAATGAATCATTGCAATTCAAATACATAAAATTATAGGACCAGAGTTGAAGGAGACCTTGGAGGTCACTGAATCCAACTTCCTCATTTTACAGATGAAGACACTGAGGCTGACCTGGACTTTATCTTATGTATACATAGTAATTTGCATGTTATCTCCGTCATTGGAATGCATGGTCCTTCGGGACTCTATGTTTGCCTTTCTTTGTGTATTCAGAGATTAGCACAGTGCCTGGCAGATAGTAAATATTCTTAAAAATGCTTTCTGATTGACTTAGTGACAGGATCCTGAAGATTTTTAACATTTCTTGTTTCTATGTCATTTTCCTTAAGATAAGTCCCAGGCAAAATTAGGAAATTCAGTGAGTTCTACTACCCAAGTCACTGCACTTTTATGGACCTTGGTTTTCTCATCTGTAAAATGGCCTCTGGGGTTCCTTTCTAGCTCTGTGTGTTTTCTCTTCTGCTCTCTTTTCGAGGTGATCTCAGAGCTGTGCCACTGACCAGCACCTGCCCTACTACAGAGCTGGCCGCTCTGTTGTCCAGTGAAGCTTCCTTCCAATTAAATTCAAATATAACAAACAAACATTAACTAAGTACATACTCTGTACAGGGTACTGGGTTGTATGCTAGAAGTTCAAAGATGAAAAGTGACCCAATTCCTGCCCTCAAGTTTATAAGAGGCAGAGTATGAAATGTACACAACTAAGTATGACACATGAAATAGCGTGACAGGGAAGAGTTGTAAGAAAATTGGGCAGGGGGGAGAGAGACCTTGTAGTTAGCCACAGGAGACATCACCTGAGCTTGATCTGAAAGGGTAAAGAGGATTTTAACAGGCAAAAGTATGATGAGAATTTAGACCTCTTGGGGTCTTCTTGGCAAAGATACTGGAGTAGTTTGCCATTTCCTTCTCCAGCTTATTTTACAAATGAGGAAACTGAGGCAAAAAGGGTTAAGTGACTTGCCCGGGGTCAAACAGGTAGGAAGCATCTAAGGCCAGATTTGAACTCAGGTCTTCCTGACTCCCAGTTTCTTTCTCTATCTATTCTGCTATCTACCCTACGTGTGTGGGTAGGAGAAAGTAAAAGAAGATAGCAAAACATCTAGTAATTGTTTCATTGGAAGGTAAGGTGCATAGAGGGCATGTATTCCTTTGGTTCCATATTCCCTGTGCTTTCTAAAGTGACAGACAGCTCATCTGAAAAACTAATTTAAGCTAATATTTTAATTAGAGGTGGCTAGGTCAGACACTTCAGTACATGCCTTCCAGATAACAGGCATTATTACATATAAAGTATTTTGTGAACAATATAGACATGTTGTTGTTATAATACAATAAATTTCTGGATAGATTGTCTTTGCTTTTGCTGTATAGCCTAGGGGAAGGGCTTTTTTTTTTTTTTTAAAGCAATTGGGGTTAAGTAACTTGATCAAGATCACATGGCCAGTTATATTTTGTGTGGGTGCTAAGTATCTGAGGCTGGAACCGATCCCAGGTCTCCCGATCCCAGGTCTCCCGACTCCAGGCCAGCACTCTTACTCACTGTGCCACCTGGCCGCTCCAGGGAAGGGCTTTTTGATGAGAATTTCAGGACTGGTCAGAAAGGATGTAGGAATAAAAATTTACAGCTGGAAGACCCTTGGGGTCATTTAGTCCAACCCTATAATTTAGATGAGAAAATGGAGTGATTTTTTTTTTTTTGCCTTTTTGGAGGGCAATTGGGATTAAGTAACTTGCCCAAGGTTACATGGCTAGTTTTTTTTGTGTGTGGGTGTTAAGTGTCTGAGGCTGGAACCGAATTTGGGTCCTCCTGACTCTGGGGCCAGCGCTTTACTCACTGTGGCACCTAGCCGCCCCTGGAGTGACTTATTAAAAGCCACACAGTTGGTAAGTCGCAGAGCTAGGATTCGAACTCAGGTCCTTGGACTCCCAACAGGGTGAGTTGTGTTTTTTTTTCTATTGCAGTTCCAGCATGATGTAGTGGGGGAACTACCAGTGTGTGAAATAAAGAGTGCTGCCTTTGAAAGTGGAGGACCCTGATTCAAATATTGGCTCTGCTGTGTCCTACCTGTGTGACTGAATTCATTACTGAGCTTTAAGATTTCTCATCTACAGAATGAGAGGGTTGGATGAGATTATCTGTAAGGACAGGGGACTTTTCATCTCTAGGTCTTATGAGTAGGGGAGATCTCTATGGTGAGGGTCAGGAAAGATTTGGGAGAAAGACTATCCTAAAGATAGGGTCTGGGCCTCTTGAAATTTAGAAACAAGAAAGACTTACTCATTCACAGAGCCTGGGGACAACCCAATCCTGTCTGTTCAGGCCTTTGACATCTGTAGGGTTGTGGCAATTTGAGATGGGAAATGGTAGTTTGGAGAACTCTCTGTGAACATACCCAGAAATTGATGGGGTGTTTTTGTTAATAATAAATTCCACATTAATAACATTGAAATTGGTCTGGTGCCAAAATATGATCAGAATTACCATATATAAATTGTTATTTATATATTCTAAATCCTTATGTAATTTATTATAATTATCGCTATTAATAATATTTTTGCTGAGTGAATAATAATAATGCTGATGATAATTTTAATTCAAATACATATACATGTTTTACCTCAGGCTACTGCAACACTAAAGTATGAAGTGCTCATAAAAATATATTCTTGGAATACATGTAATATACACACATACACACACAATTTATTTGGTTCATGTCAGTTTCCTAGATGAGTTTGAAAGACAAAAAGAAAATAAGCAGGTAACTATTACTTCAAAGGCGATCGAACCTTTTTCCTTAGGAAAGTGCATCCATCTGTAGCCTTCAGTTTGTGTCAAGCCAAGATAAAGGTCTTGATTGTGACATTTCTACACTGCAGAGTAGAAAAAGTCAATAAAGGTTATGTAAACACCTGATGAAATTACCCCACTAGATGCTGCAGGGAGTTTATGGAAAAAGCAGGGAAGCATAGAGAGAGATGCTTTTTCAGAAAAAAAAAAAAGTCCCTGAAAGCAAAAAAAAAAAGTTTTCATTTTTTTTTTTTTTTTTTTTTTTTTTTTTCCTGTTTTAGTCTAGTCTTCTCTCTCCAACCCATTTATGGCAATTCTTTTCTGGAAGTCTCAGCCTTTAAAAAAAAAAAATCCCCTCCCCCAGCCAAGGACTTGTGATTTCATCCAAGGAACACAAAGCTGTTCTGCAAAGTATAGTATCCATTCAGTAAGCAGACACTTTGGAATGCTGTTAGCCCCTGCGTTTCTATATTAGAAGAGCCAACTGAGCTACTTACCTTGTTTTGATGCTCCTCTTCCCAGTAAGGGAGAAGGAAACAAGCATTTATTAAGCACCTCCTGTATGCCAGGCACTATGTTAAGCAATTTACAAATGTCTTACTTTGTCCCCACAATGATCCTATGAGGTACGTGCAATACAATTATTATGTATTGAGGCATAATAGCATAGTAGATAAAACACTAGACTTGGAGTCATGAAGACCCAAGTTAAAATCTAGCCTCAGACACTTACTAGCTATGTAACCTCTCTACTTGCTTCCTTTTACTCATCTATAAAATGAAGGACTTGGAATCTTTGACCTTTGGGTCAAAACCTTAAAGGTCAAAGATTTGGATAATAAAATTATCCCCATTTTACAGTTGAGAAAACTAAGGAAGACAGAGGTTACGTGACTTACCCAGGGACACACAGCTAGCAGGTGTCTGAGGTTGGATTTGAACTTAGGTAAAGACCTGCTTTCTTCATCAGGGACTTGAGTTTATTTTTCCTCCAATTGGTTTCTTTTGAGGCACGTGGTGGGGAGATGCCACATCTTTTACCTTCAAATTCAACAAATGTTTATTTGTTGAGGCAGACAGAGGTTAAGTGACTTGTCCAGGGTCACACAGCTAGCACGTATCTTGGGTTGGATTTGAACTCAGGTTTTTCTGCTTTCTTTCTCAGGGACCTGAGTCTTTCCTCCAATCTATCTCTTTTTAGGCACTTTCAGGGGAAGATGCCGCTTCTTTAAACTTTGATTATCATCATAATGGCTTACATTTTTAGAGGTTTTTGTTCAAAGAGCTTTTCATATATTACTTCGCCTATGTCAACACCTGTTATAACTTTCCCCCTTTTTTTAGTATCACAAGGAGCAATGTGGTACAATGGAAAGAGAACCCTTTCTGGAATCAGGGGTGTTGGGTTCAAGTCCTACCTGATGCTTGCTACCTATATGACCTTCATCCAGTCACTTAACTTTCCTGATCCTCAGTTTTCTCAGCTACTTCTGGGAACAAAGGTTTTATGACCTCTGAGGTTCCTTCTATCTCTTATTTCCCCAATTAAGTTACCCCTATTGGAAGGTGGGGGCCCTTTTAAAATTTTTCTTTATATCCTCTCCAAAGGCTATCATAAAAAACAAATATAGGGGATTTGATCTTCATAGAAATATTTTTTTTTCTTTTTGGAGGGGGAAAGGTAGGGCAATTGAAGTTAAGTGGCTTTCCCAAGGTCACATGGCTAGTTTTTTGTGTTAAGTGTCTGAGGCTGGATTTGAACTCAGGTCTTTCTGACTTCAGGGCTGGTGTTCTATTCATTGCCGCCACCTAGCTGCCCCTATCTTTCTGAAGCAGTTAAAATAATTTTCATTTGATGGGTGAAGCCATTGGAACAGAGAAGTTCCAGAAGAGGTCTAAGACCACACGACCAGTTAGTGACAGAGCAGAGATTAGAGAAATATGCCTTGGGAATACCAGTTCAGGACAATTTTCACTCCATCATCCCTTTTATTTGCTAGGCTTAATGTGCACGAATGTCTTTTAGAGTCAGAATGAGAGGTGGTAGACTTGGCAGGCAAAGACCAGATAAAACCTAGAATTAGTGGGGGCAAGATAAGGTAGATGAAGGGCAGAGCATGAGAGGGAGGTAGCAGCTATTGCCATGTTTGTATTCACTTTCCTCTTGTTTTGAGCTCCACACTCCAGAAGGTCTAAAAAGCTCAACCCCCATCACTTTCTTTTCAGTTGGTGAGGCCCACCCCTAGGTATCAATGCAGAAGTAGAAATCTTTATTCCCAGGTTATCTGACTGAATCTCAAACAGGTGGCAGGATTGCTTTCATGTTCAAGGTTAAAAAGGAAAAAATGAATACTTCATTGCTTTATTTCAGTGGTTCATCTCAGTTAGTAGATGTGGCATTTCTTTTGGGGTACCAATGGGAATGACTACAGGGAAAACAGGAAAAACAGTTCCAATTTTCTCACTCTCCTGTAATTTTCCTTCCCCATCTCTCTCCCCGCCCATACCCTAGGCAATTATTATGTATTGAGGCATAATAGCATAGTAGATAGAACACTAGACTTGGAGTCATGAAGACCTGAGTTAAAATCTAGCCTCAGACACTTACTAGCTGTGTAACCTCTCTACTTGCTTCCTTTTCCTCAGCTATAAGATGAAGGACTTGGAATCTTTGACCTTTAAGGCCCCTTCCAGCTTGAAATTTATGATCCTATGATTCTGTGAACTGGTTGTGATAATACATAGGCCCCAAGAAGTCTTCTGCATGGGAATCATGCAGAAGCAGAATAAAAGATGTCATGAGAGAAATGTAGGACCAGGAAAAAGTATAGCCCAGGCATATATGGAGAGAGAGAAATGGTTGATTGAGAGACCATGTATTCCACTGGTAACCCAGCAATCTGAAAAGAACTCGAGGAAGGCTCCTGGCACGTGGGTTTGATCTCTTGTAGTAAATTTATGGGAGGACATAGACAAGAATCTCACAGGTTGGGCAGGCATGGGTGGTCTGTGAGTTGAATCACAGGAGGGAATGCCCACATAAATGAAATCATGGTTCTACTGGATTATTGGAGTGTTTGAGAAATAAAAGATGATGCTGATATTTCCCAAAGTAAGATGGAGTCTGCATTTAACATGTTAATATAAGAAATTTGAATTTTTGAAAATACATGCTCTGAAGATAAAAGCATTCATGGGAAATAGAGAATGACTGTGAAAGCAGCATCATACTAGAACATGATGCCATTAGCAATAAAGTGACTAATACATTGAGGATGTTGAGGAAAGCTAGAAAAGATTCTTAAATATTTAGGAGAAAATTAAGAGGCTTGAAGAGTCTGTAGGGTGAATGGAACAATGATATTTAGTTTCATATCCCATCTGGCCATTCATCCAGGCCATCTCACCAAATGCCTCCTGCTCCTTCCAGCCTGAACCAGACATGACTTTGGCTTCCATACAGGTCTTCCAGAATCTAGGCCCCAGACCCCGAGGGAGTTAATTCATTAAATCGGCAAAGAAGCAGTTTTATTTTCTAAGTCTAGAGAAAAGAAAGAGGGGACCAATGAGTTAAGGAAGACATTTTTAGTAATGACAGAAGGAAGATAGTTGTGGAAGTTATGGAGGAACCTCACAAAAGATGACCTCAATATTTCTAATAGAGTGGGATGAGGTCATTTGCTGAGGGAGAGGAGTTAGGGGTAGAATTGGAGATCTTTCAGAGAAAGAAGGTTTGGAAAAGGCACTCTGGGAAGGATGATAAGTCAGAGAAGAATAAAATGATTGCTTTGTAGCATTATGGTTTAGTAGAAGTTAGACAGCCTAGTCAATTTGTCAGCATTGCTCCTTAACTTCCCGGGGGAAGCTTGGGGGTGGGAGTGGATACACCAGATTAGGGAAATGCTGAAAGTTGGTTATTAGCAAAGCAGGAAGAGAGAAAAGACAAGAAAGAAAGCTAATCAAAGAAGAAGTACAATGCCTTGTTGAAATGTCCAACTTTATCCACGGCCAAGACCATGAAGGCAAGAAAGAGAAAGCAGAATATAGATGATGATGGACAGGACGCAGAGAAAACATGGAGAGTACAAAAGGTGGGAAGCTGAGAGAAGACAGCAAAATTGGGAGGGTGGAGGCAATATCAGAGATGGATAGATAGGCTGTTCTGATCATAGAAGGGAATTTCAGAATTTGGGATCTCAGAGATGAAACAATTTCAAATGATAATGAACTCTAAGTGTAACCAACCCTTGTTAGTGGATGAGGTAATGGAGATGGAGCTTATGTAAGGGAGAGAGACAATGAATAAACTTGGAGGTCAGAATGCCTGTTAGAAATGGTATTGAAGTCACTGAGAATGAGGTATGAAAAGGAAGACTAGGAACCAAATTCTGAAGTCTTTGAAGAAGGTGGGAGAATGGCTTGGAGGCTGGCAGATGACAATGACCAGGACTCATGTAGGATAATGTAATCAGATGGTGTTACCTTCCAAGAAGCAGCTGTGAGTGACAGTGGTAGAGTTCAGGAGGGGGCAATGTGGAACAAGAAACAAGGTGACTTTCCCTTCTGGCCCAATGAAGGGAAACTGAGGCAAATGGAAAAAACGACCAATATGTTGGAGAGGGTGGCAGGACCTAGGATTGGAACCTATGTCTTCTGACTCCAGATTCTGAATTCTTTCCACGGAACTTCTAAGTAGCCCTAGCCTGGAAGCTTCTCACACTCTCCTTCCTGTCCAAAAACTTCACTCTCCACTTCCTGCAGATCTTCTGAAAGGGCAATCCGAAGTCAGGGTTGGCAGGGGAACCTGCTTGGATGCTGTTAAAAGCCTGCCTTGGCCTTGGCTGCTCTGTCTCTTCTCCTGCTTCCCCTTCCTTTTCCCTCATCTTCCTCTCTCTCCATCCCCAACCAGAGGCCTGAATTTTGAGGTTCAAATCCTAGCTTTTGTACTTACTACACCTAGGAGACCTTGGATAAATTATTTAACTCTCCCAAACCTCAGTATCCTCATCAATAAAATGAAGGGGTTGGACTAGGTGACATGTAAGATGGAGTCTATAATTCTATGGCAAGATACCCATATAAGAAATATCAGCAAAACAATGATAAGGCCACATGTCCTTTCTCACTTTTCCCTATTTCTTTTCTTCCTTTCTTCTGCTTTCACGTCTTTCCCTCTCCCTTCATCTCCCTCTCCCTAATTCTTATTTCTATCTCTAGTTCTTTCTCTGCTCTGTATTTTCTCCACGTGTCCCCTGCCTCCCCACCTCTGTCTCTTTTACTCCTCCATGAATAACTCCCTTCTTTCTTTGACTGCTTCAAAGAGCAAAGCAATTTATTTTCAGAAAAGACTTTTAATTTCCAAAGGGTGTAAAAAATGAGATCGGTCTCCCCTTCCTAAAGATCCCATGAGTACCCTTATGTTTTAATGAGATAAATGGCCTGGAGGAAGAGGTGGTAAGAAGGGGGTCAGGTTATGGGGCTTTAAGTGTTTGGGCTTTTTTCCCCCTTCCCTCATAGGTCTGAGCAGTTCCCTGGGAGACTCATGCTGCAGACCCCAGTCCTGGTTCCACACTCTTACCCTGTGCTAGTTATGAAAACAGAAAGAAGTGACAGATGGGCTCAAAGCTTTTGGAGGAGAAGAGGGAGGACCTCTCTCCCCCCTGTCTTCTGCCCTCCTCACGAGGCCCCCACACCATGTTGTGAACTGATTTATTTTTTTGGCAGATAGAAAAACATTATCCTCTTCCTCTAACAGCAAGTTTTAATTTCTATAGTGAAGTTGTCCTCAAAGTGCTTAGCTCTCCTCATTGAATGAGGGCAATAGCCTAAGGATTAGAGCACTGAAATAATGCAATTTCTGAGTGACATCTGAAGGGCATCCCCCTTCTAGAGAGAGCTAAAAGAACCCTGTACTAATGGATTAATGAATCAGTGAAAAAAATGTTTATTGTTAAATGTTTACTCTGAGGCAGGAGCTCTGCCAAGTGCTAGGGATACAAATGCAAAAGTCAGAGTCCTTGCCCTCAAAGGGCTTATGTTACATTAGTTGGAGAAAACCATGCAAGGGGATAGGTGGCTAAGGAAGGGTGTTTCGATCTGGAAAGCCACAGAGATGGTCATTGGAGCCATTGAGTAGTTAATTTACAGGGTCCTTCCAGAAACATTGGTTGAATTTATTTGATTGTTCCCAAAGTAAGTGATGGAAAGAGAGAGAGGGCTGAAACATGGATGGGTCTAGAATGCAGTAGGTATAACAGGCTCTCATTGATCAGTATAGCTCAGCCTTAGGATAAGAGTTTCAGGGATGGCTTAGCCCCTCTAAAACATGGTGTCTGGAGTTCTATTCTGGAGGGTGTGGTAAGCAGAGTGAAACAACCAGAAAGCAAGAGCCTTGGCTTCTAGTCCCTAAGCCACAATTTATCACAAGTTATGCGCCCTTGAATATAAGATCCGTCTGGGTTCCAGTTGCCTCTGGGAAAGGAAGATAACTTACCTATTTGAGGAACTGGTGTGGGATCAGGTAATCCGTTAAAGTCCCTTCCAGAGATGGGATCAATAATCCTGGGATTACATGTGCCATCTCAAGCCAGTTTCTGGGTTAGGGCCAGAATCATAGGATAGGCACTATTTCTCTAACCCTTCAGTGATAGCCGAAGAAGGTGTCATCATTGGCCCCATCCTAACTGGATTGGTGTAATGGTAATAGGAATTTGAAGATCTTCCCTGCCCCTTAATAGGCTTAGGTGAATTTGAGGATCTTTCCTGATTTGAAAATAAACTCTGCTCCCAACAGGCTGCATGCAGTCACATGGAGCCTATGATAGGAGGCTTGTTTTTTAGGAGGCACAACTTTTGTTACTTTGTAGTCAAATGGGTCAGGAAGGTTGTGATATTCTTTGACTCCAGAGAAGGCTATATATACCTCTGAGGCGAGGTTTTGCTTTGGGACTCACTTTGGGGAGGGTTGTGTGATTTGGCCAGATGAGACTCTGGGCAGCCGTTGAGTCCCCCAGCTTTGAAAACCCAGATGTTGGTGCTTCTCTCTCTGGTGACTAACCGTATATGTGTGTCAGACATCTAGAAGCCCTGTCTGTTGGTCTACTAAATTGTGTTATTTTCCCTCTCTGTATTTTTGTCTGCTTGTAAACTTTATTTGTATTCTCTGAAGTTCAGGGTGTTGACTTTTCCCCCTGAACTAGGTAAATGATATATGTTTGATGAAAGTAAGATTGTTAACCCTCTTTGAGTTTCTTTCCTTTAGAAAAGTAGATCAAACAACCTATGCTAGCAGCCATTCTGAGTGTGCTATATGTAATGGCAAGCACAAAAAGTGGTTCACACCTTGTTTCAGCTTTTGAATTAACACCTTTTTAAAATTCAAGTTTCTTTTGAGTCATGTATCAAGTCTGTTAAGAAACAGAATGTGTGAACCTCATAACTTGTGAACCCTAGAACACATGAACTCCTGAAACAGGAAGGGGAGAAGCTAATGACCATATATAAGGAGAGGCCCAGGCTAGAGACAGCAGAACTGAGAAGAGGACTCTTGTGGTGGCAGAGTCAAGAAGGAGAAAACTTGTGGTATACCAGCACTCTGTCTGCTCTGTCTATGTTCATGTTTGTTTGTGATACTTTGTACAGAAGCCCTGGGACCTTACTGCAAGCCCTGAAAGAGGATTTTCTGGTTGTATGTTTACAGAAGTCCTGGAGGAGGGTTTTGGACATCCTGGGACTTTACTGATCATTTGTGCTGAACTCCTGGACCTTGTTTTTGTTGATTTCTATGTTGATGATTTGTGTTGACATCTTAGACCTTGTCTGTGGGTCTGCATTGATTTCTATGTTGATGATTTATGTTGAGTTCTCAGACCTTGTTGGTGGGTCTGAGTTGATTTCACAGGTAGATAGTGAATTGATGATGGTGCTGGCAACATGTATGAATATTATCGTGGCTCTGTTAAGCTTTGTATTCCCAGAAACAGGAACTGTGAAGGACTTGAGGTAGAATGGACACCGTGAACTTCAGTGTGGGATGGAAACTGGACAAAGAACTGGACAAGGAGCTTGACAAGGAACTGGGAACTGCCTGCCTTGGAACCCAGGTGATAGTTGGAGCTGGGACCATGGAAGAGGAACCATGGAAGCTGAGAGCCAGCCTCAAGTCAAGCTGAAAGAAAACTTTACTTGGATACTGTGTACTGACTAAGAAGATTGTGATTTACTGTGACCCAGGGGTGGAGAACTTTGACTTTGTGACTGAATTAAGGATTTTGTGATTGACTAAATGAATGTACTTTGTTTAAACTATGTGACCACTTTGGTGAAAACTATGTGGCCATTTTAGTGATAAGTTGCTGAGTTGTGACATTGTGAATGCTGTATTTTGATTTTCTATGAATGTTTTGCTCTGATTTGTTATTGAATAGAGAGCTCACTATACTATGTAATCAGAATCTTGAAAGCTGTTCACAGCAGCAGTCCTCAGGAAAGCTGCTCATGTGTGACTTTACACTAGGTTACTTGCTGCTACAATTGACAATGGATTGGTAAATGGATTGGCAATGCAGAAACCACTATGATGGGGACAGCAGCAAATTCTGGACTCTCACACCAACTCTTGGATGGAAGGCACTTCATGTTTTGTAAGACTACTGCAGAAACCTAGCTAGGGGGTATAAGCTAGGATTTGTCTGGTGTCCTGTTATTGGCAACAGAACAGGGCATAGATGACTAATTTTAGAGCTAAAAGGAACTTCAGAAATAACCTAGTCTAACATTCTCATTTCATAGATGAGTAAATTGAGGCCCAAAGACATGAAGTAACTTGCCTACATCACACAGTTAGTGAGTCATAGAACTAGAACTGAGGGCAATTTACTCCAAATCCAGTGCTTTTCCCTCTAGCCCACACTCCTTTGGGAGCTTTTTGTATTATCGTGGGCCAGTGGAGTGAGGCGATCATAGAATACACTGGACTAATCATTTATTAGATGGCTTCTCCAGTGGTCTGGAAAAATCTATGCTTCTGAAAAACAAAACAAAACAAAACAAAAAACACCCAACACTCAGCTTCTCAGTCCCCACCCAATTTAATCCCAGAGAAAGGTCTGGTTGATAATATCTCTATCTTACCAAGAAAGAGAGTGGTGGTGACTGATAATGAGCCAAAGCCTGTGAGTCTGGCCCTGACCATTTTCCACCCCTTGTTTCACTTAATAATCCCAGCCGGCACTTAATAATGTTTATCCTTCCCAGAGAATTCATTAAAGAAAGGCTAGTAGCCTGAAGAATGGGGGGGGGGGAGAGGATAGGAGTATTTATATACACATACACACACATATCCTGAATATTTTTGGAAGAACAATTCCTGTACTAGGGATTCTGTGAGGTTTCTTGTGCTCTTGTATAATAATGACTGTCATTTTTTGTGGTCACATGTGGCATGGGTCAGATTCAAATTCATAAGATGATCACTTGGTGATAGGAGAGACAAGTCCCCAAAGGCCACGTATACCTGCGGCTTTATTTGGGTTTTACAACTGTATTGTAACATCTGCTCATATATGAATCCAATAGAGAACTCACTGCTGGGTCACATGCAGGACTTTGGTACCATAAAAATTAGCTTGCACAGGTAATGAAGCAAGTGTGCCTGATATTAATATAAAAGAAAGGCAATTGTCGCCTATCCGGCAGATTGTATCCTCAGATCACAATGAGCAAAACTGAGCAGTTACGTTCACTGAGTGGTTAAGTGAATTTTTTTATTCAGCAAGTATTTATTTGTAGGGATTCAAAACAAACACATTTCCTTCCCTTAAGAAGCTTATATTCTATTTAACTCTAGATTCTATATGCCTAGCTGGGACTCAGGTAAGCAAGATAGCAACTGTACCTGAGGCTACTTTTTAATCTTATTTTTTATGAAGGCAGCATTGTGTAGTGGATAAAGTGTTACATGAAAGAACTAGTTTCAAATCTAGCATCCGACGCTTACTAGCTACGTAAGTCACTTCATTTCAGCCTACTCTGTAAACCTCTAAATCAGGGGTTCATCTATGGATTTGAGGGGTCTGTGAATTTGGGTGGGAAACAATTAGATATTTATTTTCACTAACCTATAATTAAAATTCAGCATTTCCTTTAATTATGATTGAAAAAACAAACAAATATTATTCTGAGGAGTCCATTGTCTTTGCCGGGCTGCCAAAGGGGCACATCACTCAACACACACACACACAGACACACATAGAATATTAAGAGTCCCTGCTTTACATTAAGGATGAGTTTTGGCTTGCTCTCTGATTCATGCAGTTATCTTGATGCAGTCTGTTCACTGTCATAGGAAATTCCTGGTGAGGAAGCCCCTCTACCAGCTCCTGTTCTGTAACTTAGAGTGTTCTAGAGTTAGCTGGGACCCCAAGGGGAGAAGTGACATGCCCGTGTGTGTGGTGTGTGTACACGTGCTGGGGGTGTGGGTGTGGGTGTGGTGGAGGACTCATGTCTTCCTGACTCCAAGAACAATTTTCTATCCATTGTGTACTTCTCAGGCATGTAGTAATTTTGTGAAAATTCAAGGTAGATAGATGTGTTATAGCTAAGATCCAAAGATCTTATGAATCCCAAATATGGATCACAATTTAGAAATTCAGGGGAGAATGATTTTCAAAGCTTGACTAGCACATTGTCTCTGTGTTGGATATCTTAAATATTAGCAAAGCAAGCATATCATCCAAATAAATATTCTCTCTTTGTGACCCAAATAAATTTAGTCTTGATTTATGGGGGATGGGTTAGAAGCAGGGGGAATAGTTGAGAGGACCCCACCCTCCCACATCAGTACTTATTTGGAGAAAGATAAGAAGGAATCAAATTAGAAAGAGAAAGCCTCATCATTATGCTAACCCCTCTCTACTTTTCTCTCTTTCATACTTGGTGAGAAGACAGGTTTTATGTGAAAAAAATTATTTGAGACAGGTTTAACTACTTTGGTACAAGTCTTGACTTCTGGTTGGTGATGATTCTGTGGTTTAGTACAAGTCTACAGAGGAAGAGGGTGACTATAGTCCCTTTAGAAGTGAACATAGGTTAGAAAGTGTAAATTTCAAAAGAAAGACTCTTTGGAAGAATGACCTCCAGGGTCCTCTTCAATTCTGTACACTTAGGTCTTACACTGAGAAACCCAGAAGACACAAAGCCTGTTCAAAGAACGAGTCCCAAAGATTAGCAACAAGATTTTCTTAGAATAAAATTAACCTCCTCAATTCCATTCCAGTGCATTCCACAAATATTTATTGACTATCTACTGTTTGCCTAAGCTAGGTACTGTGGGGGACAAGAAAAAAATTAAACAAAATTTAGCACTAACAGGACTCCCAGAGATGATTCAGTGCCATTGATTGATAGAGCTGGAAGGGACTTTCTGATGAGTGTGCCTCTAGTCCGAGTTCTCCATCTTATTAAAGGAAGAAAATAAGGCCAAAATGAGTTCAGAACATTCAGGACATTGTATCTTCTGAAACAGATCTCCTGGTTCTGGTCGTGGTCTCCTTTGGGCTTTTCATACAGTCACCTGAATAAAGTCCGCAGATGGCAGAAATATCCCACAGGGAATTTTAACTCCCTTGCCTTGGAATCTGACGGGTGAGGCTTCTGGTTAGACACTCGGACATCTTCTTCATGGCTCTCTTGGTAAAGTTGACCTTGCCTCTTTCCCTCCTTACGGCAGTGTACTCATAGGCTTTCAGCTTGCTATAGTAGTCAGAGAACTTGTTGTAGAGAATGGAGATGGGCATCCCATTCAGGATGATTCCAAATGCAATGCAGAGGAAAGCAAAAAGCCTGCCCAGGTGAGTTTCTGGATACATGTCTCCATAGCCTACTGTGGATATACTCACCTAGAAGAAAAGTAAAAGGAGAAGCCAAGTCATCAACTAAGAAGATGTGTGTATGGAGTATAGATTGCAGGAGAAAGGGAACTATAGTAATCTTCTAGTCTAAGCCTCTCACTTTATAAATGAAGAAACCGAAACCCAGAGAGATGAAATTGTTTGCTGAAGGTCACATAAGCAGAGACAGAGGAGGGAGTGGAATCTGGACCCTATGACTCCTAATCTAGAACTCTCCCTATACCACAAAATGCTATGAAAACCTTAAAATTCTACACGAATACCCAATGTTATAATTATTATTATTTAGAAGCCTGAGGTAGGAAAGAAAAGGACAGGTACATGTAACTAGTCTTTTTTTTTTTTTTTTAGGCAATCAGGGTTAAGTGACTTGTCCAGGGTCACATAGCTAGTAAATATATGAGGCTGCATTTGAATTCAGGTCCTACTGACTCCAGGCCTGACACTCTATCTCCTGCATCACCTGGCTGCCCCTCTAACTAATCCTGAATCTGAGATGAAAAAAATAGTATTGTTGTTCAGTCATGTCTAATACTTCATGACCCTATGGACAATATCACACCAATACTGTTCATGGCGTTTTCTTGGCAAAGATACTGGAATGGTTTGCCATTTCCTTCTCCAGTGGATTATGGCAAACAGAGGCTAAATAACTTGCTTAGGGTCATACTGCTAGTGAGTGTCTAAGGCTGGATTTGAACTCAGGTCTTACTGACTTCAGGTTCAGTGCTCTATTCACTGAATGATATGCCTACCTCTCATCAAAAATAGCATAGCTTTCATCAGATCAATCTTTCCTCAAAAACTGACTTGCCTACACGCCAAATTAGTATTTAATGTCTACAATGGAGGGTAAAATATGTCCTTGCTTCTAGAACTCTTTCTAGGTTCACTTGTGGCCTCATTTTACATACAGCTAGAGTAGGCAATGCATAAGAACTATTTGGTAATTAATTCATAATCCTTTACTTTATGTATGGTCTGCATTTTCAAAGATAGTTAGATGCTCTCTTATGATTATATTATCAGCTCTTTGACTTTAATGTAGGTTCAGATTTTTTTGACTTTGCATAATTTCTTTTTCCACTTTCCACAGAACAAATCCTTCCTCTAGTGAGCTATCCAACATGATTCTGACTAAGGCTGAGATTCAGAAACAAAGGCTCAGAGCTGGCTTCAAGTGATTCCACAGGGTCAATTCTTGTGTAAGCAGGGGTTGGGCCTTGGATTTGGGCCAATGTTTCTGAGATCCATTCTTAGACCCTGAGAAAACTGGCTGCCCCTTCTCCATAGCAGCTAAATCACCCTATAAAGTGGGAATTCAGAATTTTGTTTAAAATTCACATATTTTCCCTATCTTATTTGTCCCATAAGTAGGAATGTGACCTTCTTTTGGCAGTTTTCCAGATGTGCATAAGAAAGTAAATCCTGGCCAGTTGAGCACCACACACAGGACAAAAATCCAATTTTGTTCTACAGCATTAAGGTGGCCAAATTCAGAGTTCTTGTACAATAAAAGCAAAACAATTTTTGTTTTCCTATATAGTGGGGAGTCAAAGATAAACTACTTTCTGAGAGTTGATGGCTCATTCCTTTGATGAGCATGTTCACTTCTCAGTCACCTGAAGACTATTTATAAATACAAGTAGAGACATTGTTTGTTTGTATTTGAATTTTTAGAACAAACACACCAGGCCTTAAACATGCAAATGGGTGTTGTCTACTTCCAAGTGGTCACCTTGAGAGGCTATAAACTTACTTTCATAATGCTCTCATTCACTGATAAGGATATTTTTGGAGCTGCCTTGGAAGACATTTTGTGAGCTTACACACCCACAAATCCATATAATTATTTTATAGTCACACATCTCTTTTTATTTTACCTCAAATGGTATTGCTCAGCTTTATCATACGCTCAATTAATTTATTTTTAAAAATTGACTTATTTTAATGATAAATTTTACTGATGCCTTTTTTTATGGGTAACTAAAATTGATTCTTGCTAAGTTTAGGATTTGGAAATAAAGCCCCACAAATGAACTATAGTAATTTCTGGACACTGGAATATATGTACATTATTGTCCAGAAATTTCAAGTGACTTTTGGCAATTTCCATCAACCAAATTGACCCTGCAACCATATGTGTCTCCCATCATTGAGAGTATTCATTGGATGTGCCGCAGAACATGGTCAAGCCCCAAGAGATATACCTAATATAATAAATAAATGACTTCCTGATATGATTATTCTGAAGGAAATAACTCTCATTTCCATGTGATAAATTCTAGTATGTTTGTTAAAATATAAATTTCATTTCCTTGTAGCATAATTTTTACTCAAGGGGTGCTTAGATAAATTTTAGAGAATCTGTGAACTCAAATACATATATATATATATATATATTTGTTTTCACTAACCTCTAACTTAAATTTAGCATTTCTTTATAGATGTTGGCAACAAAATATATATTCTATGAATGGGTCCATTGGTTTCACTGGATTCCATGATAGGTTCCATGATACACAAAAAGTGGTTAAAAGCCTTAGAGTTCCTTTTGCCTTAGAGTCATAAAATGTGTATACTGGAAGAGATCATTTATTCCCCAAAGGGGAAGAGCACTTAGCTATTTCCTGAGAGGACACAACACAGGCAGACATCATATCCAGAAGAGTATAGTAGAGAGAGAGTGCTAGTTTTGGAGTCAGAGGACTCAGGTGCAAATCAGGCCTCAGTTTCCTTCTCTGTCAAATGAGGGAGTTGAAACATGATAACTTCCAAAGTTCCTTCTGTCTCAAAATCTATGAGCCAATGATCTAGGAGTGCCACCTTGGAATCTTAGGGCCCATTAATAAATAAGGCATTTTAAAATGATGCCTTCATTATCTTCCCAACTCCCTCTATCTCTGCCACTTAATGGCAGATGACCCTGGCTGTCTGGAGGAGCAAATTTCGAAGAAATAACAGGATCTTCCAAAGGAGCCACAGCACACACAATGATGGGGACGAATGCATTCCATTTGAGGGTTTTGCTGTTACTGGTTTCCAGTCTCTGTCCCTCCAACCATGCCAGGTTGAGGGGAGGGGTGGGATTATAGGATGGGGAGTGTTGGTGGGATAAGGGCAAAGGCAATCAATCTGGAGCAGTTAGGGACCTTATAACTTTCCAGAGGCTTTTTCTCAATAAACGAATAAAAACAACAGCTATATTAATGAGCAAATTGGCATTATCCACTCTACAGGACACCAGAATCTGCTTAAAAAAAAAAAACCGTGCAGGAAAGGCACACAGGAAGGTCTTTGAGAACATGTCCTTTGCTCACTGTCCAGATATGAAGAATTTGGCAAGAGGGAAGGAAAACAGTCATCAGTATCACATGGTCACATTCAGTTTCTATGACTTTTATTTGCTTTACTTGGTCCCAAGGAAAAAAGTGTTTTGCTACATGACCCTATTGTCTTTTTAAAATGTTACTGATTATTTTTAAAGAATGTCACAGTTACGTCCCGTTGCGATAACTCCTCCCTCTTATAACAAAGAACAATTGAGCCAAGTCAAACAACACCTTAACCAAATCTAACAGCTAATGTGGCATCCTACAAACACAGTCTACTGCTCCTCTACCCAGAGAAGTGTTTCCTCAATGTATTTTTCTATATAAGAAAATGACTAAACAAAAATGTCTCCTAGGATAAAACCACACACTTAAAGAAGACTTAGATTTAAAGCTTTATGGTACATACTACATTCTTTAAAAAAACAAAACAAATCAATGTTATGTACCCATGCCCCCCAAGATCACAAGCATCATGGAGCAACTCCAAACAATATTTATCTTCTTTTTTTCTGGACACTTACAGAGTCCAATGAGGGGGATGGAAAGAGGAGGAAGGACACCATTGTGTTCTCAGATGTCTTCCTTCTTGTTGAGAGACTTAATTCCTTCCATTTTAGTTTGACTGATATTATTATTTAATTTATGTAAGTAAAATAGGGATACAGAGTAGGCCTGTGATTTCATTGATAAAGAGAACTCCTAATTGAGAAAATTCCCTCTGTCCATGGATATAAGAAATTTCTCTGCAACTTCTAGGCTTAAATGAATTGACTAGTATCACACAGCCAGTATGTGTCAGTGGTAGGACCTGAAACTCAGCCTTCTCTTCTACTAGGTCAGCTCTCCATCCACTGTGCCTCAGGGCCTCTAAGTAAGTCCAATACAATAAAATACATAGATTTCTATCTTTCTCCTCTAGATGAATATATACAAAACAAGTGTGACCCTGGGGAAATATGTTGGTGAGTCCATGATATGGCTTTTCATTCCCTAGGTAAGGTTAAAAAAAATAGTAGGTAAAGTAGAAGAAGAAAGGAACATTACATTTGGTAGTTTTTCCTAAAGCCAGAGGTCAAGCCAGCACCCCAGCACTGCTCTATTTAGGAATTCATCTGACAACAGAGGAATGGACAGTACCCAATAGGAAAATGATCTCCTGTTAAAGAATGGGATGGCAGGCTTTCACTTTCTCATCTTTACAATGAGAACCAGAAGGTCTTGAAGGCCCCCTTTAAGTAAAATATTCTTTTTTTTTTTTTTGGAGGGCAATTGGGTTTAAGTAACTTGCCCAAGGTCACACGGCTAGGTTTTTTGTTTGTGTGTGTTAAGTGTCTGAGGTTGGATCCGAACTCAGGTCCTCCTGACTCCAGGGCCAGCACTCTACTCACTGCGTCACCTAGCTGCCCCTAAAATATTCTAAGATTTTGTGATTTCATTGTATCTCTCTCCAGAACACACACAGTGGTAGAAATGCCTATCTGTGTAGGGCAACAGTTTGCTCTGAGTTTCAGGGTTTATAATGTTCCAGTTTGGGGAGGGGATACCGTGTTTCCCCAATAATAAGTCCTATCCCGAAAATAAGCCCTCCCCTTACTGTGTAAGATTCCTCTAAAATAAGCCCTCCCTTGAAAATAAGCCCTATTGAGATTGCTACTGTAGTGAAGGTGATCCCCTGCTACACGCTACATTACGGTACCCTCTGTATGCACCGTCCCCCTCCCCCCCCTTCCCCGGGGTGAAACGCACGCCGCGCTCCCAGCTGCATCCAATCAGAGCTGCAGAAGTGAGCGTGTCATCCTGTTCTTCCCCAGTGATTTGCTTATTGAATAAAGGTACATTTTTTTGCTCACATTTACCTGTTTATTAAAATTGCTGTCAATGTTCATTAAAATAAGCCCTCCCCTGAAAATAAGCCCTCTGGTGTTTTTCTGTCCAAAAAAATAATAAGACAGTGTCTTATTATTGGGGAAACATGGTAGTTTTCTTAGGCTTAACCTGACAACTAAGGGGCTTGTTCTAATCAGGCAGCTTCCATCTGGAATGCCTATGTGATGGTGACCCATTGAGCCCACCTGTAAAAACAGAATGACTCAGAGGATTTCCAGATGCTGAGTCCTATAATAGACCTGAACTAGGAATATTTGGGATAGTGATTAATACAAATGACTCATCCAATTTAATTGTGATATAAGTTCTAATGAATGGGAAAGAACAGTACCTTTGAATGTGCTGTATTTCAAGGTTAACTTGGTACATCCTGCTGAAGAGGGGGAAATGAAATCATCAGAATTTTATGTTAACAAAGCTTATTGAGTATTACAGGGGTAATGATGACTCAGTTTTTAATAGTTAGCATGAGATGAATTATCTTTCCTACTTGGGAGAAGATTCTGTCTTCTATTCCACTGTGTTATTGTATATACAAATATCCACACTTGAAGGATTAAGCTTATTTGTGTGGGGCAATTTCTTGGAAATAAAGGAGAATTGCCTTTATCCTTTTGGAACGAGCTACCAAGGGATCTTATGAAATCTATGGAGAGGGGAAATGATCTGTGAGAAAAACACCAGGGGTGGCTAGGTGGCACAGTGAATAGAGCACCGGCCCTGGAGTCAAGAGGACCTGAGTTCAAATTTGGCTTCAGACATGTAACACAAAAACTAGCCATGTGATATTGGGTAAGTCACCTAACCCCAATTGCCCTATCTTCCCCCTCCCAAAAGCAAAAAACAAACAAAACAAAACAAAAATACTCCCACAAAAAACAAACAAATAAAAAAAAACCACCCATCTGGGATCAACCTACCCATTTAAGTGTGGTTCTTAGCAAATTATCTGTTGATGAATGAATCGTTCTACCATCATAAGGATAAATTAGATGACTTCTTAAGTTTCCTCTCCCTGATGATCCTACTAATGTCTCTTTATGTACACCTACATTAAGTGTGACCATCAAGTAAAGAGACTAACCTCCCAGTAAGACTCACTGGGAGAACAAACTGTGCTATAAAAATATAATGGAAAATTATCACACAGTAATAACTGATGAACATGAAAAATAATGAGAAACATTAGAAAACTTGTAAGTGAAGTTTGCAGAACCAAGAAGACTATATACACAACTACAATAATGTAAATGAAAAGAACACTAAAAAGAAAACAAACTTTCAGTAATTGTTAATGACCAATCTTGAACCTGGACAACATATGATGAATCACATATATCTCCTTCCTCTTGGATGAGGGACTCAAAGTGGAGAACATTTCAGACACTGTTGCTTGGTTTTGATTAACCATTTTTCTTTGCTTATTACAAAGGGTTAGGGTTCTATATCTAGAAGTGATTGTAGCATAAAGGTAGAAAATATCAAATTTTTAAAAATAATTTAAAAAAGCAATAGGGCTGATTTTCATATGTTGACTGTGGGGTCCATTACAGTGGGTAAATCTAAGAAGATTTAAGGAAAATCGATACTAAGAATTGGAGTACTGTATCTGGAAATAATTGTGGCACGAAATTAGAAGATATCAAACTTTTAAAAAGTTATTTAAGAAAAGTAATGGGACTGATTTTCATATGTTGCTTGTGCAGTCCATTGCAATGGGTAAATATAAAGAGATTTATGGAAAGTTATGAACAAGAATCAAGAGGGATTAGAAAGCATGGGGCAGGGGAAGGGGAAAGGAGTTGGGTTGTATGGTCAGAGGGAGTATCCATCTATATGTTTATCTATGCCAGTGGAGTCAGCATCATGACTTTATAATTTGCATGCATGCACCATGCCTCTAAATTTAATTTTACCTCAAATTTTACTTGTTTTGAGGAATGAAATCTTTGCCCTCCATCACTCTGCATCACATAACTAGATGAGACTTTTCTCTCTTCCTTCCTCATATCTCTCTAAAGTAAATGATATTTGGGAAGAGTCAAGTCATTGTGTATGAGCTCAATTTGTATAGTTTATCTTCTATAGTGGAGACTTTTGATTATTTGACATGAAACAACTGCAGCCCTAGAGAAATGCAGATGTGACTTCAAAACCACATTTGTTCAGAGTCAGATAGCTTAACAACATTACAACTCCCAGAGGGAGGGGCAGAGTGGCAAAAAACCCAGCATCCCAGCAAAGGTCCTTGGCAAGCCATGATTTCTCTGTCTTTAGTGGATACTATTAAAGAAGAATAAAGGCAACAATGCATAATGGATAGAAGGCTGAGTTTGGTTGGAGTAAGGAAGCCTTGTGCTCAAGGCTTGCCGGACACATTTTAGCTATGTGACTATGGGCAAATCACTTAACCTCTTAGTGCCCCCAAGCAATTCTTATGATAGACGATTGCTAGAGTGAATCAGTGAAGAATATTTCTAAATCAGGGGCTCATTATACTCAAAGGCAACCAGAAGTATGGACCAATATTAAGTTAAAGAATTATGTGTTAAAATATTAAGCAATAAATCTAGATGTGAGGACAAGGACAGAATAGGAGAGGCAGCTTGATACAGTGAGAAAAGCATTGGATTTGGATAGAGTTGGAGGACCTAGGTTTGAATCCCAAGCTCTGCTACTTAGTACCTGTGTGACTTTGGTCAAGTCATTAAATGATCCTTGGTTTAATTTCTTCATTTATAAAATGAGGCCTCTAAGGTTCCTGTCATATCTAAATCTATGATCGTAGCATCATAAAACCCAACCCATATCCAATAATTGGAACTGTAGACTCAGAATATCAGATTTGGAATGGATTTAGGATGTCAAATATCAAACATGTAACTGAACATGTCCTGTCTACAACATCCTCAACAAGTGATCCAACCTCTCTTCTTGATGTTCTCTAGTGATGGGGATCTTACCTTCCAAGTAAGTGGATCCAATTTAATTATAAGTATTTTTCTTTAAAGATACCTAGGTGGCACAAAGGATAAAATGCTGGGCCTGGAAGTCAGGAAGACCTGAGTTGAAACCCAGCCTCAGACACTTACCATCTTGTGTGACCCTGGTCAAGTCACTTGCCTCAAGTTCCCCATCTGTAAAATGGGGGTAATAATAGCATAGGCTGTAGTGAGAATTAAATGAGGTAGTATCTGTAAAAGCGCTTAACAGTGCCTGGCACATAGTAGGCACCTAATAAATGCCTACTTCCTTCCTTCTTCCTTTCCTTCACCTTGAGCTGAAATCTGCCTCTACAACTTCCAGCCACAGCTCTTCATTTTATTCTCCAAAACACTTGGAGGGTGATATTGCTCTCCCCCTTCTCTTTCAAACTAAATATCCTCAGTTCAGAGAGGTAGGTGGTACAGAGGATAGAGTGCTGGTCTGGGGTCAGGAGGAGCTGTCTTCTTGAGTTCAAATCTGGCCTCAGACACTTACTAGGTGTGTGACCCTGGGCAAGTCACTTAACCCTGTTTGTCCCTGTTTCTTCACCTGTCAAATGAGCTGGAGAAAGATATGGCAAACCTCTTCATTATCTCTGCCAAGAGGACTCCCAAAACAAGGGTCACTAACAATCCGGCAGGACCGAACAGCTATAACATCAAAGCATTTGAGCTTAGAGAGTCTCAGTTCCTCCCCTAATCTTTATATATGTCAAAATATTTTGGAGATACCCTGTTTCTCAGAGCTAAGATCCAGCAAGCCGGCTGTGTCCTTAGCTTGGCATAACGATAATCCTTTGCAACTCATCCTCTGGCAAAATGTATTGCTTGGACGGGTACCAGGTGTTCACTGAGGGATTTAGCTGCTCCTATTTCCCAGGGCCATCTATCACATGTTCACACTTCCTGTTCCTTTTACTGTGTTCCTGTTCCCATCAAAGAATTCTGGTTCTGTACCCCTCAGGGTGGTCACGACTCCCAAGATGTGAGACAATGACTGTTCCCACAGGACCCAAGAATGCCTGTATTGTCCCAAGCAAATCCAACTATGAGAACAGTAACTCAAGACCTAAAAATGATTCTGCCACGGTCCAATCCACTTGTGGTTTTCATGTACATAAGAGCTGCCTTTGGTTCAGCATGTTACGCCCTTCTTCTGAGGGGTGGGGGGGCACAACCTCCAGGCATCCTCTTCTTTACTCTGAAATTAATTAAATTGCTGTTTGTGTCCTGACACACCTGTCTCTAGCCTGCTCTGTTTTGACTCTAGTCACAGGCTAGAAGTTGGTTCGGGTCCAGTTGCCGTGATTTTGAGGTCCCTTATCACCCTGGTCATCCTTCTCTGGATATTAACTGATTTGTCAATTCTTTTTTCAGAATTGGAAACAATACTGTGGATGCAGTCCAAACGCTACTTGACCGACAAAAATCTGAAAGCCACTGCTTGGACCAGCAAAGCACAGAAAGACGGACAGTTTCAGAAAGGGAAGGGATAGACTAATGGGTGAAGAAAAGAGCTACAGAGGTTGATGACCAAGCAGAGGGAGTGAAGGGAGAAAAGCAGTGTGGCGGCGGACAGAAGGCTGGACTTGGAGCCAAGATGAGGAAGTTCAAGTCCTGCCTCTAGTTATGTAACCCTGGGCAAGTCCCTTAACTTCCGAGCCTTATGTTCCCATTTGTAAAATTGGGTGGGAGAAGAGAGGACTAGAGCCCTTTTCATGTTTCACGATACTGCGACTCAGGGAGTGGAGAAGAAGGAGGGCAGCTACTTACTGCGGCCCACCACCAGGCATGGGGGATGCTGGTGAAGTTGGTGCCCACCACGTCGTGCTCTACCGAGTAGACAGCGGCTGAGAAGGCGAAGATGCCCATGGTGATGAAGAGCAGGAGGCAGCCCACTTGCTGGTAGCACTGTCGCAGCGTGAAGCCGAAGGCCCGAAGGCCCGTGGAGTGGCGGGCCAGCTTGAGGATGCGGAAGATCCGCATGAGGCGCATAATGCGCAGCACCTGGCCCACCTTGCCCACGCAGCCCACGGTCTCGATGTCGTGGTCTCGGGCCGAGCCCTTGCCTCGGCCCTGGTCCTCGCCCATCAAGGTCTCCAGCAGCAGCTGGAGGTAGAGCGGCAGGATGGCGATCAGGTCCACCAGGTTGAGCGCGCTGCGCGCGAAGCGCCGCAGGTCGGGCGTGGACGCCAGGCGCAGCAGGTACTCCAGGGTGAAGAAGGCGATGCAGAGCGTCTCCACGTGCTCCAGGATGGGGCGCGGGTCCCCGCCGCCCGCGCCCGGCTCCGCGTGGTGCTGCATCTCCTCCACGGTGTTGAGGGCCATGGCCACCACGGAGATGAGGACGAAGAAGCTGGAGGCGACGCCGATGACCTTGGCCGCCACCGAGGAGAAGGGCTTCTCCAGGAGGTTCCAGAGGCGGCGGCGGAGCGGCCCGTAGTAGCGCATGTCGCGGAAGAGCTCCTCGGCCTCCTCCACCTGCGCCTGGGCGCGCAGCTCCCGCTGGATCTTCAGCTGCTCGCTCAGCTCGTCCCGCCGCTCCTCGAAGCAGATGCGGCAGCAGCGCGGGGTGTACTTGAGCCGGACGCCCCAGTAGCCCAGCTCCTCCAGGAAGCTGCGCGGGCACAGCTCGTCCCGCACCAGCATCACCCCGGACGCGTAGAAGTTGTAGACCAGTTGGAAGACGGCGGGGTCGCGGTCGAAGAAGTATTCGTCGGCCTGGGCCACGTAGTCGTCGCAGAGGCTTAGCTGGCGGCTGCGGCTGCTGGAGGTGGCCAGGCGGCCCAGGCGCGTCTTGGGGTAGCAGAGCAGGCCTCGGTAGTCCAGGCTGTAGCTCTGGCCACCCACGTTGACCTTCAGCGTGGAGGAAGTGCCCGGGGTGCCGGGAGCGTCTGGAGCTACTTTGGTATCCTCGGGCGGATTATCTTCCCGGAGCTCCTTCTCCCATTCCTCCAACTCCTCGCCCTCCTCCTCATCCTCAATGTAGTAATTATAGTTGCCCTCGAGCCATGGGGGAAGGCTGACCTGGGAAATTCCGCCCAAGGAGCAGACACTCTTCCGATGTTGCCCTCCCTCCGCTTGGCCCTCTTTGAGAGATTCCTGAGGGCTGATTTCTGCTACGTCCCCGGATCTGCTGCAGCTGGATCCTTTTCTTCGACTCTGTTTCCACATGATGCTGGGGTTTTCTCCCCTTCGCTTCCTTTTTTTTTGCTTTCCAGAGCTGTCCCCTGAGCCTCACTGGGCCCGCTGCCAAAGTAAGGAACTCCTTAAGTCACTTACCTCTTCTCTAGGTCAACCCATATGCCCGGGAACCAACTACCTCACTCAGAACCTCTGAGGACAGGCACTGGAGCAGCTCCCCAGGGAGCCTGGACCCATGTTAATAACTGGGGTTGACCGCTCTAATCTTGCTGACAAGTGCTGAGTGGATAGAGGAAGGGATTTACAGGCTATTATCCTGTTTCCACTAGTCCACCTCCTTCTGTGACGTGAATGATTATGCTCCCTTAAATCTGTTTCAGATAATCAGGAGAAAAAGGCAAAGCTTATTGCTAATAAAAACAGAAGATATCCCTCAGGCCTCTAAAAAGATTCAATTTACTAAAAAAAAAAAAAGGTGGTTGATAGTATATTGGGTTGCTTGGGTGGGTATATCTTGTACATAAAGCATTTAATAAAACCTTAAACTATCAGCTATTATTATTGTTATTGGATTAAGTAGCATTAGTTATTCCCATACTAGTAATATCACATTTATAAATTGGTTTTATATTTAACCAGTTTCCATTTCAGGCAAAGAGCCTCATGTATGGGAGGTTTATAAAAGGAGATTTCAATCTATTCTTTGCAGGATTTTTTTTTTTTATCATAATTGGTATCAGACTCGACCTGACCTTGCTGACTCCACTTACTGTGTAATGTCTAAGCTAAGGGATTCCACTGAACAATTTTGTTTCTGAGTTCCAGTCAAAATGGAAATTATAATGGGAAGATATTTTGTTTGACTTACAACTGTTTAGTCTATTTTGTAGAATCGTACAGAAGGCAGATCTTTTGAGCCCAGGGTCATTCTGAGGGAGGATTTGAAATGTCCTGCTATAGTATGTCATATCCCAAAGCTTCTCCCCTTCCTAACCTATTTCTTTTGTAGGTACCAACATTCTTTCATACACTCTGGGAATGATCCTTGGTTCTTCCTTTTCCTTACTCCCTGTATCCATTTAGTTTCTAAGTCTTGTCACTTCCACTTCCACAACAAATCTTGAATCAGTCGTCACCCCCTTCCCCCGGTAGCTTTCACCACCTTTAGTTTTGACTGTTCCAGCAGCCTCCTAATTGATCTGTCTGCCTGTCTACCTAGTCCTGGAGTAGTTAATCTTGTGTTGCAGCAGTCTGGTGAAACCTATGGACTCTAGTATGGAGTAATGTCTTTAAAGAATAAAATTCATAGTATTACAAAGGAAACCAATTATATTGAAATACAGTCATCACACTATTAAAAAAAAAAACCCAAATTCATGAACCCCAGGTTGAGAATCCCTAATCTAGTTAGACTTAGAAATTCACATTTATTTACAAAATTTCTCCAAAAACAAAGAAATTCTATTTTTTAAAATACTACAACTGATAATTGCTCCCCTCTCCCCAAATCATTCATACATAATTTTTATCTGTTATATAAAACTGTTTTTGGTATAAAACTCCCCAGGAGAAGCAGAAGTGTATTTTGGGCTGAGTCAATGACGTCAAAAGATGGTACAGGAAGTAATGAAAAAACATCCTTCCTCCCCCCCTCAAAAAAAAAAAACCCTCTTTTTCCAGAAGTCTACTCTTACCCAAGAGGAAGAGTTAAGAACATTTTGGTATACTACTTGAGTACAGAAAAGAAAAGTGACAAGTTGGGTTTTTAGACAGCCCTCTCCAATCCAGTCTAGAAACAGCTGCTAAACTGACATTAGTAAAGCATGGTTTTGCCCTTGTCACTCCCCGGTTAAAGAAGCATCAGGGGCTCCCAATTACCCCCAAAACAAAATATAAACTCCATTTGGTATTTAGAGCTATTCAAAATGAGACTCCAGCTTCTCTTTCTGATCTTGCTGAACATTACTTACTTTCGCACATACTTTCCACCATAGCCAGACTGTCCTGTTGTTACCTGTCTCTGCATTTGTATTTGCTAGCTTCCATACGCAGTATGCTCTTCCTCCTCACATTTGCCTTATGGAATTCCTAGTCCCCTTCCAGGCTCAATGGAAGTGCCACCATTTATGCATCTTGCCCTGATTTCCCCACAGTTGCTAGTGCCCTCCCTAAATTTCTCTTATATATATGGGTATTTAGTCATCCAAGTTTATGTTATTTTCTCATCCTCACTCCAAATAGAGACCATATATTCCTTGGGGGAGGGGACTGGGTTTTTGGGTTTTTTTTTTTGTCTTTTGGCTTATTATCTCCAACACCTAGCTGAGTGCCTAGTACACAGTTGGTACTTAATGAATCCTTGTTGAATAAATTTATTTTTGAAGGTAGGGAAAAAAATAGCCTTTTTTTCTTTCATGGAAGGCAAAAGCAGTTTTAAATATAATATTCAAGAGTGATTAGAAATTATTTTCCAGGTCTTGAGCTCCTGCATTGCAACTGGATATTGAGGGTGGACAAATTTAGAAAAAGTATGTTCATCTTTACACAGGTGTATTCTAAATGATTGAGACAGGGTTGGATAGTGGATAGAAAGCCACACTAGCCAGGATGCCCTGATTCCAGGACCCAGTCCTGATGAAAAATGTTTTTGTGATCCTGGGCAAACCTCTCACTGCCCTAATAAACTCCATGAATTTAAGTTGAAAAGCCATTGCTGATCTACAGTGGTGAAGGGAATTTAATGAAATTACTGGTTTGAAACTCTACACACAAACATACACATGTTCATATTTTAAATGAGATTATATTTGTAAAATACTTAACATAATGCCTAGCAAATGTTATGCCTATGCCGAGCTAGGTAACATATGTAGGCACTTAAATGCTTATTCCATCCTCTCTCCCTCCCTTTCTCCTTCCCTCTTTTTTCTTCCTTCTTCCTTCCCTCCCAGTTGTAGAGACCTTCATTGAACCAATGAAATCATAGCACACTTCCCCCCTCCCCCCCCATGTCATAAATGCTAAATCACAGATGGAAATCATGTCCCTATTTTCTGGCCAGGAAGTCAGAGACTTTACTGTCTGGATATTAGAGAGCAGGATGATCTCATCTCTACTGAGAGCAGGGAAAGAGAGAATGAACTAGAAGGATGGATAACTATTTGTCAAGGATTTGAAGGGCGATCTTGTGGGAGAGAGATTAGCCTCGCTCTGCCTGACCCTAGAGAACTGAACTAAGAGAAATGGGCAGAAGTTGAAGGAACAGATTGCAACTCCATATACGGAAAACCTGACTCACATTTAGAACTGACCTAAAGTGGAATGTGTCAGATTCTCCCCATGGGAATAGGACCCAGGCATTGGTGGTGAGGAACAATTAGCAGCGTTTGATGAAGAGAATCCTCCTTGGATAAAAGGGCATAGTCCAAGTGGGGATTGAGTTCCTCCTGGGCATAAACAGATCCAGGAGATGAGTCAGGAATAATGAAGGATGTCACAGCAGTGGAGCTGGAGACAGGTCAGCCCAGCACTGGTGGATTTTTGTTTTGTCTCATATAATGTCTCTTTTATGGCAATGATATGCTAGCCCACTTTAGTTTATTGAGTCAGTTGGGCTGTGGGCCTAAACAGAATTGGCTGCTTTGGTAGGTAATGAGTCATCAAGTGTCTTCCAGTGAAGGCTGGATGGCCTTTTGTTATGAATGTTGTATAGGGATTCCTGCTGAGGTGTGTTTTGAACTAAATGACTCTGTGCTTCTACAAAGTTCTGTGAAGTGGCATTACAGTTAAACACTAGTCAATCAATGCCATTCATTCATTCAACAAATATTTAAAAAATATCTATTGTATCCATTGTGTGCAGAGCCCAAAACCAGGCACAGAGAGAATTTGAGTGATGAGTCATATAGCAGGCTAATTTGGGTATAGAATTATGAGCTAGGTAGTATAGTTTAGAATAGGGGTGGGGAAGCAGCGGCTTTGAGGTCATATGGGGCCCTTTGGGTCCTCAAGTGTGGCCCTTTGATTGAATCCAAACTTCGAAGAACAAATCCTCTTAAGAAATAATTTATTATCAAATAATCAATTTATTATTAATTTATGACAATAAATATAATTTATTAATCAACTTATTACCATTAAGAGGATTTGTTCTGTGAGGTCTGGGTTTAACCAAAGGGCCATACTTGAGGACCTAGAGGACAACATGTAGTTTTGAGGCTGCAGGTTCCCCACCTAGAAAGTCTTGAAGTCAACCAGTGTGTGATGGATTGAATTCTTTCCACTATACTTCAGAATTTTTTTTTTAATGAGAGTGGAGGTGGGAGGAGGGTTCCAGAGTCATGTACATGAGGAAAATCCTGCTTTGGATCTAATTCCACCTCCACCCTCTCACCATCCTCCACTATCTGTTACATATCCTTAAAGAGATGCTTGGGGACCCTTGGGTTAAGCAGTTTGCCCAAACTGCCCATGTTCACACAGGTAGCAAGTCTCAGAGGCAGGATTTGAACCCAGGCCTTCCTGATTGAAAGGTAAAAAAAGCCTGCCTTCTAAATGAATTTTCATTTTTAAATCATCATTAAATCTGGGGTATGCAACCTTAAACACTAGGAACATTACAAGGTAGAATTTCCTCTACCATGACTTATTAGGTAAATTCTAGGCAGTTTCTTGAGGCACCTGGAGGTCACTCAGCTAGTCAGTGTCAGAGACAGGATTAGAAGTTGAGTGCTCTTGACTCCAAATCCAACTCTTTAATACACTACACCATGACACATCCACATTTTTGATGAACTGAAACTTATTACTAATATAATAATACTGATGATGATAGCTAAGACTTATAACAGTGTTTGCTGCTTGCCAGGCACTATGCTAAGCATTTTACGATTATTGTCTCATTGGATCCTTCCAAGAAGTTTGCGAGGCAAATGCTATTGTTATTCCCATTTTATAGATGAAGAAACTGAGGCAAACAGAGGTTGTGACTTACCCAATGTGACATAACTAGCATGCCTCTTAAACCTCCTTTCTTTGCAAAAGTGGGGGGCGGGGGGCCTATAGGTATGTAATGTCACATATGCTTTCAGACAGAAGATGTATTTTTTGTTTTTGTTGAGGTGCTTTCCAACCCTCCCCTCCCCCCCTTTTGATATTTGTTACAAGAGATGGCTCCTTGGGTAGGGGAATGGGAAGGAACATATTTAGAAATGAAGGTGATATTGAAAGAAAATATATTAATAAAACAAGATTTTAAAATTAATGAAAAGGAGTGCCCTAGGAAAAATAGTTTTATGGTCTAGAGTATGTAGTAAAAAGCAAAAGGGAGGAAGACAGATTGGGTTGTAGAACCTTAGCACCAAGGGTGGAGACAGTGAGGGTGCTTCAGGGGGTTGAGGCCTGATGTTGTAAATAGAACAGCCAGAATACTGAACTTGCTGACTCAGCTGCCTTACACCAGAGATCATCAATCTTTGTTTAAATTGCAGTAAAAAGGAAGCCATAAGGTTAACTAAAGAGTCAGGTGTGCTCAGGTTAGTTCAGAGGCTGTCAGTCCATTGGCTGTGGGGAAAGGGCATGGGAAGAAGCCTTGACAAAAAGTCCTATCTCTTTCAGGGCATGAAAAGCCCTTCTATAAATTACATCTGAGTAAAAAGGAAGTGGAAATTGCAGGCAGTTTCTCTGATAATTCAGGCTCATGCTACCAATGCTTTTTAGAGATGAAAAAGATGGAGTTTGGGGATAGAGTTGACTGCCTATGACAATTGGTTTCTCTAAGGTGGAGTAATTACTCTTACTTTCATGCCACCAGTCTAGTCACCAGGGATATGCAGAATGAGAAGAGCCTGGCTTCTTATCATTTGCCATCTTATCTCTTACAATTTATGTGTATCCATTGTATCTTTATTATTGTCATCTCAATTACAAGTTGCCTTAAGGGAAGAGTTGAAAGGGAGTAGATGTTAGTAATGGGTACTGTGTTGCTTGTTTGGGCTGTCTCTTCATGGAATACAAAATCTCTGCTGACATCATGGCTAGATAGGTCAATCCAAGGATGGTCTGGGTCAGGCTGGTCTCCTAGGTGCTGAGTTTGCTTCAGATACTGTAGGGCAAGACTGCTCTGTTGATAAACACCTGAAACCAAACTGGGTTCATTGTTTGGGTTTTGATGGCTGAGTTAATGTAAATAGTAATTGTTTTCGTTGGCCAGAAACCCTGAAGGTCTCCCCCTCCCAGATGGATTCTTTTGGGAAGTCAAACTAGGCTATCTTTTGCCTCAGTCCTTCCCTAGCCTTTAATCACCGAATGGGCTTTGTCAGACAAACTGAGACCTGGGAAAGATAAGAAAGCTTAAAAAACCAAAGTCTCCATTGCATCTGGGACCATCGTCAGTTGGTGTTTGGGTTTTGATGGTTCTGACCTATGTCTTGCCATTGGACTGTGATTACTCTGGAGGAGAGAGTGAGACTGATGACCGTGCACAGCCCCTGATGTCATGGTTCTCTTCAAGAAAGAAGGACCACCACCACAACAGCAACAACAATGATGTCAGACTGGGCTGGTCAGACTACTCAACTGCTAGACTCTATACAGAATGTGGTATCTCAGTCCAGTAAGGTGATTCTGATAGGGATGGGATCTGAACCCCTAAAAGGACAAGACCACATCTTTGGGATCTGGACCCCAAAAAAGAAAAGCCCCTGAACTTTCCCATGAGGCCCAGGCCCCTGACATTCCAGTGAAAGAAAAAGAAAAGTCCAGGGGCTTTTCCTTTTTGAGGTTCTCAAAACATGGTCTTTTCCTTTTAGGGGTTCAGATCCCATCCCCATAAATTCTTAGAGGCAGCCACAATCTTTAGAATCCCTTTCCTCTGGTTTACTTGAGGGATACAGTACTCTGTTCAGCAAGCACAACAGCTCCTTAGCCTAGGACTGGCAGAAGGCTCTTCTCTTTGATTTCCTCAGAAACTTGCTCTGAAGTTTGTTACCTTATAAAGTCAAGAGATTAGAGAGGTGTCTAGCCTCCCCTGGTTCAGCATAGGTTGTCAGAGAGGGACCCTTACTTATGCTGATCAGCCAGTTGTACTTCTCAGATTCCTTTTGGGATCTTATACAATGCATGGCTGGAGACAAAAGTGGTGAGCTGGTCAGTCTGAGCCTCGGGCACTCATCATTAATTGTCTCTGCTGTCCTTTTTACTAGTAGTTGTGCTATGAGAGCCTCAGACTGTTTTTAAGATGTGGAGTGTCTCCTTTACCAAAAAAAAGACCTCTCTTTTACATTTACAGATGAGGAAACTGAGGGAGACAAAAGTTAAGTCACTTGTGCAGGGTCATGAAGCTGGCAAGTGTCAGATAGAATTCAGACTCAACTCTTCTGTCTCTAAGTGCAGTACTTTATTCATTACAGCTCCTGTTCTCTTTTGATCTTCACCATAACTGTGTGAAGTAGGTAGGACTATAGTTGAGCAGAGAGGGAACAGAATTATCATAGCTTACATGTCTCAGAGGTAAAGTTACTAAGTTCTTAGCAGAACTTTGTATGAGGCAAAGTAGGTTGTCATTTTCCACATCTCTTCCATTTTTCTACTTGACCTGTTTAGTGTTTATTACATCATTTCTGCCTTCCCCTTCCTCACTCGGGGCGGGGGGGGAAGGACTTCTGCTTTACACAGCCTGACTAGCTATTTGGATTTGTTGCCCCCCTCCCTCATGAGCCCTAACATTGACATTATTGTCAGAAAAGGTGATGAAGACTATGACTATGAACCCATATGACTATTTAAAATTGCTACAGAATCTTTATTAAAACAATCTATATAGGGGTGGCTAGGTGGTACAGTGAATAGAGCACCAGCCCTGGAATCAGGAGGACCTGAGTTCAAATCTGGCCTCAGACACTTAACACTTACTAGCTGTGTGACCTTGGGTAAGTCATGTAACCCTAATTGCCCTTCCAAAAAAAAAGCAAAAATAAATCTACATACATTTAAAGGGCATCTTCGATGAATATAGGAGAACATACAAACAGCATCTTACAGCAGACCACATCCTTAGAGTTGCACAATTGTCTGAATTGTATAGAAAACTCAAGATCCTACTGTGCTTATTATTTGTTGACTATAGAGACTATTTTTTTCTTTTTGGAGGAGGGAAGGCAGGGCAATTGTGGTTAAGTGACTTGCCAAAGGTCACTCAGCCAATAAGTGTTAAGTATCTGAGGCCGGATTTGAACTCAGGTGCTCCTGACTCCAGGGCTGGTGCTCTATTCACTGTTCCACCTAGCCTCCCTGAAAAAGAAATTTTGATTCAGTTGCTACTGGAGCAAAAATCTGCCTCCAAAGTTCTCCAAAGTGTCTACAATGCACATGCTAAAATCATTCAAGATTACTTGAAAGATGCAATATTTCTGATCAATAATATAAGAGCAAGGAATAGGAGAGATAGATGTATGATTGCTAAAGGTATTGGTTGCTCTCATGGAATGTCCACTATAGTATCTAAACTAAATAAAGGTTCTCTATAGAAGATGGGCTTGTTTCTAAATTCTTTGTTACACTGGTATCTCATGGTTTACCTTCTTCTCTGACCACTCCTCAATCTCCTTTGCTGGCTCATCATCCACATTATACCAATTAACTGTCGGTGTTCTCTAAGCTTCTCTACTAGGTTTTCTTTTTCCCTCTCTACTCTTTAGGTAATTTCATTAGATTCTCTGGGTTTAACTATCATATCATACAAATGACATATAAACATACATGCATATTTCCATACATATATATGTGCATGTATTCTATCTGGGCAGCTAGATGGCATAGTGGATAGACCACTGCACTTGGTATCAAGAAGGTATCTTCCTTCGTTCAAAACTGACCTCAGATACACAAGGTGCATGATGCTGGGCAAGTCACTTAACCCTGTTTGGAGAAGACATGGCAAACCACCCCAAATAGGGTCATAAAGAGCTAGAGATGACTGAAACATCCAAACAACAAACCTACCTACCTACCTACTTCTCTACCTACCTATCTACCTCTGTCTGTCTGTCTGTCTATCCATCTATCTATGTATCTATCTATCTTCAGTCGATTTCCATTGAGCTTTAGTTCTACATCACTAGTTACCTAACCAGTTTCAAACTGGATGTCCCAGAGACTCTTTAAATTTGTATTTAAAACTGAACTCATTTTAACCCCTAAACCATCCCCTCTTCCAAATTACCCTATTTCTATCGAAGGTACCACTAATCTTTCCAGTAGTTTAGGTTCAAAAAATTGGCATTGTCCAAGACTCCTCACTCTTCCTCTCCCCACATATCTGATCAGATGCCAAATCTTGCCATTACTCACTTCACATCTCTTGCATCTGGGCCCTTCTTTCTGTTCACACAGCTGTTACTTTAGTTCAAGCTCTTATCATCTCTTGGCTAGATTATTGCAACAGCCTCATAATTGGTCTACTAGCCTCATGTTTCTTACTACAGTATAGTCCATCATTAGATAGACATATGACTAGGAAAGATGGTCAGGATATGTAATGAAGGGTAACTGATGGACAGCCTGAAGCCTCTGTAGTTACCTCCAAGATGCCAAGAGATCTGGAGGAAGGCTACCAATAGGCTGGGTAGACACCCTGTGAAGCACTCACTGGAGAGCATAGCAACAGTTGTATGGAATGTACACAGCTGCTAAAGTAATTTTCATTAAATGAAGACCATGTGATTTCCCTACTCAGCCAATTTTAATGGTTTCCTATTGCCTCTATGATAAAATATCAATTTCTCTGTCTAGTTTTTAAGCTTTATACAACCTCAACCCAACCTCTTTTTTTCCAGCCTCATTAGACATTATTCCCCCTTTCACAGTCTGTAATCCAGTCAAACTGACCTCTTTGTTCCTTACAGCATTCTGTGTCCCACCACTATTCCTTTGCACTGACCATCCTTCATTCTTGCAACGTGCTCCCTCCTTCCACCTCATGGAGTTCCTCTCAAGATGTATGTAGCTCAAGGGGTGGCTAGGTGGCACAATGAACACTAGCCTTGGAGTCAGGAGGACCTGAGTTCAAATCTGGCCTCAGACACTTAATGCTGTGTGACCCTGGGCAAGTCGCTTAACCCCAATTGCCCTGCCTTCTCCCCTCCAAAAAGACCCAAAAAAAAGATGTATGTAGCTCAGACACCATCTTCTTCATGAAGCCTTTTCTTATTCCCCCAGTGTTTTCCTGGCACATAGTAGATGTTTAGTAAATGCTTGTTGACTGAATCACTGCTAATTCCCTTGCTCTCAAAACTACCTTGTATATGTTTTAATAGATTAATTTTATATTTATACCATATATATTTTATCCCCCATTTGAAAATAAGTTCAAGTGTGAGTAGGAATTGTTTCATTCTTTGTACTTCTATCCCTACTTAGCACAGTGCCTAGTGCATAGTAGAAATTATGATTAATCAGGTAGGCACATGGATTAATAAATTCTTAATTGATTCTTGTCCTATTTATAGATAACACTGTATTGATTACATCAATCCCAGGAGCCCTGCAGTGTCCTAAATGAGATCTACAACCACTCAAAAGAGTTTGGCTTGTCTACATTGGAAAAACCAAAGATTGCCTATTATCCAGACTATATTATACAGTTGAACAAATAACCCATAGAATTGGTCCATTAATACATGTACCCTGAATAAACACTGTGTATGGATAGTGAACTAGGCCTACAATTGAACAGAGGGAGGAGAGTGGGCTGCATTGGTTTGGATAAACGATGCCTTTCTTTTAATGACCCCAAGCTTCTCCCTGTAACAAATACTCAACTTTTTACATTTACATTCTTTTAGTGATAATGTATAGTTATGAATCATGGAGAAATACCTAATTCAAAGAATTAAGGCTGTGATTCAACCAAAGCACAATGGAGAGGTTCACAATAAGCATGATTATGTTGTAACATATGACCAATGACTTGAACAGAAGCTGTATGAAGGACAGATTCCTTTACATCATAGAGACATATGACTAGGGAAGATGGTCAGGATATGTAATGAAAGGTAACTGATGGACAGCCTGAAGCCTCTGTAGTTACCTCCAAGATGCCAAGAGATCTGGAGGAAGGCTACCAATAGGCTGGGTAGACGCCTTGTGAAGCACTCACTGGAGAGCATAGCAACAGTTGTATGGAATGAGAAGTGCATGAAGTGGATTGTGACCCATGGATTAGTCAGAGGGAATACCAGTGTTCTACATCAGTAAGGTCACCGGTCCAGCAAAGAATCTGGTTGATTAGTTGCCCTTGTAGATCAATATAGGGGATTTTATATACATACATATACATACATATATATATATATATATATATATATATATATGTGGTTGGTTTTTTTTGGTTAGTGGATGAAGAAACTGAGGTTTTGAGAAGCAGAGTGAGTTGTGTGAAGTCACATAGTGAGTGATATGAAATCAGAATCCAGATCTCCTGATTTAGTTTTATTCTTTCTATTAGGGCACAACAGAGTTTGGAATTAGCCAATAAGTGGTGTTGATATCGTTCTTTCAGGTTTATAAAGTACTTTACATGTTATCTTACTCAATCCAGTTAAGGTAGGTGGTGGTAGGAGCTATTATTATTATCTAGTGTTATAGATGAGGAAACTGAGGCTGAGGGATATTAGGTAATCTGACCATCATCACAGAGCTGGTGTCTGAGATAGACTTCAAACTCCTGACTCCCAAGTCCAACATTATTGCCTCAGATGTTGTAGAGAACTTTCAGGAGCCCCCAGCTCCGCTAATGAAATGTTCCCCTCCCCTATATTATTACCTGAAAGGTTACAGGGCAGATAAGCAGACTTGTTTGAATGTAGAGAACTTTTGGGGTCCTTTGGCCCTGCTTAAGGAATATTCCCCTGCCCTATACAGTTACCTGCAAGGTTACAGGGCAGATAAGCAAGAGGGCTTGTAATTTTTTTTTTGTTTATGCCTCAGGATATGGTCCTAGGATATTACCCTGATAAATAACTAACCTTAAGCAAGGGTAAATAGTAAACAAGATTAAGGGAGGGTCCTTGTACATTGTCTGCATTCCTTTGGGTCACATAGACCTTCTGTTGGGGGGGGGAATATAAACTCTGTGAGCCCCTTGCATCTTTGGCTATCTATGAAATGGTCCTGTAATAAACAGACTATTGATTACACCCCTGTCTTGTTATTCTCACTGCTCGCTAGCCCACCAACTGTGCTGGCCACAGTAAGATGTGAGAATGATTCTTTCCTCTTGCATTTGTAAATCTCCAATGAATTTGCTTTAGTCCTTTGGTCTTGTATTATCTAAGCCCCCTTTAAAAGAGTTCTTTCCAAACTTTACCTTATTCATTTTCAATTTGATTTCTTTAGCATATCTTTAGCATAATTCCCAACTATTGAAACAGACTTTGTTGACCATAGGTCCTTAGTTCAACTCTCTCATTTTATAGATGATCAAACTGAGCTCAGAACAATGAAATGATTTGCCCTAATTCCCAGAATTAGTTTTGGAATAAGACTGTAACAAAAAAAGCAAAGGACACCTGGGGATGAAAATTTGTGGAAACTGACACCAAAATACCTCTATATGAATTCTGGAAGTCTTCCTATAAAAGAGCATGCAACACAAATCAGTCTCTTGTCCTAGTTGACCAATCCTGAAGCAGCTGTGGTATGGTGGAAAGAGGCCTGGATTTCTCTGATCCCTTCCTGTCTCCTTTGTTGCCTCTTCATCCTCCTCCCCCTCCTAATCCTTTAATATGAATATTCCCTTGGGGTCAGTCATTGACCTTCTTCTCTTTCCTTTCTATGCACTGTATCTTGGCCATCTCATTCTGCACAATTTCAGCTTTCATCTCTATGAAGATGATTCCAAAGTCCTCTTCTGATTTCTAGATGCACATCTCTGCCTATATATGACATCTCCATTCTGAGAATCCCTCTGTTACCTCAGATCCCTCATGTCCAAAACTAAATTCATTCTTCTTTCCCCCAAACCTGATATTCCATTTTATTTTTACTATTTCTATTTCTGTTGTTTGTAATCTTGAATTTGTATGATTCCTTTGTTTATCTTACCTTCCATATTTTATCAGTTACCACATCCTGTTCATTCCATCTCTAAAATATCTCTGGATTTTCTCCTTTCCTGCACATTCCTGCTATAAGTACCATAGTCCAGGCCCTAAGAGCCACTTGCTTGGATTATCCCAAGAGCTTCCTAGTAGGTCCCTGCTCCCACTTCTATTCTATCATCTTTTACTAATCTATTCATCATATCTCTGCTAAAATAATCTTCCTTATCCATAAACACATATGGTCATGCTACTTCTCTCCTCAGAGATATTCAATGATATATTCCTTATTTTCCTTAATTAATGCTCTAACCTCTTTGTCTGGTATTCAAGGATCTCAACCATCTTAACTTTTCAGCCTTATCTCATCATGCTTGTCAAAGTAGACATATAGATGTTTGGAAACAGAGACTAGGTTCTCATGCCCACATATCTTTGTTAAACCTGTTCTCTTTACCTAGAATGGCACTCCCCCCTTTTCTGTTGTATTTCTCTGCATCCTTTAAAGTATACCTTGAGTATGACCTTCTCTCTGATCATTCTAGATTAGTAATGAGCTTCCTTCTTAGCACTCACATAGCACTTTATTTCATCTATTTATTTAATGGGCAATATTGTATAGTGTAGCTATTTCTGCTATTTTTTTGTTCCCCTCCTAGATTGTAAATTTCATGAGGACAGGGATTTTGACTTACCCAAAGCTGTACCTCTCCAGATATCTAGCACCTTGCTGTGAACACAGTAGGTGCTTTATAAATGTGTGCCACTGTTGTCTTTTGACTCTAAATTCAGTGTTCTTTCCATGATACCCCACTAGCCTTAGTCTAAATCACCTTTACTAATAACCTATTAACCATTCAGACCATGTATGTAAGATGATCAGGATGGAAGCTCTGAGATTATTTCCTGAGTAATTCAGACTCTATATCCTGGTATTTGAGAAAAAAGTCTGTGTTAGCTTAAATTGTTCTGATTAATTAGCTAGTCATCAAATTCAATTAAAAGTGTTCCATTTCATGTGCAGACAGATACAGACACAAAAATACTTCCTTTTTCCCACATGTTTTCTATACTTAAAATAGTTTGCTTCTTCTTTTTTGCCTAGAAGCATCTGAACTCTGTTCATTTTTCCCTCCTCATATGATCGATGTTAATGACTCACCCTTGTTGATGTAATCTTGTGAATGGATGCTACTTCCTTGGCCCCTTTTGGAATTTTAATCTTTTGTAATTTTTCCTTTAGTACTACCTTCACAAACACTCTTGGATTGTCTAAGAGTTTCTGGTGTTCTTTCTTTCTTTCTTTTAGGTGTCCTACAAAAAATGTAGAGTTGGGGCAGCTAGGAGGCACAGTGAATGGAGTACGTCCCTGGAGTCAGGAGGACCTGGGTTCAAATCTGTTCTCAGACACTTGACACACTTACTAGCTATGTGACGTTGGGCAAGTCACAACCCTAATTGCCCTGCCTTCCCCCCTCCAAAAAAAATGTAGAATTGCCACTGTGCTCTCTTCTGTTTGTCACCTGACCCATGGCAACAAACCATTGTCAGTCTCTCTCTAGTATAACCTATCTGCTGCTCGAAGAAGTTTAGCCTGTTTTAATTTTGTCCCCTATCTGTTGCCAAGTTGTGCAGGTCTGCCCTAGTAGAAAGAGTGAGGCTGATGAATCTGTGTAGCTCTGCCTCTCTTAAATCCAGGTCATCAAGACATTTCCATGATGTCATTGAAATTACCTCGTGATGTCATTAACATTGATCTGTGATGTCATTGATCTTCTTCAAAAATGAAGGATGAAGGAGGAGATAGGGAAGACATCTGAGTGATAGGAAGTGAGGAGGAAAGGAGGAGAGAGAGCACTCGGAAAGTGGCCTCACTATTTTTGGTGCAGTTTGGTGTAGAGGATGGAGCGCTGGGCCTGGAATCAGCAAGTCATCTTTATGACACTTACCAGCTGGGAAAGTCACGTCACCCTGTTTGCCTCCATTTCCTCATCAGTAAAATGAGCTGGAGAAGGAAATGGCAAACCACTCCAGTATATCTGTCAAGAAAACCCCAAATGGGGTCATGAAGAGTCAGACACAACTGAAAAAAATGACTGAATAGTAAAATGAGTTGAGGTGTGCAGCAGAGAGGGTAAGGAAGGAATACCCTGAGGGGCAGTTGAAGGGAAATGAAAAAAATTGGATATGGGGGGGGGGGGTAGAATGATGGCCTTTCTACAGTGAAGGCCCAGTTGAGATTAGATAACATGCGTTTGTGGTGGATCCAGTTAACATGGGTTCCTGATCCCCCCCAGAGCTATTCAGCAGAATGTGAATAGGAGACAAATGTGCCAGATGGCACTAGTTATTCAGGGTTGGATGTGGAGAAGCGTGTTGTGGTGAACGTATGTCCCTAGAGCAGCCCCTTTTTGTACCAAATCCAAACAAGAAAGCATGAAGGATCAGACAGTGTTGAGTCTGCATATTCTGAAAGAGCCAGATGGCAAATAAGCAGGTTGGTGTGAAACTACTGCACCAAGGCTTCCATCATCTACAGATCCAGTACATTCCTGTACCATCTGTCCTTATAGCAAGGCTTGGCCTGGTGGCCTTCAAGGTGGGTTGCTGAAGTTACTAAGAAGTCCCTTGAAAACTGTCTTTTTTCTCATTGTGGGAAGGGAAGTGGGAGGACTCATACTGGGCATGTAATCACACACTTTTCATATGTTTCATAACTGTATTTGGAGGGGCAGAATTACTTGGGGCCCTTTAAATCTGCCTCACCAGACCACAAGTGTAATGTAGTTACCCCCTAGCATCACAGTGTAAGTTTAGAACTGATGGTAACAATGACTTTGACTTCTTGCAACATCCAGAAATAACTTCAGAATCCCCAAAGAAAGTATATTTTGCTTTATTCCATTCTATTTCTCTAAAACCTAGAAGGACAGTTAACAATCGATAACCTGGTGTAGTGGTTCCAAATTTAACACATTCCACAACAATTAAAAATGAAAAAAAAAAGAAAATTAAAAGCAAAACAAAACAAAAACAAACCCAGCACACTCAGGCTCATTACACTTTAGTCATCTTTACTAGAAGCTGTTATACAGTAATAGCACATTTATCATGTCAGTAGATCTGTGATTGTGTCCTGTCCCTCCTTCTCTTCACTGATACAGATAGGAACCCCTCTATGCTAGATGGTCACTGAGGTCCCTTTCAGGTCCAGATCTATGATCCTATTAGACCTTAGTAGTCAAACTTAATGAGTTCCTTTGATAATGAACAGGCCACCCCCAGGTTAAATTAAAAACTTTTCTAATATGGTAAGATCTGTCAGAATGTGAACTCCCTTAGATTATTATCTTTGAGAACTGGAGCTCTCATGCTTGCACTAAGAGGTATCAGAGAGAAGTATATGTAGGGTTGAAATCTCAAACTGGAATTTATTTTAACACTCTAGTAAATGGTATTGAGGAAAGTATGCTTAATTTGGAATCAGATTTACCTCTGTTACTTAATATCTTGTAATATTGGGCATCTAGGTGGCTCAGTGGATAGAAGACTGGGCCTGGAGTTTAAATCTGGCCTCAGACACTTACTAGCCATGTGACCCTGAGCAAGTCACTTAACCTCTTTTTGCCTTAATCAACTGGAGAAGAAAATGCAAACCACTCCAGTGTCTTTGCCCAGAAAACCCATGGTCTATGGGGTCATGAAAAGTGGGACAAGATTGAACAACAAATATTGGGCAAGTCATTTCACAGTGAATCTCATTGTTAAAATGCAGGGATTTAACTAGATTCGATTCAACCAAGATTTATTCAGTGTCTACTACGTGCAAAGTACTTGGCAAGATGCTAGGGATATATAGACAAAAAATGAAAATTTTCTTGACCTCAAAGAGTTTATGTTCTACTAGAAGGGGGAAGATAAGATATACAAACAAGTAAGTAAACATAAAATATATCCCAAATAATACATAGTGATTTCAAGGGTGAGGGGGAGAATACTAATAGTTTTTTTTTTTTGTTTTGTTTTATTTTGGTGGAGGAATCCTGGCAAGGAGAGGGCATCAGGAAAAGTCATGTGAAAGGAGGTGACAACTGGTGATCTCTCTGGTCCCCTTTCAAAGCAAATTCTATGGTTTGGATTATTTTTGGTTTTGGTTTTTTGTTTTTGGCAAGCAAAGGGAGAAATGCCTGGAAAATGGAAAGAAATATGCAGTAATGGAAGAGCCCAAGATGAGGTGCCATGAGACCATCATTCTAGCCCATGCTCTCCAAATAAGTTGCTATGTTACATTAAACAAGTTAATTACTGTCTCAACGTCCTTTATAAAATGGGGATCATAATCATTTCTCAGGGTTGTTATGAGGATGATAGGTGTGAAAATAAACAAGTGTGAGCACTACTGAAATTCATGGGACTATTAAATGCATCTTCTATTGGTGAAAGGGGTGAGAGGAATTCTATAGTGCCATTGTCCTGTGAAAATCCCGTGCCCACTCCAAATGTGTTAAGGGTTGGATCTGAAGGAGTTTAACTGAGCCCCACTTTCCCACTGTGCACAGTATAGTTTGGAGCTCTTTCTTTCTCACAACATGCTTCTCAAAAAAAAATGGCATGCATCAGGTCCCACTGCCATAAATAGAACACAGTGGCATTAGGCTATTAAGAGGCTTTGATACAAGTTGAAGCAGCTGCTTCACAGCCTCTCTCTGCAGATCCCAGATCCCAAGAACATCCTGGTGATTGAAAGTGTTCCAGAACACCAAACCATAGCCTATGCCTATCCCTAATGCAGGGAGAGAGGCCACCACCATGTTACAGAACAAATTAGCATCTCAATGCAGCAGTGGGCACGTTTCCGCTTTGAAAAGAGACTGAGGCTCTTTAGTTAACAGATTGTGTTCGCTGTCGAGAAGGAGATTAGGCTGTTAAGCGGTCAGTGCAATCAATCTCAGGGTAGTCCGCCTGAGCAATGGAAACAATTCTCCTTCTTTATTTCCTCTTTGGGAGTGAACAGCCATGGCCTTCTATTGTGGGCAATCAGCAGCAGAAGCAACAGCAGCAGAAGCAACAGCAGCAGCCTCTTCGGTGAGGAACCTCTGGAGGAAATCAGAACAAATCAGGAGGTGTGAACAGTGGTCACATTTCTTTTCAGGGAACAGAATTCAAGGAAACACAGCTCGCATATCTTGAATTGGAGGCAATGTGATTTGCCATTTATATACTATTTTATATTGATATACTTTAATATCTATTTGCATTTATACCATCCATATGCTATTTTAATTTGTATTTATATACTACATAGTAGTTTAAAGTTTGCAAAGGAGTTTACAAACTTTGAATCCAGGAAGACTTGACTTCAAGTTCCTTCTCTGACACATACTAGTTGTGTGACAATGGGTGAGTTACTTAATGTCTCGGTGTCCCCAGGCAGCTCTCTTAGGACTACAAGTCACAGAGTAGGTGCCTATTTATACTGGCACAGGGAGTTTCCCTACCTGGTAGTTCCCTGTACCAATGATGTCACAGGTCCAGTCCCTGTCCCTTATTCTGAACAACAACAATAATAATAACTGAAATTTACACAGCACTTTTGGGTTTGCTAAGTGCTTAATTTAATAATTTAACTTATAAACTTCATTTTCCTTTCCATAAAATGAGGATAATACTTACACTGGGATGCCATGAAGGAAAGGTCTTGTAACACCATGATTATCATTACCGCTAACAATGATCATTTATAAGGAGATCCTGGGAATAAAAGAAAATCTTGAAATTTTTTCCTTTAAAAAAAACCCCACAACTCTTTGCTGGAGTGATGAGAGCCAGATGATGTTCCTAAGGAGACCCACTGATTTTTAAAACTGGCATATGTGAAAATCTAGTAAGCATATAAGGAATGGAATTGAACAGATGGTGTACAAAGAACATTGGAATATAATCATTCTCTCAAAGAAAGTGTAAGGATTAATAAATAAGGGGGGACAGGAGCAGGTTTGAAACCAATGATTGAGTCTCCAGATTAATTTATTAAGGATTCATGCATATTTGGCTTAAAGGACGGGCTGTCAGAAAATACTAATACCTCTTCCAGACTGTACAGGCTCTACATTGAAGAAGTGAGACATAAAGGGAGGAAGAAAGGTGGAAAGCAGTGGTTCTTAAACTTTCTGATCTCAGGACTCCCTTTATACTCTTAAAAATTATTGAGGACCCTTTCCCCCCACAACAGTTTTTGTCTATACGGGTTATATTTATTGATATTTACCATATTAGAAATGAAAATGTCTTAGAATTATTATGAAAATAGTTTTGGCCTTGACCCCCAAGTCTCAGGGGTTCCTATTGGGGTCTTCGACTACACTTTGAGAAATAATAGTTTAGAGGCAAAAACAATGGCTCAGTATTAGGTGACCTGGGTTACAGGATCATAACTCTAGAATTGGAAGGGACCTTGGAGGCTATCAACCCTCCTCATTTTATAGATGATGAAATTGAGACCCAGAGATGTTAAGTGACTTATCCAAGGTCACACAGGTAGAATAAGAATCATCAGAGGTAGAATTTGGACTCCAGGACCTGTGCTCTTTCCATTGTACCACATCACAGTGTTCTAGTCCCTAGCACATCACTTGAATCCCACCTCAGACCCATACTGGCTCTATGTGTGTAGGCAAGTTATTTAACCTCCCAGTGTCCCCAGACATCTCTCTTAAGACTATAAATTGCAGCACAGGTACCTATTTGCAATGGTAGAGAGAGTTATCTCATCTTGGAGTTCTTTTCTGCGCCTTAGTTTTTTTTATCAGTCATGTGAGGGAACTGTATTGGTGATGAAGTTCTCCATAAGTCTTTTCTTCTTTAGGCTAACCACCGCCAGTTGATTTAACTGATCTTCTTATGACATGTCTCCAGATTCTCACCAACCCATCTGCTCTTGTCTAAAGGTCATCGATGTTCTCTTCTATGTAGTACCTATAATTGAATACATGAACAAGAAATATCTGCGATAACACTGAAGAGACTGGACTGGTTGGTGCCAAAGATTCCTGGCAAAAAGTATTAGGATGGGACCAGAAGTTGAAGAGGCCTGCATTTCAGGCTAAGGAGTTTGAATTTCATACTAAAGGCAATGGGAAAATGCCTGGTATCAAAATTCTTCCTCACACAACTGGTAGACACTATCCATAAACTGTAATATAAACATGTCCTTGGAAAGACCAGATTTTCTAAAGGTATTAACCCTTTTGGTTTCATTGCCCTTTTATCAAGATTTCCCTAAGTCATTTGCTGTTATAGCTGTGATGAAGGCAGGAGATGCCTCCCATAATGAGTCATGCAGACCATAGCAGAAAGTACATCTACACATAATCCAAGGGGCAAAGGAAGTTGACAGGAACAAGGGTCAGGCAGTGCTATGTGTCAAGCATTCAACATCGTACCAGGTAGGTAGTAGGCACATTGATAAATGCTTATTGATTAACTATTGACTGAACAGGATTACAGCATTTGGAAATGGAAAAGACCTTAGAAATTCCCTAGTCTAACATCTTCCTTTAACAAATAAGGAAAACAAGGACTAAAAAGACTAAGTAATTTTCCCAGAGCTGCGCAAATAGTAACGCGCAGAACAGAGACTGGAGCCTAAGCCCATTTGGCTTGAAACCCAGTATTCTCCATCTTCAATGCACATGATTCAAAGCCAAACAAATGACTTTTGTATTATCTGCTACTCAGGATTACTTATGTGAATGGTCCTCCTTCATCAGCCTAATTGATATGCATATACATATGTACATATATGTATTATACATACACATATGTGTGTATGTGTATACACACATATACATATACATCATGGGAAGCGAGGTGGCACAGTGGATAGAGTACCAGCCCTGGAGTAAGGAAGATTCATCTTCCAGATTTCAAATCTGGCCTCAGACACTGGCTGTGGGACCCTGGGAAAGTCACTTAATGCTATTTGCCTCAGTTTACTTATCTGGAAAATGAGCTGGAGAAGGAAATAGCAAACCACTCCAGTGTCTCTACCAAGAAAATCCCAAATAGGGTCACAAGGAGTCAGACATGAAAATGACTGAACAACAACAATTGAAAATTGTTGAATATTAAAGATGAAATAATCTGGGTCTTCTGATTCCAAATGAAGAGCTCTTTCTACTATTTTCCACTCCCATCCTTTTATACCCATTTGACTTCTGAAGAAACTAGATTGAAAGAAGTTCAATCACTTTCCCAAGGTTATATGGGTAGTTAATGGAAGAAATGGGTCTAGGACCCATCTTCTGATGTACATTTAATTTCTGATCCTTTTTAGCAATCCAAACTTCCACTTGGACTTTAAAAAATCTTAATTTATGGTATCATGGATAGAGACCAGGTCTCAGGTCCAGGAAGAGAATGCATACTTCTTATTTCTCCATGGAGGTAGAATTAGGACCAGTTAGCTGAAGTTACTTGGAGGTAGATGTCCGTTAACTACATTGAAGAGCTTTAGAACTGTAAGAGACTTAGGGGAAGTAGGGTTGAGGTGCATATTACTCTGATGTGGCACAAAGGTGAACTTCGGGAGGTTCAACCAAGCTGAGAAGTGATTGAACATGGGCCAACTCGTGTGCGAGAACCAGCCTCTCTAAGCTGGGTGGTTCGGGTAGTCTTGCCCATGGGTCCTCCCACCGCTCTAATTGTGATTCTGCTTGTGCTTCTGTTGCTACTTCAGCTGCCTGGCCTGGTACTTACTCAGCTCCCACATTGGATCCATCAGCATCCTGCCTCCCTGGCACCTCTCTCTGGCGCTGTCTGACAGTTTCTGGGGGCCCCATGGAGTCTAGGTGAGTTGTAGGATGGTTCGTTGAGGAGCAGCATGGAGAAAAAGGATAAAGAGGGATGGAAAGGAGTAAGGAGAGTAAGAATAAAGTAAGAGGGTTAGGTCTTTCCCTATCCCACCAGAATGCAAGAAGGAAGTCATAAATACTGACTCAGCATGAGAAGAAGCAGATCATATGGGAGGATAAGAAACTGTGGAGGCAGACTCAGAACCTGGGAGCAAGCTCTTTAGCAGGGCTGCAGTCTACTGAGGTTGTCTATGGGCTTTAGGGATTGATTAATGACCTACTATGTGCAAGGCACTGTCATAAGGGATGGAAATACAAAGAGGGCAAAAAACCACTACCTGCCCTCAAGGAGCTCACGGAAATACAATCATCTCAAAAGGAAAATACTAATATTAAGGAGGTTTCTTTCTTTCTTTAAAAAATATTTATTTATTTTTAGCTTTCAACATTCACTTCTGTAAGTTTTAAATTTTCTTCTCCCTCCCTCCCCAAGACGGCGTGCAATCTGATACAGGCTCTACATATACATTCCTATTAAACATGTTTTCACGTTAGTCACGTTGCAAAGAAGAATTAGAACAAATGGGAGTAACCCTGAGAAAGAAAAACATAAAACAAAACAAAACACAACAGAAAAAGGAAATATCCTGTTTCAATCTGCATTCAGACTACACATTTCTTTTCCTGGATGTGGATGGCATTTTTCATCATAAGTCTTTTGAAATTGTTTTAGCTATTAAGAAGTTTTCTTGCAGAAGGTGGGACTTTTGCTGAGACTCAGAGGAAGTAAGAGAAAGTCAAAGGAGGGGAGAAAGAAGGAGAGAGTTGTTCCAGACATGGGGAACAGCCAGTGAAAATGCTTGGAGTCAAGAGATGGAGGGTGGTATCTGAGGAGGCCAATGTCACTGGATCAGAGAGGAAGAGGAGGAAGATATAAGAAAGCTGAAGGGGCCAGGTTCTGAAGGATTTAAAAAACCAAACAGGGGTTTTATATTTACTCCTTTAGGTAACAGGGAACCATTGAAGGTGATTGTATAAAAGGTGACACGGTTGGGCCCTTGTTTTAGGAAGCTTGGATTTGACAACTGAGTGAAAGATGGATTGGATGGGGAGGGACTTGAGGCAGGCTGACCAGTCAGCAGAGTCTTGCAATTCTTCAAGTGTGAGATGATGAGGGGTTGCAGTGTCAGAGGAAAGAAGGGGAGCCTATAGTAGAAATGACAGAACTTTTCTCATGACCAGGGGGCTAGATTAGAGGGGACCTTGAGTCTATACATGACTGGACTTTAGATAGAAATTTTCTGCTTCTTGCTACCTTTGTCCCCGGCCACTTTTGTTCCCGTGACCAAGCCTGCCCTGTAGCACTCAGCCTGTGCCCTTTAGGGCCACCTTCACTGTCCTTCATCTTAGGAGTGTGATTACTGCCGCTCTCTAACTTTTATCCCACTGCCCAGGGCAACACAGAGGAGCAGCTTCCAAATGGGGGGAAGGAGAAAGATCAGTAGCAAAAGCAGAAGGAACTGCCCACCTCCTTTCCCTTAGAAATCATGAGGAAATCATGGGTTTCCGTTAGAGGATGGGAGGAAACCAAGACCAGCCCCCTCATTTTTCCTTGAAGGCTTTATGCTTCTCTTGTCCTGCTGGACCTTGGAAGGCCTGACTAGAAGTAAGGAATATCACTGAAAGGCAGATTTCAGTTCTATGTGAGCATAAAGGGGAGGGGGCAGTGGGAAAGGAATGGTGGCACATACTCTGAGGACAGCGCTTCCACTGGCCAATTCCCCATTCTATTAGGAAAACTCTAGTAACCAAACCTCTCCCAAATGAAAAGGACTACATCCCAAGAGAGTGGGTGCTCCATCCCTGGAAATCTTCAATCAGAGAGGGAAAGGGAAAGCAACAAGCATTTATTAAATGTCTTTTTATTGTTGTTGTTCAGTCATTTTCCGTCATGTCAGACCCTTTGCAAACCCATTTGGGGTTTTCTTGGCAGAGATATCAGAGTGGTTTGCAATTTCCTTCTCCAACTTATTTTATAGAAGAGGAAACTGAGGCAAACAGGGTTAAGTAACTTGCCCAGGGTCACAGAGGAAATATCTGAGCCTAGATGTGATCTCAGGAAGATGAGGCCTCAGGCCTCAGTTTTCCCTCCTCAGTTTACCCACCAACCCCTTTACAAGTTAAATCCTAGTTTTATATTACAGATTCAGCATAGCATTTCTAGCTGAAGATACTTGTTCCTATGTTTCTAGATAGAGAGATGGCCTTGGAATAAGAAAGATGTGGGTTCAGTCTTTGCCTCTGTGACATATACTGACTGCACAAATCTAGGCAATAATTTAATCTTTCTTTTCCCCAGGGAACTCTCTTAGACTGGAAATTGCAGAGTCATGGATGATCTGCATTGATAGAGGAAGTTCTCATGCCAGGAGCTCTCTAAACTCAACAAGTCACAGGTCTGCTCAAAGGAAAATGAGGGAGTTGGAGTAGATGGCTTATGACTTCCCATCCAGTTATTGATCTATGAGACTGGGTTGGAGGTGGGGCGGGGGAAATGAGGCTTTGAATTTTTGCTGCGTCACTTGCAACTTGGTGAAAGAGAGAGACAGACAGACAGACAGAGACAGAGACAGACAGACAGACAGAGACGGAGACAGACAGAGAGACTGAGAAACAGAGAGGCAGAGACAGAGAGAGGGAGAGAGAGACAGAGATAGAGACAGACAGAGAGACAGAGAAAGAGAGCAATGGGTCGGCTTGGTCTTGGTTGTATTGGTTTTGGCATAAACAATTCATGCTTTTATAAAAAAGTGTTCCACTGTACGGACATGTCCCTAGGATGTTACTCCTTAGGTGACCATCTACCTTGTCTAGGCCCAGTACCACCCAACTTGCCGTTCATGCTCAACATATATTTCCTCATTGTTCTTCCCTTTCTGCTGCCGTTAGCCAGGGTTTGGTCCCTGGCTGGGATCATGCACAGAGAGAAAGAAAAGAGTGGCTCCCTTTTAAACAGGCAGAGGAATTGCTTTCAGTAGCTGCCTTAAAGGAAGATACTATTTGCTGCCTGTTACAAAACTCTTCTCCATTTTGAGTTCTAGCATACAAATTGAAATATTATGCCACAAAATTATTAGCGTTTCCTTGCACAGGGAGGCTGTTAAGGATAAACAGGCTACTCTCGGGACATTTGGTGAGAAAATGAATAGTATTAAAAGAGCTCATGCTGTGTAAGATGAGACTTCAGACCTCCCAGAAACATTTCAATCAGGAAGGCGCTTTAATTTAAATTGCAGAAAGGTTTTTCTTAAGGAAAATGAGATTGGGTGCCAAGGTGATGGGGTTATGTATTTGAGCATATGCTAGCATGAAAACAGATGAGATTCTTCAAGCTGAGTATCTAAGTGCCTAGAGTCTAAGACCTTTTTTTTTTTTTAAACTTTGCCACCTAAAACCTGTTCTCAGAATTTTTATTCATTCAATTACTGTGAACCATTTCTAATTCCCACATTTCACTTGGCTTCTTGTTACCCATTTAATTAATTTACAGGCAGATAATTTTAGGAATTTCTTGGCCATATCTTTTATACTTCCACTGTCTGCTCTCACTGTGTACTATTGTTTGATTTCTATTTGATGATGCCATTTCTGTGATAAAAGTTCAATATTTAGCTCTTCACCTCTCTGCATTCTTAGTGTAATTGATAAAATGCTTAACTCCTTCTGAAAACTCTCAAATAGCAGATCTCTTGCCTATTAACCTAGAAGGAAAAAGGTAGCCGTGATGCATGTGACTGGACAGAGAGAATTACCCTGTTTTCTGCATTGTCTGAAAAATTGCAGAGCCCTGAGAATGGGTTTAGAAGTTGAAGGAGAAAAATGAGCATGGCAGGTGATGAAAAAAGCCTGACATTTAGCATCCATAATGGTTGCTAAGACAGGGAGAAAGCAGATGGAAATCTGGGACTTAGACCCTAAGAGAAAGAGCTACAAATTAGTGATCTACAAAACAATAAAATAAATAAAATATCTCATGAAACTATAGAGCAACAGGAAGCGCATTTAAGGATACCCGCCAACTCCTATATAAATTAAATCCAAATAATATATTACAGTTGCAACATGACATTTTCAGCTCAAGACCCTTCTTCCTGCATTACTATGTTCCTAGAAAGAGAAATGGCCTTGGAATAAGAAAGATGTAGGTTCAAGTCCTGCCCCCGACACATACTAGCTGCTTGAACCTTGATACTTATTTAATCTTTCAGTTCCTCAGGGAACTCTATAAGATTCTAAGTTGCAGAGTTGTGGCTGATCTGTGTTGATAGAGGGAGTTCTTGTGCCAGGAGCTCCCTATGCTAATGAAGTCACAGGTCTGCTTAAAAAAAGAAAGTGCTACAGTAAAATGCATTTTAAAATGTGCTAAAATATTTTTAAAATGTTGGAAAATAAAGTTTATGATTAAGAAATGAGAGTTCAAGGGCCTGTAGACTACACAGAAACTTTATATTTATATATGAACACTATATTTGAGAAAGCAATTGAGGGGCACTGGAAATGGTGACCACTAAATGATATAACCTTCCCCCCAAAGAAACTGGTTGTATTTTAAGTCAGAAAATAATTTGTTATTGATGTGGGAGTCATTCCTGAATCAATCGTCTACCATGAGACCATCAACTTGTTAGAGCAAAGATCAAAATTAATACAAATCTAGAAGAACAAAAAAGAAAAAAAAAAGAAATGATATATAACCGAGGCAACTCCAGCCTGGCCTATTTAAACAAGTTGGTTTCAAAATATGGGAATGTGTGAAGGAAATTACATTGATGTAGATTATCACCATTTCCTAAAGAAATTTAACTGAGAGGTCATCATAATGAGACCTAAAAGAGCCTAGAAATGGATGCAGTCATCAAACATAATCTCCTTGCCATGAAGGGGAATAGGGATGCTAAGGGTAATTACCCAGCCAGCCAGCCAGCCAGCCAGCAGGCATTTAATAAGTGTCTATTCTGACTTAGAACATAAACTTGTTTGCAAAATATTTGCTGAAGGGAAAGATAGATTATGAGCAGTGTCTCTATAAATTTTGTTGCTGTTCAGTCATGTCCAACTCTTTGTGACCCCATTTGGGAAGGCAACAGACATTTATTAAATGCTTTGTTGTTGTTCAGTCGTTTTCAGTCATTTCCAACTTTTTGTGACCCCATTTGGGGTTTTCTTGGCAAAGATGCTGGAGTGGTTTGCCATTTCCTTCTCCCGCTGATTTTATAGATGAGGAAACAGAGGATTAAGTGACTTGACCAAGGTCACATAGTATAGTAACTATCTGACATCATATTGGAACTCAGAAAGATGAGTGAGTCTTCCTGACTCCAGGCCAGGGGCTCTATCTCCTGTACCACCTCACCTCCTATGAATAGTGAGCAGCAGTGGAATGAAATAATAAAAATAAGCTTAAAGACATCTTGGTAAAAGACTCAATTAAGCACAATCATCTAACAATGAAACTGAAGAGACAACAGATGAAAAAGTAGAAAAGACCTGCAAATATTTTTTATAAAAAACTTTTTTATCATTAGTGACATTGGAGTCCCTTTATTTGGATACAATCTCAGAGCCCTGATGTAGTGGAAATGGCATTAGAAAACAGAATCAAAATCAAAGATGGAAGAAACTATTGGACTAAACCAAGTATCCACAGAAAAGGTCTACATTGGAGGTAAAATAATTTTTGCTTATATTCTTTTTTTTTTAAAGCTATTGGGGTTAAGTAACTTGCTCAAGTTTACATGGCCAGTTATTTCTAGGTGTGGTATCTAAGTATCTGAGCCCAGATTTGATCCCCAGGTCATCCCTGATACTCTCTGAGCCACCTGGCTGCCCCTAAGCAATTGGGGTTAAGTAACTTGCTCAAGGTTACACAGCCAGGTGTTTCTGGGTGGGTGCTAAGTGTCTGAGCCTGGATTTGATCCCCAGGTCATCCCAACACTGGGGCCGGTGCTCTTACTTTCTGTGCTACCTGGCCGCCCCTTTTGCTTATATTCTTAATACAATGTCTGACACATAGTAAACTACTTAACAGACGTATCCATCCAAATAGAAAAATGTTTTTTTTTATAAAAGTAAGGAAGAAAGAATAGAAGAAAGGATGGAAGAGAAGGGAGGAGGGAAGAAGGAAGGAAGGTAGAGAGACGGGAAGGGAAGGAAGAAAGAAAGAGATTTATTAAGCACCAAATAAGTGCTTTTTGAATTTTTAATGTAGTACTTGAAGTATTCCATGGCTTGTGAGCCCCCACTGAAGTCTTTGTTTTCACCTATCAGCCAGTAGATAGAATTAATGTGAAATAAAAGGATTTAATGATATAGACTAGTAAGAGAGGTACCAATAGAACATTTCCCCCATAAACCTGGCGCACACGCTTTCACAAATACATAGTCTAATGAGGAAGAGTGAACACATCTAGAAATCATGTGTGGAGGTTTGTGGGGGGAAACATATATGGCAAGCATGTATGCACGGAGGTATAATCTATATCTCTGATGTTTCAAGGTTGCCATTGTGCTTTGGTGACGCTATCTTACTGATCTGCTATCCTGCTCAGTAAGCATATTGAGTTACATCTCTTTGGCTCCACAATAGAGCTCTCTCTTTTTGATGTAATATTCTTGCAGCTGCTATCTGCTGGGTCACCAATGTAGTCTTCAGCTGTGATTCTATTTCTTCCTTATAATAGAAGGAACAGTTCTGCAATCTTTTTTTACCCCCCCAGGGGAGAGAGGACTCATATACCAGAAGTTAAGTTTTAGTTCTTTTACTAAAAAAGGCAGGCTCTCACATATCTAGTCTTTCAATAGGGGTGTTCAAGGAAGACTGGTGCTTGTCTGGCCAAATGAATCCTGTTTCCATTAGTCTTCTGATAGATTTGTATTTGACAAATAGGGTGTAGGAGTGTCCAAGAAGATTAATACCTCTGATGTGAGGGGGTGCTGAAGCCCTTTTAGGACTGCTTTCTACCTTTGGTGTCCATCTGATTCACCCAACTCTCCCCTATGGCTCCAGCAAGCTGTAGCATGCACCTGGGCAACACTCCAGGCAAACAGGTTAAAACTAGGCTGAGGGAAACCGATGGACCTCAGATCATTGGTGAGTTAGGGGGGTGTCTACCTCAAAGCATGTGAAGACTTGCCCCCCCCCCCCAGAATGGATGAATGAGAACAGTTTGTTCCAACATGCATGAAGGTGACTAAAACAGGCACTGTGGAGTGCTCAGAGGTTGGTCAGACATTGAAGACACAAAGGTTATCTGCTACATCCTGGAGTAAGGCCAGTCATCCTGACTTTTGTCTTGCCACTGGACTTTCATGACTCTGCGGGTGAGAGTGAGGCTGATGACTTTGCAACTCTGCTTCACTTAAATCCAATTCACTTGAAAATAAAGACATCATTTGTGAGGTCAATGTTCTTTTTCAAAAACAAAGGACAAACAACAAAGTCTGTTATTTCCCAGAATCTCAGCCCTAAGGTGTAAGCTTTTGGGGACATGGACTAACCAGCATGCTAATTAGAGTCCTCAGATATTTAGTCTGTCTTTTGCCAAAAGGATTAAAATCTTTGTTTCAGCCTCTGTTTGACTTAAGGTTAGAAAGTCCCATTTAACTCCAATAAAGTCCTGATTTTCAACCTGGATTTCCTCTCAGGTCATTTTGGGAGACTGTAATACAACAAACTTCAAAGATCTATGTAGGCCTGAGACACCATGACTTCCCTCCATCCTCTGAGATCCTCCAGTACCTGCCATGCAGATGTGGACATGGAAGGAGTGAAAGCCACTATGAAGGCCTCTTCTTTCAAATCAAAATGTTTATTTTGAATTCCTGTCTTTCATACATCAGAGATTTACAGCTAGAAGGCACCTCAAAGGCCACAGAGTACAACCCTTTCATTTTACAGGTGAGGAATGTCTGACCCATTGTTCTAAATATTTGAGATTTTTTTTTGTTTTCTTATCTCTACTTTTAATTAATGTTGAACAGATGTTTTGTTTTTACATTATAAACATTTACAGGTTACTCCCACTTCATGAGAGGTCTCTTATAATAAAAGAAAACAGTTTTAAGTAAATCTGAAATACAGTGACCTAATCTGAAAGTGCTTTCTTCATCTTGACTCTTTCCTCCAGTACAGAGACCCTCCAACCCTTTTTATAAATGAGGAAATTGAAGTCCCTAAAGGGAAACTGACTTGCCTGAATTCACAGAGTCAAATAGTAGAGCTAGTCAGTCCCAAATTGATCAGAACTACCAAGTCCTTGGATTCAAAATTCAGTGATCTTTGTGTTATAAAGCTGCTTAGTGCAGTGGGGGGAAAAAAACTGGAGTGAGAGTCAAGAGACTTGTGTTTTAACCCTCTGCTACTAAGTCGCTTTGTGGCCTTGGGCAAATCAATGAATGTCTCTGGGCCTGAGTTATAGTTGTCTAGATGATTACTAAGGTTCTAAATTCTCTTATTGCAGAGAATTTATTCCTTGAAACCACACATTCAGCACATATATACCATGTTTCTTTTATGTTATTTAAATTTTTATTGATGTCTTTTGCTTTTTCATCATTACCTAATATGTCTCTCTCCTTTCCCATTCCCAGAGTTATCCCTTATAACAAAGAATAAAAATGAGAGGAAAAAAACCAGTTTAGTAAAATGAACTGGCATATCAACAAACATATTTATTAAGTATTGTATAACACACCACACTAGGTGCTGGAAGACATACAAAGAAAAGTGAAACAGTTCTGTCTGGAAGGGACTTACCAAGGGAATGAGTAATGCTCATGACTTTGACCACTAGTACAACCCCCAAATGAATCTTCCCCTTGCTGGGTTGCTCTGTGTATGAAAATAATCAACCAAAGCAAATCCTCCTAAATTTCAAAGACAGGAGCAGGTGATGCAGTTTGAACACAAGTTAATCAGTTAATAATATTTGTTAATTATCTCCAGTTTATCTTGGGCTCCCCCTTTAGACAAACCTCCATGAGGGCAGGGACAGTCTTTTCTATTTCTTTGGATCCCTGGGGCTTAGTAAAGTGCCTGATACATAGTAGATGCTTAATAATTACTACTTGTCTAACTTACTAATAAGATTTCATGGGGGCAAATTACTCTGAAATGATTTATTTTATTTTTTTAATTTTTGGAGGGCAATTGGGGTTAAGTGACTTGCCCAGGGTCACATGGCTAGATTTTTTTTTTTTGTTAAGTGTCTGAGGCTGGATTTGAACTCAGGTCATCCTGACTCCAGGTCCAGTGCTCTATGCACTGCACCACCTAGCCACCCCTACTCTGAAACTTTTAAGTGAATAGTAGAGTGTGACAAGTTGACTGATACACTCACTTCCGCCATCACTGTTTCTTTCTGTTCTTCTCTCTTTGTGACTTAAGGTGCAAAGGATCAGAGATTCCATCCTACGCCTCCTTTCTTGTTTTTCTACTCCTGATGTTTTCTTTTAATTTGTTATATTATAAAGTTGGTCTTTTTGTTTCAGCAATTATCACATTTATGAAGTAAAATTTTGTGGTCCTAGATCTTGATTTTTAAAAGCAACTTAGCTTATACAATTATATTTGTTTATAATGATCACTTTACTCTAATGATGATGATAATTATAATAATAGCTAACATTTATATAGCACTTATTATGTGCCAGGCACTGTGTTAAATTATTATCTTATTTGATCTTCACAACAATCCTGGGAGGTAGGTGCCATTATTATCCTCATTTTTCAGATGAGGAAACTGAGGCAAATAGAGGTTATGTGATTTACCCAGGGTCATATAGCTAGTAAGTATCTGAGGCTGGATTTGAACTCAGGTCTTCCTTACTCCAGGCCCAGTACTCTATGTACTGTGCCACCTAGCTGCCCACGTAGGCTCTCATATGACTAAAAATAAAGAGAAATATCCAAATGACAGCTATTTAAACTTTTGAGTTTTAGGTGACTGCCATAGCCTGGAAAATGGTGGATTCAATTAATCGTGCCCTAGAAATATGCTTTCAGTACACATTACTGTGTCTTGGCACATTTCCATTCTCCTCCCAAACATCTATTTCCCTTGGGTTCCAATAGTTAAGAGACAGTTTATACTACACATAAAAGTCATCCTTTTGAAAGGCCCTAAAACTGGAGGGGGAAATGAAAACAACCACAAAATGTAGTGGTTCATAAACAGCAAACATTGTTTACAGGCCCTTCCCTTGAAAGCAGCAGACACTGAATGACCATCGCACAACAGAAGCAATTCTAGTGCACAAAATAAGAGGCCGTTTTTCTCACATATACATGATCTGCTTTGCAGATTATTCATGGCTGTGGAAAATGTCATGGCATTATGGAAAGAGCACTACATTTGATATCAAAGGACCTGGGTTCCAACCCCAGCTCTGTCAGGCATGATCTGGCTGACCTCTGAATTCTTCTGGGCCTCTGTTCACCAAGGATTAGGTGATCTCCAAGTTCCCTTTCAACTCTATGTCTGTGATCCCATCAAAAAAAATACTAGAGCTATTCAGCCGTATCTAGGCTCTGCCCAGGGAATGCTAACTGATTTAGATATTGACTTATGGAAAGCATAAACATGAAGGCAAACCACAGGGGTGCGAATAGGCCCATAAGTCCTTGTAAAGCTAAACTGAATGAACATTGTCCACGCTTGGGAGTTATCTTGGTCATAGCTGATCTATATTAGTCCCAAAGTTGAATGGAATCCCAAAGGAAGTAACAGATACAAATATAGATTATTGCTTTTCATTTCAATACCATACAGTGTAAAAAGCCCTGAGCATATGAAGGAAAAACTCCCAAAATAATCCCTTCCCTCAAGGAGTTTATATTTTAATGTTAATAATCACTCAATCATAGCACCTAGTATGGTGGCCAAATTTTGAAACCCTGGGTCTGATCCCATTGTGAGAATGAAATAAAGATCTGGAAAGAGCTGGAGGTTATAGCATGCCCAAGTTTTATTGTTTGGCATATAATATCTCAATTTGAGGCCTTCTGGAATGGTCTTGTGCCACTCTAGAGTGATAATCATAGGGTTAAGGCCAAAAATCTAGTTATCAGCCCTGGGTGATCAAGGCCAGGAAGGGACCTCAGAGGCCATCAAACCCAGGAGACTGAAGCCCAGTTTCAATTTGGCTTACTTAAGGTTACACAGGTAACAAGTGTCCTGGGTCTGATTTGAACTCAAGCCCTTGTGTTTCTGGGACCAGCACACTTTCCATTGCATCTTTCTGTTTTCTTTGTCTGTATTAGTTTTATGTGATGGTGATGATGAGGAAGAGGAAGACACATTGAAGCTTACAAAATACTTCTCTTACACCAAACCGATGCAGTTTGGGGTTCTTGGAATCCCAAAGTGTCAGGGTACAGGCAGGGTCTGCCTGGAAAGAATTCAAGCACTCAAACCTTCTTTCAGTAAAGGTGGCAAGGTTTATTGTAACACCGAGAGAAGCAGGCTAGATTCCTAGTGAATCTGGAACTTTATGGGAGTGAGACTGATGCTTATATACAAAAAAGGGACAGTGAAAAGATCTGTATGGGACTAAGGAGTGGTAAATAGTCTGGGGTTGGCCAGGTGCAATAGTGAAAGGAGTATTAAGTAGTCTGGGGTGAGTGGAGAGCAACTGTGAAAGGACTGTCAAGTATCGAGGTGGGCTGGGGCAGACCAGATGCCTTGGGTGAGATGCCAGTGATCTGGGCTGCTGAAATGTGTGGGAAAATTCAAGGACTGGGTTGCTTTCAAAAGGTTGTCTTTTCCTTTTAGGGGTCCAGGTCCCATCACCCCATCAAAACTACTTAGTGCAAGAATTATTTCATGTATGAGGAAACTAAAGTCTAGAGAAATTGTGATTGCTGATTGTTCCACAGCCAGGCAATATATTATAGATAATATCAGGACTAGAACTCATTTCTTTTGACTCTAGTTCAACCATTAGTTTCAATGATGTTTCTTTTTTGTTATTTAAATTTTTATTGCTATATATTGCTTTTGAATTTTAAAATATATGTCTCCCTTCCACCTTCTGGAGAGCCATCCATTATAACAAAAAATAAAAGAAGGGGGAAAAAACCCAGTTAAATAAAACTACCAATACATCAGCTGAATCTGACATGATTTTCAATGCACCATATCTATATTCCATCACTTCTGCAACCAAGGGAGGTAGATGCATTCTCATATAAATTCTTTCAAGTCAAGGTTGTGAGTTGTAATATCATATTATTCAGTTTCAATTTTTATTTTGTGGTAGTTCTTTTCATTTATGTAGTAGTCATTATATATTTTCTGGCTTTATTTTGTTTTGTATCAGTTCATATAAATCTCATATTTCTTTGTATTTTTCATATTCATTGTTGCATGCAGTAGAGTAAAATTCAATTCCATTTTTCTGTAACACAGTTTGCTTATCCATTCCTCAATAGAGGAACAACTACTGTGTTTACTGGTCTTTGCTACTATAAAAAGCACCTCTATAAATATTTTGGCATATATGGAAGCTTTCTTTTTGTCATTGACCTTTTTGGGTGTATATCTAGCAGTTGAATCTCTGGGTTTTGACATTTTTGTCACTTTCTTGGCATAATTCCAGATTTTTTTCCATAGTTGTTAGACCAATTCACAGCTCTACAAAGGGTATTAATATGCCTGTTTTTCCATAATCTTTCCAACATTGATTATTCCTATAATTCCCAAGATTATTCTGTTGTCATCTTTGCAAATTAAATAAACTTCAGTTGTCATAATTTTGATTAGTGACATTTTAAATAAGCAAGTCCCCATTCCTGGTCCCTAAAAAAACTTTCATTATCAGGGCTTCAAGGCTTCTTCTGAAGTGTGCAGAAAGAAAAAGGGCCTTGGTTATTTCTCCTCTAGTAGGAATAAAAACCTAAGAACTAATTCACCTCATAAGAGAAAGAGATTTAGCTTCCTTTTATATCTCAATGAAGCCTGGAACGTCATACTTTCTCGAGCTCCAAAATATTTTCAGCCAGCAATAAAATAATAAAGCAGTAGAGAAATTCTCAGCTTTGGAAAAATAGGCCAACTATTAAGGACAGTTAGGGGTCAGACTAGCCTAATATTCAGAACTTACAACACGTAAGGGACAAAATTTGCAACAAAACTTAAAGAAAATGTAACATTTGTCCTAGAGATGTCATCATCATAGCCCTCCCTCCCCCTGAACTAGTAGTATTTTCTGTCTTTATTGGGCATTAATCACTTGCCTTGTGACAACTTCAGTTATCATATAACTTCTTATCTATGTACATCTATCTTCCTTTCCCAGATTAATTCATTAGTTTGTTGTTTGTCCTTGTTCTTGAAGAGGACCATGACATCAGGAAGGTGATGCCATGACTTGCAAGTGAATTGGATTTCAGTGAGGGAGACCTGTCCAAAGTTACCAGCTTCACTCTCTCCTCTGGAGCCATTCGGGGCCAGTGGCAAGATTCAGATCAAGATCAGTGAGTAAAGTGCCAGCCTGGAGTCAGGAGGACCTGAGTTTGGTTCCGGCCTCAGATACTTCACACCCACACAAAAAAACTAGCCGTGTAACCTTGGGCAAGTTACTTAACCCCAATTGCCTTCCAAAAGGCGCCAAAAAAAAAAAAGATACAGATAAAGATGACTGGAGATGGCCCAAGATCCCAAGATGTAGTAGGAGATCTTGGCCTTTTTAAGGTCTTTCCCAAGTCTCCATTTGTCTGAGGCAACACCCATTCAGTGATTAAGGTTAGGTAAGAAATGAGGCAAAGAAGGGTTTCTTTTATCTCGTCAAAAAAAAATAAATACATAAGCAAACAAATAAATAATCAGCCTCCTTCTCTCAGATAAGGCTACCGCTATAGTAATTCAAGTTTATATAGTGTTTGTAGGCTTGCTGTGTACTCTCCTCACAACCACAGAGGGTGCATGAGGCAGTGACAGTGTCATCCACACTTTACTGAAGGAGGAAGCTCAGATTAAGTGATTTGCCTAAGGTAAGTATCAGGGTCAGGATTAGAACCAAGTTCTCCTGATTCCCGATCCGGGGCTCTTTTTCTACACTACTCTTTCTCCTTGAGGGGATGACTGTATCTTATGCTTCTGACATATCCCCTGTGGCACATGGCTCAATTTAGAGAGCAAGTGAGAGGCTCTCTGTAAATACTAGTTGTTTGAATGAGAGAATGATGAAAAACCTAGTTGTTAGTTAGACAACAGGTTTCTCCTGTATGCCTGGAGTAACCCAGGTGTGTCACACTGGGTAAATGCCTCATTTGTAAAATGGAGATAATAATAGCACCTTCCTCACAGGCTTCCTATAGCCTGTGCAGATGACATTAGAGGTTGTCCCGAAGGTTTAGCTCATTTTTGAAGGTAACCACTTAAAACTGAATTGGAGGTATACTGTACATATAAAGTACTTTTCAACCTTAAAGCACTATATAAATGCTAATCTCAGGCCAAATCCCGTTTTCTGCAGAAAACCTTTCCTGATCCTCTCAGATTAGTGCCTTACCTCCAGTGATTATCCCCAATTTATTCCGAACATAGCTTGTTTTCATGTTGTCTCCGCCATTAGACTGAGGGCTTCTCGAGAGCAGGGATTATCCCTTTGTCTTTCTTTGTATCCCCATGCTTATTGACTGACCATACTAGCCCCAGCTGCTGCCATGTCTACGATCATATGATTCCTTATCTCATGATTACCCTCTTTAGGAACTCGCCACTCTGCCAAATGCCTCTGCACCACCGCTGTCTCCAGGTGGGGCTAAGGAGTTCCTGGGGATTGCACAGATTCAGTCTTCAGGCCTAGCTGATCTGAACCCACTTTGTGTGTGGATGTGTGCTCAGCTCAACTCCACTCTGGTTATCAAATGTATCTTGCTAGATATATCTGTTACTTTGACTTCAAATATGGTGTTCTCATTATTCATTGAAGTCTCCTCATTTTCCTTCTGATTTCCCCTGTAAACCATCTTTTTCCACAAGCATCAACCAGAGTCAACTCTTCCATGAAAAAGAATTATCTGTGCAAGTGTATATCTCTCAACTGCTAAACACAGTGTGATTATTTAATTAATGTTTTGAGTTGATGAGTGTGATCAATACTGGGGATCTTTGAAGAAGAAATTAGACAGAGGGAGAGGAACAATATAACTAAAGCTATAATTTTTAAATTTTAATCCAAAGAAGCAGGCTTCAACTAGACTTTCAAAAGGGCAAGGAAAGGGAGCGTGGAAAATGTGCAATGGACATATATTCCAAGGCATATGGAAAAGCACTGAAAGAGGTTTTTAGAATGGAAACTTCTTGAGGGCAGTGACTTTTATAATTTTTATCTTTTTATTTACTATGTGTCTGGCGCATAGTAGACACTTAATATTTATTGATTGATTAGCTTTGCATCCCTAGCAAAGTGTCTGTTATACAGTAGAGATTTAAGAAATATCTGTGAAAATTAAAATTTTACCAGATTTATAGTGGAAGCAGGGAGAGGTGAACTGTCCACATTGGTGCTAATGGTAAAAATAAGGGACTGTGGTCCTGCAAAAAGAAACTTGAAGTATGGTTATGAAAACATTCTTGATTCAGTGAAGGAGAACACACATATGCACATAGCAAATTTGCATCTGCAAGAAGGCAAATACTGCTTTTTAAAGACAGATGATTGATTCTGTTCCATGAGGAAATAACTATTAGAGTTATAAGAGTTTGAAATTCAATGTAAGAATTTGCCTGGGAGAAAGTACATAAAAAAGAACCAAATGCAAAGATGAATCAAAGCCATTTTGGATTGGAGTTGACAAACCCTGACCCAGTGGCAGCCTAAGCTATCTCCAAATTAAAAGCAGCCAACCCTTCCACCAAACCACAGAGACTGACAGTCTCCTCTGTCATGGGTATCTTGGGAAATTAAAGATCTAGTTGAAAAATGCACTGGCCCAAGATATCATAAAACCAGTGAGCTGAGCATGAGTAGTCTCTGATGTAAAACGTAGTTCTGCAGTGGAATCCCTCCTTGGGATACAGTCTTCCCCAAAGGACAACGGCTTGATTATTTATTGGTAGTTGGGGACAGTAAGGCAAGTGAAAAGGATAATTATAGATGTGTCCCAGGTTCACTTATTTTTCACCAGATAGACAGTGTTGCAGACTTTTATTTTTTTCCACAGACTTCTAAAAGTTGTTTATTTACATCAGCTTGGGTAGTAACATTAAATCTGGGGCCCTAAATCAGTAGAGTGCACCGGGTGGTGTTGCTGAACTCTTCTAAGGACTGCACAAATCATATCCATTTATATGATCACGATCAAAGGGGGTATAAGTCACAGAATCAGAGAATGAGACGGTGAAAGGACTGCTAAGGCCATCTAGTCCAACCCAGAAGCTTCTCTTCAACCTCTGTGGCAAGTGGCCATATGGCCACTTTGTAGATCCTAGGTGGGGGGAACCTACTATCCAAAACCTTCCCACCCCTGCTTTTTTGTCAATTAGTTGTGTCTAACTCTTCTGACTCCATCCGGGGTTTTCTTGGTTTGACATTTCCTTCTCCAGCTCCTTTTATAGATGAGGAAACCAAGGCAAACAAGGTTAAATGACTTGCCCAGGGTCACATAGTAAATGCCTGAGGCTGGATTTGAGCTCAGATCTTCCTGACTCCAGGGGTGGCACTCTATTCACTGCACCATCTAGCTGCCCCGCTATCCCTACAGGTATCTCACTTTAGGATAGCTCTGATAGGAAAGGTTCCCTTACATGAAGCCTGGATTTGTCTTTCAACAACTTCTACCCATTGATCCTAGTTATGTCCTCTGGAATCAAGCAGAATAATTCTAATTTTTCTTCCACATGAAATCCTTTTAAATACCTGAAGACAAATATCATATCTCCCCTCCACCTTCATGTCTTTTTTTCTTCAGGCTAAACATATGTATTTCTTTCAAATGCATCCTCCTATGGCATAATCTCAAGGTTCTTCACCATCCTGGTCACCCTCTTCTCTAATTTTATTAATGTACTTCCTAAAATATTGCCCACAGAACTGAACAGAGCACTTTAAATATGGCCTGACCAGGACAGAATACAATGGCAGTATTTACTACCCAGTCCTGGACATTGTGCTTGTCTTGATGCAGCTTTAGATGCCATTAACATTTTTTGGCTGCCATATCATTCTGTTGACTGAGGTTGAGCTTGTAGTGCCTACCCCCTTCCTAGGCATTTTTTAAATAAAATGGTGTCTAGCCGTTCCTCCATAGTGTTGTACTTGTGAAATTGATTTTTTACGCCCAGGGCAAGACTTTACATTTATTCCTATTAAATATCATCTTCTTATACTTGGCCAAATGTTTTTACTATTGAACTCTTTTAGGATCTTTACTCTATCATCCAATAGATTGTCTATGTCACAAGTTTTATATCACCCATACATCTGCTAAGCCCAGCACCTACACCTATATCCAAATTAGTGGTAAAAAAATGATAAATAGTATAGGTCCAGACACAGATCCTTAGGGCACTCAACTGGAGACTCCCCTCCATGTTGACATTGGAAGGAGGTTTCATTATTGATCTGTTAATAAATCTTTTTTTAAATAAGTCTGTTCTACTGAGATCGATTCTAAAATTTGTTTTGAAGCTGAGAGTGATGGAGAAATTGTATGTTGTGAGTGAACATCAGAGTGTTTCTGTGTGGATCACAGCAGTTTGTGCATGATTCCAGGTGCACATCTCCCAGGGGGGTAGGTAAGTATTTAGGGATCCCAAGGAGAGAGAAAATGAAGGCAGCTTTCAGAGGCTGGTGCCCTGGTCTGTGCAGCTAGCCAGTGAAATGGAGCATATGCTGCTCCTAGCACCTCCCCAAATAATTACAGCATTGGGGCACAATGATGAACAGCTCTGACTGATAATCTGAACTGACGGCTTTATGAGTACCCGGGAGTCTCTTTGGAGGATCAGAGAGTAGCTGGCAGGCAGGAGTAGACCCAGAGCCAGAGAGAGTGTGAGGATGAAATGATTCAGGACAGCCCAGCTGGAAGCCTACCTCCTTCATCAAAACTTTTCAGATTACTTCTAATGTGCAGGGGTCTCCTCTAAATCCCCAGTGTTCCTTTGGAGTCTGCGACACCACTGGGCACTTACTTACAAACTGGCATTCATTTTTCTTTAGTTTTTTTCTTATGTGATAATCTTATTTTTCACAATGGGATTTTTAGCTGCTCCAGGTGAGGGAGGGGTCATGCCTTCTACTTGTTTCAAACCCCATATAGTTACATAGTATAATGGTTGGCATAGTGCTGGACTCAGTGGTAACCCACCTAAAAAACCCACAACCTCACACAAACTGTTTAAAATACACACACTCACATAAGCGTGCACACACACACACACACACTCCTTAAAAACAGAAATGAAACTGCACCTGTGATTTTATTGGTGGAAGAAATTTCCAAGAAGAATAAACTTCTTCTAGTAGAAATGGACATCTACTCTGCCATTTATAGAGTTGCCTGAGGTCAATGGTCAGTGCTTGTACAGGGTCACATAGCTTGTACCTGACTCTAAGACCAAATCTATACTGTGGGGTGGGGAACCTGTGGCCTCAAGGCCACATGTGGACTCCTAGGTCCTCAAGTGTGGCCTTTTGATTGAATCCAAACTTCACAGAACAAAGTCCCCTAAGAAAAGGATTTATTCTGTAAAATTTAGACTCAGTCAAAAGGCCATACCCAAGGACCTAAAAGGCCACATGTGGCCTTGAGGCTGGAGGTTCCCTACCCCTGCACTAAACCCTGAGAGTGCTTCTTTCTCCTTTCTCTGTCTCTCTGTCTTTGTCTCTGTCTCTCTCTCTCTCCCTCTCTCCCTCTGGGTGTTTCTGTCTCTATGGCTCTTTTTCTCTGTCCTCCTCCTCCCATATATATATGGATTTGATGTATTTATATATAATTAAATAACATTGATTTTCTTAAATATCGTCTCTGCCACCTGGCTTCTTTAAATTCCTGCTAAAATCCCAGCTTCTACAAGAAGCGTTTCCTGATTCCCTCTTAATGCTAGTGACTTCTTTCTGTGGATTATTTCTAACTTATCCTGTATATAGCTTGTTTATACATAACTGTTTGCATGTTGTGTCCCCGATGAGATTGCGAGATCCTTGAGAACAGGGACTGTCTTTCATTTCTTTTTTTCTATCCCTGTCACTTTACACAGTGACTGGCACATAGTAGGCACTTAAATATTTACTGACTTTTAATTTTGATGATGATACTAAAGAATGACTTTTAAGTGAAATAATTACTAAGGGATATAATTCTATAATTCAGAACTTCCCTCCCTTAGTATTCATTCTTTCTTTCATTTTTAATTTTAAGATCGTTGTCAAAAGTCCTTTTCGGGAGTGTGTGTGTGTTGTGTGTGTGTGTGTGAGTGAGTGTGTGTGTGTGGTGTGTATGTGTGGTGTGTGTGAGTGTGTGTGTGAGTATGTGTGTGTATGCATTTTGCTACCAATTTCTCTAATACCTTGAGAGGCAGCATGTCATAGTGGAAGGGTCAGGAAGACCTGAGTTCAAGTCCTGCCAGTGGCACATATTGATCACTGGCAAATCACTTAAACTCTCAGTGGCTTTGGCAACTTTATAAGCTGATCTGTATCAATGGAAGGTGTTACAGTACCCTAATTTCCCCATACAAAGGCAATCACAAAGCTAGAACCCAGGCCTTCCACCCATTCTCTCCTCTCTAAGGGAAAAAAAAGATCATAGCTTGTAGATTTAGAAGAGACTCTAGGTCAAATCTAATCCTCCTTGTTTTATAGATGGAGAAACTGAGGCCCAGAGAGGTTAACTGACTTACTCAGGGTCATACCTCTAGTAAGTTTGAACTCAAGTTTTCCTGACTCCAACACTAACAATCCATTTTTCCACCTAGCACTTTGATATTGAAAAATGTTTATGTTGTTTTGATTGGTATTGCATTGTGTATAAATAAATTTGGGATGAAGACTTTCTGTTGCTTATATAGTGCTTTACAATTTATAAGTGTCTCACATATATTATTTCATTTGATCCTCAACAACAATCTGGTGAGATAGGTGCTACAGATATTATTCCCTTTTTTTTTCAAGTGAGGAAACTGAAGCTAAAAGGTTAAATTACTTCCCCATGGTTATGTAGTCAGTAAGTATTAGAAAAAGGATTTAAACCCAGGTCTCTCCTGATTTCAAGTCTAGGGCTCTTTCCCCTTACAATGTTTTGCCTACAATGTATATAACACTTTAAGATTTACAAAGCACTTTAAAGTATTGTCTCATTTTATCTTCCCAGGAAGCTTAGGAGGTAGGTACATTTTACACATAGGGAAGTAGAAGCAGATAGAGGTTAAGTGCCCTATCCAGGGTCATGTAGCTGGTAAGTGTCTGAGGTCACATTTGAACTCAGGACCTCCTGACTCCAGATACAGCTCTTTTCCTACTGCATCATATGTTTGGAGAGGTAGCTCATCACATTTCTTCATTAATACATGTTTCTTTGACGGAACATAGCCAGTGAGCCAGGTCCTGAATTAAGTAGAAGGGAAATATTAGATCAGATCCTAATTGGGAAATTGCAATTTCAGTCATACCAGGCAGCTTGAAGTTGAGAAAGTCCTGTTCTTTAAAATAATTCTATAACCGTATAAAAACCTGTTGTAGATAATAAAAAACAATTCATTGCAGAGGCTATTTTTATTCACAGATCACAGAAAACTTTCCCAGTGTTAAGCTCATTTTGCAAATAGCTATGGAGGAAATGAAAATGAAGCCTTTGGGTGGTACTTGAGAATCTGTAGTAGTAGTTGATATAGGCTGTGATTATGTGTGTGTGTGTGTGTGTGTGTGTGTGTGTGTGTGTTTCTATTGTGCTCAAGAGTTGTGCTGCAACAGGAAGTAGGGATGACAGAGGCAGAGGGGAACTACTATTGGCAAATGTAGACTGGCCTGCTGTGGATTTGACAAGTCAAGCAGAATTTCTGCAGACCTAAGGAGTTTCCACAGTGATCCCCATGGGTGAGTTTTGTTGAATTTTTCTACTTCAAAGTGGGCAACATTCCAGCAAGTTACAGACTCCAGTTGGATTTTTTTTTTAAGCTTGTGAGCTAGAGTAATTCCTTCAAGATAATAGATGGACTCATTGTTTGTAAGGATTGGGTTTGGACATTAACAACTAGACCAGTGCTAATACAGATAGACAGAGCACCCACAGCTGTGTAACTACCATTAAAATAAAAAAAAAGTCCCTGTAATATTTGCTCATTACCCCACCCACAGCTGGAATTATAAAGCTGATGCAAGCTTGCTAGAAATTTAAAGCATGAGATGATTAGCCCTAGTACTTTGGGAGTAAATGATAGGATTAGTTGAGGATAAGCTATTATTAGGTCTGTCAATATTTGTTAATTGCTGGACGAAAGTGTTTCCTCCATTTTGCCTCTCCCCTGACTCTGTCTCTCTGAGTCTCTGTCCTCCTCCCTCTCGCTCTCTTTTCCTCCCTTCCCATGCTCCAGCCTACACTCTCCTCTTGGCCATGGAGTATTGGGGGAAATATAGAAGAGCCCAATCCCAAAGATAGATGTAGGAATCTGTTCCAGAAATACTGCATATGGCTTACTTTAGGACTACTCCCATCCATATGTGTCTATCCGTCAACAATGCCCTGAAGGAAAACCACCGGACTGTGAGACCACAGGGCTCTCATGAGAATCCCACCCACTACAACAACAAAAAAAAAACCCAAGTTCTACATGTGGAGTGAAGAAAGAGACACATTAAGCTATATAATTATGACATTCTCAGTCATGTATCCTATCAGGCACTTGCAGTGTTCTTTTCCAATTTATTTCACTTTTCCCCTATCCTTTTTTTTTTTTGCCTGTTCTCATTTTTACCTGCCCTTTCTCCCTCTTCCTAAATGATTGATGAGGTAGGTTGACAATCCCCCCCCCCCCCAACCCAAAAGAAGGTCAGGACCTATTCACTTCTACACAGAATCAGAGTATAGTCAAAACCACTGGAATGAGATGTAGCTGATTCTTACTCAGATCTAATTTTTCTCTCCTTTAGGGGGGTATGAAGCTAGGGCTAAAACTACATCTGGACTGTTAAAAAAAAAAAACCCAAAGTATCAAGATCTATAATTTGATTCTGTCTTCTTGGAAGGAAAGAAGCTTAGAGATAAAGCAAAGAAATAACATGCAGCTAACAATACCCAGGAAAATGAAATCAGTTCTTAATTGTACAAACAAAATTGTACAAAACCAAGAATTTGCCTTCTGAATCAAACCATTTGTTTGCTTATTTGTTCAGATTCATAAAACATTAGTGCTAGAAGGGACCAAGGATCACTTAATTCAGTCCCTTTGTTTTGTAGAAGAAGAACCCAAAAGCTGGAGAAAGGAAATTACACAATTCAATTAAATTCAGTGAACATTTATTAACCACTTACTAGGCACAGTGAATAGAGTGCTGGGCCTAGAGTAAGGAAGACTCATCTTTCTGAGTTCAGATCTGGCCTCAGACATTTACTAGTTGCGTGACCCTAGGTAAGTCACTTAACCCTGTTTGCCTCAGTTTCCTCCTCTGTAAAATGAGCTGGAGAAGGAAAGGGCAAACCAGTATCTTTGCGAAAAACCCCAAATGAGGGTCACAAAGACTTGGATAAATTGAAAAATGATTGAGCAGTAGCAGGATGTCCCAGGCACTGTGCTAGGCAGTAGGGATACAAAGGAAAAAAAAATCAGTCTCTGCCCTCAAAGAGTTTACATTCTATGAAAACAATATTTTCACAGAAAATGAAATACAAAATATAAAAAAATTAATGTCTGGAAGGACAGAGTATCAATATGAAGGATAGTTTGTTAACAATAGGGTGGAATTCCAGCTGGCACAGTGGAAAGACAGTGTATAGTGGGATAGAAATATAGGATGGATGGGTTTCACTTGGATGGGCAAGAAGGAGGAAAGAACTAGCCCACGAAGCTGCTACTCTATGGTTCCATTCCAAATCACAGGGATTCTTATGAAACAGGGACTACAGGGCAATTGGGGATAGAAGAATGAGGCGTGTTTGAATCAGCAGCCAGGTCATCTCTGCCCTGACCATGGATGACACCAGTACTGAATAGGTGACCTCCTCCAGGGTACTGAATCAAAGAGCAGAAACTCATTCCAAGGGCTTCTGTCTTCAAATTATTGCTTTTTCCATTATGCCATGCTCCCTCCCTATTGCAAAATACTTATTTGATCATCAGCATTAACCATACTAAAACCAGTCTTGCCAGTTTGACCCAGAATATTTGCAGTGCAACCAGAATTACGTTGGACTTTAACTATCAATTGACTTATAGCCATAGCCAATCCAACCCAAGTATATCCTTTGAACTAGAGCATTTTAATTTTTTTTCTTTTAAATTTTTCTGGTCTTTATTAATTTTTTTGTTTACTTTTAGTTTACAAGATTCAGTCCCACAATTCCTTGAGTTTCAAATTTTCTCTCCCTGTCCCATGGTGGCATATAATCAAGTATAGGATCTGCAAATACTTTCACATTAGACATTAGTCAGGTTATAAAGAAGGATTGTATCAGATGGAATGAACAATGGGAAAGAGGAAACAAAACCAAACAAGAAAAAGACAGAGAGCAGGTTGTTTGCTTCAATCTGGATTCAAACTCAGTTCGAATAAGAGTATTTTTAACATGTGGTGACTATATGACAGAACCTATGTTAATTCATAAGACTTGCATCCTACTGTAAGGCTTCCCTACCTGAAAATAACATACCCTTCACTTGTCTAAGAAGCTACAGTTCTCAAAGCACCTTATTTTTAAAAATTATTTTTAGTTTTCAACATTCACTTCCATAAGATTTTGAGTTCCACATTTTCTCCCCATTTCTCCTCCCTCCACCTCAAGATGGTGTGTAAATTGTGAAATAGGCTCATCGCGTATGTTCATTTTAAACCTATTTTCTTTTAGTCATGTTGTACACAAGAATTAGAACCAGTGGGAGAAACCGAGAGAAAAAACAAACAAAAAAAAGAGAGAGAGAGCAAATAATATGCTTCAATCTCCATTCAGATTCCATCCATTTTCTGGATGTGGACAGCATTTTCCATCATGAGTCTTTTGGAATTGTCTTAGATCCTTGCATTGTGAAGAAGAGATAAGTCTATCACAGTTAGTCATCATATGATATGGCTGTTACTGTATACAATGTTCTCCTGGTTCTGCTCACTTCTCCCATCATCAGTTCATGTAAGTCTTTCCAGGTATTTCTGAAGTCCACCTGCTCATCATTTCTTACAGCATAATAGTATTCCATTACATTCATATACCATAGCTTGTTCAGTCATTCCCCAACTGATGGGCATTCCCTCAATTTCCAATTCTCGCCCACTACAAAAAGAGCTGCTATAAATATTTTTGTATTTGTGGGTCCTTTTCCCATTTTCATGATCTCTTTGGAATATAGACCTAGAAGTGGTATTGCTGAGTCAAAGGGTATGCACAGTTTGATAGCCCTTTGGGTATAGTTCCAAATTGCTTTACAGAATGTAAAGTTCACAAGTCCACCAGCAATGCATTAGTGTTCCAATTTTCCCACATCTTCTCCATCATTTATCATTTTCCTATTTTGTCATGTTAGTCAATCTGATAGGTATGATGTGGTAACTCAGGGTTGTTTTGATTTGCATTTCTCTAATCAATAGTGACTTAGAGCATTTTAAAAAAATGTGACTATAGATAGCTTTAATTTCTTCATCTGAAAATCACCTGTTCATATCCTTCTCAAAGCACTTTCACAACCATTATTTCCTTTGATCCCTATAGTATCCCTGTTACACTTGTGGGGCAAGCATTATTTCTGTTTTATGGAGGAAAAAAAACTGAGACTCAGATAAGAGAGGTAACTTCCCTATCTTCAAACAGCTTATTAATGACAGAACTGGGTCTAAACTCGCTTTCTCCACTGCTATGCTACCTCTTTTGATAGCTAGTGCATGGTTCCTTAACTGTAATTGGTGTCCTATCTTGGTCCAAGAAAGAAGCACACCTTGAAAATCTTGCTGGCAAGTAACCTCCTGAGTCCCACCTGGACTTTCTAATTAATTTGTAGAGCAATTAGGGATATTCGCTGTACAGGAGTCATTATGCAGTCTTGCTACATGAAAAGAAGATACCTGGGGCAGCTAATCAGGTTAGAGATAATTATTTTGCTTAGGAAAAAAAGTTTACGTGTGGGAAGATAGAAAGGAAAAGGAAAGTATCCCTCAAGAATCACAGCTCAGAATATCTGCATCTATGCCATTTATATGTAGATATGTGTATATGTACATATATGTCTAGTTCATTATCTATACCTAGACCTACATATCATCTCTATATATGGTCATATAAACATGTACCTAGTTCAGATTGAAATGAATATAGGATTCAAGCTGTTGCCATCTAGAAAGATGATCATAGTGATATGTGATCATTTCAACAATTTAAGAAACATTTATTAAATACCTGTTGTGTGTGAGAGCCTGTGGTTAAGGCCGTGGATACACAGATAGATCCAGCATTAGACTCTTCTGTGAAGGAGATTATTGTAACAGGAGGAGGAAAGAGCTGTGCTCAAATGGTTATGGTGGAAAAGACATCAAGGCAATTCAATTCAACAAGATCTTCCAACTGTTATGTGCAAGGCCCTGTGCCAGGGCTTGGGACTGAAAGACAAAAATAAAGCAATTCCTGCCCTCAAAGAGCTTACATGATAGCAGGGCATACCCATGAGCAGTTAATAAGTGCAGGACAACTTAAGGAGGAAAGAGTACACAATTGGTAGGGACAGATACGGGGAGGCAGGAAGGGCTTCCAGGTGGGAGACACAAGCACCCAAGCTATGATATGATGCTAGATATTCTAAGAGGTAAAATAAAATACTGAATGAGAGGAATGGTAAATAGGTTAGTCTGACTGGAGTGTAAAGTGTGAGAAGGGAAATGATTCAGAATGTGAAGGGCTTTACATTTGGGGTTGATGTTTTTATTTTTTTTCCCCATAAAGGTACTCAGGAGCCATAGACAAAGTGCTATGAGAAATCTGAAGAAGAAATTACCTTCATTTGAGGAGGGGCAGTGTCAGGAGAGGATAAATAGAGGAAATTACCCAAGCTGTACCTTAAAAGAAAGGGAAGGGTTTAATCGATGGAGATAACTGGAGTAGAAATCCATTCCAAGCATGAGGGATAGTATCAACCAAAGCTCAGGAACAAATAAGCAAAAGCAATGAAACAAGACAGGGCAGGAAAGAACATGAAACAGAATTGTCCAGTTTGTCTGGAACATTGAATCTTTTTTTTTTTCCCTAAGGAAGGTTCCCATGTCCTGGGGCAGCACAGAGAAAATCAGGGAACTTTGGGTGGTGTCGGGCAGCATATGGTTATAGGTGGGTAGGGTTGGCGCTTTTCCCTTTTCATTATATACAGCAACTCAACAGAGTCTGAAACCTCTGTGATGTAGAATGCTGAGAACTAGATAGATTTTCTAATCTCAGTCTTCTCTGATTATGACCATAGATAGGAACAGCAACTGCTTCTTGACAGAGCCAAGTAAAAAACCATAACCCACTTCTGAGAGTTTACATATTCAGCAAAGTCATATAAATAGACACATACTAGCTGTTTGACCCAGGGCAAGTGAACTAACCTCTCAGTGTTCTTTCTGTTGTTCAGTGGTTTCAGACTTTAACTGACCCCATTTAGGGTTTTCTTGGCAAAGATACTGGAATGGTTTGCCATTTCCTTCTCCATCTCATTTCACAGATGGGGAAACTGAGGCAATGTAATGCCAATCAAAGCAGCACACTTGAGGACTGCTGCTGCGAATATGTTTTAAGGGTCGGATCGCACAATGTAAGCACTCTATTCAGAACTAAACCTTGAGCCAAGAAACTAAAGCATTCCCAATTCATGACAACCTAACACAGTCTTACCAGGGTGGCCACGTGACCTTGAACAGCCACAAAAGTACATAACCTAGCATACCCCCATCTTATACATTCTTTGGGGAGTGAGCAATCAACTCCTCCTCACTCAGGTACTGTTCCAAAATACTTGTATATGCAATCAGGGGGTCTCAAGTCGGAGTCTTCCCTTAACACGGCACATCCCCAGGGGTAGCAGAGAACACAACACACTCCACCCCTAGCTCACAGTAGGTTACAACTCCCTCAATCTAAACAGTGTCTAAGTCCTCTTAGGGGTGTGTCCTTCTCCCCACGCTGCCGTTGCAGGCTCCCCCCTGGCACTCTCAGGTGCACGCATGCTCTAATGAGCCGAAGGGTCCAAGTCCTAACACTGTTCTAGGCCATCCCTTTCCCCCTTCATCCTTCCCTTCCAAGTCCTGATGGGTGGCTGGGCGACAAAGCCAACAGGGTGGGTTCCTGGGGTTATAGCGCTTCCGCCCGCCATCCCACCATAGACAACTCCACCCTGGGTCCAAACCTTCTCAGGGATACGTGGCAGGAAAGCACGCTCACTGCTCCCGCCTGCAAAGTTTCCATCTTGACTTGGGGCAGAGTTATGTGGCTCCTTCTCCTATGGGCTTGTGGGCTGACTGCCCCCTGCTCCTGCCTGGGTTCACACACAGGCAGCTCTCTGCTTCTGCTCCGTGTCTTACCTCACGGGGAAAGAGCCTGCTCCCTTCCAGGCCCCCCTTGCTGCTGCCTAGGTCCAGGCACAGCAGACTCCAGAGACTCCTGCCCTCATCTTCTGTCTCTGTCCCGCACCATCCCAGCTTTGGGGCAGCTTGTCCTCCCCCAGCTTCACATGGGGAGGGTCTGCTCTGGCCTGGGCTCTGGGCACAGCAAAATAACACAATAACCGGAAAATAACAGATAACTATCCCTGTCTCACTAAAGCCCATACTTTAGTATTTTATTCTAGTCCAGTGTTCCAGTGTTCTCACCGAGGGTTGGTATCAGAAGGCTCCTCTCTCTATCAGGGGTCTCCTCTCCAAGCCTTGATGAGTGATTCACATTCGCTGCCAGCCGCCCCAAATAACAGCTAACTGTCCTTCGAGGAGCGAGCCCAAAGGCAATATCTCACCTCAGAATACATATACACTTGGGCTAATGGGTTCAGAGCCAGAAGGCATCAAAGCCCACATGGCTCAGTACCTGATTGTCTCAGAGCCAAAAGGCACAAAAACCTACCCCAGCTGTACAATCGGGGTTCAAAAGTGATTGATCCTTCAGATGTTTAGAATTTAGCATGAGTCTGGGAAACTAAACTCCAAAAAGAAAAATAACAAAAGTCCCACCTTGCACTCATAGGCAAACAGTATTAAGTGACTTCTCCAAGGTCACATAGCTATTAAGTGTCTGAGGCTGGGTTGAATTCAAATCCTTCTGACTCCAGGCCTGCTGCTCTGTCCCCTGCAGCACTTACCCGCCCTCTCAGTGCTCTAGGCTACTAGACTAGCAGCTGCCGAGAAGGTGCCTACTTATTCATTTACTTCCTTACATCAATGAAATCTTAAATCCAGTCCTAGAGTAACTGATCGTCCCTTCCATTCTTCCTTTCTCAAAAAACAAAAACAAACAAAAATGTCCCCTAAAATGGGATGTTTGCTTATAAATTATTCAGGAAAGTTCCAAAACCATCTCAGGCAGTGTGGCACAGCTGAAAGACAATTGTGTTTAGTCCTGAGTTCAAACCCCAGTTTTATCCTGTGTAAGCATGGAGAAGTTACTTCACCTTTGAAGCTTACTTTTCTCATCTGTAAAATGAAGAGTGAAAAGATGTAGATGGTCTATGAAGTCCTTTCCAGCCTTACACATAGGCTCTTAAGGGGAGGATTTTTAATTTGTCAGCCTCAAAACTCCCTTTGGTGACTATAATTGATTCTGAATCTGACAAACTAATTGGAAAGGGGACAGTAATTCCATTGAACAGTTCTATACCTTTCTGATCAATAAAGGGTTTTGTGCAGTCAGGCACTAAGCTGGGGAGGGGGATGGGAACCTGGAGGGGAAAATACAGAGGTAAATAAAGCACAATCCCTGCCCTCAAGAGATGACAGGCAAGTTATACAGGAAAATCTGCAACAAGTCAGAGTCCTCAGCTATCATGAGACAAGGCAGGGACATCCTTGTCAGTCAGTGACTCAACTAACATTTATTAAACAGCTCCTATATGCTAGATACTGTGCTAAACAATGGTGATAAAAAAAGGGAAAAGGCAGTCCCTGTTCTCAAGGATCTTAGTCTAATGGATAATAGATACATGCAAACAATTATGTATAAATAATATATAAAATAAATTGAAGATAATTAACAGAGGGAAGGCACTAAGGACTGGGAAAGGTTTATTTCAGAAACTGGCACATTGACTAAGACTTAAAGAAGAAATCCAGGGAAACCAAGAGGTAGAGTTGCAGACATGGGGCACGGCTGGTACAAATGTCCAGAGTTGGGAGATAGAGTGTCTGAGGGGACTGGTGACATTGGATTGAAGAATATGTGGAGGAGTGTAAGGTGTAAGAAGACTGGAAAGGTAGGAAAGGGTCAAGTTATAGAAGGCTTTTATAACAAGCAACAGTATATACAATGGCAATTTGCAAATGATAAAAATGAAGATGGACATGCCCATTGGCACCTTGTTGAGAAAACTAAAGATATCTGATTAAGACTCAGTAACTGGGGCTGTCCTCAGGATGAATTAATAATTTGGCTTGTTGCTTGGCACTTCCTAAAGGATGGGTTTCACTGACAGGATCTACCATCGAGATAATTTGGTTGGCATGGACTCTTGGGAGTATGGCCACATGTATGCTTCTCTTATCAAAGGAGCTACCCCTTTGTGCTGTCCTATAAAAGGGGCCTTCCTCAGGAATTCAGTAACTATTTTCAACTGTTTTCCTCCTGAATTTCGTCTGGAGAGATTCCGAGAGTGGAGCAAATACAATGTAGTTCTTTCCCTCTGGAAGGAGGCCGTTAATAGAGGATTTGTCAAGACATAGCAGAGTTAGACGTAGGCTTAACCATGTGTCCAAGAGAGGAGTTCCTGTATGTTGCTGTTCCTGGACCCTCAACTCCCTTATTTCTAGGAGTAATGGGGAAAAGAGGTGACCTGATCCCAGAATCTTGCAGGTAGATTTCTTGTAATGCCAGCTTTGCTGGTACCTTCTTGAATGATCTTGTCTAAGACCTTGAGGATCTGTCTTTCTAATCATAAAGAGGAAATTTATTGACCCATGTACCTCTTGGAAAGAGAAGAGGATCACCCATGTACCCCTACTCATATGCCACACCTCCGATTGAGGGAGCACCAAAGGATCAGAACTACGACACGGGAGAACAAGAGACCTGAACTTCACTCTCTGCTGAGTTTTTTTGGAGAAGGGGGTTACCTGTCTAGCAACCTCATGGCTTTCCTTTCTTGGGGAAGGCAAATTTAAATTATGCGATACTGCTAAGTTGGAAGATTTTGTGGTCCTGCGGAAAAGTAGGACCTACCAGAGCAGGGGAATTGTATTGAATGAGCCCTTTGTGTGTTTCCTGCATTTCTTTATGAGTTCCTGTGAGTCCTTTAAGTTTTCTGTATTTTCTCTAGGGCGAAATAAATCTGTTACTATTGTTATATTTGATGCTTGTATGAGATCTAAGGGGACCCTTATACCAACAACTGTGGAGACCTAGACATGAGCTGTATGCTGATATTTTCTCACATTAAACTCTTGGATGGGTGGTGCATGAGCCAAAGAGGAATGATTTGGGGGAGAAATCTCCAATGTCAGACCCAGTCTGCATAAACACAGGACATAGCGGTGCTGGCAGATGGGTTACATAAGCATGTGTACATATACATATGTGAATGTATGTAGGCATAGATACACATGCACACAACATTCATATATTATTAACTCAAACTAAGTAATAAAGGTTTTTTCATTAACTTTGATTTTTCACCATTCAGTGTTCAGTGTTAATATAGGAGATCTATTAATTACAGAAATCAGGTCATAATGGCAGTCTTTGTCATCTAAAAGGATATATTTTCTTATATGAAGTTCTGAAAGCTTGGATTTGGTGATATTCCTGGTGCTAGAAGTTTGAGATGATACGGACTGCAGAGGCCTGACTCCACTTCGGAGCACACCTATAGATATTCTCTAGCTGTTTCTGGTCCACTTACTGCATAGTGAAGAATAGCAGGGGTGTGTAGTAACCAGATCCTAACAGTTCCTAAGAGTCAATTGTTAAATTTTCAGTGTATTTAACACCTCAGAAATCAGAAAAGGTTATAAATCAGAGCTTGATTTATTGTTTTGTTGATTGTCTAGACTTAAGAAAGTGATGGATAAAATGTTAATTATGGAGATTAAACTTAAATGTGCCATGTATCTTTTTTATTTAAGAGAACTGGTTATTAAACATTTACTAGCATACCACTGTGCCTTTTCCTCAATGTAGTAGTTCCCTCTCCTTCCTTCCTGGAGGTCACTAGTTGAAAAGACAACTCTCAGAAAGGTCTCCAAAGGTTCAGTAGTGGGGATTTCCTGCCTATCTCACCTCCCTCCAGAGCACCCCTCTCCCCAGCTCCCACCCAGTGAGTGCACAGCCTTCTAGGCAAGCCATTGCCTGGTATAGGTCATCTCCTATTTTCATCTTGTTCCCTTTGTTACAGAGTCTTAATTCTCTCTTCACTCTTCACCCCTTCCCATTCCTTGTGATCAGCAGAAGGGAAAGAAAGTTTCTTCACTGGGGACATTTGTATGTACTCTTGGTTCCAGTTCAATAACAAAACAAAAACCTTTTTCTTTACTAGGAAGCAAATAGACTGGAAATAGAGAATACCTGTGCATTGTCTGAAGTGGGGAGTCAGTCCCCTCCATCCCACGTCATCATAAGCTTCCAGAAGCAGGCTCACCAAACTCCTATCTTCCCAAGACTTGGTCCTTATTGGCAGGTTCCCCCATGAGACTCAATAACTTGATTCCTTCTATCATGATGCCATATAGATAAGTCTTTTTTAGGACCTATTTGTATAAAAATATTTATAGCAGCTCTTTTTGTGGTGGCAAAGAATTGGACATCAAAAGGATGCCCATCAGTTGGGGAATGGCTAAACAAGTGGTGGTATATGATTGTGATGGAATACTACTGTGTTGTAAGAAATGACAAACAGGATGATTTCAGAAAAATCTGTACTTACATGCATTGATGCAAAGTGAAGTGAGCAGAACCAGGAGATCACTGTACACAGTAACAGCAATATTGTATGATGAAGAACTATGAATGATTTTGCTATTCTCAGCAATACAATGATTCAAGACAATCTGAAAGGAGTCATGATGAAACATACCATCTGCCTTCACAGAAAGAACTGATATTGTCTGAATACAGACTGCAGCAGGCTATTTTTCACTTTCTTTCTTTCATTCTTTTTTTAACTTCAAGTCTTCTTATACAAAATGACTGATATGGAAATATTTTACATGATTGCACATGGATAACTGGTATCTGATTTATTACCATCTTGGGGGGTAGGGGAGAGCGGGAAGGAGGGATAGAATTTGGAACTCAAAACTTTAAAAAAACATAAAAATTGTTTAAACATATAATTGGGGGGAAATAAAATGTTATACATACATACATACATACATATATATACATATATATATATATATATGTTGTTCATAATATACCTAACTTGTGAGCCTAGTTGAGAAATGAAATTAATAACAAGAGAGAAATGAATTGGAGATTCACTCACAGACGCCATGGAATTCTGATAAAGGAAAATCAGAGTCATCAAGACTGGATAGAAAGGATTCTAGGTTCTTGGATCCAAGGGAAGATAGACAATAAAAATATGGAATGGCAGCAAACAGAAAAAAAAGTTTCAAAGAATGCCTTCCATTGTTTGGACAGTAGGAGAGGAAAGTTGAACTGTCATTTGATGAAAACCTGTGTGTATGGCTTTGAGTTGTATTTTCCCATAACTTTTTTTTTTTATAGCAATTGGGGTTAAGTAACTTGCTCAAGTTTACATGGCCAGTTATTTCTGGGTGTGGTGCTAAGTATCTGAGCCTGGATTTGATCCCCAGGTCATCCCAACACTGGGACCAGTGCTCTTACTCGATGAGCCACCTGGCCGCCCCTTTCCCATAACTTTTGAGCATGACATATGATGTCCTTGTGGTCTGAGTTGAGAGACATTCTTAAGCATGTAACTTATTTCTAGGGAGTGAGAATACAGATGAGAACAGGACCCCAGGAGGAATTTCCCATAAAATGTCTTCTGCAGTACTGAGGACTTAGCCTCCTATTTGATTTTTGCTTGATTAATTCAATTTAATGTGATCTTAAGCTGAATTAATAGAAGTTTAGAATGATCGCAAAGATAGACTCACTATATTCTTTTCTGATCAGAGCACATTTGGAGTATTGTGTACTGTTCTGGGCATCACATCTTAGGAAGAACATTGTTAAGCTGGAGAGTGCCCAGAGGAAGGCAGCCAGGAGGGTGATGGACCTTGAGAAAATGTATGATAGAAAGATTACTTGAAGGAAACGTGGATATTTTTATCCTGGAGATGAGATTGGGAGGTGAGATAGGGTTTCTCCTTCTGGAATTACTCGTCTTAAGTTATTTGTGATCCTATGATGTATTTCCACATTGTTGGCACCTGATGACTATTTGTTGATTGATTGAGGCATTGATTTCTTTATTCAAATATTTATTAAGTATCTGTTTGGAACAGAAAACTGTGCTGTTAGTTGCTAAGGGAAACACAAAGTTTAGATAAGCCAGAATCCTCATCCCCTTGGAGCTCATACAGATATGAGTATATGAGCAGGTATAACACACTGGATAAATGGGTAAGAGATGTACAAGTGTGATTAGTGTGTGTGTGTGTGTGTGTGTGTGTGTGTGAGAGAGAGAGAGAGACAGAGACAGAGACAGAGAGAGAGAGAGACAGACAGAGACAGAGAGACAGAGAGAGAGACAGAGAGAGAGACAGAGAGAGA
>NW_027185616.1:16228200-16238208 GCF_028583685.1 Petaurus breviceps papuanus
GAGAGAGAGAGAGAGAGAGAGAGAGAGAGAGGAGAGAGAGAGAGCCTGGTTCTTATTGATTCAGGTATCAGGAGAGGCTTTGGGACTTGTTATATTCATTTTCAATTTTTAGCAGTGTCACCAAGGAAAAGTACATTATTTGCCAAATAGTAGATAACAAGTGTAGGAAGTAAGGGAAGGAAGAATAAAAGTTTGGGGTGTCTATTTAATGCTTTCCATATCACTGCAGTAACAATCCCAACTCTTGATATCTTCCCAGACAAGATTTCTTTGGTGTTCATTATATGGTTACATTTTTACCAAAAGTCATCAGTTTTGTTCCACTGTGATCTCCCTTATTTTAACTTACTGATGCTGAAAGATCTCTCTAGATAGTTTCCTCTTTCCTGAATGTCTTCATGGTTTGAAAAATATCTAGTTACTCTTAATTATTTCCCAGAGTCATGAGTTCATGGCCCAAACTGAGTCCCAGAGAGAAGAAAAAACTAGCTTGCCCCATGTGACACAAGTACTAAGTAGCAAAGTTAGGATTTGCTTTGGCAAATCTGGATAGCATACTAAAAAGCAGAGACATCACCTTGCCAACAAAGGACTGAATGGTCAGTTATGCTTTTTCCAGTTACAATACAATATTGTGAGATTTGGACTGCAAGGCAAGCTGAGCACCACAGTATCAATACTTTGGAATTGTGCTAGAGAAGACTCTTGAGAATCACTCGGACAGCAAGGGAATATAATCACTGAATACTTAAAGAAATTAATTCAGGCTACTCACTGGAAGGTCAAATACTAAAGCTGAAGCTTAAATACTTTGGCCACAAAATGAGAAGACAATACTCATTGGAAAAGACTCTGATATTAGGAAAGATTGAAGGCAAAAAGAAAAGGGAAGAACAGAGGATGAAATGGGTAGTTTCATGGAAACAACAAACATGAATTTGGACAGACTTTGAGAGATAGTGGAAGATAGAAGGGCCTGGAAAACTATGGTCCACGGGATTATGAAGAGTCAGACATGACTCTGAACAACCACAAAGGATTTGGACGCAGACTCTCTGACTACCCAGAGCCCTTTCCATTACTTTGCAATGGCATCATTCTTTAACATTCCATATATTTATAGAGTGATAGATACAGCCAATGCCTCCCCTCACCCACTCTCAAGTACACATACTGGAAAACAATTGATACACAGTGACAAATATGTCAAAAATCATAATCTAATTGTGCATTTTATGTGTTGACCTTGAGGCTAAAATGAAGCAGGGGAGTGAGGAAGAACTCTTACAGCAACAAATTTATTCATATAGCATCCTTTCCTTGAGGTTGTTAAAAAAATCTCTCTCTTTCCACCAATTTCTTATGCAAGGAGGTAGGTACAAATTCGCAATCAATTCAACTTTAGTGATATGATAATGCAATATATAGTGATTTAGTGAAGTATTGTGGATTATAAGTTTGTATTTTTTCTTAGTTTTGTGTTTTAACTAATATGACACACTTAAGTATCATATACATCATAATGTATAAAAATAACACATCCAGTCTTGTCTTCTTGAACTCCCTTAGAAGCTAAAATAAATTAACAATAACAACAAACCCCAAACCCTTAAACCTGCTGATTTCTTCTATTTTTTCAGGTTTTTCATTAGCATGCTAGAATTTGGAAGGCGGAGGTGGGGTGGGGGAGTGACTCTAGATATAATTACAGAAAATATGTTAGCTAAGGAGAATTTTCATTATTCATAGACATTATCTCATAGATGTGATTAAGATGGTGGGCATCTAGGTGGAATGTTGGATAGAGTGCCTGTAGTTAGGAAGATCTGTGGCTTCAGACATGTACTAGCTATGTGACCCTGGAAAAGTCATTTAACCTCCGTTTGCCTCAGTTTCCTGCTATGTAAAATGAGGGTAATAATAGAACCTACCTCCAATGGTTGTCATGTGGATCAAATCTGATAATAATTGTAAAGTGCTTAGTATGCTACCCTGTTGTTCAGTCTTTTTCAGCTGTGTTAGACTCTTTGTGACTTCATTTGGGATTTTCTTGGCAAAGACACGGGTTTGCCATTTCCTTTTTCAGCTCATTTTACAGATGAGGAAACCAAGGCAAGCAGTTTTAAGTGACTTGCCCAGGGTCACACAGTTAGTACTATCTAATATTAGCTATTAATATAAACAACATATCTAGTACATAATCACATTACTATGTCTGAACATGTAATTCAGAATCTCAGCTTCTAAAAGGTCAAGTTGGCCACATTTCTGTCCCTCCTGAAATAAACGCTTCAGCCCCATTTAGCTGTGGATCTGCCCCACCCTTTATGTCAGAGATTCTTCATAGAGTCCAGGCATTAGTAATATGAGTCAGGACCTTGGACTTGAAACCCCAAGATCCTGGCGCCATCCTTCTGCAGTATAATAAACCTAATGTAGAAGCCCTAGAAAGCCTGTCACCCAATCAATCAAGTGATTATTTATTGAGTGCACACAATGTTCCTGGTACCAAGTGAGTGTGACCCAACCTTTCAGTGGGTGACTGAGATTTGGGAGAGTAATTAATCTGAGAACAACAGAAATGTCTCCCCATGAATTACCAAATCAAACTTTTGAAAACATTCTTGAGAAGAGGGTTGCCATAGCAATGTGACTTGTCATCTACTGTCCAATCTATCAGGATGATCTTTTCTATACTTAGCTACACTGGTCCTCAGAAAGTAGACACAGTCTGCCACTGGGTCCATACTGTCCTGGTAGATCTTCATAGAGCTTATGCCTTGGCAGCAAAGCCTTAGAGAACCTTGGGTCACTTCTGTGCCATGATGGAGTCTTAGAAAAGGACTTCTGAGGAGGATCCACCAGTGGAGGATTTATGGGATCACACAGTATGAGAAGATGTGAACGGCCTGAGAGGCGATGTGCACTGTGGGAGGAGAATACCTCTAAGTGGCCTGATGGACCAGTGAGAGTGAGGCTCTGCTGATGTGTAAGTCTCCATGTGTTTATACACATAGGCCACACCAGAAGAGCAATTCATACCGCAATACCCATATTATTAAAAATGAGCAATGTTCAAGACTTTTATAAATAGATGAAGAATGAGATGAAAAATTTATAATACTGTAAAAAGAAAAGGCTTTGAAAACTGTAAGGACTGTGATTTATATAATGATTACTGTATAATATATGAGATAATATATGTAATATTGTATATAATGTATATGTGAGTTTATGTGTGTATATACCTATATTATGTGGTTATGTGTGTATGCAGGTATACATGTGTATATATATATTATGTGTTCATATATATTTATATGTGAATATGTATGTGTGTATATCTATATCTAAGTGACTTCCCCAGGGTCACAAGTTAGTAAGTGTCTGAGGTCAGATTTGAACTGAGGAAGATGAGGCCCCATCACTCTATCCACTGTGCCACACACTGCCTGGTAAATAGCATTTTTTTGGGGGGGGAGACAGTCATTAGAGTAACTTGTTTTGTGTGACTATGTTTATTTATTACAAGAAATTTGGGGTGTAGGGTGTGTTCAGGGAAAGCTCGACCTCCGATGTGAGGACTTCTGAGCCCTTTTCAGGGCTGCTTTCCACTATTGATGTCTCTCGGATGCATCCAACTCTCACCTGTGACCCCAAGAAGCTACAGTATGAACAGCAGCTGCACCCAGTAAACTGTTTTGGCAGATGGACTAAACTAGGTTGAGGGTAACCGAGGGGTATTAAGCCCTTTGGTGAATTAGGGGGTGTCTACCCCAAACATGTGAAGATTTCCCCTGGTGGAATGGGTGGATGAGAACAATTTGTTATAACAGCAACAAAGGTGACTGAAGAAGGTTCTGTGAAGCACTTAGAACTTGGCTAAACATCAGACACCAAGGTCATCCACTGCGTCCTGACCCGTCACCAGTCATCTTGACTCTCTCTGGAAGGGAGAGTGAGGCTGATGACTGGGCAATTCTGCCTCACTTAAGTCCAATGTATGCACAAAACAAAAGATATCACTCATACCATTACTCCATTTTTTACCTCTCTCAGTTCTGTGGTGACAGGCAAATGATGAAGCAGCAGGCGCAGATACACTGGGAATTGTAGTCACAGCCCTGTAATCAGGCAGGCTAGGCCATAGGGTCACTCATCTTCTCATGGAAGCAGCAGTGGAATTTGGCAGGCCCCTAGGTGTCTAAATAGTCTTTGAAGGACCACACTGTTCATTTCCTGGTGTGAGGATGGGGCTAGAAAAGGTGCCCTAAAAATTGTCTGCTTTACCCAACCCTGACCTGTTTACTGTGGCAGACGGGGATCCTTCCCTGTAGTCCAAACACACACACACAAATGTACAAAAACTTCTGCACAGATGATTTCACTCACCACCAGTACATGGAATATGCCCATACTCATGTTCAACATGAAATCCATAGCCCTGAAAGACAAACAACTATTGTTGAGAGAGAACTCAGCAGGTATCTCATGCAAATAGCATCTCTGAGTGAAACCAGGCTAGCAAAGGAAAGCCTACTTACCAAAGTCAGAACTGGATACATGTTTTTCAGGAGTGGACACAGTGAAGGGCAGTGCCATGAAGCTGATATAGATTTCCCAATCAAAACTAATCTAGGGGGCAGCTAGGTGGCACAGTGAATAGAGCACCGGCCCTGGAGTCAGGAGGACCTGAGTTCAAAGGCGGCCTCAGACACTTAACACAAAAACTAGCCATGTGACCTTGGGCATGTCACTTAACCCCAATTGCCCTTCAAAAAGCAAAAAAACCAAAAACCAAACAAACTAATCTAGTCAACAAGCTTGTATGCCTACCAAAAAGAGTGAATGACAGGCTCATGACAATGCAGTTGCCACTGGGCCTTTGGTACTGTCAGTAATGAGGGTATCTATATAATTATGTCAAATTTGATTGCCTGGAAAAGTTTATCATTATTGTACATCAATATCAGGACAGCATGCTTGTCTGAGTTCTGGATACTGGACAATGCTCTTATGTTTTCCCAGTCACCAACGGAGTGAAGCAAAGCTGTGTGCTTGATCCCATGCTTTTTAGCATGATGTTTTCGGCAATATTGTCAGGTGCCTTCAGTGAGGACAAGCAAGGCATCAAGGTCAGCTACCTCACCAATGGCAAATTATTTAACTTGAAAAGGCTACAAGCCAAGACTAAAGTGGAGGGAGAGTTGGTACATGATGTTTTTTGTCTGCAGATGATTATACACTCAATGCAGCCTCTGAAGTTGAGATACAACAAAGCATGGATCGATTCTCTGCTGCTTGTGCTAATTTTGGCCTAACAATGAACACCAAGAAAATGTAGGTGCTCCACCAGCCAACAGCACACCATCCATATGTGGGGCCATTGCTTATAGCAAATGGAAACATTTGGAATACCGTGGATAAGTTTACGTACCATAGCATTATGCTTTCCAAGGATGTACAGATTGCTAATGAGGTTTATGTGTGCATTGCCAGTGCTTGCTCAATGTTTGGGAGCCTTTGCAATAAAGTGTGGGAGAGAAGAGGCATTATGTTGACTATCAAATGGAAGGAATGCTGCTGCTCTGACCTCATTGTTGTATGTCTATGAAATCTCAACAGTTACCAGTGACATGCCAGAAAACAGAAGAATTTCCATCATAATTGTTTTAGGAAGATTCTGAAGATCACCTGTCAGGATAAAGTACTAGGCACTGAGGTCCTTTCTTTTCTTTTCTTTTTTTTTTAAAAGCAATCGGGGTTAAGTAACTTGCTCAAGGTTACACAGCCAGTTATTTCTGGGTGTGGTGCTGAGTATCTGAGCCCAGATTTGATCCCCAGGTCATCCCAACGCTGGAACTGGTGCTCTTACTCGCTGAGCCACCTGGCTGCCCCTAAGCAATTGGGGTTAAGTAACTTGCTCAAGGTTACACAGCCAGTTATTTCTGGGTGTGGTGCTGAGTGTCTGAGCCCAGGATTCGATCTCCAGGTTATCCTGACACTGGAGCTGGTGCTTACTCACTGAGCCACCTGGCTGCCCCTAAGCAATTGGGGTTAAGTAAGTTGCTCAAGGTTACATGGCCAGGTGTCTCTGGGTGGGTGCTAAGTATCTGAGCCCGGATTTGATCCCCAGGTCATCCCAACGCTGGAACTGGTGCTCTTACTCCAGTAAGAGTGGGTTTTTCATGGCCGGGTGTTTCTGGGTAGGTGCTAAGTGTCTGAGCCCGGATTCAATCCCTGGTGCTCTTACTCGCTGTGCTACCTGGCTGCCCCAGTGAGGTCCTTTCTTGAACTAAACTTCCAAGCATTCAAACTCTATTGCAGAGAGCACAACTCTGATGGGCTGGCCACATTGTTCTAATGTCAAACCTACACTTGTCTAAAAAACTTTTACATAAAACTCACATAAGGCAAGTGCTCACATGGTGGTCAGAAGATGTGACACAGGGCCACTCTCAAGGTCTCTTTTGAGTCGATTGGGTGACACGGGAGACTGACAAAGGACCACATGTGGTATACCTGAATCAAAGAAGGTGCTGTGCTCTATGAGCAAAGCAGAATTGAAGTAGCCCAAAAGAAATGTGAAATGTGCAGCTTTAGAGGATCTGCCCCAAATGTTCACACTATTTGTGCCCAACCTGTGTTAGAGCATTCTGAGCTCGTATTAATCTGATCAGCCACAGTGAGACACACTGTAACTTCGCTCTAACATAGTGATGTCATTCTAGTCCTCTTCAAGGATGAAGGACAGCAAGAAATTACAAGCACACTTTTTAAAACTTTCTTTTTTTTCCTCCCCAGTGGGATAGCGGTGTGTGTGGAAGGGAGAAACAAATGGATTTTTTAAAATAGAAGGGAGGATGGGAAGTACTACAAATATGGAATGCAGACTGTACTTTCAGATGAAGTCACTGTATTATTAGTTTTACTTAACTGTTATCTTATCACAAGAGAACTCTCACAAAGTGGGAGTGATTTGTAAATGCTTGCAATGTAAAAATGAGAAACATCAACAAAACTGAAAGTGTAAAAACAGAAGGAAAATACAGAACAACTCAAGGTCACCCTCCTGCCACTTGTCAGATAATTGGCATGAATCCCATGAAGACTTAATTAATTGTCTTTTGCTGTCTGCTTCCACCTGCCATAGAAGTCTCCTCCTCTTTTCCCAATAATAACCTTCTAGATAAAGCATTTATCTGAACTCAGTCAACACTGTGGCACCTTCTGAATCCCTTGTTAGTTGACCTTGTGTGAACTAGGAAACATTCTATTCCCCTAAACTCATTCTCCTTAAATCAAGAGGAAACTAGGTGGTGTAGCACATAGAGCACTCGACAGGAAGTGAGGAAGCTGTCTTTGCTGTTCACTTGTTTCAGTTGTGTCTGACTTTTTGTGACCCCATTTGGGGTTTTCTTGGCAAAGACACTGGAGTGATTTGTCATCTCCTTCTCCAGCTCATTTGACAGATGAGGAAACTGAGGCAAACTGAGTTAAGTGACTTGCCCAGGGTCATACAGCCAGGAAGTGTCTGAGGCTGGATTTGTACTCAGCAATACAGGTCTTCTATCCTGGCACTCTATCCACAGTGCCGCTTAGCCGCCTGGAGCCAGGAAGGCCCGAGTTAAAATTGGTTTCAGGCAGTTCCTTTTGTTTGCCTCAATTTCCTCAATTGTAAAATGGGGATAACAATAGTGTCTGTATGCCAGGGCCACTGTGAGGATTAAATGAGATAACATTCACAAAGTGTTTAGCAGGGTGCCTGGCACATAGTAGGTACTGTGTAAAAGCTACTTACTGTTGTTATTGAACTGTGCTCAAGGATTCCCAAAGAAAAGAGTTAGAAATAGAGATAGCAGATAACATCTCACCCCTCCCCAAACACCATCTTAGAACCAAAAAGGGACATTCAGTCCCTACACACATCTTTCTACCACCTAGCCGCCCCCCCCCCCTTTGTTTTTTTTAGGAATTTTCTTATGCAAAAAGGAAAAGCCATGTAGCCTTTTTTGGAGTTGAACTCTCACCTCAATTTAGACACAAATTTAAAGGCTCATAGAATTCTACATCCATCTCTATTCAGTTATAAAAGCTATCCTTTAATAAATCTCCTTTGCACATGTAAGTTTTGTACATGGGTTTCCTTGTCTCCTCTTCAGTGCAGGAAGTTATGTAAACACTCATTTGGAGTGTCATTTACAATCAAATGAAGGAACTGAAATGGAGAGGAAAAACCTATCAAGTCTTCTCTTTTTTGGATTCCTAAAACTCAGGGAGCCCTTATTCCCATTCATACACTGAAAAGCCCTAATTTACCCATCTGTGGAGCTAATCTCTACAGGGACTAAGGAGTCAGGGTCTGGTTGAGAATAAGTAATGAAACCAAAACAACACAGACCAGATGAGTGATAAAAGTTTTGCAGACCACCCAGATCCTGGAAACTGATATGAAAGGGAAACTGGTTATCAGAATTAAGGTTCACAGTCAGGAAGATAGCACTGATCCAATTCAATTCGATTCAGCAATCATTTAGTGCTTACTCTGTGCAAGACACTGCGCTCGGTCAAATGAAGACAAAAATTGAAAACAAACAAAACAAAAACTCCATCACAGGATTGATTACTTGACAATCTCAGTTCCCACAGTTTCAGGCCTTTGGTTGTAGCTGTTTGAATGCCTTGTTCTGGTGTTCCTATGTGACCATTTCACACATGAGACCATTTGATTATTGATTTTGTATTGGCATATTGGGGAAGGGTCCAGACCATCCATGCTTCACTCTTTGGACATTACCATCTTCTTCTCCCTCTCTCCCTGTGTTTTCCTTATCCCATGAATGAATTCCTCTTGGAACCTCCCCTTTGACAGGAGCCAACACCAGCCATCCTTTATTCATTGGGCTTGGCGCTATGCCCCAGCATGAGTATCTCTCCCTCACTTCACTTTTCTGCTTCCCCACCTTCATTAAAATGTAAGCTTCTCAAGGGCAGGCACTGTCTTTCCTTTTGCTTCTATTTGTATCTTCAGCACTTAGCAGGTCTTGCAAAGAGTTCTCTGGCAAAAGGGAGTCCCTCCTGGGAGGGCAGAGTTTCCCCTTTTGACTCTTACTTTCTAAGACTGGGCTCCAAGTATTTGTAATGCCATGCACAGAAGCTTTCCAGAAGATTGCTACTGTGAACAGCTTTTAAGGTACTGATTACTCAGTATAGTGAACACTCTTTATTCCATAACAAATCAAAGCAAAACATCCAAAGGAAATCAAGGTACAGAATTCACAATATTACAACTTATCACAAAAAATCACAATATAATATTCACAGCATAGTCTCAAAGTAAAATAGTCACTCTTGAACTCAGTCACCACTTATCAGTAACAACATCTCAAAGTACTCAAAGTACAATCAGTCACTTATTCAGCAAAGTCTTACTAAGTATCATAAACAAACTCCTCCACCCCTAGGTCACTAGTGAATTATAATTCCACAATTACTCAGTACCCAAGGAGAGGTCTTTTCATCTTGACTTGGGACAGTTCTCAGATTCCCTCGATCCCCTTCTATGGTCCCAGATTCTACCTGGATTCACCAGACTATCACCTGGGTTCAATGGCAGACAGCTCCCAGTTCCTTGTCCAGCCCTATGGGCAGGTCCTGCTCCACAGTGAAGTTCACAGGGTCTGGTCCATGTCAGATCCTTCACCATTTGTGCTTCAAGGAATTCAAGGCTCAACCAAGCCACAAACAAACAAACAAAGTCTCAGCATCCCAGTCATGCTTCAGTCACCTGGGCTCCTGGCTCCAGGGCTCCTGAGCTCTGGGGCTCCTGGCTCCTGGGCTCCTGGGCTCCTGGGCTCTGGGGCTCCTGGCTCTGGCCTCCTGGGCTCCTGGCTCCAGCTTCTGGCTCTGGCCTGCTGATTCCAGGCTCCTGGGCTCCTGGCCTTGCCTCTGGCCTCCTGGCTCCTGGGCTCCTGGCTCTGGTCTCCTGGTCTCCTGGCTCCAGTTCCT
>NW_027185616.1:16238308-16335728 GCF_028583685.1 Petaurus breviceps papuanus
CCTGGATCCTGGCCTTGGTTCTGGCCTCCTGACTCTGGGCTCCTGGGCTCCTGGATCCTGGCCTTGGCTCTGGCCTCCTGGGCTCCTAGCTCCTGGGCTCCTGGCTCCTGGCCTCCTGGCTCTGGGCTCCTGGTCTCCTGGCTCCAGCTCCTGTCTCTGGCCTCCTGACTCTGGGCTGCTGGGCTCCTGACCTTGGCTCTGGCCTCCTGGCTCCTGGATCCTGGCCTTGGCTCTGGCCTCCTGGCTCCTGGATCCTGGCCTTGGCTCTGGCCTCCAAGTTCTGGGCTCCTGGGCTCCTGCTCAGAAGAAGCTCCACCACCACAAGTTCTTAGGACTCAGTTCTCCATTCTTCTGTAGCTGCTCTGCCACCAGATCTCGGTCTCAAGGAAATTCTGCCTGTGCCTCTCTGGGGCTTTTCTTAGATACACAGCATTACCTACTTCCTTCAGCCAACCCCTTCCTGTTACATTAGTAACAGGAGACAGGAGTTCATACCTTCTGTTCCCCCAATCAGAGGCTTGATCAGTTACTAAGTGTTAAGTACCTGCTGCCTTTGCCAACACAAAGGGATCTTCAAATTCAAAATTACATTACCATTATAGTCAGAAGGGAAAGCCCTGGTCTTGGAATCAGGCTTTTATCTAAGGAAAGGGCAGTTAGAGATATCAAGGAAAACAAGCCTCTTAATGAGTTCAATTGCCTTGAATAATATGGCATAACAATGGGGACCAGTTCAGTTTTCAAGTTTTATTGAAAAGTAATAGAGAAACTTGGGAGAGGAGTGATAAGTGAAGAAGGGGAGAAGGGGACCTGATATACAAGTTAGACATATATACATATTAACATAGAACAAAACTCAGGCAAAGATAGCATTGTATTGGGAAGCACAGGAGCATGGGTCCATTCAAACGGGAAGGCTTGGTCCCATGGGAACAGCATGTTTCCAGGGAAGAGAAATGTAGTCCGAGGGAAGGGAGATACACTCCACAGTACCCTTCTGAGAGTGGGATGCTTAAACCTTGACCTTGGTGGCTGCCTGATGATAATTTGCATGTCAGAGTTTAGGGTACATAGGGAATTTTTGAGGTGCACAGGTATGAGGGGAGAAAGACAGATTGATCGTTGGCAAGATATTATTTTTAGATATATAGCTGTATTAACCTTAAAATGTTACTGTCAATATTTTTCATTATATAATTTTATAGCAATAGTTTCCATACATAGATTCTATGAACTATATCCTCTCTTAAGGTGAGACTGTCATGGTGGCCTCAAGACCACTAGACTTTTTATTAAAACAATGCAGTATCTGTCACATTGTCAGTGTTTAATAAATGCTTGTGGATTTGTTGACTTGGTGATCTTAATTTGCCCTTTCATGTTTAGTAGGATTTGTAGCTGGTGCTGAGAGAACCTGGCATGGCAGATTCCTGTTTCAGGGATATATAGGAAGTTAAAAAGCACCATTCCTCTGCAGACCTTTAGTTTGACCTGGAATTCAAGGCTACTTTGGTGCCACATTCTGTCAGTTTCCTAAAAATACTTTATTTTAGCTTTTTTCTAATCCAATTCTTCAGGTCTCTAACCAGTAGATGAGGATTTATTGTGATAGATTTCAAAGGTGGTTGCCATGGTAGAGCCTGGTTAGACTCAGATTTACCTGGTAGATCTCCAAGCTGGTTGCCATGACCATATCCCACTCTATATGCTTCCCTCTCTGTGGTTTACTTCGATTTCTAACAGAGTTGAATGTATCCTCTCCACTATTCTGAAGGAGGCTTTTAACAGCATTAACACATCTCCCACTGTTTGCAAACACTCCACACCCTATACCCCAACCCTGAACCATCTCTCCTTAGATGATCTTAGGAAATTAATTTTTTTTCTTTAAAGAAATGTTGGGAATCCATACTGTACGCTGTCTATTATTACATCATTTATAGAGAGTGTTATGAAGTGGAAAGGGCCATGGATTTGAATTCAACTTACTTGGGTTTGAGCCCTGGCAATGCCACTTATGAATTTATCAACTTTGAAAAAGCCGCTCAAACTTTCTGAACTAGTTGTAAAATGGGGTCATAATATCTGCACTAGCTATCTCTTAGGCTTGTGATGAGAATTATAGAATCTTAGAAGTTGGAAGGAACCTAAGAGGTCCATAGGATCACAGAACTAAAAGGGACCTCAGAGGTCATTTAGTTCAACTCCCTTCTTTTACAAGTGAAGAAACTAAGGCTATTGGAGATTAAATGATTTGGCCAAACTCACGCAGGTCAGGGACCAGATTTGGAAAAAAAAAAAAAGGTATGCCAACTCTAGAATCCGGTCACTTTCCACATGCTGTTCTCTCAGTTCAACTTGTCCTTGAAGAGGAATCCCCTGATAGTGGTCTAGTCTCAAATAAGATTTCTCTATTAATTTATTTATGAGATATATAGTACTATATAAAATAATAGAATTTCAGAATTAGAAGGGACCTCTGAGGTTGTCTGATTTAATGCATAACTCTAAGTGGTCATCCAGCTTCTGCTAGCAGATTTCTAGTGAAGGGAAACTCACTGCATCTAAAGGAAGTCAAATCCACTTTTAGATAACTCTGATTGTTAGCAAATATTTCCTTGTGTCAAGCCTAAATTTGTCTCTGCAGCTTCTACCCATTATTGCCCCCTCCCTTCTCTTCTCAAGGTCCAAGCAAAATAAGACCAATACGTCTTCCATGTGACCACCCTTCAAAAAGAATGTCTCTGCTAAATCTTCTTTCACCAGGCACAACAGCTCCATATGTTCCAATCAGTCTTCATATGGCATGAACTTGAGGCCATTCACCATTTTGATTTGGATTGGATCTAGCTTATCAATGTATTTCTTAAAATGTAGCATCCCAAACTGAACTCAGTAGTCCAAATGTAGTCTGTCCACAGCAGAGTCCAGAAAACCTATCATCTCCCTAGTTCCAGACATTATACCTCTCTTAATGAAACCTAAGATTTCCTTAGCTTTCCTGGCTGTCATATCATTCTGTTGACCCACAACAGGCTTGCAATCTACTCTCTACTCCCTCCCCACCCCTACCAAGAATTCTCCCCCCACCCAGATAAATGTCTAACTACCCATCTTTTCCTTGTGAAATTGCTTTCTTGACCCTGAGGGTAAGAATCTATGTTTATCCATATTATATTTCCTCTTAATTGATTCAGTTTAATAGTCTAGCCTATCTATTATTTTGGATACTTGCTTTGTCATTCTGTGCCATTGCCTGTTCTTACCAGGTTCGGGTCATTTGCACATTTGAAAGATAGCTGTATGTAAGGAGGATTTTGTTATCATTTTAGAGTTAGTTTCTCAGGATCCATGGCTATGGCAATGTCTAGTTTCCAGATGCTAGATAACAACTCTCAGAATAATCCCAATGATTCTAGATAGTAATTCCTGGAATCACAGTGACAGACAGTTCTATTGAGGCTGTGTTGTGAGATATGGGGGTGACATAATTTATATTTACTACACTGTGCAAAATGATGATATTGCTAAATTTAACTTGTGAGCTTAACGTTGGCAAGATGCCTTCTTTGTCTGTTGCCCTATAAAGCAAGTGGGCACTGGTCAGGAAGTGGGGAAACTATGGGTAATGCATAGAGGAATGCAGGTACCTGCCCCAACCAACACCATTGAGGCTTGAGTGGATTTAGGAGAGTGCACAAGCTGTGCCTGTCTCAATTGACCCCATCGAGACATAGTTACCCCCCCTTCTCACTGGCCCCTGAGAGAAGAGTGATTAGGGAATGCTATAAGAGCTGGTTCTCCCATTATCATCAACCTTTCTGAGAAGATTAGTCTAGAATAAAGCTGATTATTAACCCCTCTGAAGGTTTCTGCCTGTCTGACCAGATCAAGAGTGAACCTGTTACAGCCTGGAGTCTGAAAACTCTAGTGCCTCCTGTGCATTGTTTGTGAAAAAATGGCTTTATCCAAATCATTGAGGAAAAAAAACAACCAAAACCCAAACCACCCAGCATAGAACCAAGTGAGGATCCCTACGGTACCCTACTAAGTATTTGCTTCCAAGTCGACATCAAACCAGTCTTTGATCCTAACCATTTGACAAGTTTCAAATCTACCTAATTCATGTATCTTTTCCAAAAGAATAGCATAAGATTCTTCATCAAATATGAAAAAAAGAGTAAACTATATCTATAATATTCTCGTGATCTAGGAATCCTATTAAAAAAGAAATGCCTACACCAGCATGCCCTGTTCTTGATGAATCTATGCTGGCTTTTGTTTTAATCACTACTTCTATTTCTAGATGTTCATGAACTAGCCTTTTAATATATTCCAGAATTTTACCAGGAATTGACGTCAAGTTCACTGGAGTATAGTTTGCAGATTCTATTTTCTTTCCTTTCCCTATTTTTTTTTAAAAGCACCATATTTCCTCTACTCTAGACTTCTACTATTCTCTACAATCTTTAAGAGCTAACCAATAGAGACTCACTGAGACCAGTTATTCCAGCACCCAAGGAGTTAATTCATCTGGGCATAGTGACATGAGCTTATAAGGGCAGTTAGGTGCTATTCTTGTCTCTTTGTTTTGGGGATCAACTCTTATCCATTTTTTATTTCTATCCTTTTCTGTCTAAAAATCATTCTGTTTGGTGAAAAGAAAAATCAGTTATTAGGGCCACTCCACAGGGTCTCTATCATTGGTTATCATCATCCCAAGTAATTATTGGGAGTAATTATTAGTTCTGCTTTAATACTGCAAAATGTCTATGATTTTATGGTGTGGATACTCTTGCTATGGATACACTTGCAGCTTTCTTAGACAATTAAATGACCTTCAGGGGTGTTAGAAGATCACTTATTGACCAACTTTGACCAACAAAGGGTGATGAGTCTTTTTGAACTCAGCTAGGTTGGTTTTCCAGCAATAGGTGGTTACTAGACCAATTCTCTAAGCCTTTATAGCTTGATTGTCAGGGAACTCAGTCACATAGATAAGTTTTTGGAACTTGTTGTTTTCTCCTTATGTAGCTTGGGCCATTTTCACCAATACTGTTATCTACAAGGGAATTATGACCTGAAAAAAAAATAACTCCCTGTGACTTTTTCTTGACTTTCTTGATCAGAATTCTGTCTGTTATATTTTCTAGGTTGTTGTGGAGGGGTGTGCTGGGTAAGCTTCAATTACAAATTGCTCAATGAATAGCATATTACAATTAATTTTGGGGCAGCTAGGTGGCACAATGAATATAGCACTGGCCCGGGAGTCAGAGGCCCTGAGTTCAAATCCAGCCTCAGACACTTAACACACTTACTAGCTGTGTGACCTTAGGCAAATCACTTAACCCCAATTGCCCTGCCTTCCCCCCTCCAAAAAAAGAGCAAAACAAACAAGCAAACACCCACCCCCCCACAATTAATTAGATTTAGGGAGGGGATTGGTGGTGGCCTATGGTGGGGTTAAGGCCATATTGTGTGGCTAAATCAGGACATGTCTGCTGTTCGGTGGGGCCCATAAGGAAGTTAGGATGTTGGGGCTGCGGACAGCTTTACAGCTTTATTACGATTCTGTCACTTCCACAACCATTTTTCCATCTCTTCCGCTCTCTGCACATCTAGTTCAGATCTGTGATTTCATTAGTTCCAGGAAGTGGGAGACAATGTGGTACTGTGGCAAAACAAACAAAAAAAATGGTTCTGGAGTCAAAAGATCAATGTTCAGATTCTACCCATGTAACCCTAGTAACCTCACTTTTCTCAATCTTGAAGTGAGAGGGTTGTATTAGAGGGCTACTAGGGGACCTTCTGGCCTTGAGTCTCTAATTCTGTGATTTCAGTATGGAAACTCCATACACTTATAACAACCCCTCTGTAATCTAAAATCCCAGAGAATCATTTGAGGGTCCTGAGGGGTTAAATGATGGGCCCAACCTACTAGGTCTTTATGACATTGAGGATGGCTCTCTATTCACTATGATAAGTTGTAATTAAATTATAGGTAGGCAATCATCTCTGGTGGCCACAGTTTCTTTTCTTTTCTTAATGTTAAATATGTCTAATCTGGCTTGACATTTACTTTATGAAGTGCTAACCTAGGAGATGTTTTAGAGCAGAAGTTCTTAACCTAGGGCCAATTAATTTGCTTTTAAAAAATCTTGATGACTATATTTCAACATAATTGGTTTTCTTTGTAATTCTATGTGTTTTATTTTGTGTATTTTAAACATTAATCTGAGAAAGAGTGCAGAGAGCTTACCATGCTGCCAAAAGTCTCTATGATACAAACAGTTAAGAACTCTTAGTTTGGGACATTTCCTGTAAAAGTCAAAATTAGGGAGAAAAAAGGGCAGAGGAAATGACTGGTCTTTCTTTTCTTCACAGGTTGAAAAAGTCATAGTGACAAATATGAATGGCAAATGTAACAGCACCATACAATCTCATACAATCAAGACAAACACCCTTTCCAGTTATCTGTTCTAACCTACTTCTTCCTGTTTAAAAAAAAAATGAAACAAAACAATTAAACACTATACTTCCCTTGCAATTTGATCCAGCTGATTGCAGTGGTTGCTTTCCAGCCTTTCACTTGATTGCATCAGCCCCTGTGATAGGACCAATGATTACCAAACTGCAAGTACAAGAGTTCTAACTGCTAAAAAAACAGTTCAAGAGGGCCTCAGTTTCCTTGTCTGTAAAATGAAGAGCATGTAGCATAGGTCCCTTCCAGCACTCAACATATGATCCTTTCAGCCTATGAATTTTTTCTGATGCCTCAGAGTTCATGTTAGAGGCTCTGCAATAGATTTCTGTTAGTATTACCCTTAAAATCTTTCTCCCCTTTAGCAGGTTTCTCCTTCTGCACAGGGACTCTAGTAATGCTGCCCAGAAAGCAGGCATGATTTTGCAATGCGATCAACCTCTTTTGGGAGATGTAAGCAGCATCTATGGCAAAGAAAAAGGGAGTGGGGGGAGGAGGGAGGAAGAAGGGATGACATTTCCCTTGGCATTTGTATGAATGCCTTGGCACTGTCAAGCTCTATGGCATGATTTTAAACAGAGAACATTCTGCACAGTGATTTTCATTGTAAACCAAATGCCCATGACGTCAAACTTCCAAAATCACTTTCTAGGAAGTGAACTTGCAACTCCCTGGGAAAAATCCTGTTCCTGTAGTAGCTATGCTAGTTGTCTGTTATGTGGGATAGGTGGCAGAGCCCTGTTATAACACAGCTCATTATGTTCTGGAGCTACATGTCTCGTGGAGTCATGAGAGAAGGATCGGGAGACGGAAGACCCAGGATCAAACCCCACTCATACCATGTACTGCCTGTATGATGCTGAACAAGCTTTCTGGCTCTCAGTTTCCTTGTCTGTGTGATGAAGAAGTTGGAATACAGCAGAGGACTTCTGAGGTCCCTCCAAGTTCTACGTTTATTTTTCTATGAAAGCCGTGATACAACCTGATTTACCTTCAAGAATAATGTTAGTCCTTTCTATTAACACCAGGGATTACCCTGGTAATAAAAATATCTTTATTTATTTATTTTTTTAAAGCAATCAGGGTTAAGTAAGTTGCTCAAGGTTACATGGGTGGGTGCTAAGTGTCTGAGCCCAGATTCAATCCTAGGTCATCCCAACACTGGAGCCGGTGCTCTTACTCGCTGCCCTACCTGGCCGCCCCTAAAATATATATTTATTAGAAAAATATCCTGGTAATAAAAGATATCTTCAACATTTTTAAACTTTTCTGTAGTGGACACTCTTCCCCCCCCCTGTAATGCGAATGTAAATTTTAAAGATCTTCCCTGCCCCTAGGCTAAAGTGCACCAGAAGCCTGGGGAGGGAGGCTTGTTTTTCAGAAGATACTTTTTGATTGGCCAGTGGGTCAAAAAGGTTGTTACATTCTCTGAGCTAGGAGAAGGCTATATAAGCACTGATGTGTAGCTTTGTTTTGGGACTCACTTTGAGAAGTGTTCTGTGATTTGATCTGAATACTGGGAAGCCGTTGTTGAGAGTCCCCCGGCTTTGAAAAACCCAGAATGTGGAAACCCAGATGTTGACTGGGTATGGATGTAATGGTTGGACAGTTTGGAAATCTGTCTACTTGATGTTTCTGTCTTGATAATTATGCCTGAATACTTTGAGGTTCAGGGTGCTGACCTTTTCTCCTGAACAAGGTAAACGATATATGTCTGACTGATTAAAGTAAGCTTGTTAACCCATTTTGAGTTGCTTTCCTTTAACAAAGCAGATCCAAGAACCTGTGGTAGCTGCAAACCCTGAGGACGCTTGGGGTGATTGCTGCTACACCCCCCCCCAAATCCTCTCCTTTTTAGCACTGATTTCTTGGTTCCCCTACGGGTTTGATTCCTTCTCAGACTCTTTATCTTGCTAATCTTCCATCTCCTACCCTCTAACTTCTTCTTCTCTCTTTCTACACTCTCTCACTTGATGATTTCATTTGATCCCATAGGTTTAATTGTTATCTCTATGCAGATATCTCTGAAGCATAGTCAGCCCTATTTTCTCTGGTTAGCTCCAGCCCAAGGACCTATTGAACATTTCAAATTGGAAGTCCCATTGGCATCTCAAACTCATAACATAAAAGGCAGAACTCATTATCTTTTCCCCAGAACACACCCTGCTTCTGAACTTCCTTATTTGTCAAGGACACTACCATCTTTTCAGTTACCCGGGTTCACAACCAAGTCATTGTCCTTGAATCATCACTCCCTCTCACCCTGAGTATCCAATTGATGGTCCAATCTTGGCTTTTATACTCATGTTGCAGTTTCATGGTGTGTTGTAGGCTTGTCTCAAAGAATTCAGAGCCAGACCACCTCTAATCCAAGTACGGGCATTTATTGAGATTGACGCCTCTCATGAAGAGTGCTAAGTTCCAAGAGGAACCAGCAACTTCAGAGAAAGCAAGATGGACTTTTGTAGGGTAAAGATGAATAACATAACATCACATAACATAACATAACATAACATAACATAACATATAACATAGCATAGCATAGCAACATAACATAACATAACATAAATTATGAATATTAAAGAGGCAGGAAGGGTTTGTCAAGGGATCAGGTAATAGAGGAGGGATCCCTTCTGTGGTTTGGCAGACAAACATCCTGGTTGCGCTACCCTCTAATCGGCTAGCTATTGTGGTCCTGTCTGATCAAGATGGGTAGTTAGGTATTATGGTCTTGTCTTGGGCTAAATGGATGATGTGATGTGGTTGAGTACAGGAACATACCTGTTCAAATATGTAAATTGGATCTGGGGACAGTGCCTAGCTAGGGGTAGTGGCTAGTGAGGGGTAGAGGCTGTATTGAGTCTGGGGGCCAATGGTGTGGTTATAGTCAGATTGTGTGGTTAAATCAGTACATGCCTGCTGTTCAATGGGGCCTATAAAGAAGTTAGAATGTTGGGGCTGGGGGCATTTTCATTAGGATTCCATCATTTCCACAACCTTTCTTGCATTGCTACCCATCTAATTCAGTACTCATCACTCCTACTTGGGCTATTTAGTAATTTTCTAATGGATCTACTGGCCTCAGATCTCTCCCCTCTCCAACCCATCCTCCACATAGCTGCCAAAGTGATTTTTTTTAAGTGTGAGTTTGACCATGGCATTCCACTAATCAAAGAATTCCAATGGCAAGTTGACCAAAAATGAAAAATGTTGGAAGGTCTGTGGGAAAATAGGCATATTGATACATTGTTGGTGGAACTGTGATTGTTCCAGCCATGTTGGAAAATAATTTGCAACTATGCTCCAATAGTTATTAAATTATAAGTACTCTTTGATCCAATGATACATCTACTAGGTCTATTCAAAGATTAAAAATAAAGAAAAAGGACCTATGTGTACAAAAATACTTATAGTAGCCCTTTTGAAGTGGCAAAAAACACCCCCCAAAACAAACAACAACAAAATCAAACCTGCAACCCAAACCTGGAAACTAAAGAAGTTAAGAAAAAAAAACCTATGGTAGACCTTTTGCCTTTTGAAGTAGTAAAAAACAAGCAAGCACACAAAAACCCAAGCCCAGAAACCTGTCATATGAATATAACGGACTACTACTGTGCCTATAAGAAATGACAGTTTCAGGATAACTTGGGAAGACTGGAACTGATGCAAAATGAAGTAAGTAGGACTAGTAACACAAGTTGTACAATAGTAACAACATTTTCAAGACAAGCAGCTTTGAGAGACTTAAGGACTCTGATCAATGCAATGACCAAACACAACCGTAGAGGACCAATTGTGAAGCATGCCTCTCACTTCTTGACAGAGAGCTGATAGATTCAATGTACAGAGTAATGAATACATTGTTGGATATGGTCAATGGGGGAGTTTGGTTTTTTTATGAAACATATTTGCTATAAAAGTTTTTTTTCTTATTCCCAATGGGGTGATGTGGGAGGGAGAGAAAATAGTTAATTTAAATTGTTGGTAATTGGTAAACTTAAATGTCAATATTTTAAAAATAGACTATGTGGGGTAGCTGGGTGGCACAGTGAATAGAGCACTGGCCCTGGAATTAGGAGAACCTGAGTTCAAATCCAGCCTCAAACACTTAACACTTACTAGTTGTGTGACCTTGGGCAAGTCACTTAACCTCAATTACCCTGCCTTTCCCCCTCAAAAAAGACAAAAAAAATAGACTAGGTGACTGTATATTAGTTGGCCTTCTTCTGATGAGGTGATATCTCCCTGGACATAATCACTTGCTTATGGGGACAGTTTCTTCAGTACCTAAGAGAAAATGAGAATCACCGCCAAAGAGACTAGATGGCAACAGTGGAACAGAAAATGAATGGGCAGCTTTCAGGAATTTGGTATACAGCACTGCTTCTACTCATCTGGGTTGGAATACTAGCAAACATCAAGACTGGTTTGACACAAATGATGGGGAAATCCAGGAACTGCTAAATGAAAAATGAGAATTCCACAGGGTTTACCTATAGGCTAGTTCATCCATCTCTAAGAAGGCAGTGTTCAGCTCCATCAAAAGTATAGCACAAGTGAAGCTTAGAGAGAAGCAGCATTCTTGACTCAGTAAGAAGGCAGATGAAATTCAGTTTTTTCTGATAGTGCTTTTATGATGCCCTGAAGGCTATTAATGGGCCAAAGACATAAGGTGCATCTCAACTACTCAGTGCTGTTGGAATCACATTGATTAGTGATAAGGACTTGGTCCTAGAGAGATGGGCTGAACACTTCCTTGGTGTTCTCAAGAGATCAATCAATGCTGAAACCATGGACTATTTACCTCAGATTGAAGTCAATCCTTCTCTAGCCAGATTTCCAACTGAAGAAGAGGTTTTTAATGCCATTGATTGATCTCCTGTTGCAAAGCCCCTGGTGCTAATCCTATTCCAGCTGAGATTTACAAGGTGTGTATGTGGGGTGGGGGTGGGTGGATTTCCATTGCTCATACAAAAGCTGATTGAAATTTTCCAGGTCATATAGCAAGAGAAGGTTATCTTCCAGGAGTCAAGGACACCTCTGTGGTCCATCTCTACAAAGATAAAGGAAAGAGATTGTCCTGCAACAATCACAGGGAGGTCCCTCTCTTAGTCATTGCTGGCAAGATTCTTTCCAGAGTCCTCCTTAATAGGCTGATCCTTATGGTCATCCACCTGAGAGCCAGTGTGGCTTCAGAAGGGGTTGAGGACTAGTTGATATGGTATTTGTTGCCTGACAACTCCAGGAGAAATGCCAGGAGCAGAACAGAGATCTGCACACGTTTGTGGATCTGAACCAAGGCCTTTGATACTGTTAGTCATGGGGATTTTTGGAAAATTATGTCAAATATCAATTTCATGGCAGCATGTTTTCCCAGGTATTTGATCCTGGATGATGCTATAGTTCTTTCCTAATCACCAATGGAGGGAAGCAAAGCGGTGTGCTTGCTCCCATGCTTTTAGCATGGTATTGTCAGCAATGTTGTCAGATGCCTTCAATGAGGACAAACAAGGCATCAAGATCAGCTACGTCACAAGTGGCAAATTATTTAACTCAAAAAGATTCCAAGCCAAGACTAAAGTGGAGGGAGAGTTGCTGCACGACTTTTTTGTTCACAGATGATTGTGTGCTCAATGAAGCCTCTGAAGCTGAGATGTAACAAAGTCTGGATTGATTCTTTGCTGTTTGTGCTAATTTTGGCCTAACAATTAACACCAAGAAAAGACAGGTGCCCCACCAGCTAGCAGCATGCCATCTTTATGTGGAACCATTGGTTACAGCAAGTTGAATACCGTGGGTAAGTTTACCTACCTTAGCGTTATACTTTCGAGGGATGTAATGAGGCTAGTCCATGCATTGCCAGAGCTAGCGCAGTGTTTGGGAGACTCTAAAGGAAAGTGTGACAAAGAAGAGGTATTAGACTGCCTACCAAACTGAAGGTCTACACAGACATTGTGCTGACATCATTGCTGTACGCCTGTGAAACCTAGACAGTCTGCCAGCGCCATGCCAGAAAATTGAATTGCTTCCATCTGAATTGTCTTTGGAAGATTCTGAAGATCACCTGGCAAGATAAGGTACTGGACACAGGTCCTTTCTTGAACTAAACTGCCAAGCATTCAAACTCTACTGCAGAGAGCACAACTGATGGGCTGGCCGTGTTGTTTGGATGCAAAACGTACACTTGCCAAAAAGACTGGTTTATGGAGAATTCACACAGGGCAAGCACTCACGTGGTAGTCAGAAGTGTGATAAAAGGACACTCTCAAGGTCTCTCTGAAGGATTTTGGAATTGATTGGGTGACATGGGAGACTCTGGCAAAGGACTGCCCGGCATACCCTGCCCCCATCAAAGAAGGTGCTATGCTCTATGAGCAAAGTGGAATTGAATTAGCTCAAAAGGAACCTGTGATGTGCAAATTTAGAGAATCTCCTCCCAAGGTTCACATGGACTATTTGTGATTGAGCAGTCGGAGCTTGCATTGGTCTGATCAGCCACGTCAGACACACAGTAACTTGACTCTAACATAGTAATGTCATTTTGATACTCTTTGGGAACGAAGGACAACAAATAATCAGTCAACCCCTGACTGACTGGTTCAAAACATCCTAGTGAAGACAGGAGGAAAGGAGAACAGTGTGAATCATTTAAATGCACTCAAACTAACAAGACCAAGATTATTTAGAGGCTGGCAAGGTACCACATCAGGGTACGTAGTTACCTGATGAAGTAGACAACCTAGACACGTGTAAACAAGCATTGTTTGGAAGACTGGCTCTGCTACTTCCTATAACAATAATGAAACGAGAGTGTGTCCTAGATCCTAGGCTCATGGAGTTGAGAAGTTGTAGTTGAAATAGAAGTGACTGGAATTAGAACAGGGTTCACATCTCACCTCAATTACTTCCTAACACTGAGGTCCTTTCTTGAGCTAAACCGCCAAGCATTCAAACTGTCTGCTGCAGGGAGAATGGATATTTCTTCTCTGGACCTTATTTTGTTCACATGTACGACAAAGAATATGGTTTGTAAGGACTTTAGAGGTCATGTAGTCCAAACTGCTCATTTCGCTTATAGGAATTTTTCCTATGTTTTTTTCATTTTATTTTTATTCTGAACTTAAACGCCAAATAAAATTAGTATTGCCATATATGAGTCTTCATCAGCATTTGGACAGTGAGCATAGACCTTTAGGGGGGTTCCATAAATGCTATTAAATGGTAGTTTCCTGAGCTACATGGTGAAGGCATCACAGGCAGTCCAGAGTTTTGCTTTCTTTTTCCTCAAATTAGGGATGGGGCATCCCTTAGTCTAGTGTGTGTGCGTGTGTGCAGTTGTGTGTGCTTGTGCATCCTTTGGGGTCAGTGAAACAGTTTGAGGCCCACAAGAAAGTCCATGATTATTTTATAGTTATGTCTCAGCAGTAACCCTAGATAGTTTGATCATCTACCCTAGAGACTTGACATGGTTCTCAATGAGTTTTGGGTCATTCCAAAAATGAAATGTAACCTCAAATGAGTCAGAGAATTTCATAGTTGAGAGGGGCCTCAAAGGCCACCTAGTCCAACATCTACCCAGAAAAGAACCTCCTCCACCTTCCAGACTTTGCTTAAAGTTCTACAGGGAGGAAGGACCCATTACCTCCAAAGACTGCCCATTCCCATTTGGAGATTACTGTAATTGTTAGGAAATGTTTTCCTTATGCCAGGCCTAAATTTGCTTCTTTCTTATTTCTATCCATTGTGTCCAGGTCTGCCCTCTGTAGGCCAAACAGAACAAGCCTAATCACGCTTTTACATGCCTGCTGTTCAAGTATTCAAAGCAGTTATCATGTCCTCTCATCTTTTTCTCCAAGATAAGCAGCCCCAGTTCTTTTTATCTACTAAAGATGTGTGCCATTCAGAACTTTTAAAGGAATGTGCCACAGTACCAGCTACTCTTAAACAAGTAGCCTTCATTTGGGTTTGTAACTTCCATCAAGTTTGTTGAAAAATGATAGACATATGCTTCATGAAGGGCAAGAAACAGTCTTTAGGTCCCTCTGGTTCCTAGAGCTATATCTCAAAATTTTTTGCATCAGGATCAAATAGCACAAAACAATCCCTCAAGATAGGTGTGTGTGTGTGTGTGTGTGTGTGTAGGATAGATACCCCAAGATACTGTGTGGTCACTGGGTATGGGGAGCACAATGGGTAGGACCAGGTAGTAGCAACTGGGAGGAGAAAACTGTCATCTGGTAGCTTCCCATTTTTATTAATTATTCTAACTGAGTAGGTGCTAATCTCACTTCTCAATTAATCAACCAAACTTTATTAAACACTTACTTAAAAGAGCTAGGCATTGTGCCAAGGACTGAGAATAGGAAGACAGAAATGACAGTTCCTGCACTCAAGGGACTTATATTGTATCGGTTACTTCAATGGTGTTGAAGGACTGAAAACAATGTGTCCCTCAAACTTTAGGAGCCCTCACAACTCTGTTGGTATATAGCATATAATATTGTTGTTCAGTCATTTTCAGTCATGTCTAACTCTTCATGGACCCTTTTGGAATTTTCTTGGTAAAGGTACTGAAGCAGTTTGCCATTTGCTTCTCCAGCTAGTTTTACAGATGAGGAAACAGAGGCAAATTAGGTCAAGTGACTTGCCTAAGGTCACATGGCTAGTAAGTGTCTGAAGCCAGATTTGAGCTGAAGAAGATGAGCCTTCTTGACTTTATCCAGTGTGCCACCTAGCACATCCTAGTTCCTGTTAAAGTACTAAACCAAAAGTTCATCTCAGGGAAAGCGTGCATGATCACACCTCATGAATCTCACAACATGCTGAATTTGTTCGAAGCCTTGAGAACCTCTGGGCTCCTTTGTGCTTCAGTGACCTGAATAGTAAGCCACTTTTGATTAACTGGCACTGTAGGATAAACCCACTGAAATCTTATCTCTCTCATTAGGAAGGCAGTTCACAGAGTGCCAAGAACACAGTGTCTGCCATGGGGGAGGAAGATGTGAGGGAGAATGGCACGTAGTCTCTTCATTCCAAGTCGATCTTTCTTAGGACTCTACTAAAAGCAATTAAGTATTTCAATTTGTGTTTACTAAACAATGGCATATAGGTAGGTCATCTTTCACTGTCTGGAACCACAGCCTTGAGGGAACTTCTTAGAGATCCCGTTTTCTATTTATTGTCCACTTCTGTGGTAAAGGATGCTGCTGGAAAGAATGCTTTGAATAGTTTCTTCACTTCTTGTCTAGCTAAAGAGGCAAGGAAGGCAGTGCAAGAGAAAAAAACTTTGGCTTTAGAATATGATGACCTGGGTTCATAAACCTGGTTTTGCCTGGTAAAGCCTTTCTGACCTGGGACAAGGTAACTTTTCTGTGCCTCAGTGGTGTCATTTGTAAAAGGAAGGTGGGGGTGGACTAAATGACCTCAGAGGTACATTTTAATTGATCTGTGTTTCTATATTTATGAGAGTGTCATTTGGATGAGGGAGTTCCTATTGGATCATGTTCAAGTGAAATCTGCAGCTTTTTATATTAAGTAGCATAGTGGTGTGTACACAACAATGTAATTCAGCTCCAGAGATCTGGGCTTGAATCCCGGCTCTGATACTCACCTATGTGACCTTGGGTAAGAATTACTCTACCATCCTTAGGTTCAGTTTCCTAATTTGTAGAATAGAAGTAGTACATTCACTGCTCATTTCACATCACTGTGAGGAAAATTTGCTTTTTCTTAATAAACTCGAAGGTGAGAATTTTGAGCTCTTTCCTGAAGTCTCTCAGACCTTGCTCACATTAACACATGGTGCTGTTTGGTGAGCCAATTAGAATATCAGCTTATCAGGCTGAGTTTTCTTTTGCTCACACTAATGTTTAGGTGGGCACGTTCATTTGGATATGGACAAGTTGCCTTGTGAAAATGTGGAGTCTGTTTGGAATGAGAAAGACCTGCTTTAGATAGTCCAAGGCAGTCCTTTCACTGGGCTTTCCTCATTACCTTAGAGTGGAGAGAGACTCTCCAAAGTCCTTTAAATGAGCCTTTATTCATTTAGTTCAGTGGTTCAAAACTTGGGGCCCATGAATTAAAAAATATATTTTTTTGGTAACTGTATTTTATGTAACTGCATGTGTTTTATTCTGTGCATTTAAAATCATTCTTCTGAGAAGGAGTCCATAGTTATGCAAAAAAGATTTGAGAATGCTAACTATGATTTAGAGAGAGAACTATTTGAGGCAGCTAAATGGCTCAGAGGAGAAATCCCTGGATCTGGGGTCAGGAAGACCTGAGTTCAAATATGGTCTCAGGCACTAATTATCTAGGGTACCCTGGGCAAGTCACTTAACCTTGTTTGCCTCAGTTTCCTCAACTATGAAATGGGGATATTAATAGCACCTATATCACATAGGTGTTCTGAGGATGAAATGAGATATTTATAAAGCACTTAGCACAGTGTTAAACACATAGTAGACACTTGATCCTTCCTTCTCACTTTTTTTAGGGTGCCCTACATTACAGGGAACACCTACAGAGCCTTCTTTTGGTTCTACCGCTGATACTAGGCTTCCATTATCACCTTTATGGTCAGGCAATCAAGTGCTCCTATTAATAGCAGGCAAAAAAAGACCAATGGATATTGGGGTAGCTGTCCACCTGAGAACAGTGCCTCCAGTTTAGGGGATAGGTATCTTTATTTGACAAAGATGAGTTGCTGATGTTGCTAAGTTGTAAGGCAGGAACTTAGCTTATGAAGAATCCTATTTCAAAATCTAGTAAAAGAAAACAGATAGCTAAAGAGAAAACACCACCTGGTTCACAAGGGAACTGAAAACCAGGTAACTTGAAGAGGGATTGCATGAACCTTAAAATGCTTAACCTAAAAAGAGAAGGCTTGGTTGGGTGGGGCAGGGTGGAGAGCATAGGAAGTATCTCCAAGTATTTGAGGAGCTGTGAGGGTAAGAGAGGGAACAGACTTGTTCTGCTCGGCTCCAGAGAGCAAAATTAGGAACAATGGAGGGGAGAGGAAAAGTGGTAGATTGTAAAGAGGTAAATTTGGGCTTAAGATAAGGGGGAAACTCATAATTTGAGCTGTTTTTAGTGGAATGAGCTGAATGAGGAAGTTAATGGGTTCCCTCTCACTGAAGCCTTTCAATAAAAGTACCTCTTGTCAAGTATACTACTGAAGAGAGCTAAGTACAGTGCCTGGAACATAGTAGGTGCTTGTTAACTGAGATTTTTGTTCTGGTTCAAGATGGAATAGAATTACCTCTGACATCTCCCTCAGCTCTGAGATTCCATATCCTCTATACCCTTTCTCCTTAACTTTCCTGTGATTTCTAGAAGATGATCTTACAGCATCATCTTTTAGTTGATAGTTACTGAGATAGTCTTTATTAAACACCTACTATGTGTTAAGATAGAGCACTGGACTTGGAATCAGGGAGACTTCTCTTCGAGTTCAAATCCAGCCTCAGACACTTATTAGCTGTGTGATCCTGGGCAAGTCACTTAACCCTGTTTGTCTCAGTTTCCTCATCTGTAAAATGAGCTAGAGAAGGAAATGATAAATCACTCCAGTACCTTTGTCAAGAAAACCCCAAATGGAATCATGAAGATTCAAATATGACTGAAATGGCTCAACAATAATACTGTATTAAGCACTAAGGATGCAAAGGAAGGAAACAAAAAAGCATCCCTATTTTCAAAGAACTCACAGACTAAGTGGGGGGGGGGAGAAAAAGTGCAAACAATTATATATAAACAAGATATACACAGGATAAACTGGAGATTATTTCAGGTGGAAGGCACTAAGAGTAAGAAGAACTGGGAAAGTCTTGTTGCAGAAGGTTAAAAGTTAGCCAAGAAATAGAGAGGAAGAGGGAGAGTCTTGGTGAGTCTGGAGATGGAATGTTATAAGAGGGGAACAGCAAAGAGTCTAGATTTACTGTATTTCAGAATATGTAGAGGGGAGTAAGGTGTAGGAAGACAGGAAAGGTAGGAAAGGGCCAGGTTATGAAGGGATTTAAACACACAAAAGGGGATTTTATATTTGATCCTAGAGGTAATAGGGAGCCACTAAAGCTTATTGAATGGTAGTGGGGTGGGGAGTGACCTGAACAGACCTCTGCTTTAGGAAGACCAATTTGACAACTGAATTGAAGATAGACTGATGTGAGGAAATATAGGCAGGAGAAAGGCAGTGATTGTTTCTCAAATTCATTTTTATGAAGTAACTAATAAGCACTTATTAAATACCTACTATGTGCCTACATAAAATTCTATATATAAAATTCCTGACATGGTGAGGGGAAGATGGTAGTGAAGAGAAACATCAGTTTTCAAGCAATTTTATCATTAAGGCCCATTCTGTTTCTAAACCCTATTCAGGAAATTATAGGACTTGTGGCAAAGGTGAAAATACAAAGAGGGTTTTCAGCTAAAGAATTAAACCACGATATACCTCATGAATACATATGATAGTTAAGTAAAACAGACAATGGCATTTTTAAAAATAATAAACCCATGTACACAATACTGCTATATTGAAAGTACAGTGTCAGTTTAGAAGTACAGAACTGAAATTGTCACTAATGCCCAGATTTTTAAGTTATTGGCCAATTACACATAAAAATTCTAATCCTTTCCTCCCCTGGTAATGGGAATTGACGATCTTCCCTGCCCCTTAATAGACCTAAAGGAATTTGAAGAGTTTCCCTGCCCCTTTATAAGCCTAAGGGAGTTTGAAGACCTTCCCTGCTTTGAAGATATACTCTGCCCCCTAATAGGATGAATGTAATCACATGGAGCCTGTGGTGGGAGGAATTTGCTGAAGGATGGAGCAGAACCCACAGGAAGCTAGGAGTCAGAACAGTTAGAGACTGGAGGGAGGAGAGGATGCACCCCAGGGAGACAGGCTTGTGAGTAAATGTTGGTTTGTGGGAAGGCTAAAGGATGCTGTGGCTCTCTGCACCATTATGACTTATTAACTTCTTTGCTACTGGTGGAATTGGCTTACTGGTTTTGGGATTTGATTTTCTGGTGTCTGAATAAATGTTTTGCTTCTGTCTTCTATATGGAGTGTTTTATTTTGCAATTGAGCACCGTGCCGGCTGTTGGCACTGTGAATATTGTGTTGGTGCTACATCCCCCGAACTGGTACAGACAATCAAGCCAATCTCCCTCTTTCCAGAAGCCATACAGGCTCTCCTATGGAAATAGAGGGAAAAACGTAAGCTCCAGCCTATTTTCATTGGTTCAATAGGATTGCCCTTTTTTTCTGTCTTCCAAGTGCTCTAGAAATGTAATGTCCTACCTTTAACTTTCTAACTCAAAATTTTTAAGAATACTCATCAAAATTAAAAGCTATAAAATCTTCCTTCAAAATTTAACAACTCACATTTATGTAATTTTTTAAGGTTTGGAAAGCCCATTTGTATGCATTATCTCATTCGGTCATCACAAAATGCGTTATAATCTCCATTTTACACATGCAGAAACTGAGGCTTAGAGATATTAAGCAACTGGCCTAGGGTCATAGTTTTCGAGGTAGCATTTGAACCCAGGGCTGACTCCATGCTCAGCACTTTGACTAGTTTTGGGGGACAAAGACTAAAAAGGGCTGCTTTTGACATCTTTTTGAGAGTTCTTCCCACCTTCTCTCAACCTTTCTTCACTCTTTGGGGTTACTTTCTTCCTCATTTTACTTTGCTCACCTTTTCCTAGTTCCCCTGGAGTACTTGGTTATGGAAGAGCTCAGGGGAACTCTGAAAGCCAAGGAAGGGATATCAGGTGAAGAAAATCAGAGCCTTGAATGTGCTTTTAGAATGGTGTGATGGAGAAAGGCGGCAAAGAAAGGGGCGAGGCAGAATTCCTTAGGACTGTGAAAGCCGATAAAAAAGGCAAGTGTTTCAATAATTCTTAGTGACTATAAAAGGGTTTTATAATACATTTCTGAAAAGCTTCCTCTTCAAATAAATCCTATCAGGCTAGGCTATGGTTAAAAATTAACACACAGAAGGAAGATTTTGGAGACTCTTAAAAATTGTTTTTATAGCCTCCCCCCCATTATCAGGAAAGAGATGTTAACACTCTAATTTATAATGGCAATCCCAGTGGAGCATGTGCACTTACTTCAAAGCCTGGCAGTGAGCATAAAGCCTCACTTCTTACCTTGTGGGTAGAATTGCAAAACTAGGCTCTACTTGGCCTATGTGTTCCCTAGATATGGATGACTGAGTAGTGTTCAATGAATGAATGATTCAGCCAAGAAAAAGATGGGAAGGAAGAGGTGCTTCTATTTCTACACCCCTGTCTTCAGAATCAGAAATAAAGAGAGAGGCTTATAACAAAGTTTTTGAAAAATAGATTTTTATTTAATCATAAGGGTGATTAAAAGGGTTAGAGGCTAAAAGCTCTTATCTACAGATCAGCAGCACTGTACGTTTCCCAAGTGGGGCTATCTAAAGGTCCCAATATGTGACAATGTGGTTTTCCCAGATTGGACTCAGTTTCCAAAAAGAATTATAGGATTTAGATATCCTAGAGTATACTCAAGGGGCTAAAGCAGGGGTTATTAACATAAAGTCTGTGAATGTTTTATTTTCCAACTTTTTGATAACTGTATTCCAACATAATTGGTTGTCTTTTTAATCCTGTTTTACATGCTTAAAAACGTTCTTCTGAGGTGGTGTCCATATGCTTCACCAGACTGACAAAGGGGTCCATGACACAAAAAAGGTAATGAATCCATGGATTATTAAATGTTATAGGCCATGAACTAGGAGATTACTCTTTTGCATGTATAGATTGCACACATCCACAGATGTCATAGCTGACTTTCAATACAAGAATATGCAGATCAGGGTCGATTCTGAATCATCACATCTGTTATGCCAGAACACAAAAGCTCCTTCTTGGCTCTTTCTCTTATCACTGCTTTCCTGCAAAGTCCCCTCCCCTCCCCAGATTCCCAGATCTGTATGCCAGATGGCTAGTATTTTTATGACCAATTCCCGTGGTAAAGGCATGAGTAAACATACAAGACACAACTTTATAGCTGGATGGGACCATAGAGATCATCTAATCATCCCTCAAAATTCACCTTTGGGGAAACTTGGTTTTTAAATTTTTCATCCAATTTGCGTATGCCATATAGAATCCCCCAAATAGCCAACTAATAACATCCTCCAGGTGTGAAACAGTGCTAGCTCAGCAAGAAACTAAACAAAAGTGAGCACATCATTGCCCAGTGTTACCGTCTTGGAATGTTGCCATGTTTGGAAGTAAACCCAGAGACAAGCATTCTCAAGCTTGGGTGCTAAATCCTAATAAAACATTACAAATCCATAACTTACATCCCCAATGAAGAAAGGCATAAAAGCAGAGCTCAACAGATAGTTTAGTACTGATCTTATTAGCCAATCACCCCAAATCAGTGTCATTATTCATAACTTGTTAGTTTTTATGTTCATCTGTATGAAAGTTAATCATCTTTGAGCCAACCTGGGTTATAGGTGTTTTATGCCTTGGCTATTCGGGTACCAATAAGTAGGCACTATGACCAAAGAGAATTACTCAGGCAAAAGTTTGGCAAGAATGAAGAGGTCTAATTTTTCCTCCACAAAATCCTATCTAAAACAAGACCCATTTCCAAATCACTTAGCCAGTGGTTCCCACCAGATCCCCAAAGCACCTTTTGTCCTCAACTCGATCCTTTCTAAACACAGCAGAGAATACTTTGAAAAGTTTTGAAAAATAGATGCAAACTAGGGTAAAAGCAATTTAATTTATCCTAGCAATCCCTTGGGTTGCAACCTTTATATACACCCATTCTCCCTCCCTACACCCCTCCCGCCACCTGCCAAAAAAACTCAAACAAAACCTAACCCCCTAAACTCCAGTGCTCAGCTTATGACCCTTCCTGGAATAAAATCCTAGAGAGAAGAGGCCTTCCTTTGAGATTGATATCACATTCTCATTTTACCAAAGACCCAAAGAGGCAAGATAACCTACCCAAGGTCATTCTGCTAATCAATGACAGTGCCAGTATAGAACCCAGGTCTTCAGGCTTCCCAGTTTAAGGCTCTTTCAAACAGTGGTTAAAAAAGGTCTTGTTTGTGGCGTGTTCTTAGAAACTGACCATCACCTCATTAAAGGAAGAATTTGGTACTAGGGAGAAGTAACATGTTTAATCACATTATCTCTTGTATCTGCATCAGGTACTATAGACGGAAGATGCAAGCCAACCTGGCTAGCATGCTTCAAATAGGAGCTCTAGTTAGATCCATTCACAGCTTTCATTATTGCTTCCTGCTAAGAGTGGGCTCCAGAATAGCATGAGCTAAGATCCTAGACCTAGGTTGATACAGGCACACAGCCCTAATCTCCAACACTCACCATTGAAGCTATGCCATTATTCCAGACTTTACTGATCCCTCTGACTCAATGTATCGGTCAGGTTGATCCAAGATAAAACAATCCTCCTCCTCTTATCTAACTCAGTTATATGAGTGTTGGGACAGTTGGCCACCATTTACTTTATCTGAAGCAACTGCAGGGCGACCTGGTGTGGAACCCTCTTATTACACAGCAGAGAATAATACAGTTTGTTCTAAACTCTCTTCTGCCTTCATGCCCTCAAGTGACCCATTTTCTCTGTTATCAATATCTACTTCCATAAAAAGAAACTTGCAATACCTTATGTAGTAGGGATATCTAAAGTTAGAAGAAAACACAAATAATGAATTTGCAAGTGACAATACTGAACAGTAATCAAGAAATTCATCTTAGAACAATAAATTGGCCTTCTTCCAACTTAGAGGGTTACCATAGCAATTGCAATGAATCTCTGTGTGTGGATATGTATTTTTGTATATACACATACACACACAGAAACACCTAATGCTATAGTAAGACATTCAGGCTGATTTTAGTTTTAGAGTAAGATGAAGTTATTATATAGAGCTTCATTGATAGCTTTTCAGGTTAATCCTGTTTTCCTGCCTTGTAACACTCTGGAAGGCATCACAGGCTACACAGGTTCCTTCAGCTTGTTTAGTAGAGTCAAGGGTACTAAACTGATCGGAATTCACATTCTTCTCCTAAAGGCTTTTTAGTGTTTTGTTTTGAATGTTGTTTCAAAATTTAATGACATTTTTACTCACTGGTTCTTAGTTAGAATTTGTTATTTTTGCTAACTGTTGAAAAGACATTTAAGAAGAATTGTATATACTTTCCATAAGACCAGAGAATGTTAACTTGACAACTAGATTTAGTAAAGAAGGGCCATATAAATGCTTTAAAGTATTCTAAACACAGAACAATTCAGGTGAACTGGTGGAAGATAAGAGATCTAAGGCAATATTTTTTGAGAATAAACTTTAAAACATAAGCCCCTGCCAGTTTGATTCCTTAAGGTACAGAGCAAAGAAAAATCTAGCCCCTCCCTTGCTTTCATATGGGCCCCATAGCTAAAAATAGTTTTTACATTTTTGAAATAAAACTTTATTGTATTTAAAAACGTAAATGCCATTCTTAGCTGTGGGCTGGACTTGGCCAGAGAGCCATGGTTGGCTAACCCCTGTCAGTACAAAGGCAAGCCATTAAGGAACTTAAATCCTCGATCAGGTAGTTCTTACTCATTTGCTCAATGTATTACGAGCAGCTCTTGCTATTTATTTTGGGTCTGAACTTGAACAAGCAAGGAATTTTAGCATTATAAAAACTTGACATGTGGTATATTATAATTCAAGAGGTTTCCAGTTAGAAAAAAAATCCTTTAGTAAGGCCTAATAGTTTCATAGAAATTGAAAAGTTATTATTATAAACTGTACTCAGTTTTATCTTCTTGCTATTTTAACACCACTTCCCACCACCTGCTATACTTATATGCAGACAAAATTACTTTTAATATTCATCTTTAAGGTAAGACTTGAAATAAATTTACAACGCAATCTAAAGTCAAATATAAATTGTTTTGGATTAGTACCAATGTTTTCTTCCATTGAATGTGGATAATGGAGAGTCTGACTACCTTTTATAGTGTATGCAAACAAGGGAACAACATAGAACATTTAGAAGGCATTGTAGAATATTGCTTTCCCTATTTCAAATTTTTAAGATATGTATATACACACTATGGCCATGGCCCAGTTTACCTATCTTTTCAGCCATGAGGCACATCCAACAATAAAACCCGGTAATACTAGAAATGTGGCCACCTCAATTATTTAAAATAATCCAAAGTGTGAGCAGGAACTTGACATGAATGTCATGGATCATCTGGAGTTAATTGTCCAGTGTCAATCATTCTCATTAGGCAGGCAGCAAGAGTAATTTACTCTACTTTCTTATTCATTTTATAGTCTAGTAACAAATGAGGTATTTTAGTAGATTGCAATGGATAAAAGGGTAGCCTTTAACTATACACCAAATTAGCTGCACTGTTTAGTAAAACAACTTATTCGCTCATGCCCATAGTTGTAAAAATGCATTACTCTTTAAGCCTTTTGGGAAGTTATCAATTACCCAAGTTTAATAAGTAACACATCATTTTTTAGTTCCAACTCTAGCTAAGGAAATGGTCATGTAAGTATCCTACTTTAAGGCCAAGACATTAATGGGATTTTGGTTACCTTATATAAAGGTTAGAGTCTGAGAAAAGACTAAACCTAATTCTTTATTTTCTTCTTAGTGTTTAAGCATTCTTAAGTCATGATCCTTAAACAGCTCAAGACTATTACTACATCTTTTATCTTTATACATTTGACAAGGTTTTTTTTTTTTTGACAACTTCACCTCTATTTCCCTAAGATTAACATCATATTATCAAATCAATAAAGGCATTTAGGATGATCAACAAGCTGTTTCTCCACTCTACTTTGCAATATTAAGAAAAGTTAATAACTCATGCTAAGATCCTTCTCTACCCTGGACTTCCAAGATCTGATCACTTCTTGGTTTTCAGCCTATTCTGGATTTCTTCAATACCATACACCTTGACAATTCATTAAAAAAAATACCACTGCAGTTATATTTCCTGCTCCTACCTCTGGCCCATGATTTTTACTATGCCATGACTCTAGAAAGAGTCCTCTGCTCCCATGGATACAGTGTATGCATGGATTCCATGCAAAACTAATCGTATATCTGAAGCTTAGCCTCTTAGGATAAGGCAGATCATTAAGTGTAAAGAAAGACAGGAGATTTCAGAATGCAAATTCAAGCAACTTCTCACCATTGTCTTTCATGAGTTAGAGAATGGACTTTGACTTCCATTCTGTTGACTTTGTTTCTCCTAACCATGTGTTTGAGAAAACCCTCTGTAACACATCCTAATCAGTCGTGGTCAAAATGAAATCTTACTTCTATAAAGCTTCAGAAAAGTAGACTATGCTCACCTTGTCCAAGTTGGTCAAATAATTTCTATAATTCTTGCCTGGTGGATGAAATAGTTCCCCTACCCCAATGTAAAATATCTTTCATTTTGACTCCCTGGAATTTTTAAGCATGTGGGAAAATATAATCATTCCTAGGAAATAAGCATGGGTTTGATCAGTTATCACTAAAGAAAAATGGACTAAAGCAAGAACATTCTCCAGAACCATTAGCTGATAGCATAAAAGAACTAACTTTTTTGGTACCATATATAGACTTTAAAGCCAAATGCCCTAGTCCTAGAATGTTAATAGGCCAAAATCACTTCCAAGAAGAATTTGGTAGGTTTTTTTAGTGGTCTCACTTCTACCCCTCTCCCCCTACTCTACCAGAGGCAGGATTTTTTTTTTTAATAAAAGCATTAAGCTAACAGAATTTAGTCCAGGGCCATATGACATTAAAGTCTATAGGCTACTGTATCTCATAGTAACTAAACCTTAAAGCTTTGTTTATGCTTTCCCAAATAAACTAAGTCCAATTAATGTCACTTGAAGTGCTGATATGAAATGCACTCCCACCCTATAGGAATAGGCACAAGCCATTGTTAAGCTGCTTGGTTTAATTTTTAGCACGTGGAAAAAAAAATTGTACAGTGGTTTGCTGAACACTCACCCTCTGTAAACCTCCATGGAGGTTACAAAGATTTCACTCACACATATAAAATTAGTTTACAAATTTTTTTTGGCAATTTCATCTTAGTAACCCGTTTTCTCCTATTGCCATTGCCCCAACCATTGAAAAAAAGTTTACAATAATTTACATAGAAATATTTTCAAAGTGCTTAAGAATAGTGATTGTTCTTCGGGATATTTACAGGTGGCCTATACAAGTTATGTACAGGTTGTATACTATATAGCACAAGTTTCATTGCTGGAATATGGCTTTCTATGGAAAGTGCATATTTTGGCCATGGGTGGCAATACTGTCTAAAAAATTCAAGGGTTACAGATATTTGGTAACCACATCCAGAGCTGAACTAAACTGTGGACAAGAATATTTACAAAAAAGTAGAATATAAAAAAGTCGAGTACACAAGCTTTCTCCACACAGATAATATATCATATTCTTCCAGATGGTAGGAGAGAACTGTTTTTCAGTCCCTGGTTTGGTTACCATCCAAAAAAAGGAGTTTAGGACTTAGTGTAGATTGAAAGGGCTGTCTCTTGTCCAAATATTCAAGCTAGGTCATCATCTGTGCTTACAACTGATATCTGAAATGAAAGAAAAAAAAGGTCACTTACTGGGTATCATAGTAAGTCTATATATTACATACATATTTTGTTTGTGAAAGACTTGCTCTCCCCTTTCTCCCAATGGAAAATAAAACACAGAAAGAATAGATGAAACTAGCAAATGTTTAAAAGTAGCCTGGGCAAATTTTAAGCATTACCATGAAATAAGAAGTTAACTGTAGTTTCTAACAGAAGTGGGGCATAAAAACTTGGTCAGACTGATGCTAACTCTTTGCTACCTACGTGGTGATTGACTAGGCATAAAAAAGGACACAGTAATTGGTTATATCGTGCTAGAAGCCTCTGCTAAGACAGCTATTGTGAAGAAGAATGGCTCAGACTGACATTTAATTATGAACACACACACACTAGCATGTATTCATACATCTATGTATGTTGAGATATTTAGAAAACATGACTTGTTCTCATTTTCCAAGAGCATTGAGAGAGCACTGTCCCACCTCCCCCCAACACGTGTGTATGTGCATGCGTGCATGTGTACATATGTATGTGAGCATGTATGGAGGGAGGCAAAGAAGGAGGGAGAGCTAACTTTGTGAGCTATGGCTGGTAAGCACATTGACGAAGCAGCTTCAAGTCTACTCACTGCTGGATAAGTGTGTCCAACAGAAGTACTATGTCTTCCAATATCTATCGTGAGATCTTCTTCTGTGGTTTTCAAGTAGACAGGATTGTCAAAATTCATGCTTTTCATGTTCTTGTGTTGCCAGTTCCTCCACATAAAGTAGCCACCAGCTGCAGCCATAGCCAAAAGCACTAGAAACCCAATAGGAACTTAGTAAGTACACAGTAGGAAGAGGAAAGATGCATTATAGAACCTACTATGTAGCAAGTACTATGCTAAACTACACACACATGTGTATATATGCACATATATGCATATATATACACACACAATTTACATACACACACTTCAGTACACTTTGTAACCCGAAGATCATAAAGGCATGTGTTCTGTGCAAGTGAAGAAATAGGGGTTTAGGGAAAACTGGCTAAATGGTTTTACAATGTGATACACACACATACACACGCACATACTTATTTGTTTAAAGTTACATTAGACAAAGACAAGTTAACAAGTATAGAAATGAACAGTTTGGTGGCATTTTCAGCACAAAAACACTCATTGCAGAACTGTTGTGAAGAGGCCTAAATTGTCTCCAATCTTTTAAAATACTCAGTTTGTACTGTATTTGTTGCAGGATATGCTGGTCATGTTACTTACAGACAGGAAGAATGGCCCAGGCAGCTGAAGTTCCTCCTGGAGAAACATTTACTTCTGATATTGCAGTAGTCATATTGATTCCTACAAAAGGAAATAACATCTTTGATGCTATTGTATCAGTTCAGACGATTTGAGATTTTTGTGCCTAAATTGAAGGTAATTCAGAGACTGATTTGAGAATGAAAAACAATTGAGATAACTGTCTCTATTATTATTTTTTACATAAAGGAAGTGTTAGAACTTTAATATCCCAAATGGCAGCCAATAAATATTTACTAAGCACCTCTTACACGCCAGGTACTGCGCTAAGTGCTGGGGATGCGAAGAGAGACAAAAGAGGTCTTGACTTCAAGGAGCTCACCCCCTAAAGGTATCTCACATATACTTCCTTTTAGGCCAGTGATTTTCTTCAGAACTCTCAAGAAGGTCTTGAATGTGCTAGGGTCTAGAAGTAAAAAAACCAATAAACTTTGTCCTTTATGCCTTGCGAATTGGTTTTTAGCTAATATTTGTCAAACATCATTTTTCATGGTTTTTATATATAGTTAGGTTTTCTTCAAATGTTTATAGCCATTAGCTATAGAAGAAAGAAGAAAGGTGACTTTTAAATTATTGTACAATAGTAATTTCTCAATACGCTTTTAAAGGAAGTATAGTGAGAAAAAAAATCATACTTTCTGGGTATTTCTATATATCTTAGAATTAGGATCATTTTACATTATTCAGTCTCAAACTTCTAAGAATCAGTTAACCCAGGTCTTAAGACAATTTAATGTTTCACGACCAATACAAGCCAGTTATTTTTCCACATTTTGGCATGAAGTTCAGCTTACTTCTGTAGGGGAGGTCACAACAATGTAAGTCACACAATAACATCTAGTCATTGACTGTTTAAAAGGGATTGGATATAGACTATTCAGCAAGCTGTAAGGCACTTAGGATGCTTCACTGAGAGGAAAATCTTGTATCAGACAAGTTCAAGAAGTTAAGGCTTTGCCCAGCATTCTAGACCATTTTAGAACTGCCAGGAGTTTGTGGTTAAATTAAGTATGAACATATTTCATGTTTTACTGGACACCACATCCTTTAAGCAAACACAGTTTATGTCTCACATAAATTTGGCACTGTACTCCTTGATTCTACTTATTGACCAAGAAGAGGTCATAAAGAGGTCACTGTGAGTAGGTCATAAAGAACTCTTTGACAAATGAAGATTGAAATAGTGTCTCCAAGTGAGCTTGTCAATCTGGGGAATGTTCCAGGCATAGGCAATAACATATTACTAGGTCTTTCCTCAAGTAGTAAAATGGTTGTCTTAATACTGTACTATTTCTCTAACAATAGTCCATGTGAAATCTGAGCTGACTTGAGACCTTCAATTTTAGTTTGATATAAAGTCATTTACTGAGATATCAATATAGCTATTAAGAATTTAGGTAAATCAGGAGAAGACAAGTTCTTTCTTTGTTAGATCATATATCCTTAACACTGTTGTTTAGAAGCTTACAGGTTAGAAAATACTCATACAATTATGATTCACCAAAATGGTGAACTTAAAGAAGTTGTATACTTGAGACTGGCTTGGATTCCAGGGCCACACTCCTCAATAGATACTAATGGATATTTATAACAGGGATTTTACTGTTTACAAAGTACTTAATGTATATTCTCACCCAATCCTCATACAATATGAATTATTTACGAGATGGTATGAGTCCTATGTAAAGACAAAGGTTCTTAAACATCATATACTTTTTTAATGAGTCCTGGTATTACTTTACACCAACAAATTCCTTGAAAATTTGAACATTATGTGAAGCTTCTATTATTTTTTGGTGCTTTTTGTGAGGCAGGTGAGGGGGCAAACAGGATAATCATGCCATGTATTCACCTGAGCAGGAATACCAATTTTCAAATAAAGGAAAACTCACTTCTACATGCCCTGCCATCACCTTCCAGATTATACCCACTGGGACAGGAACAGGCATATTTTGGAGAGTGATCATTGATCTGTGGTGCTGGTAGACATAGGTACTCACAGCCTCCATTTTCAATGTCTTCTTCACACCAGTTTTTACCTATTGGAAGACAAGATAATCCTTTTTAGTTGTTACCTCTAAGAAATTTTCTAGTTTAACTTTTAAATCTCAATCTACCAACAATTTATAGTCATTTAAGCCACATACTTATACTGCAATATTAATATATGCTGTGAATTGTACTTCCTGGAAAAATTGCTTCAGATTTATCAGAATATTGATTATAAGGCAGAAAGGCAATATAGCAGAAGCAAACTGCTTAGAAAGTCTATCTGGATATCAGTAAAAGTGTGAGGCAAACTTCTGGTCTATCTACAGTATCAGATTGTCCTAAAACTGGTTTTATGGTGGTTAAAGACAGTACTTATCTTGAAGTTACCTGCTGGTTGTACAAGTTCATGGTACACGATTATATCTTGAGCATCATTGAGGTTGTTAACCAGAGTAGCCAATTCTGACCCTGTAAATTTGTTGGCACCATAGACTGCTTCATTCTCACCATCTATCCAATAGACACGGTCCTAGAATAGGATTTTAAAAATTGTTATTACCCACAGGACTTGTATAGAATAATTACAAATTTAAGAGACTGGAGATGAGTAGAACTTAAATCAGTAGACCTTATTCACAATCAGAACTAACCCAAGGCTTTCATAAGAGTAGAGCTATAGAAGTAACATTTTCTACATCATGCTGTGGCAAGTTTATACTACTGAAATAGATAATTCATTCAAGAAATGACCAGTCCTTGAATTAAAACTAAAGTTTTGTAATCCTTTAGGCATGTTCAGTTCAATCTTGATAAAGATTAGATAAAATTAATATGTGTTTGAATTAAAGTTGACTTGTATGCCAGGATTTCAAAGGAGAAGTCAAGGGAAAAAAGTCTCAAATCTAAGAAACCATGTTCCCATGCTCCCCAGCATCCCCACCCCCAGTTCACAATAGGGGTAAAAACAGAAATAACTCGTAAGTCTATACCTTTGAATCAAGAGTTGAAATACTTTGAATCCTACCTCAAACATTGTGACAGCAAGAGGATGAGCCAGGAACTCCAGAGACTTGAGTACTATTCTGCGATCTTGACCATTTAAATCGACACTGGACAGCATGTGTAGTTTAGAATCAAGCCAATAGAGACGACTTTTTACAAGGTCTAGGAAGGAAAAATGAATTACATTTTTAGCTAATGCATTCAATATAAGATGAGCCTAGAGCACCTACAGTGGCTTAATGTAACCCATTCTCAAAGGACTTTTATGTTAAGTTTATGCAGATCTAAATGGTTTTTTCTATAATGCTTTTTTATAATTTTGAAGAAAACAAAAACAAAATACTGTTAATAAAGCAGTTTATTTTGCCATTTATACTTGGAAGAATACCAACATACTATGACAGTTATGCTACTGTTCCCATTATCGCAAACTTTCACTCTAAAATCTAGAAGGGATGAAGGTACAAAAAAGATTTCTTGCTTATACAACTGCCACCATTCGATCCCTAAAGGGGATTCAGCAAAAAAAAAAAAAACACAAAACACAAAAACAAACAAAAAAACCTAGCAGTATACTAATATGATTAGGGCAACTCTTCTCAGGTCAAATTTGTCTTAAGCTGAAAGTTTTAATTCTAATCCAGATTTGATAGAGAATAACATATCGTTATGAGGACAGTTCTGCTTTGGTGTGCTGTACCTTAGGTTTTAGTACCTTGAATCAAAGAGTTAAACAAAAACCCAAGAGGCATACCAAGTGTAATTCCATTAGGCCATTGAATATCTACAGTCACCAGTGGTCGTCTGTCAAGTCCATTCATTCCTGCTTTTTCTATTTTAGCTGGTTCTCCCCAGTCTGACCAGTAAACAAAGCTGTAAAAAAAATGTCAACCATAAACATCACTGGTTTAGTAAGCAGAATTTATGGTGCCAATCCTATAAAAAATCAGCTAACAGTTTCATATATTACAAGTTAGATTAATTCTTGAAAAGTTGGCTATTTAATTTCAGTGAATAGTTCTCTATTTTCCTAATATGGCTGGAGACACACTTAGATAATATATTTGGGTACCTAAGACACAATAAAATACAAAATAATTTTTAAAAATTATAAATAGCTAACATTAATTACCTAGGTATTATATTAATACCCACCAGGGATTGATACAAGGGAGATATACGCTAATATACATACTATTTCAGAGTATGTATTCCCTTTAAAAAAATGCTTAAATATTACATAACCTTTGATTGCTCATTTTAAGGGGGAAAAATATCCTGGGTTAAGATGTCATCAGCTACATGATCCCTGAGAAAGACTTTTTTGGCCCTGTTTCTTTCTGTAGGCAGAAGTTGATCTATGGAAAGGGGCAAAATCACATACCATGAAGGTGGCTTAACATTTGTTTCCACAAGGACGGGTATAAAGTCTAAAGAGAAAGAATTCTAACTCTAAGAACTCTCTAGATTGAAAGTTATGCAGGTAGATAATTATACATTACTAATACTACAAAATGCCAAGTCCTAAAACATCTATGGGAAATTGTCTTAAGAGTTTACAATCTACTGTTATCACAGGACTTAGGCTGGTACTTTCAGTTTACATATGAAGCAAGGATGGGACGTTAATGAGTCATGATAAATCAGTCATCTTTCTTCTATGATATGCTCTAGGGATAAATTTCATGCTTTCAAAAGTCTGAATTATGAAGTATAAGAGGTACTTAAGTAATTGGGGAATTATGGTTGACTTTCAGTTGCTGAGAATAAGTAGGAGACACTTTTTAAAACCTTTAATAAAAGGAACCAAAGGGTAATAGGTGGCTCAAGTCACAGTTTTAAAACCAAGTCATTGATGGGCACTTGCTAAGGATTAATAGCACCAACTTAACTTTGTTATAGCAAATTTGAGCCAAGAGTGATGGCACATTTCCAGCCAACATCAGTTTATCAACTGCCAGGCTATTACAGTGCCTTTCCTGGGTAACCTTTGCTGATATTGTAGGTATTTGCTACTAAATTCATTGGGAACCAATGGATCATGAACTATATTAGGCTCATGTATAAGAAGAACCATGAATCTGCTGATTGTCACCATACTTTAATTTTATACGGTAGCTTCCAGGTAACTTAAAGATGCCTAGAAACTAACCCAGACAATGGGTCCACAGCTATGGAAGCAGGCTCTCGCAAATCAGAATTAAATAGGATCTTCCTCTTGGTTCCGTCTAAAGTAGCCACTGAAATAGTCTTGGAAGCCACATCAGTCCAGTAGATATTCTTGTAGACCCAGTCAACAGCAATGGCTGCAGGATTATAGACATTGTCGATCATTTTAACATGTCTACCAACTTTGTCACGAGCATCAATTGGGGCACTGAAACAGAACAGGGTCACATAAGATTTGAGAATTTGACAGGACATTTATGCCTTCAGATGGTTAAAAGCTTCACAAAATAGCAGGTAGTATTACTATGTCTTTGCCTGGATTTGACTAGATCACCTTGTTGTAGTTCAGATTTTGGCATCAGAACATCTACTGCTAGAAGTTCATTGACAAGCCATCTATTACTTTCATTAGTAAGAATTTGAATCAAATTTTATGATGCAAATTTCAGATACTGGCTGAAAATTATTGGAAAACTTGACACCATAAATACAAGAAATTCTAGTACTGCTATTACTGTATACTTTTAGAGTGGTTAGTAAGGGTAAAGAATATAAGTTAGCTTGGTACTCTGACATTTATTGGCAGTGGTGTGCTGATAAATATTAAAACTGGTTCTCCAGAGGGAAAAAAAGTACATTACACACTTTCAAGTGTAAACTGCATTATTAACACTTTCTCTATCACTTTCTTAAGTCTAGACAATGAACAAAAAAATTTATCAAGCCCTGACTTATAGCATTTGCCAATTTCTGAGGTATAAATGTTCACACCAAAAACTTTATCTGTAGCTCTCACAAACCAGTTTGAGCTGGTTCCAGAACATTCCTGCTTATTGATCATTTTAAACTATTTATCTTTCCCAATTCTATTCTCTGCAACCAAAATTAGATCCTAGTTTATAATCAAACATCGTACAACATCATATGAATGCAAAGAAGTTTTAAAACCAACATTTTTACTTGGTGTTATCTTACCAATAATCCTAACAGTGATAGAACAACCCAGTTATTCCAATATGGGCAAATGACCCATAGGGCAAGTTACCTGAAGATTGCCTTTTGGCTTAGATCAGCCCAAAATAACTTCTGGGCAGCTATGTCAGCATCTAGTGCTATGGTATTTCTTAGTTGCTCTACAAGTTGAATGTATTCTTTCCTTTCCAGGCCAATTTTTCTGATGTCCCTTCGATTAGTGAAGATTAAACTTGGTTCCTTTCCTGCAAGTAGAAAGTTATGCTTTAGGCTTACTCTAAGAATCTCTTTCCCACAGGGTACTACTAAGCCAAAATACAATTGAAGACTTTAAGTACCACCTTTTACTTCAATTCAGTCTTCACTTCCAAGTATTTCCTATTTATTTATTTTAAGAACACAAGTACTTATGGTTTTCCCATTTGAGTGGAATAGAAAGAATGTCAACTAATCAAGAACAAACCTTTAATTCTTCCTTTGATTTGAACTGAATCAGGACTCACATCAACAAAAGCAAACACAAAAAGATACCTGGAAGAGGAATGACTGTTAAGGCTTCTTTAGAAACAGCCCACCATATTTATATATGATGGGAACATTTTCATGAGTTGTCATGGCCAAAAAATCCAAAACCAAAACCATATTCTCCAGCTTACTGGTGAGGAAATGCTCCATATTCTTGGACCCTGGATCAGGACCATGCTATAAACCTTTCCAGGTTAGTGAAATATGATGAAGTTCATTCTTTGCTGGCATAGCCTGGAAGAATCCAGGGTCCCCTCTATGCCATGATGAAAATGTCATGCTATTTTTATAGCAGAACCTTTATTTATGACCCCCATTTGAAGCTACTAACTTACTGCTTTCAAATAAGATTGCAGTCAAAGCAAAATGTCAAGCTAAGACGTAGATTATGCTAATTGTACCTTTTGTAAGCACTTGCTTACAAAGATGATCTGTGTTAAAACACTACTTTCATTTACCTACTGCCTTGCACACTCCAGTGGCAAGATCCATTTGATAGCCACGACTACATTCACACTTGTAACCGCCTTTTAAGTTGATACAAATTTGACTGCAGATTCCAGGATTTTGGCATTCATCAATATCTAGGAGGGAAATTTAGAATTAGTCTTGCTGTTCCTACTCCTTACTAGTCATGCCTTGTCTTTTTCCCTTTCTAGCCCCTTGCAAAGGTATATTTTTGGAATCTTACCACCACAGGTCTTCCTATCTATCAGTTCAAACCCAGCAGCACAGTCACATTCATAGCCTATAATTAGGTCTTTGCAGATATGGGAGCATCCACCATTATTAACCAAGCACTCATTTACATCTGAAAGGAAAAACAAACAAGGATTTGATCTATACCTTTTTGTTGTTATGGTTCAGTTAACCATTGGTCTACTCAAGGCAATTATTTTAAAAACCAAATTTGTCCTAATGATCATTCTAAATTTCTTCATGCAAGTATTTTAAGTGGCTGCTTCCAGGGAGCCATTTGAGACTTTTAAGCACCTTAAAAAGGCAGGGATTTTTTTTTTTTAAGCAAGATTACTGGGGGTGTGGCTAGAGATAAGATGTGAAGAAGTCAGAATATGAAAGTGCTATAAGTAAAAATGCTATGGGTATTGGGAAGGAGAGAAGTCTTCATTTCTCCCTGTAATTTGTCCCTATGATTACATCTTATTTTACAGGAATGTTTTTCTTTAATGAAAGATTGTGTCCTCAGGTGCACTATAGCAATTAGTGACAGCCAGGAGGTATTTCTAGCAAAGGGAGAATGGGAGGGGAAAGGAGAAGAAACCAAGAACTTGATCCCTGCTTTACATAAGATCCACGAAAACCAGCTGTTGGCTAACATAATCAAGAATCTGCCAGCCTAGTTCATACGTGGTAGTTTTTTTACCAGACACTTGGGAAAGTAGAATTCAGACTCAAACAGTAACAATAAAAAAAAGTAAGTTGTTATAGGCTCCACCCCCCACTCCCCTCCAGATATTTCAGGAAGACTTGCTCCACTAAAGCTAATCAACTTTAGTTTCTCTACACTTTGATTTAGCTCCTTAAACACTTTTACTTACTGCATTCCTTCAAGGGTTCATCACTCCAGTCCTTGCAATCTTGTTGCTGGTTACACACTTTGCTGATGTCTATGCATTCCCCACTTCTGCACTTGAATTTTCCAGGTCCAGAGCACTGATTGGCTATATATGATCCAGAGTACGGACAAAGAGAACATCCATTAGAAGAGCCCCAGGCCCATTTCACCCGGCTGTGGGAGTGTGTGACAATACTCACCATTTTTACAGTTGATTTCATCTGTGCCGTCTATACAGTCTCTGACCCCATTGCACTGTCTGCTGCCATGAATACAGTTGCCATCTTCACATTCAAACTGGTCAGGCCGGCATGTTCGTGAAGCTAGAGAAGAGTAAAGAAACGCCTGTAGGTGACAAGCTGCCCCAGCAGGTTAGCTAGAAGTGGGCCCCATCAAGTCTGGTTAAGGGGGACAAGATAACCAAGAAACGACTTACGGCAGTTGATCTCATCACTTCCATCTTTGCAGTCAGGGTCCCCATCACAGCGCCATTTCATATGGATACACTCCCCTGAACCACACTGGATCTCACTGGCTGGACACTTTTCATGAGGCACAGGTTGGCGTCCACACTGCTCAAGGGACTCATCAGACTGGTCAGAGCAATCAGCATCATCATCACATACCCAGCTGATGGGAATACAGGAAGAAGTGCTACACTGGAACTCATGGGCGCCACATGTGGGAGGGGCACAGTCCAGCTCATCACTGCCATCACTACAATCGTCCTGACCGTTGCAGACAAAGTTTTTAGAGATGCAACGACCACTGGAGCAAGTGAATTCTTCTGGACTACAAGTTACATTGCCTGAGAGAAAAATGTGACAATCCCAAGTCAACACTTAAATAACTTTATTACTCCTCTCAACAAAGTTATAAGCATCAAGATCTACAGTCATATCAGAATTCAGAAGCTAGAATCATTTATATTTATGTTTATTACTATAAGTGGTATTCATGGTCAAGTTTCTATAGTACTAGTCAACAGGAATAAATATTAGGAAAGTTTCTGAAAGAAAGAAAATAACTGAGGAAGGATGGAAGGACATAGACCTATTCTCTTCAGAATAAATGTTTGTATTATTATGAGCTGCCATTTTCTTTCCAAGATAAAGAAAGCATTAAGTTGTTAGAATGTAGAGGTTTAACAATGACAATATATACAGGTTTACCTCTGTGACTAGTTTTTCATAGTTAGCTTCTTATATAATCATGAGTGCCATGTGTCTGTAGTGCCGTGTTATTAGAAAAAAAAAAGTCTTTCTAAAATAACTCTCACACCCATCAGATTGTTAAAGACAAAAAATGGAAAATGACAGTTGTTTGGGGAGTTGCAAGAAAACAGACTAATTCACCATTGGGGGAACTGTAAATTATTCTAGCCATTCTGGAAAGCAATGTGAAACTATGTCCCAAACTTACTAACTAGGCGTACCCTTTGAGCACTCAACATTACTAGGTCTATATCCAAAAATTTCAAAGAGAGTAAAAGAGCCCACATTTACAGACATATTTATAGCAGCTCTTTGTCAAAGCAAAGAACTGGAAACTAATGGGATACTCAGCATTTAGGGAATGGAAGAACAAAGTACCGCATATCAATATAATGAAATAGTATTGTGCTATAAGAAATGACAGAATGAATAGTTTCAGAGAAACCTGTCAAGGTCTCACTGAACGGATGCAGAGTAAAGTGAGGAGAAAAATTTATACAACATTATGAATAAAAAACCACCTTGAAAGCCTTAAGAATTCTGGTCAACCACGATTCTAGGGCATCGCCCAACTCGACAAAATGAGACATACTATTTTTGGACATGGTCAATGCATGCATGTTCTCTCGGACTGTGCATATTTGGTATGAGGGTTTTCTTTTTTGTTTTATTTGGAGTAAAGAAAGAAAACAAATGTTTAATCAAAAAAAGGTAGTTAAAAATAAATCTGCTCTGTGTTACAGCTTTTAGAGTTAGAGAGAAATAATGTGTCAGACATGACATTCAAACTTCTGTGACTGGGACAAGCCACCTCACTGGGCCTCAGTTCCCTATAAAATGAGTGAGTTAGGCTAGATGGCCTTTGAGGTCCCTTCCAGCTTCAAATTGATGAACCTAAATTCATAGGGCAGCATGGTATTAAAAAGCCCTGGAATTAGAGTGAGAAATTGGTTAGAGCTTCAGCACTGATGTTTATTATTTATGCAAAGAGGCAACTCAACTTGACATCCTAGTCTTTGTACCATCTTTTGCCAAATAAGAATATTTGTACCACTATAACATGGGGATAGTCTGAATAAAAATACTCTGAAAAGTGAAACGTTATACAAATGTGAACTATTTAACCAATCTCTTATCTAATGCAGGAGAAAGTAGAAAGTGGATGACAACTTAACACTCCTTTCCTAATCTCTAAATTTTATTATTAGGCCAGGAAGCAACTAACATATAACCCTCTCAAATTCTAGAAAGCCAAGATTAGCAGAATCTATCATAAACTGGGGTCTAAAAAAAAAAGAACATGCTAATCCTGGTTATAAGACCAGTTCATTTTGCAGGAACCAGATAAAAATGCAAGTGCCTATAGGTTTCAGATTTATGTAGATATAAGAAATAGGGTGGAAACCACTGCTCTCTTGGGAAGCAAAGTCCATTTATTTCAAAAGAGAAACATCTGGCAGCTATGTGGCTTTCCAACATAAGTTCAGAATGAAACATTAAACGACTCCAGGAATGAATTGGAGAAGAAACTCATTGGACTAGGTGCAGTTACTTTAACCCCAGAAGCCTTCTTAGGTACTTTTAAAAAAAGTTTGCATCCCTATTACTAATGCCCAGGGTTTATCTACAACCAGAATCGAAAAGTTTCTTAGATTTGTTATATAATTGAAGAGCTGATCCTACTTAAAAGGGGAATTAAAGTTGACTAAGACAATGTCTATTCAACCTAAAACTTTTCTCATAGCCTCACCTTTAACATACACCATGTCACTACACATTTTCAGAGACAGAAGGATAAAAGAGGATAAGAAGCTAGGCAAATGAATGAGAACTCATTGGAAAGCCTCAGGGAAAGGTAACCTGAAGAGATGGTGGCCAGAGGCCTGGAAGAAAAGACACCGCCAAAGTTAGTTTGCTTTGGTCACCTGCATCAAGGTTTACCACCATACTCTGTGCCAGGCAAGCAAGAGAGTAGAAGTCAGAGACTGAGATTCTTCTAGAAAAGGAGAAACTAATGCCATGTTGGCAAATTTTAATAGTCATAGGTGGAATAGGAAAGAAATTTTGGTTCTCCAATTCCCAATTCTGGCTTGACTGGGTTTGGGTCAGGAGTGCACAGGTGTTATGATCACAGAGTAGGGAAGGCAGTTTTCATTTCCATCTCGCTCATGGTCCACTTCAGTTCTATTCCTTTACCTTCTCCTCTGACTCTAGAGCATTGGGGATGTATTAGTTGATAGACATAGGAACTTTCTCAATAACAAAAAAAGCTTTTAGAAAGGGGATGTTAAAATTGCTAATCAGAAAATTTGAGTTCTTACTCTTATACCAATAGCCAAGAGCAAGTCACTGAAGTGAGTCAAGCTGGTCCATTCACAGCTTTTTGTCCCTTCAGCAAAGAATCCTTAGGATAAGCCATTCAATGGATTCGATACTTGTGTCTTCTTACCACAGTTTTCTTCATCTTCTCCACTGTCACAGTCGTTTTCACCATCACACTTCCAGGACACTGGGATACATTGGGTTGATCGAACACCACAGCTGATCTCATTTATTCGGCAGGTTCTCATATCTGTTGAGGACACATAGTCTCAAAGGAACCTCAGAGCTGTGATAAGTGATACAAGGTGCTGAGGAAGATTACTCTGAGTTGCTTGGTACTGGTGATGTTCACATCCAGTCACTAGAGGAGCATACTTATAAAACTGACTGTTCCATGTAGGGTCTTGGTATCTATTTCCAGTGCTACTCCTTGGGACCCTGATACATTTGATGACCAAGCCCAAAAGGCTTACTTCAAACCCTTGAGCTTCAAAGACTATTTACTCAAACTACTGGCTTCCCATTATTTCCCTGCCTCACCTGGCAGTAGTGGGATATAGTAGAGATTGCTAAATTTGGGGTCAGGGTTTGGGTTCTAATTCCAGCTATGCTTCATAGTGTTATAACCTTGGGCAAGTCACTTCCCTTCATTCTTTACCTAAGTAGATCAGAGGAATAAAGTACTTTATAGTTTCTAAAAATCAACAACAATAGCTAGCATTTATACAGCACTTTAGGGTTTATAAAGGGCTTTACAAATTTTATTTAATCTTCACAACCATAAATGATAGGTGATGCTATTATCCCCATTTTACAGATGAATAAATTAAGGCAGGTGAAAGTTAGGCTCTAACCAAAAATGCCATGTCCTATATCAGTGTTCTTTGTTATGTCCATTTTTTATAAGTCTCCAGGGCCCCTTTTGCATCCTCACCTCCTTTTACCTACTTACTCCAAATTTTCTCTAGGCAAAGTTCTTCAGACTAATTCTAATTTTCCCTACCTTTCCATATAAAGACTTATGATTTCCCTTTTAGAAGTATTCCCCTTCTATAAAGTTGGGAAAGGAGAGAGGGGAATTCCTCTCATTTTTAATTCCTGACAGCACTTAGTCAAATTTCAACTATTAGCATGTTATGTGAAAGGTACTCTCTGAACCAATGGAAGGAAATAACATTGTGCACTCTAAAATCATTTCTAGATTATGCATTGCAATTGGAATGAATAGGTTTTGCTTAATTGAGCTTGTTTCCTGAACGTAGCAAATGGAAATAATAGAAGGTGAACTGGGATTTAAAATTAACAAATAATAATACATCACCTGTTGTATGTTTGAAAGTGACAACTCATAACATTAAGACCTGCTTAAGTTAATTTTATTTCTATGTTTTTCTCTGTCCCTGAAAAATAATTTAAATATTTTAATTATGGCTCTTTCATTAAAGAAAGTGAAATATTAGATCTATAGCTGTTCCTATGGTTTTATATATGTATGTATACATATATAAAATATTATATATTTGTAAGTTTACCATTAGCTATATACTATTTTAGTTTTCACTCATTTGTAAGTTGTTTTACAAGTCATATTTTCTCATCTAGAGGAATACTTATAAAGATAAGGAACACAGGTCCTCAATTTCTTTTATGTATACTTTTAAGGAATACCTAGCACTTCACTTTGTCCACTGTGGGATTTGAAATATTGAAAGCTTTCAGGATTAAGTACCATTTCTATAGAGTAATCATGATCAAGAACAAATGGGCAATTTATGCACCTAGTCAATGAGTTCTCAATAGGCTCAATGGTCTTGAGGCAGCAATAGAAATGATCAACACTACATATAACTACCCAAGAAAACTTTAGTTTAGCCAGAGGCTCACAAATTGAAGTAGGGGAAAATTGGCAAATTACTTATATTGAGATTAATCAATGACCTACGTCAATAACTGCTTCCTGGATAATGAAAATCCTTAGAGATGTTGAAGTGGGGGTTGTTTTATGAAAGAGAGGGAGAAAAGATTAACACCAAACATTGAATCTCAGAAGCAATATTTAACTCTATCATGGCCAAGTAGAAAGAATTTTTCTAGTCAATGCAATCCCTGAGTTGAAAGTACATTAAATGATGGAAGTCTTCTTCCAAGTGTTGGAAGAAACTTCAGAGGCCATCTAATTTAACCCATACCTGACCAAAGTTTCCATTAACATTCCCAATAAGGTCATTCATCCTTTACTTGGAAGCCTTCAACAAGATGGAGCCCTTTACTTCCTGAGGCAGTTCATTCTTTTTTTTTTTTTGGTATGGCTGGGATTTTCAAGGAAGTTTTTCCTTACATCCAGCCAAAAAAAATCTCTGCATTATTTCTAGTTCTGTCTTCACAGGGCAAATGAAACAAGCCTATTCCCTCTTATGTGACATCCCTTCAAGTACTTGAAGACAGCTATAAAAAAACATACCTCCTTAATCCTCATTTATAAGCTCCAAAAAGCATTCTCACCTTGGCAAGTTAGCCAACAAGGTAACAGCACTTACTGCATTGTTCTGGCCTTTCATCAGATCCATCTTCACAGTCTGGATCCCCATCACACTGCCATCTGTTCGGTACACACTGGCCATTATTGCATACAAAGTCAGACTCAGCACATGTCTTCTTCACTACAAATAAAATTTTATATTCAGTTACAGGGTTAGTGTCAAACTTATCCAATAGTCCATTTATTTGCTAGAGTACAAGTGGCCTCTCTAGAGAACTGTATTTTAATCTCTTTAATGCTGAGGTTTCCAAGTTAGCCAAATAAATCTTTAATTGTGGCTGCATGTTGTTCTAAACTGGTAAGTGCCAATATCCAAGGGTCACTCTTATCTTTGGGTATAGCAGGTGTTATTTCTAACAATGTTTGGTCCTGTGGAAAATTGCCACACGAAGATATTGGAAACTGAACCGTACCAGTACAGGAAAGGAGAGAAAACATTCCTAGTGAGGCTCTAAGGTAAGAGGTAATACTATGAGTTGGGGAATTAGAACATCCATTGCTAAAAATAAAGAAAAAACCTAATTCATAATTGGTCACAATTCATCACAAAATAATATAGTACAGCAAATTAAATAAGCTGAGTTGATTTTAAAAAATTGGAGATCTAGAGAGCAAAGAAAATCGTCAAGATGAATGGGTGACCACAGCAGATGAGGCAACATAGTCAAGGCTAAATGTTACTTCCACATTTTTTTTTGCTTTTTTTTTTGGAGGGCAGTTGGGGTTAAGTGACTTGCCCAAGGTCACATGGCTAGTTTTTGTGTTAGGTGTCTGAGGCTGGATTTGAACTCAGGTCCTTCCTGACTCCAGGGCCAGTGCTCTATTCACTGCATCACCTAGCCACCCCAAATATTTTTTTTTGCTTTGCTTTGCTTTTCTTGGAGGGCATTTGGGGTTAAGTGACCTGCCCAGGATCACATGGCTAATTTTTGTGTTAAGTGTCTGAGGCTGCATTTGATCTCAGGTCCTCCTGACTCCAGGGCTGGTGCTCTATTCACTGTGCCACCTAGCCGTCCCTCCACATTTTCTTATGTGAATTATTAGGTATTTTTAGATTTAAACAGAAGGGCCCTAGGTAGCTTGCTACAAATCATAATTTGACCCCCCAAAATTCTAGTGTTTTGACTGACACTTTCCAAACACCCAAAGTACACATCTCTAAAACAGCCAAGCCTAAGAGAATAATTGTGATCTATATTCTACTTCTGTAGTTGATGATTCTTAAAAGGATGGAAATGTGCTTTAACTTTAATAGCTTGGTTATATTAGATTTGAATTGATATTTTCTTATTGTTTTACCTTTGATTTCAGTGTAACTAATGGTAGATATTACTTTCAATAGAAGCAGCAAACTCATCTCACCTAATTTTTTGAAAATTTAGGAATTTCAAAGTTACGTACAACTTTCCCATAGTAACAAAGTATGTATGATGGGCAGAGCATCAGCCTAGGTCTTTGTGACTCCAAAGTCACCTCTCTATTGTGTCATGCTGGCTTTTACTTCTGGTGGAATTATTTTGTTTACATACATATTGCCTCAGTTTTAATTGTATTTTATAATCATGACTTTATCCAAATAGTTTCTAAAAACCTCTGGCTTCAGAAGCTAGATAAAGCAGTTAATACCCTAGGGTTTTCACCCTTTAGTGGAGCCAAGGAAAACGGATAATGGGACTTGTGATTATTCCCCAGGCAGGGCCTTCTCTTCTGTCATTCCCCCTCTCACCCTTAAGTCTAAATCCCCCCAGATTTGGCTAAAATAGAATTCTCATTAAACTTATCCTCTTCTTGCTAAGTGGTCCTTCTCCTCTCAATACTACTGATGTACTTTGTAACTGTTTGAGGGCACATATCAGCACATACAACTATAGTATAAAGCAGACTCTTAACAGCTCTCCACCAACTTAATTCCTTCAGAGCCAAGTTTAGACTTGGTCAAAGAAACTCAAATTTGAATAAAGTGAGTCCAGGTGGGGAAAAAGGACAATTATATGCCACTTAGTACTTCCATGTCAAAATATCAAATGAAAAGTTTAGTAATACTATGGCCTAGGCAAATAAAAGGACTTAAGTTGATCTTTAGATGATGTGAGAGAAGGAAGACTCCTTTTTAGTCCAGTTTAACAGATTTTAAAAATGGTGGACCAGGTGCTTTATTTAGAATAGCAATGACCAAGTCTTTAATTTCACCAAAAGCCCTTAGTTCCTAAAGGGTATCTATATGGACATTTAGACCAATTTTTTTGTAGAGTTTGTGGTGACAGTACCAAGGCAATTTATTTTTTAAATAAAAACTGTACTCTATTCTAGAAATTCTATTCCCACTCAACACTCAAGCCTTGAGGCAAGAGGACATAAATATTGAAATTTTATTGTTCAACTACATGAGTTCCTCTTCTAGTCTACCTAAAGTCTGTCCTTCAAGGTCAATGTTCAGTTCTACTACCATAAGCCTTCCCATATAACTGATCTGAGGAAACCCTTCCTGACCTCCCTCAGGTGGTTCAGGCAAGAAGACTTATTTTGGGTTTTGACCAAACCCAGGCTTATATTATTCCTTCAGAGAAAGAAGACACATATCAGATAAGTTCTTTGGACAGTAGTGGCATATCTACCATACTCTACCTATAGCAGTTCTGTGTAAATATAAATAGAACTCACATTATGTAAACCAAGCTGCTTGAACTGTTGTATATACATTCTACATAGATGAACAAAAGGTCTTCAGTTTTTCCAGTTTAGGATTGAATTGAGATCATTTATGACTTTATCTCCATAAGAGTGAACAAAGCAAGTCAGTGACTTTCACTCACAGGGACAGTGATTTTTCTTCCAGATAATGGCCTGGTATTAGACTAACAGAACTAACAGACAGAAGTCTAGTTCCTTTAAGTCACAATATAGTCAAACTGACAAATGAGAAGAAAAGTTACTCCAAGATGGATTTCTTTGGATGGCAAGGAATTAAAAAAAAATTTAATATCACTGTCTAATTACCTGTGGCCAATTGGAGGTCACGTAACAGACCTGTGGGTAGTTACCTCTCTGAAATGAAATATCAGAACTGGATTCACATGCATCCCCACCCCCATTTTCTAAATAAGGAGATTAAAGGATTTGTCAAGGTCATACAAACCTATTCCAGATAGGGATAAGGTTAATATCAAGTGAATAATGTGGCTGTGGAACATTACCTTGGAGCATATTGGTTATGCAAGATGCTAGTAACAGAGGATAAGCAGAAGGAAGATTAGTCTTCCCTATTCTCTTCCCCACCCCAGCCAGTGACGATTTTTTTCTCCCTCAAAACTAATAATATTTCTTATGAGAATTGTAATAGAAGAATAAGACTAACAAGAGTTTCAGGTATGATAGGGGCTGAGACTGCCGTGCCTAATCTCTTTCTCTCCCAGCATATGTCCCATGTTGGACAGAGATGATGAACATTTGTTAAAATGTGAGAAATTGCGACGTCTCATCCCATTCTATATACTTCTAATTCATTAGCTTCTGGGTTTTTTTGGAACCAAGTTATTATAACTATATTTACAGTGGTCAAAAGAGAAAGTTAGGGATTCTATAGGCTCTCTCTCCCACCTCACAAAGGAAGTGGCTACAAAACCTGGCTTTGCTCAAGGAATGAAACCTTTATCAGGGGGGTTATCATGACAGAAGATGCTTCATTAAGTTAGTGCTTAAAAAAACTTTTTAGGGATTTAGGGATTGATAAAAGTCTGAGGATTAATCTGGGCATTGAGAGAAGTTTGAGGACTAGTCTAATGAGAATATAGGTTCTTCAGAGATAGAATAATACAGTTGAAAGAACACTGGCCTTGGAGCAGAGAATATGGGCTAAAATTCTGTCTCTGACATTACTTGTGTGACCTTGAATAAGTTATTTAATCTCTCTGGGCCTCAGTTTCCTCATTTGTAAAATGAGTTCAACTAGGTGGTTTCTAAATCTACAATTCTGACTGCTCAGAGCCTATGGGTTAGACATATTATTATTACATTGATTTTCTATGTTAGGGGCAACTAGAAGTCATAGTTCAGACTAGAGTGTTTCCCTGAACAAATTTCCCATAATAGACATTTATAAACTATAGTTTTAATGTAAAGTTAGGGAAAAAAGGCAGAAGCATATAGAATATAGAACTCTTTTTTTTTGTCTAAGAGGAGTCATGCCCTTCATTTTTTGTCAAAAGGTCTAGTTTATCTTTTACCTTCTTACTCAAGGTATACTGATTCCAACTGATTTTCAGATGATTTCTAGAAGACATTTATCTACCATCAGTAATTCTAGGAGTTATTTTTTATTTATTTTAACATAAGTTCTAAGTTCAAGCCAATTTCCCAAAGTTCTTTGTCTAATAGTGTCAGTGATTTTATAGAAACATAAGTCAGGACACGATTTTCCAACAAAATGCCAAGTTTCAGTGATTTGACCAGGAGGAAAGGATTCAGCAGGTTCAGAGGCTACTTACCACATGAACTTTCGTCACTGCCATCGCTACAATCTTCCTCACCATCACACTTCCACAACAAAGTAATACAGCGGCCGTTACTGCACTGGAATTGAGATGGCTCACATTTTGTTCTTGTCCCTAAGGTTAGAAAGACCTTAGCTAAATCAGTGTCTTTTTGAAAACAAAATAAAAGGACAACTTGTTATCGTGAAACTAGAGATGCAGGCTATCCTAAGTTCTTAGAGAGGGGGATTATGGTACCATTAGACTTATTTAGCAGTAGCCCATCTTCATAGAGTGGACCTATCAAGTGCTACTTCTTAGTTACAAGTTTGGAAAATGAGCACCCTTTGAGACCCTTCCTCTGTTGAAAGTAGCACCTTCTTTCTAGTCCCCTTAGGCTCATATCATTGTCATCTGGGATTTCCCTCTGACATGTTACTACTTCAACACCTTTTGCACCTAATTCCTTCTCTCAACAACCATGGCTACCATCCTAGTTCACATCTAATGAGCGCTTGTCTGGGCTTCTATAAAGCCATCTAATTTCTTTCCCTGATTCTTAGTCTCTCTTTTCCAATTCACCTTTCACACAGCTTCTAGGCTGATCCTAGTACTACTCTGCTCAAGAAACTTCAGTGGACTTCTACTATCCCTAATATAAAATGCAGGTTCCTAAGTATGACATTTAAAGCCCTTCCAATTTGGGGTCCAACCTCTCTTCCAAGAAATATTTCATATAATTCCCTCTTACGGACTCTGCAGTCCAGCCAGATTGCATTTCATAAATCCCTATACTCCGGTACAAGTATTCCCCTGTGCTTGTAACACTTTCTTTTCACCTTTACTACCTAGAATTCTTAGCTACCTTTTCTATTTCCCCTAGTTGTTACTGTTCTCTCCAATGGCATGCTGGTAAATGTCCAACAAATAGCATCTCTCTGGGAGATTGGGGGTAGGGTGGGAACCAACCCTGCATGCATGATGCTTTTAAATTTAATCTGCATTTTAAACATTCTCTATCATTTAAGTCTAGTCAGTAAAACAAAACAAACAAAACAGTAAGTCAAGCCCTGATTTACAGCACTTACCAATTTCTGAAGTATGAATGCTCACACTGAAAATTTAACAGTTGGCCTGCAGAGCCTGTTAGAGCTAGTTCTAATGTACTTTGGCTTTCTCCCACCTCAGATTATTTTATACATACCTTTATCAATCAATGAACGTTAATTGCCTGTTATATGTGCCAAGTGCTAGAGATATAAAAAAAGACAAAAATAAAACCCCTATCTGTGTCCTCAAGGAGCTTACAGTCTAATGGGAGAGACACCATGCAAACAAATAAACACAAAGCAAGCTGCACACAGAATAAATAGTAAATAACAGAGAGAAGGCACTAGAATTTGGGAGAAGTTTGGAAAAGTTTCCTGCCAAAGAATGGATTTTAGTTGAGACCTAAAGGAAGCCAGAGAAGTCAGCAGGCAGAGTTGAGGAGGAAGAACATTCCAGGCATGGGGTCTGTCAGAGAAAATGTCCAGAGACAAGAGATGGAGTGTCTTTCTAGTGGACTGGCCAGGAGACCAGTATCATTGAATCACAAAGAACATGGTGGGGACTAGGAGGTAAAAGCATTCTCCTTCCTAAGTCATGAAGGACTCTGAATGCCAGAGCATTTTAGGTCTGATCCTGGCAGCTAGGCACTGGAGTGACACAATTAGAGAATCACTTCAGTTGTTGAATGGAGGGAGGACACACTGGAGTGGAGAGAAACTTGAAGTGGGTATCAGAAGATGCTGCAATAGTTCAGGTATGAGGTAAGAAGTTCTGCTCTACAGTGGTGGTAATGTCAGAGGAGAGATGGAGGTTGATGATGATGATGATAGTAATAATTATAAGATGTTGCAAAGGTAAAATTAACAGGCTTTGGTAACAGATTAAATCTGAAAAGTGAGGCATAGTGAGGAGTCAAGAATAACTTCTAGATTTTTTTGGGGGGAAGGGGAAAGGTAAGGCAATTGGGGTTAAGTGACTTACCCAAGGTCACACAGCTAGTGTCAAGTATTTGAGGCTGGATTTGAACATAGGTCCTCTTGACTCCAGGGTCAGAGCTCCATTCGCCACCTAGCTGCCCCGAATAACTTCTAGATTTTTAGCTTAAGGGATTGGGAAGATGGTGTTCTCCTCTATAGTTATAGGAAAGGTAGGATGGGGGAATGATTTAGGGGGAAAGATAATGAATTCCATTTTGGACATACTGCATTTAAGGTGTCTAGAGGACAACCAGTTTAAGATATCTTAATGGCAGTTGGAGATGCAGGATTGGAAGTCAGCAAAGAATTTATCTGGCTTTGTGATATAAATTCCTGTGGGACAGGGACTATTTTTCCTTTGGCCTCTCTAACTCCCAAGAACCTTGTAGCCTTTAACTGATATCAGAACTCAATAATTGAAGTAGTTTAAATTTAAGCAGATGCAAATAACTTATTTGTACAATTCTTTAAGGCAGGGATTCTTAAACTTTCTCACATCTGGCAGTCTGTAGAACCCTATGTAACTCATTCTCTGAATGTTTTTAAATAAAAAAAAATACATGGACTTACAAATGAAACCAATAAAAATGTAGTATTTTAATATTTTTAAGAAGTTTCCAGACCCCAGATTCAGAACGGCAGTTTTAAGCCCCCAGATAAGGTGGATAGTACGAGTATCCCTATTTTAGTCAGTCAACTAGCATTAACTAATCACCTCCTACGTGCCAGGAACTAAACTAAGCAATGGAGATACAAAAAAAGAAAGACAAAAAGATAGTTTCTGTCATCAAGGAGCTTAGTCTGGAGATTAGAAGATGTTATAGAGGGGAGAACTGTGGGAGACTTGAAGTGGCTTGCCCAAGGTCCCAGAGATGAAAAATAGAAATACTAGCTCAGGTCCTCTAGATCCATCCACTACTTTACTATATCAGACTCTCCTCTCATTTTCCAAGGTCTCATACTGAGGCCTTGTATCAACGTTCACCTTTTCACTTTAATATGCAATCTAGCAAGAACTCACTTTCTACAGCTCTTTAGAAGTACTGAGGCTAGATGAGGTAATTTATCTACCTGCAATTCAAGTTGTTGTGAAAGATTTTGAACCTACCAAAGTCCATCTAAGTATCAGGACCATTATTTGTCATGGTCTCTATTTCATAGGTGTCAAACTCAAATAGAATGAGGCATCCCTGAAGTATGCAGTGACTTAGAATACCACAAATTATAACATTAACTATGTTGTAGTCTACTTTTGTTTTATTAAACATTTCCAAATTACATTTTTATCTGGTTCAGACTGCTTTAGGAGTTTTGCAGCTGCAGTATAACAGCTCTGCTATATATATATGGAAGTCCTTCTCAGGGGATAGCACCCTCGGTGCATGACATTTGCAAATCTTGATGTTTTTGCCCTCAAACCTTCAGTTTACTTTTGTTAGTAAGTTGCAGGAAGATAAAAGGCTTCCAAACAGGTTTTTTTCTACAAAGTCTGATTTGTTACTGGTAAGCAGCTGGGGTACAGTGACAGGCACACACTGTTACTTATGTTGATGCGCTGATCAACAATAATTGGGATGCTGTTAGTAAAAGCTATGCATGCTTCTCAACAACTGAGAGAATTTTTTCTGTTTGAGAACTTGGCATTTACCCGTTTGGTACATCTGAAATGCACAAGACTTTTTCCTTCTAGGACAAGTCCATTGCTAGAGAGTTATTCTAAACAAGCTTTTTTTTTTTTAATGCAAGGCTTTTTTGGAGGAGGGGGATATCATTTCTGTTATATACTCTACTCTAAGGCTCTCCCTTATAATAAAGCAAAGTTTATCAAAACTAACCAATAGCGATTACTTTTGCTAATACTACCAAATATTATCATTCTCTAACTGTAGTCCCCTTTCCTTTCAAACAAGGAGGAGAGATTGTTCATTCTGTCTTCTCTGGAACTGACATAGCTTACTATAATCACTAGTAGTTTGGGTTGCCTTTTCGGGTGGTAGATGTTTTTTTGGTTGTTATTGTTAGTGCACATTATCTTAGTTATGCCTATCACATCGTAGGAGCTTTCTTATCCAAATGAGCATGTGAATACCAGTCAGGTTGAATCTTTGTGCTAAGTGCTCTGGGGTTAGGAGAAAAAGTAATATCAATGAGTATCAATTCCTGTCTTCAAAGGATATAGGTTTTAACAGAAATAACTATTCTACAAGATAATGTGTTAACCATTATAAGTAGTATAGAGTGCTATAGAAGTTGCTTAAAATTGCTACAGTTCATGATGGCCATGCCTTTTCTCCTGTCTTAACATGTGACAGAGTTGTAGGAATTGCTCTGAATGTGAAAATCCTGTCCCCGAAGACCCTCTTCTTCCATCATCCCCAATATCCCCACCCAACCACACTTCTGTGTCTGTGTTCTTTCCAAGAAAGCAGATGCTCCTCAGAGTCTCTGGGACCTTTCTGAGTCAGTTACAGCAGAGTATAATATGCATCGATGTTTTTCAAATGAGAACTTGTGCACTGATGTGTAAATTCAATGTCTTGTTACAGATTGAATAAATGTTTATTTTGAAGATAAAAAAAATTATTATGTCAGCAATAATGAAGCTCTATTTCTATAGCAATTTACTTGTGCAGGCTGTTAAATTCGCTATATAATATACAGTACTTTTTATGTACTCAAAGTAGGGGAAAGAACACTGGCAGACGAGTCTGGAAATCCAAATTTTAATACTAATTTGTCCTCAAATCCTTTATCTGAGAAATAAGATTGGATTAGAGCAGGTTTTATGTCATGGATTCCCTAGTAGTCTGATGAAGCCTATGGCTCCACTTCAGTTTACTGTTTGTAAAGACATAAAATAAAATACATAGGATTATAAGGGCAACCAATTATACTGAAATAGTTAATTTTTTTTTTAAATTCATGGACCCCTGCTTAAGAAATCCTAGACAGATCAATGGTTCTTTCTAGCCCTATGGTCTTCAAATAAAATGGTTCCTTCCCTTTTGTACTTTTACTTGAATCCCAATATTATACTTGGAAAGAAAGTCAGAAGCTGCTTTGATCAAGAATTTCTATAAAGATTTACATAATCAAAAGTCAATATTCTTTAATGGTGTATCCTCATCTTTGTCTGGAGATCAGGATAGTCAGATCATCATTTTGTCCCCAGTTCTGGGATAGCACACACATCTCACTTTCAGGATGTAATAAGAATAAATCATTTTAAACTGTGACTACTTTGCACATGTTGAGGATCCCATGAAACACTAATAGATTATTTTTGGAATGAATTAGGTTGCTCTTACTATTTCAATAGCTATAAAATCATCTTCTAAGCTGAAGATTGCTATGAATTGAGGTGAAGGAAGTTATTTTCCTTCACACTTGACACTAATAAAATTAGTGGTGGAATATCAGTTTTCCAAGAGACTACCCATTTAATGACCATCACCTTAATCTGTGACTATTCACCTGAAATTAATTGTTCTTTTTAGAGAACCTCAAAAGGTCAGAACAGCCCTGCTTCAGAAACTGTTTTTTTTAAATTCATAAGCATCATTTACAGTAGCTTGGAGCAAAATATTTTCAGCCTGCATAAGCAAATTGCTACAGAAATGGTACTTTTAATACTGAAGCTTTTGCATACATGCTCCTTTCAGGCTAAGGTCTCTTATTTGCAGGTTGGATGAGTTACCATCAGAAGATGTACAGTTAGGACAGTCTGCTTAAGGGTTCTTAACTAGGAGGTCCATGGATAGATTTCAGTAGGTTCATGAACTTTGATGGAAAAAAATGGCACCTTTATTTTCACTAACCTCTAACTGAAAGTTAGCATTTCTTTAATAAAAAAAAATACTTCTAAGAAAGGACTCCATGAAATTCAGCAGACTGCCAAAGAGGTTCAGACACAAAAAGATAAGAGCCCCGGTCTAGATTACATCTTGCCAGCCACAGTTAAGGCTTGCTTTATAAAAGTTACAGAATATGCCACTTAATCATCTTTTACATTTCAGCAAATTCTAATATTCATACACTTGATGAATTATCAGGGAAATCACTGGATTAAGCCGAGGGAAGAGGAGAGGCCAACAAATTTAAAGAGTTAGGGTGTACCCACACAATATGATACCTTTGTGTATCTTAGTTTTAGAATTTGTTTCCATTTGTCTGGGAATGCATGCCTTTTGCTTTTGTGCATTCTATTAGACCTAGCTTAGAACAGTAGTACACTGAGCAAAGTCGGAAGCCAAATATTAAATTAGCTTGTCTGCATCAGATTTTTACAATCTCAACTACTAACACTCACCTCCATTGGATCACTACAGGCATTTTATCAAAACAATAGGTGTTTTATAGCTAAAAGCTGCTCACCCAGGAATGCTTTCACAGAATGGATGACATAGAAAGCTGCCAGGGTGCTTGACCAAGTGAAAGACAGCTATGTGGCATAGTAGATGGAGCCACCTGGAGTCAGGAAGACCAGAGTTCAACTCTGGCTTTAGACACTGGCTAGATGTACTGGACAAGTCAACCAATCCCCCTCAGCCTCCATTGTGTTACATTAAAATGAGTACAATAATAGCACCTAACTCCCAAGGTTACTGTGAGGTTAAAATGTGAATTGGTGAATTGCTTTACAAACTTTAAAGCACTATAAACATGCATGTGACAATGACAATGGTTTTTTTTTTTGCTTGTTAGTTTGGAATTATCAACTAGCTACCTTCAACTAAAGTTTCACTGCATCTTTTAGTAATTCAGAACTACTGAAAATGCTTTTCCATCAGCCTCACTTTGTAAGTTAAAGCACCAAGTGCTCAAGGAAAAAAAAAAGCCACAAATACAAGTCAACCTTACTTTGAACATAGTTATTTTGCCTAGTTTTTTTTTTTAAACAATATAGATCAGCAAAAAAGAAAGGATGAAAATAAAGAAAAAGAAAGAAAAGGAAAAAAGCATGACAGGAAAAATTACACCAATTATACCTAAAATCCTAGGTGGTAGCCACAAAGTCCATAGGCATGATGAAACTTGGGGATTCTATTTCACTCAATGGGTATTTGATTCACATTAGAAATCTCCACACCATATTCTTACCTAACAAAGGGAAGACAGGTCATTTGAAAAAGAAATATGTGTATGTGTATGTGTGTCTATGATGTCTCCACAGGCTATACATACATACATATACACACACACACCTTTCAATTGCCGACCTAGTGAATTTTAGGGGGCACAGTAAGACCAAGTGAATGAGGGATTGATTACCTCATAGTAACTCCCAGGCACTGCCATTTCCTTCTTTTACTTGTGAAAATCAAATATATACAAAATAGCCTATGGACATATCACATTTATCCCCATAAAATATTTCCTGTGTATTAGGGAGCATCAATAGTGATATGACGACCAAGTTAGCTTATTTAGTCTGTGGACTAATTCAGTAAAATGATAGGAGAGACTACCTTGGTACTATTTTAAAATCAAATGTGTACCCTTATCCTAGAAATTCTATTCTGGGAGAGCTTCTTATCTAACCACTTGAGCTTTGGGGTAAGAAAATAAGTAGAGTCATTAGAATTTAGGCTTTATCTTTTTTAAAAAAAAAGGTGTAAGTTTACTTTATCAGATATTGAAATTTATTCTATTTTAGAGTTGTCTGAGACTTGTTAGACTCTAAAAAGAATGCTTCTGCTTTTATACATTTACACATATCCAAAACATATAGAAATCATGTATATATTTATATATCATATTGTAAATGACAGTTATCTATAATAACAATATACTGTTACATATATTGAAAAAAGGTGGTTCCAGTATTCTGGAAGTTGTGGGTTTCTGCAATAACTTAAGTAAAAACTCCTTATTAAAAGGACAGACAAGTCTAATGGGAACAACATAGCCAAGTATCAACTTTTCACGTCTCCTCATTGCTTGAGCCTACTACAATTCTCTACTGGAAACACTCAATTTATTTTGGCACTTCTAAGACAGCCAAGGGCATTTATTTTAAGCCTTGTTCATTCCCACTGCTTGCTTTCACTCCAATCTTTCTACACAGGCTGAAATGTAGATTAGGATTCCTAATGCCTGAGCTAGCATGTCAAAGCAGCAAAATATTAAGGGGTGGGGGAGAAAAAAAAATTGAGGGAAGGGGTGAGGTTAAGGAACAAACGCCAAGATTGTTAAAAAGTACTTTATATTCTAGCTCTAAGTCAGGTGTTCAGGAGAGAGATTACACAAAGGTCATTTTCATCCTGGCCAGTTCATGAGGGGGGAGGGGAGTAAATGGGAAGGGAAGAGAAGGCATAGCAAATCTCGTCAAGAAAGTTGACTTTTCTCATTCAGATACCCTAGATTAAAATCTACCCTTTTCCTCCCTTCCTGGAAAACTCCTACTTTGCTCTCTTAAGTTACTATTTATCAAAATAAATGTTAGATGTTATTTTGAAGGCTCTGGAAGAAGTTGGTGACCCTTCAGTGCTGCCAATTAGAGCAGGTTTTCTTCTCAAAAGTTTCATCTGTTGACCTGGTGAATTTTTGGTGGTACAGTATGGCTAAGTGGATGAGGGCTCATCTTAGCCTAACTCCCAGACACTGCCATTTCCTTCTTTTGCTTGTGAAAAGAACATTTGGATATAGTAAAGCCTCATTAAATTTGGAAGCCACTAGTTAAAAAGGTAACATTGAAAAGGTGCTATTTGCTAAGCAAAAAAGGCAAGTTTTTTAGCTTGTCTCATAACTGAATATAAAACGTGAGGGAGTGAGTAGAAAGATATTTAACCTACTTAAAAGAAATTGCTCACAAGTAGAGCTATCCTTATCCATACTTTCTATAGGCAAGAGGGTTCTGGAGTCAGTTTTAATAGATGTTTTCAGCATAAACATTTATACCTAGGAAATCAACAAACACTACAAATCAAGGCTTGGGTTTTTTTTTTTTTTTTTCTTTTTTTGTTTTTGTCAATTGTCTAGTCTAGACTTAAATGATGGAGAAAATGTTAGTGAAGATTAAACTTAAAAGTATGTCCTGCATATATTTCTTCCCCTTCCCCAACTGATTGTTTTATGCTCTTACATTGGTCAGTCACATCTTTGTGTTAAAGTATTTATTTCCAAATATTAATAAGTTCAGATACTTCTCTTAGGTACTTTTTCTGTTAAAGTATGGCTGGGAACAAAATGGCCCAATTGACAGACTCTGGGTCTTCTATGCAATAGTATTAGAGTTAAGTCTGGATTCTCATCTAACAACTAATAAGGATGATTTAAAAATAAATTCTAGTTCAGATGAATTGCAACAGAAGGCTAGTCTAAAATGCTTCTATATCATTAGGATAGATAGTATTTGGAAGTTGTTGTGGAGACTATTACATAGTATTACATGTGGAGAGTCTTACTTCAGTTAGAAAGACCTGGGTTTGAGTTATGCCTGACACATGTGGCCCCAAGAAATGTATTTAATCTCTTACTGCCCCAGAATATGTTAAGACTGTTGCAAAGCAGTTATTGATCTACATTGGTAGAAAGAATTAGCATTACCAAAGAAAGTACAAGTACAAACAAAAACCACATTATACTGATTGTCAGGTTTTAAGCTGGCATAAATCTATAAATGACAAATTCCACGTCAGCTTTGTATCTACCTCCCCCAACCCACTATACCTATCACATGCTTTGTATGTTAGATGCTTAATGGTCATTGGGTGTAACTAGCATAGTATTAGGAAAACCCTCCAGACGCCCTTTGTTTTAAAAATACATTTGCAAAGAGATTTAGTAGTTTGAGGCAGTTACATGGACTGGGTACTTCCGTACATGAGACATCTTGAAAGTCCTTTGACAGTGACTAGCCAGTATCCATCTTTTCAGAGTAGGCAGGGTATAGAGAAGAGCAGAGTCCTAGTTCCACTGCTGATTCTGAAACGTTGGGAAAGTCATGCAACATCTCTGAGATGCTGTTTCCGCATCTTCGAAACTGGGATAACCATACTGACTTTAGGCATGAGGATCAAATGAAATCATGTGTGTGAAATGCTTTAAAAACCGAAACACTATAAACCAATTATACCAGATTTCCTCAGGAAAATGACAACTCCCATTCTTGCATTTGAGGCTCTAAAATCTATGCCCAATGTACCTTTCCAACCAAGGCTATTGCTCTACTACATGAGTTCTTCCCTCAAATGGAGTAGATTATCCACTGCAATCTTGGGCATTTCCAACTCCATGTCCTTATATATTGCTTGCTTTGAGTCTTTTCCTTACTCTGGTACATCTTCCACATAGCTACCAGGGATCTTCTGAAAGCATAGACCACATCATTCACCTCTGCACTCCATCTCCAGTGGCTTCCTTTTACATACAGCATGACTTAGCCCCACCCTGCATTTCTAGCCTTGTTATAAATGATTCCCCTTCATGTGGTCGGTGACACAGCAGTATGGGCCTTCTTGCTGTTCCTTGCACAAGACTTTCCATCATCCATTTCTGGCCATTTGCATTGGTTGTTCCCTTATCACATCTGCCTTTTGGATTCCCTTTCTTTCAAGGCTCATCATGAGGGCTACCTTCTTTCTACAAGGAGCCTTCCTAATCCCCCTGGTGACAGTGCCTGCTCTATCACCCCCAAATTAACTTGTATATCAGGTCCCTCCCCATAGATTGTAAAGTTCCGGAGGGCAGGGATTGTAGTTTCTATTCATATTCTTTATGCTTAGCAGAGTGTCTAGCAAGTGGGAAATAAGTTTGCTGATGACCTTTTTCCATTCAAAAAGATTAAATAGCTAATATATAAAAAGCCTTCTAAAAGGAACTGGGGATGAAAAGTAGCAGTGCTGGTTCTCTAGGACCATTTATAATCTAATTCAGAAGGGTGGGGGACACCCAGGGGTGATATATGTATACAAAGCAGAAGCTAAATTTGGATAAAAAAAATTTTATATTTTTAAAGTACTATAAGAAACTAGTGAGATCAAAGAAAGAGTGGGGATGGGACAGCCATTTAAACTAGGTATTGAGAAGGTTTTTAGTAGTCAGAAATATGGAAGGAATGAACACCTTGATTGGTTTGGGGAAAGATTTGTGTGAATGCCCAGAGGTAAAAGGAAGAACAAGAACAGAAAACAGCTAATAGCGAGTTTAAGTCTTGCCTATGACTCTGTGAACCAGAGCCTTACTTTCCTCATTTATAAAATTCAGACTTAAAAAAACCCCACCAAAAAACAAAACCCTGCATCACAGTCACTTGAGGAAAGCCTTTTGCAAGCCTTTAGACACTCCTGAAGTGTGGATCACTATTAATAAAAGCTGGAAGACTTGGTAGGTATCAGATCATGGAAGACCTTAAATGCCAGGCTAAAGGGTTTGTATTTCCTTCTATAGACAATGGGCAGTCATTGGAAATTTGAACAAGGGAGTAACATGGTCTGATTATAGCCATTAAAATCTTTGGCAGCTGTGGGAAGAGGGAAGAGATCAAAGACAAATGATTGGTGGCTCCTGCAAGGTCCAGACTATTGTAAGGGTAAGAACCAGAGGGGTGGCAGTGTGAGTAGAGATTTTGGTGATTTGGGGGAATTCTCCCCTTTTCCCAGAATCAATTTAAACTCTATCAACCTATTTAGACCCAGCCCCAGTCCTCCATCTTAAAAACTTGCTAACAATTCCAGCCCTTAAGTGATTTCCATCTCCTTTCCACTCCTACAAGTATCATTTCTCCCAACTAGAAAGCAAGTTTAGGGGCAGGGACAGTTTCTCAGAGAAATATGTTAGTATTTGATGTGTGTAAAGCACTAAACTTACTAATCATATATACTTAGCATGTATCCATATGTAGTCTGATTGCCAAAGTGGTAGTCAGGAGAGGCAAAACCCAAATATCCCTTCAAGTGACCTATTTTATATCCTACAACAGAGATTCTTCATCTTTTTCTTTTTGTCATGGATCCCTTTTCAGAGAAATGTTTTTAAATGCATAAAAGACTTAGGATCACAAAGGAAACTGATTATGCTAAAATACAGTTATCAAAATAGTTAAAAGACAAGTTCATAGAGTCCTTGAAATCTATTCACAGATTAACTCTTATTCATGGGTTAAATGGACATGCTTACTTTTCTTTCCTTTAAGGTACAGCTTGCCATCACCTGCTATTTTATTCCTAATGTATGATTAAAGGTTAAAAGAATCCCTTGATCTGGAGCCAAAAGGAACTGTTAGAGGCCATAAAGTCCAATTCCCTTATCTTACCTATGAGGACCAGAGATGTTAAAGGATTGGCCAAAGGTGGTAAAGAAAGAAGTCTAAACTGGGTCCTCCAATTCCAAAGTCAGTGTTCTTTGTATTGAAATATTGATCTTTAATACTTGTATTACTAGTGCTACAGTAAAGGAAGAGTTTAGGGGAAAGGAAACCACTTCAAGAGGAAATCCAAAAAGCCAAAAGCATGAAGAGAATCTATGTAACCATATATTCCTGTGGTTAAGCTATACTCAGGTCACAAATCAGGCACCCTAGCTTTCAGCCCCAAAAGGCAATGCCTCGAAAATTGTCTATGGGCTACTGTCAAAATCTCTTCCTTAATAGTACTTCAGCAGTCCCTGGGTCTTTGGGGCTTTTGCAGGGGTAAATAACTATGACATTTACGCTTCTGATGTGAATGTAAGACTACTAGAAGTGTGTAATTTAACATTTAAACTCATCTACCAACCGGAACACTTATTCCCAAGTGCCAGTCTGTACAATTTGTGTATATATATATATGAATATAAAACAAGGCCTTACTTCTTCATATTAAAACAAAGCAACTTACTCTTCTCCTCTCTGCCACTCCCATCTGCCTCCTTTTTTCCAGATCATGTTTTGCAACCTATAGGTTGACCAGCTGTGGCTACAGAGGGATAAGTCTATGGTTACCAATCTAGCCTTTACTAATTTGTAGAATGCTTTGTCCTGGGAAAGTGATGTAGCAACCTTTTGTCATTCAGGCTAGATCAACTATGTATTAAAACAACAACAAACCTCTGATGGATATTTTTAATATTAGTAATTTCTGGATACTCTTACCCCTCCACAGTCTACCTAGTCTTGACTTTTGCCTTGACACTGGACTTAGATGACTGGAAGCTAGAGTGAGGTTGATAACTTTGTGCAACTCTGCCTCACTTAAATCCAATTCATGAGAAAGTAAAGACATCATCCTGTGATCTCATTGGTCCACTTAGTGTTTTATAACCAACAAAGACCAGTCTTCTACAGAGCATACAATATTTTATGCCCATAATTCCCACCTATCTAAGGAAAGAAGGGATGTGTTTCCTCGTCCTCATCTCTTCTCTGAGGCCAAGACAGTTGATTATGATTGATCAAGGTTTAGTATCTACAAGTCACTTTTTGAGAATAATTTTACAGGCTTTTCATTATAGCAGCAATGAAATAAACAACTAGGGACTGGTGAGAGGTCACTACCTTCATGACTTGTGACAACCAATTTCCTATAAAACATAATCCCTAAGGTTGGATGATTTAGTTTGTTGAAGGGAAGAGGAAGAGGTGTCTATAGCAGGTCTATAATTATTTTTACTGAAATTTTTAAAAGTTAATTTTCTTTGTCCTTAAGATGTTTAGGTCCCATCCCTTCTGGGTTAAGTCTTCATGGCCTATTCTTCTCCTTCCTCTCCCCCTCAAGAAGATGACTATTTTCATGATTGTAAAACTGGCATCCAGATTAAGACTACAGCAAGAACCCATAGCCCATACCATTTAGGCCACTGTTCCCATTTAAAGGTATTCAGTTGCTTTTCACCAAATGAATTCCATAGTTTGATACACTTTTGTTTACCCTAGGAGATCAAGAATTCTCTACAGGTAGAAATGAGGCACAATGATTAGATACCACTATTTCTTTGTGGTCACTAAGTAGAAACTGTAACATCCTCATAAAGCAAATAAAGTTTAACTCTGTTTAGGCTGTTAAGACAGACTCACAGAAAACTATTGAAAATATATGAAACATTCTCTGAGGATCCAGCCTAAGCTTTAATATATTTATTATTGTGCCTAGAAACCTAATCTTTATATTTGGCATCATATGCTTCTCACCATTTTATAATGGCAGCTATGATCTTGGGGGTAATTACCCTTCTCCAATGTTCTGGGAGAAAAGAAGTTAAAGATGCATGCCCTTCTGATGCAAGACAGTTAAGTTTTGTAGGGCCCTTGTTGAGTAGTTTCAATTACTTAAGCATTCACATTTTAGTTTTTTTTCTTACAAAGTACAGAACTGAGGTTTATAAGAAAACAAGAAATTGGTCATCTTCAAACACAGGGTTTGTTAACCTGAGGTCATGGGAACTTTTGTAGAACTATTTCAGTATTAGTTTACTTTGTAATCCTATGCATTTTATACATTTAAAAAAGATCCTGAGAAGTGGTTCATAGACTTCACCAGACTGCCAAAGAGTCCAAGACACACAAAAAGGTAAGAACCCCTGTTCTAGCAGTTTATGATGGGTTAACATTACTTGTACGCGTAATTGTTATTAAGTAAGCAAGTCTCATGTGTAAAAAAAAAAAACAGCTAATAACTAATTTGTGTAGCGCTTTAAAATTTGCAAAGTTTTTTTTGATACATTTACTTATCTTTGTAACAATCCTATTAGATAGGGGTAACTTAAATAAACTAATCATTTTTTCAACGTACAGGGTACCTTGGTGACTAGTCAACAGAAAGCCAATTTGTGCAGAGGTTTAAAATTAGATGCTGGGTGTGCAAGGCAAGGAGAGTAGTTTTAAAAAAAAAAATGACCAGGCCGACATGTCAACCTCCCCTCAACATCATCTCCCCCCACCCCAAGAGAAAGTACATCTGAAAAAGTTCTGAAGATGGTAGAACCTTCACACAAGCCTTTTTATGACATTTCACGGTAAAATAGTTCAAATTATTACTTCGAAAAGTTACAAGATACACCACATTGAAAAAACTTGGATACAGTAACCAATCGCAGAAGGTAGGGGACCTGTCAGAATACAGGAAGGATACTGCTTAGAACACTCTTTAGTGACCAAGATAATAGTGGGCAGCTTCAAAGATAAAAGCTACACAGTTCCGCTTTTAGGTCTTACCCCTAATTCACACGGCAGATGGCCAACAGTTTTGTCCTTCTGCCTCCATGGACATGCAGCCTGAGACCCTGAGCCTCAAGCCGCGGATTCGGACCTCTTTCCCCTACTCCAACTCTACTGCCAGTAAATGGGCAACTCAGAGCCTCGTCAGTCTTTTAAAATCCCTTTGCTAGGAATTCCTAGGGTCCCTCTAAGGACAGAGACTTCCACAGCTGAGGCAAGAGATAGCATCGGTCCACCAAGGTGTAAAGTTAGTCCATAAAGCCTCAGTGCCTGGGGTAGGGCAACAGACGTGTGTCACCTTCCTCTTCCTCCCCTCACTCCAAAAGAAATCTAACCTCGTAATTTCGTGCTATTTCCTTCTGCTCTTTTGTTTGGAGAGAGCGCTAATTACAGTCACTAGATTTCGGACTCTTCCTGTCTGAGAAAGCCGCAGGGCGACCAGAATTGAATTAAGTCCTGCATCTTCCATTTCTCCCTCCGGGCAATACGTATAGAAGGCCCGAGAGCTTTTTTTGGTGGGGGCGAGGGGGAAGAGGAGAGGGGAGAGGAGAAAGGAGGTGAGGATGGAGCTATTAAAGAAAACCTACCCAAAGCCTCTGCTCCCACCCCACATCCCAGGACGCGACCTGCTCCAGAACGGGACTACTCGAGCCTAGCAGAAAGCACAATTCACACTGTTCCCTCCCTTACAAGAGCAGAGAGCCACTCCGAACGTGCGCCGGCTCACGGCAGCTGTAGTACTACCCACTGGGCTGGGTACGACTTCACCAACACCCACTCTCTAACCCCCTCTCTGGCCGGTCCTCCCCCACCCTCAGGCAGCTCCGGAGGATCTCCCAGAAGCATTCGCCCCCGGCTCAGGCTGGCCTTGCCCTTTACCTCCCTTCTTCCTCTTTACTCCTTGGGGAAGAGAGAAAACCATTGTTGCAATCGTTCAGAAGCTCACGTTCAAGGAGTCCCCAAAGGGGGTGGATCAAGGAGAATACGGTTTCTTTAGACCTTCTTGAATTTCAGAATGGTGGGAATCTTTGGGGGAGGGGGCGAACAGTCAAAGCGAGATTTATAAGTCAGATCAGCACCACACCATCCCTTCTGTCGACCACCTCCTTTTCTCTCTTCCCACCCCCATGGTACTGACAGACAGAGGGGGCTCTGGGGCGCCGCCAGGGTGGGCAGGGAGAAGACAGGAGGGGAAGGGGTGGTGAGTAGAGATGAGGAAAGGGAAATCACACCTAGGCTTATTTCTTCAGGGCCAGCAAACTCAGGGTGCCCCATTCTCACTTACCCTCCACAGTGCTGCGATCTCCAGACAAACACCACATCGCGACTAAAAGCCAGAGTCCCCAGAGCGAGGACGTGCCCATGGTGCCCGGCTCCTGCTGCTGCTCCTGGGCTGCTGGTGGTTGAGATGGTGCCGACACCGCTCCCTGGCACAAGTTAGCAACCCTTAGGAAAGGGGGAAGGGGACAGGGCCGGGGGGGGGGGGAGGAAGGGAAAGGGGGAAGGGAGGGAGAAGGTAAGGGAGTTAAGAAGGAAAGTGGGGGAGGAAAGAAAAGAGGACGTCCCCCTCCCCTACAACTTGCACAATATGCCCCCCCCCTCCCCACTAACCAACCCACCTCCCCCCTCGCTGTTGCAGCTGTGCAAAACCAAGCCTGCTAAAGGAAAATAACGCAGGCGATGCAGAGGAGGGGAAGGAAAGGGTGAGGGGGTGGGGAAGGGAACCAAGGAGAGAGCCGGAGCCAGGAGCCGAGCACAGCGGCGACTGTAGAGGGGGGTAAAGGGAGGGAGAAGGAGTGAGAGTGGGGGAGCGGGAGGAGTGGTCAAGGAGGAGGAACAGACGCCGGCAGACTTCACCCCTCCCCCCACGCCCGGCTCTTCTTATAGACGCCAACCGGGTGCCTAAGCTGAGTGTGTGTGCGCACCTATGTATGAGTGTGTGTATAAGTGTGTGCGTGTGTGCATGCGTGTCCGTTGTGGCTGCTGCTCCAGCTGCCGGCCCGGGGCTGCTCCTCTTGTCCGCTCGTGACTCATGGGGCCCTGGGTGGCTGCTGGTTGGCTCGCGCGCCGCTCGCGCCTCCAATCCCCCGTGCCTGCCCTAATTTCCTGATCCAGGGAACCTGCCGCCGCCGCCGCCGCCGCCGCCGCCGCCGCAGCTGCTGTGCGCTCCGTACAGTGATTACTGTACCCTCCCGACTGCTCAGACGTTCGGCGGCCAAGCCAGTGACAGACAGTAAGTGCAGCCTACAGCCTCAGCCCCCCTCCTGGCCACCACCCTCACCTTTGCCGGGCTTCCATCCAGGTGACTGCTGGGTTTTACCTGCTGCTTCATGGGTCAGCAAGCATCCCTCCGCCGTCGTTTTCTTCATCTTCCAGGAGCTCTCCCCGACCCCCCAGAGAGCTTAGTGCAAGAAGTATGGTAGGTAGCCTTCTAGTGCCTCCGCTTCTTGGGTGATGGAGAAGAGGGGAACGGTCCGTTTGCATGGGGAGGGGGTGCCTGTTTAAAGTGCACTTTGGAACAGCAATTTGCTAAAAATAAATGTGTCTTTAAGTGTTTCTGTGAACATGTGGTTTGTTCTCTGTAACAGAAAAAGACTAAAATAACCCAGGCTGGTGTGGAGGAAGGTAATTGCTAGCTATGCATTCTCTCATCAAGGATTTTAGTTAATTGCTAATTGCACAAAATGATAGTTGGAGGTGCTGTAATTAAAAACTTAACCTTTTATTGAGAGGGGGAGTCGATAGATTTGTGCCTGATACACTTTGGTACATTCAATTACAAGGCTTTGGGAACAAAATGAAAAGATAAAGGTTAAGAGCCCAATTAAAATTTTTGTTTCGCTCTTGGTCATGCTATAAACTTCCAATTTTCTTATTCTCTCCTGATTTCTCTTACTTCTTTCTTCTATGTGACTTGCCCTGCTCAGTTGTTGTTCACAAGCAAAGTGTTAGGGACAGCACACCATGCAAAACTCTCAAAAAGAAATTCTAGTTGCAAGACAATCTTTGAAAGTTTAATAAAAAAAATAATGTGATTCTTACTAAGTGTTTAGAGTTCTTTAAAACAAGTGATAGTTGGAACTTAAAAAAAAGTAGATATTTACGTAATGTTTGTAATTATATCTTTTTTTTGTCATGTCAAGAAGGGGGTATTGTGAGTATTATACCTAATTTTCAGTAGAGACTGAGAAGACATTTACTTTAATGGGGCCAGAATATCCATTTTGGGACTGATAATGATGATGAGGTTTTAATTTCATAGATCTTTACAAATTCTTGCTTAAACTGAGTGTAGCTATTATTTCTTACTGACACATGTTCATTTATTTGGTACCAACTTCTCCTTTTGCTGTATATTCTTGTGGCCTCTCCCCCACCCCAGTTTTTTTTTAATGCAGCATATACGATGTTATTTAAAATATCTGAATAATGGTAGATTTTATAGTATACAGTAAAAATTCAGTTTTGAGATGAAAAGAGGACATCATATGTCATAGTGGGAGAAAGGGTTAGAATCATTAAATCAGCTGTTTTTAAAGCTTAGACATCATTCTGTGACTGATGGGGGTCAGATAGAGTTTGAGATGAGTTAGATTCTAGTTCAACTTTCATTTTCCTAAGGGGGAAAGATGCCAGCACAATTTTGAGAGTTATTCTAGAAAGAGTTGTATTGCAGGCTTTTACTACTTTAAATATGATTTAAATATGCACTAAGAACTGAAACCTGATAAATTATTACCAAAAAAGGAGTTTCTGACTAAAAGGTTCCATTTTTATAGATTCCTAAAATGTTAAAGCTCAGATAACACTTCAATTTAAATCACTTTCCTTTGCAACTAAGTCAAAAGGAAATGTCATTTTCAACTTTATTTTTTTCAAATTTTCCTTTTTTGACCAAGCTATGAGACTGGTAGATAAGGGAACTGCTATGGACATAGTAGACTTGATTTTCAGTAAGAAATCACAAAGTCTCTTGTGCTATTTTTGTAAGTGAGATAGAACACCTAAAGTGAATTCACAACTGGATCCTTATGGAGTGATGCTATCATTCCATAAGCTACATCGTGGGGATGTATCTGTCTTTGGTTCTGTGCAATTCAATGTTTTTATGAATGACTTAGATGAAATGTTCATCAAATTTGCAGATGGCATGAAGCTTGGAGGAATGTCGAAGACACCAGAAAACAGGATCCAAAAGGATTTGACAAGCTAGATTGATGAACAGAATCCAATAAGATGAATTTGAATTGGGTTAAATGTTGGAAATTCTACTTATCAGTTAAAAAAAATGAACTGCACAAGTACAGAAGAGAGGAGGCCTGGCCAGAAAACGGTTCCTGCACAAGAGATTTTTAGGAGTTTAGTGTGGCACACCACCAGCAATAACAACTAAGGCAATTTTTAGGCTACATTAAGAAACATGGTTTTCAGAACAAGGGGGATAAAATTCTCCTGTTGGATTTTGTCCTGGGTAGACCACATCTAGAGGATGACATTCAATTCTGGGTAAAACATTTTAGGAAGGATATATTAATCAAATGAAATAAGGGACCAAGACAGTGAGAGGATTAGGAGCTATGCCATAGTAGGAACAATGCAAAGGAGGAGGAATGTTTAGCTTGAAGAAAGGAAGATGTTGGGGTAGGACATACTTTGAAGGGTTGTTATATAAAAGAGTTTAGATTATTCTTCCTGGTCCTCAGGATGAAGCTAGGGGCAATTGTTGGAAACTGCAGAAAGGCATGGTAATTCAATTTAACAAACTTATTAATTACCTGTATTAGGCTACAAAAACAAGGAGAAAAAAAAAGGTACATGTTTTCAAGTTCATATTCCATCAGGAACATGGACATAAATAAAACATCCAAGGCAACTTTAAGAGAGACAGAAGATAGTAACAAATAGTGATTAAGGAAGGCTTCTGAGAGGTGGTAGCCACTGAAGCTTGAGGGCAGATAAGGAGGCAGGACTGAGGAAGGCAATATATTCCAAGTGTGGAGCTGGGGGAGGGGAGGAAGGAGAAGACTTGTACACATTAATATATGAGGAAGATGAAATGTTGAATTTGAGGAGTATGTCGCTCAATATGCCTGTAATAATGTCTAGTGAGTAGGATGGAATAAATATGGAAATGTAAGTGGGGAGGGAAGGACATGCTCAAACCTATGCTTTAGTAGGATCAGTTGGAAAGGAGGAGAGCATGGAAGCAGGAGAGCTAATTAGAAGGTTATTACAATAGTCCAACTGAGAGATGACAAGGGCCTCAGCTATAATGGCTGGGAGAATAGAAAGAGGGTGATGGATATAAGAGATGGTCTGTAGGTAGAAGTGGTACAGTGTGATATTTGATTGGATGTTGGAGTGGGGAAGAGAGATGACTCAAGGATGATGGGGGTGGGGTGGGTCATGGACCTAAATGACCAGGATGGTGGTACCTTTCACACAAATAGGGAAACTTAGAGGAAGGAACATTATTTAGAATTGAAGATGTCTAGGGGACACATATTTGAAGTTGTCTAGCTAGCAGTTCTCAAAGTGGGAATAAAATGCCAGCAAGAGATTGGGACTGGATATATAATTGTTGGAGCCATTTTCACGGACATCATTGTGAGTGGATGAGATCACCAAAGGGAAGAGTAAAGGGGCAAGAGGAATGAAAACGGAGCATTAAAAGCTTAAAGAACAGGAGATGGATGATTCAGCAAAGAAAACCAAGAAGATGGGAGGACTAGTAGAGAATGGAATCATGGAAATTAAGGACAGAAAGGGGAAGGAGTGACCAACAAAGGTAAAAGCTGCAGAAAGGTCAAGGAGTATATGGACAGAGAAGTGGTCATTGGATTTAGCACTTAAAAGAATGCTTGTGTCATTTTGAGAGGTCAATTTCAATAGAGTAATGGTTTCTAAAGATAGATTGCAAGGGGTTTTTAGTGAGTAGGTGGCAAAGAAATGGAGGTAGGGAGTAGAAGTAGCTAGGGGAGTTGTAGGTATTCAGAAGAGAGAAGAAACAATGAAATAGCTCCTGGGAGGGGAACATTATAGGGAATCAATCAGCAGGCCAAATGTAGAGTGAGTTCCTGGAAGACTATTCTCTCCCAGGGTGCTTTCCACGTAGAGGCTAGATGATGATTTGCCAGGAATATCATAGAGAAGATTCAGCTTCAGGTGTGGGTTGGACCAGATGACTCCTGACATGCTGTCCAGTGTCTGATTCTGAGAACATTAATCAGAATGAATGCATTCAATGAATGTACTAAATACGTAAATAGTATAAAATATGAATTTGTCCCAGTGAAGATAGGTATAAATGGCCTGGCCTGGGAATAATGAACTTGGTGCTGCCTGACTAAATGTGAGTTACTTAGCAGAATTTGCTTGAGCCAGTTCCTAAATGCATATTACATATTCATCCTTCTTTTAAGACAACCCATGTTCAGAGGCTCTTGAAATGGGGAATAAATAAGTGATTTGTAGTTCAGGAAGGGGAATATTGGTAAGGCATCGTATTTACAGAATGTTGATCATGAATAATCATGTCCCTGTAATCCAAAATAGCCTCATCTCTACGACAATCCTCCTTCTTTTCCCTTCCCCAACCTCCACCACTCCCCAAGCAAAATAAACAGAACATAGCTAAGGGGTGGCTCTAGCATGAGTATGGATGAAGGTCTAATGAAAAATATCCGGTGTAAATCATGTCCCAAACTGATGGACATAATGTGTATATATTATTTGATAACTATGGAAAGTTAAAATTCTTTGGAGAAATCTGGGGCTTCTTCGAAGTAGTTGTAAGCACTGTTCCTAATGGCTTTCTTTGCTTTTTCCTTTCCCCTATACCTACTTTTTACAATCTAGACTTGAATTGTTTTGTTTTTAATTTTGGTGGTGAGGAGGGCACATGCCCAAACTGATTTCCCTCCCCTATAGAGATCCTGATGAAAAAGCCAATGTAGATCAATAGCTGCTACAACTCAATAGTTTTAGAGGATTTCAGGGGGTTGGGGGGAGGGCAGTAATGGGTAAACTGAGTTACCCAGGGTCAGACAGATAGTATGCATCAAAACTGGGACTTAAACCCAGGTTTTTCTGACTTAGAGATTCAGTACTCTATGGGACCAGGTGACCTCTGTTTTAAAAATTGTATTAATATTTTTTGCTTTTATTATATTCATTATAAATATATAATGCCCCCCCCCCCCTTACTCAGAGAGCCATCAAAACTCAGAGTTAGAAGGGGAGGAATTCAGCAAAACTAACCAATATATCAATCACATCTGACTGTGTATGCAATGTTCCACATGCACAGTGCCTGGCTGTGGGAGAGAAGAAAGGAAATTATTTTCTTCTTCTTGGCCAAGCTTGCTCATTATAATTACAAAGTGTCTATTTGGTTTTGGTCGTTATTTTTTTCCTTTCACCTTGCCGTCATGGCACATTGTTTTCCTTGCCTTGCTTACTTCACTTTGTGTCAGTTGATAAATTTCCTCAGGTTTATCTGTATTCATATACATCATTTCTTATGGTGCAGTTAACATCACATTTATGTACCACAGTTTAACCACCACCAATTAATGAACATCTACTTTGTTTCCAGTTTGCTGCTACTATAAAAAGTGTTTCTTTGAGTACTATACTATTCTATAGGGCTCTATTTGAGATCTTTCCTTCTATCTTTGACCTCCTTGGGGCCAAGGAGTAGGATTTCTGGGTCAAAGTATGGACATATTAATTCCTTTTAAAAAATAATTTAAAATTATTTCCCAGAATGGTCGGAGGCATATGACCTTTTAAAAATGAAATCATCAGTGAAATTCACTCTTTTTAGGTGATGTTTGTTCAGTTGTCATTCTGACTTTTAATTTTCTAACACAGAAAATCTGAATGAAATTATGTCCAGAGAGTAAACTGGCATTGAAGTGAGACATTTTGGAAAACAGGCAGAAAAAGTTTATTGAACAGGTGGTGATGGTGGAAGACTAGTAAGCAAAATTTTCCCTGGACTCTGAAATGGGTGGGGTGTCATGGAAGATTTATGGGGAGGGACTGGTAATATCTCTTTGGAATGCATGAGTGATAGTGTTTTTTGATGGGGGAAGGGAAGAGTTGAAAGAGTACTTGGGACTTGGTTATGTTGTCATGGACAGATTTCATTTCTCCTTGATGAAGGAAAAATGTAAATTGGGTTTTGCTTAAAATGATGACTAATGTGATTTTGGTAACAGAAGATACAGTAGGGAGATTTACAGACCTGGGAAATGCAATGTAAATATGTTTCATCTAAATTTTAAATGAAAATATATCAAGATTGTTCTTTCTGACTAGATTTAAGAACTCCAGTCTCTTTTCTACATATTGTAGACATTTTGCTGTCTTTTTTTATTCTGGTAAAGGGATTATTTCTCTGGGAATCAGGTAATTGCATCAAATGCAGCCTTTTTGGGGATATAAGTTCTAATGATCACATTCAGTGATTTGAGTTTAAATCACATTGTCCCCTTTTTTTGGTAAAAATTAGTTCACGGGGAAATTTTGGAATTTTAGAATATAATAGTTCTGAAAATTCTTATGCAAATGAGCTGGCACAAAGAACTGTGACTTTATGTGGCCTGTGGAGTCAATTTTGATAACATACTTAATTACTTCTATGGTATCTTTGTTTACATAGATAAGCATCATCTATAAGTTATGGGTAATGGAGCAAGTTTTTCAAGTATATGGCTATTGCATTTGTATTTCTAAACTTTCAATTCCTTTATGGAAGCAGACAGTTGACATGCCTAATTTGTTCTCATTCTTTCTGTCTCACTCTCTGGAGTGGGTAGGTAAGACTTGTTTCAATATACATCAGCACATTCTTTTTGAATTGACTATCTTTTTTTCCTAAGGAAATTTGTAATGTACTTAACTTCAGTCATATTTATAACATGTTTTTTATTTCATTTCAAATTTACTTCAAAGGATCTGTGATTTCCATGGCCACTCCTTCCTCTGAAGCAAATCATAAGCCTTCTGTGCTTTAGTAGGTAGTTCCATGATTTAATGTGGCCAAGAAAAAAATAAACATGTGCCCATGTCTCTGTAGAGATAAACCTTCTGGTGATGAAGCTTTCCAAATGTAGTAGGTGTAATAGAAAGAACACTGGGCTTGGAGTCAAGACACCTGGTTTCAAATCTCTACTCTGAGGTATCCTGTGTGAACATAGGTAAATTACTTAACTTCTGTGTTTCAGATTCCTCATCTGTGAAATTTGCATACTAATAACACATGATCCATTCTCCTAAAGGTGAGCTAAAGTCTGGTATAGGACAACAGGTATGTTTCTTAATATGGTATGTTTCTTAACCCATATTTGGAATCTTTCCAATTTGGTCAGACCTGCCAGAGCTCATTCTGTCAGCAAACTTTTGAAAACTGACTATTGTCTTCATGCTACAATGAGGCATTAGAGTAGGGCTTTAGGTAGATGCTCACTATGAGATTGTTTTCAATGTACAATTTTATATTCATAGTCTTACTGCTAGTTAAAACTACAGCTATAATGCTGGGTACAGTTCAGATCATAGGTTCATCTTTGGAGTTCCTTATATGTGGAGATGTATTGGTAAGACTTTAGGCCCTTGTTAGAAGTGGAATATGTGTGTGTATGAAGGGGAAGGAGGCAGGGTAAGGAGATCTGAAGTCATGTGTCTCTTTGATGAATTTTGTCAGTCTTAGAAGTGCCTTTTAGAGTGATAACATAGACAAATGGAACAAGTTTATGGACTTAAACCTGCAAAACTTTTCTGACATGAAATTACAGAAGAAAAAAGTTTGAGCTAGATCTTTTGAAATGAGACATTGACTCTTGATATTGGAACAGACTTCAATGGTCATCTAATCCAACTTGCATCTAAGCAAGAATACCCTCTCCAACTTTACCAACAAATGGCCATCCAGCTGTTTAAAGACCTCTAGCAGGGGTGGGGAAGTTGTCACCTTAAGGCTGCATTTGGCCCTCTAGAGTCCTCAAGGGTGGCCCTTTGACTGAATCCAAACTTCACAGAACAAATTCCCTTAAAAGGATTTGTTCTGTAAAACTTGGACTTAGTAAAAAGGCTGCACCCAAGAACCTAGAAGGCCATGTGTGGCTTCGAGACTGTAGTTTCCTCACCCCTGATTTCTTCTAGTGATGAAATAATTACCTATTAAGAAAGACCACTGACTTTTGAATGCTTCTAATTGTTAGGAAGATTTTTCCCCCTTTATATAAAAAACCCAAGTCTCCTCTCCTGTCCCCTCTTCTGTGTCCTCTCCTATCCCCTTTACTGTCTCCTCTCCTATCTCCTGTCCTCTCTCCTCTTCTTTCTCTTCCCCCTTTCTCTCCTTCTCCATCCCCATTCTCTTTCCTCCCCCACCCAACACTCACACTCATGCACCCTCTTAACTATCTTTCCCTGTTTCTCCATCTTCCACTATTTGCTCCTATTTATGGACTTTGGGGCCAAATAGAGTAAGTCTGGAAAGATAGTTTAAAGCATTTATAAGCTTATGATATGCCTGACATGATGCTAAATACTGGGGATACTAATACAAGGAAGTAAGACATTTCCTACCTTTAAGCAGCTTGTGTTCTAATAGGAAAAGACACTTAAAGGTGATATAAAAGGTTAGGTGAGGAAAAGGGGAGAGTTGTGATTGAAGGGGAGCATGGGTTGGAAGACCCTCTTGAAATATGAAGGCTTTTCAAATGCTTCAAGATGCCTATTATTTCTTCCTTCTCTCCACCCTAGTATCCCACTAAGTTTTATCTTCTCCAGTCTAAAATCCCTGATTTGGCATTGTTTCCCCCGACTTTTATATCATGTTGCTACATGCTTGCTTGTTTACCCCAAACTCCACATTTTTTCAAATACACGATTGTGGAATCATGCCTCTCTTCTGTAGTACTTGTGAGGTTGGCTTTTCTTGAACTGGTATAGGGTTTAATTTTAATCAGTCTTAAATTTTTTCATTTTATTTGATTCAGCCTACTGCTCTGGCCTTCTAGGACCTTTCTGGATCTTGATTCTGTCATCCAATGCAATTTCTATCTTTCTTCCCCTCAATCTCTAGCTCTGTATCATCCTCAGATTTGGTAAGCATGCCATGTATGATTTAACATAAAACATTGATAAATATGTTGAATGCTAATGGGCCAATGGCAGAGCATTTGATATCCCACAAGAGATGTTCTATGCTGATGTTAGTTCATTAATCGACACTCACTAACTTCTATGGTTCAACTGTTGCTGCATGTCCTTCATTCTCAAAGAGGATCATGACATCAGGAAGATGATGCTTTGACTTGCAAGTGAATTGGATTTAAATGAGGGAGGTCTGTGCAACCAGACTCACTTTCTCCTCTGGAGCCATCTGGGTCCAGTGGCAAGATATAGATGAGGACATCTGGAGATGGCCTCCATGGTTCAACTAGTTTTGCATAAAATGTACTATTCTCATTCAGCTCATAGCCTTCCATCTGTTTCATAAAGATATCACAAAAGACTTCGTTAAATGCCTAGGTAAGTTATTCAGCCTCTCTTAGTGCTCCGGGTAATTCTTTGAGACTATAAGTTGCAGAAAACTTGCATTAATAGAGGTAGTTTCTTTACCTGGGAGTTCCCTGTTGTTGTTGAGTTCAGTCATATTTGACTCTTTGTGATCCCATGGACCATAATGCACGAAGTCCTTCTGTCTTCCACTATCTCTTGAAGTCTCTCCAAGTTCAAGTTCATTGTTTCCATTGACACTCTCTGTCCGTCCCATTCTCTGCCATCCCCTTTTCCTTTTGCCTTCAATCTTTCCCAACATTAGAGTCTTTTCCAGCGACTCCTATTTTCTCATTATGTGGTCAAAGTATTTAAGTTTTAGTATTTAACCTTCCAGTGAATAGGCTGAATTAATTTCTTTAAGTAATGACTAATTTGATCTCATTGCTGTACAAGGGACTCTCAAAAGTCTTTTCCAGCACCACAATTTGAAAGTGTTGATTTTGTGGTGCCCATCTTTTCCTTATAGTCCACCTCTCACATCCAAACTATTGGAGACTTCCCTATACCAGCGTGATTGTAGATTCAGTTCCTGTCCTCTTTTGAAAACTGGGATACTTGCCTCTTTCATTTTTTATCACTTTCCCCATTTCCCATGATTTTTTAAACATCTAGGCCAGGGTTGGAGAACCTGTGACCTTGAGGCCACATGTGGCCTCTAGGTCCTCAAGTGTGGCTCTTTGACTGACTTCAAACTTCACAGAACAAATCCTTTTATTAAGGACAAAACATATCAGCAATTACAGTGGCAAGTTCTTTTACTGCTTTTCTGTGTGTGGGGTGTAAGTTGGTTCCTAACCAATTGATGTCTCCCCAAGCCCAGCTGAGATAATTGTAGAAGGGGGAAGATAAGAAATATTGAGATGCATGATGAATAACAGAGATGTGTCTGTCCTGCCATCCCTTTACAAAATGTTAAGAAGTATCTCTTTTTGGAAAGGGGGGCAGAGAGAAATTGAAGGGCAATTTGCCATTGGATGGCTAAAGACTGACCACTTACTGGTAGCTTGGAGAAGCCAATTGCTTGCTAGCTCTGAGAGAGAGAATTGAGACAGTTCAAAAAAAGAAGCAGTTTTGTGGAATATGGCTCCTTCACTTCTAGCAGAGTACTATAGGAGGAAAAGGAAAAGATTACTTTCTCCTCCAATCTCTAATATGCCATGATGTTTTACAGGATAGCTGCTCGTCCAGTGGGAGGCATTGTATTCAGCACAGTTGAGAGAGAGAGTTGAGGTTGAAGCAGGAAGCAGTTTCAAGGAATAAAACCTCTGGCAGCAGAGAATAGAGTCAACTGTGGATTCAAGGGAAAAATATCCCTGGCACTAGGGAGTTGAGCTATGGTCACCCAGAAGAGACACTCAGCCCCACAGTGTGAGAATACCACAAGAAGAGAGAGAATATCTGTACTGTGGTTTTGTTGTGGTTGGTTAGCTGATTAGTCATATCCAATTCTTTTGACCCCCTTTGGGGTTTTCTTGGCAGATACTGGAGTGGTTTGCTATTTCCTTGTCCAGCCCATTTGACAGATGAGGAAAACTGAGGCAAACAGGATTAAGTGACTTGCCAGCATCACATAGCTAGCATCTGAAGTCAGATTTAGATTTAGGAAGATATCTTCCTGATTTCAGGCCCAGCACTCTACCCACTGTGCCACCTAACTACCCTGTGGTTCTGTAGGCTTAAGTTTCTTTGGCCACATGTCTTCCCTTTGTATATTCCTCACTATCGGTACACTCTGTACCCACTTTTTCTGTTTATGCTTTATGTGTTTGTGTGAGAGGGTGCTTAGTTGTTTTTTTTTGGTTTGTTTTGGGGGGGTTGATACATTTTATAACTGTTATTATGTTATCTTAATAAATGCTTTTTCTTTAAACTAATCATGTCTACTGGCTGACTATTGAAGGTAAGCACACTAGTGAAGAATCCTGAGATCTAGTTTTAAGATTGTGGATTCACAGAATACTTTTGAATCTGAGAGCAGTTGTCTTCCTGGGGACCCAACATACAACTTCTGACTGTTAAGGTGGGGAATGTATCTCACCAGAAGTACTATACTAGTATAGGTCAACTGGACTTGGTTTATTGGGTGCAGCAAAGTTCACTCTTATCGGCTTATCCTAAGTTTCATCTTCCCCATTAATCGTTTTTGTTCTATCCTTCCCAGTCAGAATATCTTCATTTTTGGTATGAAAAAATAGAATAAAAATGGAAATTGAGAACAATTCATTAGCATTATTCACATACCCTCAAGTGGTAGTCCTAACTGTCTTTGATCTTCTCTTGTGGCTATTATCAATTTTGAGTCTTCAAGAGTTCTTTACCTAACAGCTATTGGACCCAATCAGAGGATATATACTTCCAAAGCATGGCTGGATTCTAATTGCTCTATTATTTTTTTCTTTAATGTTTTGTTTGCTGATTTAAAAAAAAAACAAAATAAAAACTCATCGCTACTTAGTGGCTCTCTGTTCCCCATAGAAACATCCCTGTGGAAAAAAAAATCAGCTTAGGCGAGCAGAATTACGTAGATCCTACCTTCCTCTGCACCTACTATCCACAGCCTCTCTTCTGATAGGTGGGAAGCATATTTCATCATCAAATCTTTTGATGTTATAATTGGACATTTTCTCAAGCACAATCATATTACATTGCTTTCATGCATTATAATTTGTTCAGCTGTTAGAGTACTTGTATTTCATCTAGGTTTTTGCTATTACAAAAAGTGCTGCTATAAAAATTTTTGTATATGTGAGATTGTTTTCTGACTTTGACTTTCTGAGTATATTGTCCATATCAATGGGTTAAAAGTAATGTATGGTTTAGTGATTTTTGTTTTAATATAATTCCAGATGATTTTCCAGAATGCTTGGATGAATTTCAGCTCTTCTAGTATTTATCATTATAGTCTTTTGGCATCTGCCAATCTAATGGATTTGTAGTAAAATGAGTTGTTTTAATTTTCACTTATCAGTGATTTGATGTATTCTTTCACATAGTTGTTGGTTGTTTGATTTTCCTCTTTGGAAAACTTCCTGTCCATATCCTTTGACCACTTATCTGTGAGGGAGGGGCTTTTTTTTTTTAATTTAAATAAATTCTCTGTATAACTTAGACATTAGATCTTTATTGGAGATTAGCTACAAAAAATATTACCCTCCCCATCACTTAACAGTTTATCTTTGATCTATAGCTTCTTGTTTATGTGAAAAAAAATAGACCAACTGAAAAAAAATGCAAGCAAAATTGTCCATTTATTTGATTACCTCTTTGGTTAGTTAAAAAGTCTTCCCCTAACCATAGTTTAGTTTCCCTGCTTTTCCCAAGTGAGTTGAATAGAGAGAATTAAGAGCTTTGTTTGTGTATTTGAAGGAAATAATGTCCTCACTAATGCCTATGTTTTGGTTTGAATTTAGCTTGGGGAGAGATGACTCCTCAGTGGCATAGATGGGGGAATAGAGTGTAAAGGCAAAAAGGAAGGAGGGTCATGTGGTAGGGAAGGAATCTGATGTTATACTTCATATCTTTTCCCTCCTATTTATTCTTTTCTCTTTTTTTCTCCTCTTTCCCATCTAAGTTTCTCGTTAATAGAGGCTTATTTCATGTTTTAGTCTGATGAAAGCAATAGGTTTAGACCATGACAGAGGTCTCAAAAGAAGAGCTTTGATAATCCCAATATCCAATTTATCAAACATTTGGGAAGATTATTTTTTTAAGTGAACCTTCTGGTGTTCATTGCCTATTCAGAAGGTTTTGCAATGCTTTCTCAAATCATTCTTAAGGAGAATAATTTGGATAGTAATGGCTATATACTATTAAAAATTCACCCATCTCTCCTTTCTCATTTTAGAAGGTAACTTGACATTCCAAGGACTCAATAAAATAGAAGACTTGTTTTGGGGGAAGAAAATGTGGAGTAATACCAAACCAAGTATTCACATTCTTCAATAGATAATGCTCTAATATGAAGGGCACTAAATTGCTGGCAGTCCTTAGTGTTAATGCTTCCATGGAGCCTTCATGTCTGGAGAGAAAATCTTCAAGAGTCTAAACAAAAATATGTTGGATGTTTAATATACAATGAGAAAAAAAATCCTGAATTTGCATGTTGCCTTTCTTCTGAGAAAGCTCAAAGTACTCTGCAAACATGACCTCATTAATTCCAGGGAAGAAAACCTAGAATGGCTTTGAGAATAATTAATAATCTGGGGAGGAACTGAAGCCAACTAGCCTTCTCACCAGATTCATGGGAAATGCCACAAATGAATGGAATTATGTGTTGTTGGCATCCAAGGTTGGGGGATGGTGAGGAGTTGTTAACATTAAACCCCTTTACCTATATATACTACATGACTAAGGTAACTTTATAAAGTTTATGACTTTAAGTTGAGAAGAGAAATTACAAATAATCTTTTTCCCCCTGGAAATATATACAGCACACCCTTTACAGGTTAAAGCAAGTTACCTTGGAGGCGGGCAGGGGCAGAGCCAAGATGGCGGAGTAAAAACGGGAACTCCCTGTGGCTCCAGCTCCAACAACCTCCAATACATGTAGAAAAATGACTCTAAACAAATTTTAGAGCTACAGAATCCACAAAGTGACAGAGAGAAACAAACCTCCTGCTGAAGGAAGTAGGCCAACAGGAAGAGGGTAACGCACCATGCTGGGAGCCAAAAGCAGTGCCATGTGAACCCTGTGGTTCCAGCCCCAGGGTTGCCTAGACCAACCTTAGTCAGAGCAGACTTCAGGAAAGTGAATCACCAGCAGCTGTCGTGATTTCCAGACTTCTCAACCCATAAATGCCAAAGAGAAAGTAAAAGGAAAGTGTGGGACTCTGTTGGAAAAGGGGAATGGAAGAGAGTGGTCCAACCCCTACCCCCAGGGCGAGAAGTGGTAGAGGCCTGGCAGCTGCCTCTACTGCTCTGTGACTGCTTCCAGAACTTCTTATCTGCAGATTGTAGGGGGACCAAGCAACCATTCAGAGGGTAATCACTCTTGCTTTGACCTGCTTAGATCTGGATCAAAGTCTTGGGTGGTATTCCTGGGGTATTTGGCCAGTGTGCCAGAACTTGTGGGGGCTGCAGAGAGGGTACCCAACTAATAGCTCCAGCAGCTGCAAGAACCCTAGAAATCTGAGACAAAGCTATCTCCATTCTACTGTGGCAAAGAGCTCAAAAGTCAAGTAATGGACTGGAAATATGAGGAAGCAGAGGAAACGCAATCTGACCATAGATTCCTTTTTTGGGGACAAAAAGGATCAAAGCATGGAATGGCAGGAAGACAACGAAGTCAGAAGTCTTGCTTCAGAAGCTTGCACGAAAAATATGAACTTATTATAGGCCATGGAGGAACTCAAGAAGGATTTTGAAAATCAATTAAGAGAAGTGGAGGAAAATTGGGAAGAGAAATGAGAATGATGCAAAAAAATCATGATGTGCTTTTTGTCTCTGGTCTTTGTGAGTGGTGCCATGGGTCACCAGCAGCTCTACTGGAGCCACCCTCACAAATTCGGCCAGGGGTCTCAGTCGTGCCATGTCTGTTCGAACTGGCATGGCCTGATACGCAAGTATGGCCTGAACATGTCCCTCCAGTGCTTCCAGAAGTATGTGAAAGACATCGGCTTTAAGTTGGACTAAGTTATATTTATCGATCTTGCTTCAGTGATTACACTGACCATCAGTGACTGCCATTTTACTGGATTCTGGACAACTATTTGATCTACCCACCTAAAGATCTGATCCTGTTGTACATGCTGTGTCAATTTGCAAATATAATTAAAAGTCATCCTCAAAAAAAAAAAAAAAGAAAATCATGAAAAGTGAGTCAACAGCTTGACTGAAGAAAATAACACCTTAAAAAATAGACTAATTCAAATGGCAGAAGAGTCTCAAAAAGGCAATGAGGAGGAGAATGCCTTAAAAAGCCAAATTTGCCAGATGGAAAAAGAATTTCAAAAATTCACTGAAGAGAATAACTCCTTCAACATTAGATTGGAGCAAATGGAAGCTAATGACTTTATGAGAAATCAAGATGCTATTAAACAGTTCCAAACAAATGAAAAAATAAAAGGCAATGTGAAATATCTCTTTGGGAAAACCAATGACCTGAAAAATAGATCCAGGAGAGAAAAATTTAAAATTATTGGACTACCTGAAAGCCATGATCAAAAAAAGAGCGTAGACATCATCTTTCAAGAAATTATCAAGTAAAATTGCCCTGATATTCTAGAACCAGAGAGCAAAATAGAAATGGAAAGAATTCACCAATTGACTCTTGAAAAAGATCCCCAAAAGAAAACTCCTAGGAATATTATGGCCAAATTCCAGAGTTCCCAGGTCAAGGAGAAAATACTGAAAGCAGTCAGGAAGAAACAATTCGAGTATTGTGGAATCAGGATAACATAAGACCTAGAAGCTTCTACATTAAGGGATCAAAGGGCTTGGAATATGATATTCCAGAGGTCAAAGGAGCTAGGATTAAAACCAAGAATTACCTACCCAGCAAAACTGAGTATAATGCTTCAGGGAAAAATAGGGTCATTCAGTGAAATAGAGGATTTTCAAGCTTTCTTGATGAAAAACCCAGAGCTGAACAGAAAATTTGACTTCCAAGTACAAGAAGCAAGAGAAGCATGAGAAGGTAAACAGGAAAAAGAAATCATAAGGAACTTATTAAAGTTAAACTGTCTATACTCCTACATGGAAAAATGATAATTGTAACTCATAAGACTTTTCTCAGTATGAGGATAGTTGAAGGGAATATATCTATATCTATATATATGTATACATATATAAGTGTATATATACATATATGTATGTATAGGAGGGTGTATGTTTGTATAACTATATATGTAAGTGTGTGCATATGTATGTACATGTATACATAGACAGAGGGCACAGGATCAGTTGAATAGGAAGGGATGATATCTAAAAGAATAAAATTAAGAGGTCAGATAGGAGTATACTGGGAGAAGGTGAAAGGAAGAGATAGATCAGGGTAAATGATCTCATGATAAAAGAGGCAAGAGAAAACTGTTACAATGGAGGGGAAGAGCAGGAAGGTGAAAGGGAATAGGTCAACCTTACTTTCATTGAATTTGTCTTAAGGAGGGAATAACATACACACTTCATTGCATATCTTACCCTTCAGGATAATAGGGGGGAAGGGGATAAGAGGGGGGATGATAGAAGGGAAGGGAAGGCAGATTGGGGGATAGGGTAGTTAGAAGCAAACACTTGAAAAGAGACAGGTTCAAAGGAGAAAATAGAATAAGTAGGGGGTGGGATAGGATGGAGGGAATTATAATTAGTCTTTCACAATATAACTACTATGGAAATGTTTTGCGTAACTATACATGTAGAACCTTTATTGAATTGCTTATCTTCCCAGTGGGGGTGGGTGAGGAAGGAAGAAGGGAAAAAATCTGGAACTCAAAGTTTTAAAAATAAATGTTTAAAAACAAATTGTTTTTTTTACATGCAATTGGGAAACAAGATATACAGGCATTGGACTATAGAAATCCATCTTGCCCTACTGGAAAGTTAGGTGGGGGTTGGGGGAGGATATAAGAGAGAACAGATTAGGGGAAGGGATATTCAGGAGGCTCAGTGTTTTGGGGTGGGGGGTAGGGGAAAGATGGGGAGAAAAATATGTAACTCCAAATCTTGTGAAAAGGAATATTGAAAACTAAAAATAAATAAATCGGGGATAAAAAAACAAGTTACATTTAGGATTTGTGTTTCTAATTTTGACTTTTCCTAATAAAGGCAGAATGGTAGAGATGGGGAAAATGTAGCTTCTTCCTCTGTAAAATGAGGGTATTGGACTAGATGACCTCTAAGATTCTTTCCATTTCCAAATTTATGATCCAATGTGGCACAGTTAAAACCTTTGGAGAATGTTGGTAAAATACCATTCATAGTGTTATATGTAGGATTTCGAATTGAAGGGACCTCAGAATAGCTGGTCTAAAATTTTCTTCTTGGAGATGAGAAGACTATGACCACCTAAAGTTGAAGTGATTCATCTCGGGGCACACAGGTAATACATATAGCATGTGCTCTGAGGTTCCACTCCCAACCTTCTCTTGAACTGACAGGTTGGGTCACCATAGAGCAGCTGCTGTTACTCCCTTTGGGGTTCCAGGAAGTGGTCCTTAAATGTTATCTGTGGTTTTTTAGTACTACAGCTCATTGGTCCCTACCAGTGTGCTGACTTCCTTGATTACCAGTTATCCATTAGACAATTAACTTTTAGAAAGGAGTACTCATGAAAGTGTTATTATAAGAATAATTGATATAGTGCCCCAAAGTCTGTAGCATACTTTACATTTAGTACATGCAGGGTCTAGGGTAGAGTGGATGTATTGGTAATGGGAATTTGAAGATCTTCCTTTAATAAGCCTAAGGGAATTTGAAGACCTTCCCTGCTTCAAAGATCTTCCTTGCTCCCAATAGACTAAACGTAATCACGTGCAGCCTGTGCTGGGAGGAGTTTGCTGACAGGTAGAGCAGAGCCCACAGGAAGCTGGAAGTCAGAGCAGTTAGAGACAGAGGAGAGGACACACTCAGGGAGAGAGTTAGGCTTGTGAGTAAATGTTTGTTTGTACAAAGGCTAAATGATGGTGTGGCTAAGAGGTGTCGGAGATAAAACTTGAATTTAGTTAAGACTGATTCCAAGGTTGGTACTCTATCCACTATACCGTACTGCCTTAGCAGGTTTGATGTGAGAATAAATGAGATAATGCCTCTGCTGTGTTGTGGTGTATTAACTTCTATGTTGCTATGATGGATTTGGTTTTTCCCGGTGTCTGCATACATGTTTCACTTCTGTCTTCTATATAGAGAGTCTGTTATATTTTGTGATTAAACACTATGCCAGCATATTCATAGGTGCTGTTGGTACTGTGAATATTGTTTTGGCACTTCAGTGGGCTCAGGTTTAGAGAGGACATGTGGCAAATAGGTCAATCACAGCTTCTGATTTCTAGAAGTCCTTTCCCCTCTCTTTGTGAGGGTTGTTATGAAGTTTCCCTTAAACATAGTATAGTTTTTCTTCTTCACTCCTTGGAGCATCTCGAAGCTGCCTCCTGATGCAGAAATTGCTGCCAGTCACTGTTGCGCCAAGAGCACTGTAGGGATGCTGATGGGAAGTTCCAAATCTTCTAGTCCTTTAAAATATCCAAAATATTCCTTGGCCAAGGTGAGGAAGGAGAAGATCAAGGCTGAGGCTTTTCTCAAGCTCATTTAAATCTTACACGTTACAAATCTTTATCCTGTATCTGACCTTAGTGTTAAATATAATCCTTAAATTACCTCCCCTCACCCCAGAAATCCTTTCCTAGGGGTTTGTTTGGGATTGCTTCCTCAACCAAGTTGCCAGGTGCTTAAATAATGCCTTATTTTGAACTGGTTTTATTTAGAAACAACAGGGTATGACTGAATTCCTTTAGCCCCTCAGAATATACTTCCTCTCCCTCTGCCTCTCACCCTCTCCCTGTCTTCTCTCTCTCTCACACACAGAGTTGTGAATGATTGATTTAGTCGAGATGTCTAGGCAGTTTTCACACCTAATTCATACCTCTGTTTCTTTTGACATATATTCTCCACTGATAATGGTATCTAGGCGTTTTGTTACTATTCGGTTATTTCAGTGCCGCCTACCTCTTCATGATACTATTTGGGGTTTTCTTGGCAGAGGTACTAGAATGGTTTGTTATTTCTTTTTCCATCTCATTGGAATGAGGATGAGGAAACTGAGGCAAATGGAGTTAAGTGACTTGCCCAGGGTCACATAGTGTCTGAGACCAGATTTGAACTCACGGAGATGAGTCCACTCATCTACTTATCTGCCGTTGCACATCTTTGCCCAAGGTGTAGCATGTTATTATTTCACCCGGGGTAGGGGCAATTGATTCAATTTATGCCCCACCCTTACAGACAGAGCTTGGATTAAAACCCCGGGTGTCTGATTTTAAATTCAGTGTTCTTTTCATAAAACCATGTTGCCTTTTCTTCCTACACCATTACTATTAGGAATAGTACAGGGAAAGACAAAGTCTGTAGTATAGAATTTGTGAGAAAATTTTTTTTTTAGTTCCAAAATGAAGACAGCCAAAATTTCTTATTTTTGGTTTCTGTCTTCAGTAGTATCTGACTTACATGCAGTCAAGCTGCTTGTTCTTTTTTTTTTTTTGTTCCTGAATACTGCTTTCTTGCCTGAATTTCCCACAGACACAGAGCAATGACAGGAATTCTCAGAAAAGGAAGCTCTGGCTTGTAGGCCTCATCGTTATAATTTTCTCAAAATTCAGGGGAAATTTTGCTGGAAAAATTATTGGAAATTATTATGACAAAGTGGAAGGAGGAGATACTTGCCAGGTCAGAGTCTGTTCCCGGGTCTCTGTACATCATTCCAACAGACATCAGTGACAGCTGGTTTCACTGTATTTACATCGTCAGAATAACCTATCTACCCGATTAGTTAGTTGGTCAGAATCATTATTTTCCAAACCACTGAAGAATCTTTGGAAAGAAGCATCGCCAGTCATTTAAATCTAGCACAGCTACAAATCCTTATCCTATAGTAAATATAATATGTATATAGTATAAATAGAATTCTTAAGCTACCAAAGTGTTCAATTGATTGTCCTTATTTTGTTCAACTATCTCTCTTTGGGTTCTTCCTCTCTCCTCAGCCCCCACTCAATACTGTAACATTTGTTTCCCTCTTAAAGTACCCCTTTGTTTCTCATGTTTTATATGCATGGTGGTACTGTGAGAGACTTTGCTTACTTGGAGTTCAAGAAGAGGCTGTGATTTTTATTACCATTGCTTTACTCTTTCCCCTAATCCATAGGCTACGCTGCTGCCAGACCAATCTCTTTACAATTGTCAAGGCTGTCCAGAGTCTAGTTCCTGCCTACTTATCCAGCGGTTTTTAAAACTACCATTCACCTAAGTTAACCCTCTGATACAGGCATATGCTGGTCCAACAAATGTGCCATATTTTCCAAACATGTCTTGATTATGTGTGCCTTTACTCATTAGCTGCCCTTCTCACCTCTCTTCACTTGCATATGTGTCCTTCCATTGTTCACATCCAGCTCACATCCCACCTTTTTTATTTGGCATTGCCCTACCAATCTTGGCCTGAAGTGATCATTTTCTTCTCCTAATCCTGGTGCTCTTATTTTAACAATTCATTTGACATAGCATATATTGCCTTTTATTATATTTACTTTTATGTATATTCTTAGTATCATGGGAGACAGGTGACCCTAGAGTCTAGAGCCTAGACTCTCAGGCCATGTCAGAAGAAAATAAGCTATGGCAGGTTGGAAGGGCTTCAACTATAAGACCAATGATCTTGTGAAGACCGGTATCATGGCCTATGGAGAGGCACGGGGGGATAATGGAAAGAATACTTCCCCTAGACTTGGGACAATTGAGTTTGGATGTTGGAGGGAGACTAATATTCTAACTATTTGGTGGTAGACTAGTCACTCAATGCTCAGGACTTTGGTTTTCTTATCCATGAAAAAGGGACAATACTTATCTTACCTCCCTAAATTGGTTGTTCTAAAGAAATTACCTTTTAAACCACAAAATGGGATATGAATATGTGCTGCTATTATATTTTAGCAGGAACAAAGATTGTGTAGGAATAGACTTGGGGTCTAACCTCTTGTATTTGCTCTGGAACTAAAGCTCTCAAATTTTCTAAACCTCAGTTTCCTTACCTGTATTACCCAGCTTACAGGACTGATAGTGATAGGGACTAGGACCTGTGATTTCATTGTTAGAAGTAACTCCTGGATAAGGACATGCCTTCTACCATTGAGAGGTGGCACCATCTCTGTAACCTGGTCTTAGAGAGTTGCATAGAGGACTGGAGGTTAGCTGTCTTGCCCAGGGTCACCCAGCTAAGAAGTGTCGGAGAGAAAACTTGAATTCAATTAACACTGATGCCAAGGCTGGTATTCTGTCCACTATACCATACTGCCTCAGCAGGTTTGATGTGAGAATAAATGAGATAAGATACATAACAATATCAGTTATAAATGCAGAGAGAAGCTCATCCTGTAAGGATTAACCACTAAGTTGTTATTTTTAATGTCATTTTTGCTCCTTTACCCCCTCACAAAAGTTCAGGATGACTATGTGCTAATCCAGATGTATTATAATTTATGTCAGTGCGGGAGAGATCCACATTGATAAAATCATGGGCCTTGTGTAATCGGGCTCTCACCAAGCCTGGGGCATTTTGCAAGCTACTGCATTTGAAGAGAGAATGTAACTTATAACTGGTAGACAGAATTAGTGCTTGAGCTGTGTGAAGGCTGAGGTGGGTGCAGGAGCTTCTCTAAGGACTTTGTGTGGTTCCAGACATTCTTCAGAATAGACTCCAGGGAAGAAAGAAAGACATGGGAAATTGTAGACATGTCGGGGACACAGATGGCTCAGTATACTCTTGATTACCATCTTGCCTCCCTCGATTCTTAGGAGATTTTACCTTGGGTGAGATCCGACCCTCTTATTTTGATTGAACTGAAATCTCATCTTGCTCCCATTTTGTATTTTGTGTGGTATAATCTAATCTGTAATGCCTCTAATTTATTGTTTGCTGGATAAATGGGTTTACTGGCTATTTGATATTTGTGATGTTCTTTTATGTAACCAGCATTTGATGGGGTGGCCAAGCCCAAGGATATAAGCTAAGGACTAGCAACCAGGGAAGCAGACTTTATTCTAAACTACAATGGCACCCCTAGATCAGCAATACCTTTAGGGACCAGGAAGAGATCATTCTCTTCAGATACCCCTCTTGAAGCTAGGTAAAGGAAGGAGCAGGCAGTTACCCATGACCCTTCTCTTACTCTCCGGAGGACAGTCTTCTTTGTAAAGGGAAGGGTGAGATTCTAGACGTTTCTCAGTATTAGACACCAGCATCATGTCTATATGTTTAGACAGCCCATATGGACACAAACACATCCTGTGCCTTTTCTCTTCAGTTACTTTTCAATCCCTTGGAGAATGCCTGACTTACAGTAAGGACTTAATAGTTGATGATGATAGGAAATACCCAAACTGTGCTAGTGCCCATAATACTCTGTGAAAGATATTTTCTTGTAAGGCAGTAGGGTGCTTTATTCTCTGTGTCTGTTTCAAAAACCTTCAAAGGTGGGGAGTCCCAAAATTAAACAACAGTGATCCTCCACAGTGAACTGAGGGAGGCAAGTGTTCCATCCATTCTAGTCTCCTTGCTCCTTCCAGTCACTCTTATTGTATATTTTTTAAATGACAAAAATGGAAAATGAAAAACAAAATCTATATCAATTGATACACAGTTTTCCTCAGATAGAAACCCAAACCAAACTAGACCAGAGCTTTGATTGCTATAAAGGCTGTCTTTATATAAAATATTTTTTTTTGTGATTCTATAACCAAATGCTTTGGGAAGAATATAAAATAAACCTGATGTAAATTTCTGCTTTATGATGTGTTTTTTTCTTTACACTGATTACATCTAAATTGAGTCCACTGTACCAGTGGCTCTGTGATCTCATTGATGGAGGTGTTAAAGATCACAATTACTCATCCTTGCCCATACTGTACCTAGGCATTTACCATTCAGAAATGATTATATAGTGGGAGGAAGGGGAGAGATGGGGAGAAAATTTGGAACTCAAAATCTTGTGGAAATGAATGTTAAAAACTAAAATTGAATTAATTATTTTAAAAAAGAAATGATTGTATATAGCAAACAATGATGCATAGTGTGTCCTACTGTCTTAGAATGTAAACTCCCATAGGGTAGGGATTATGCAATGTACTATGCCAGAGCACTGGGCACACTTTTGTGGGAGCAAAGTGTCTATGTTGAGCCCATGAAAAGCAATCTTACATCCCCTGGGGCTCTATGAAAGATATCTAGCTTTTTGTTCTTTAAATACAGATGGCTACAACCAGGAACCTGGATACAACTTCTCTTTTGACTCCCCCCGCCCCTTGTCCACTTCCCCAGCAAATTCACATCCTGAGATCTGGAGTGGTTTTATGAGAGTAGGCATGAGAATGGCTCTAGGCTGTCTGAGAATCAGGTAAACTATAAAAGCATCTTATTCTCTGGCTGTTCTGGGGGATAATCCTCAAAGCACTTTTATTATAAACTCTAGTCCCTAAGCTCCAGAGGATCCCTATGGATAGAAGTGTATAATTGAATAAGAATTTTAGTGATACCTTTTGTTTTTGCATTGAACTTATTTCTGGATATATTACACTTTCTCCCTCCCCTCCTCAGTGAATTTTTTCCTTGGCAGAAAGAAAACAAAAAGTGTGGCAAGCCCAACCAACCCATTTACTTCATCAGAATATAGATACATATAACATTCTATACCTGTAGCTTCTCACTTCTCCAAAAAAAGGGGGCATAGGATCATAAATTTAGAGTTTAGAAGAAACCTGAGAGGACATATAGTCCAGCCTCTTCATTTTACAGGTGAGGAAAACTGATGCCTATAAAGGTTAAATGAGTTGCTTCAGATTACACAGGTAGTTAAGTAGCAAAGATGGGATTTGAACCTGGGTTCTTAGATGCTAAATCCAGTATTCTTTCCACTGCTGCCTCTCCCAGAGTCCAATTTACTTGTTATAATTACATCATGTTCAATTTTATTTTATTATTCTTTCCATTTACATTGTTGTAGTCATTGCATATATTATTTTCCTTATTCTGCTTACTTTATTTTGCATCAGTTCATATATGTCATTTCATATTTATTGAAATTCTTCTCATTTATTGTTTCTATTACATTCATGTTTCACAATTTGTTTAATTATTCCCTAATCAATGGTTACTTTTTTCCCAATGATTTTCTACCACAAAAATCAATGAAAATTTTGGTATATGTGGGATCATTTTTTACTTTGACATCCTTGTGGAGTTTTTACTTTATAGTGAGATCTCTGAGTCAAAGAGTATAGACTTTTTAGAAACATTTTTTCCCCTGCAAAAGTCTAAACTGTTTTCCAGAAAGAATCAATTCATAGCTCTATCAACAGTGCTGTTAGTGTCCCTGGCTTTCTATAGCCCCTCTAACATTGCCTTTTGCCATCATCAGTTTTCTGGATGATATATTTTCTGGATTTGTTTTGCATTTTCATTAGTTATTTGAAGCAATTTTCAAATGATTGTTAATAATTTGTAATTCTTCTGAGAGCTATTTTTTACCTTATCCTTGGAACACATCTGTTGGATAATGGCTCTGGGTCTTAGTTTCATTGGTATAAAACTTTTAACATTTCATATAATCAAAATTATTTTTTATTTGATTTCCATGATATGTATTGATTTCCATGATATCCTCTATCTTCTTTTATTTAAAAATTCTACCTCTGATCACCCCAACTTCAGGATCAGCACACTATACACCATCACACTGCGCTGCCTCTAAAGGTATATCTATTTATTTTCCTCCCCTCTTCACCTTAAATAAAGTTACCTTTTTTACATAAATTGGATATCATTTGAAACATTATGGTATAAAATGCTTGTCTAAACATATTTATTTTTCAGTGATTTGGATGCTGGGGGAAGGGTCCTTTTATCATGTTCTTCAGTAGTTCTTGCTAAAGTGTGTTCTTAGGTTTATCAGTTTAAGTTTCATTATTTCTGATTCATGCTTATCTAGGCCCTTTTATGTACAGATTTTTCATCTTGTACCAAAGTATTTTTAATCATTGTTGCATTGTTGCAATTATTATATGCATTGTTGCATATAATATGATATATATATATATATATATATAAAATATAATATTGAATTCTAGAAGTAGTGGTCCTCCTAAATTACTTCTCCTCTCCCTATTATTTCCCTTTAAATTGTAGACTTTTTTTACTCATAAATTCTTATATTTTGTGTTTGTGTATCTAACATTATAAAGATCTAGCACAAAACCTGCTAATTAATATAGGTAACAGTATCACTTTTGTTCTATTGGCATGGCTTAACTCTGGGCAATGGCTATCTCTCCAATTGTTTGTCTTCCTTTGTTTATATAAAGGGCTTATTGTATTCATACAAGTCATGAGCATGCCTTAGAAGACTGAGAGATATTTTCTCACTTTACAGTTAGTTTAACCTTGCTTTCACATTCTATCATTCCTCCTGGTTTTGTTATTATGATAAAAATGTTTGGGTTTTTTTATTTATCAAATTGTATTTTGCATTTTATTGTATTTTATGGATTATTTATTGTACTGAGGTTATTAATTAATTCACTTAGTTTCTTTACTGATTCTTTGGGATTTTCCAAGTAAACAATTATGATGTAAACAAATAGGGATAATTTCATTTCTTCTGCTGATGCTTATGCCTTTAATTTCTTCCTTATAATTCCTACTACTGGAATAAGGACTCAGTATTTGACAAAAAGTTTTGGGAAAACTGGAAAGCAATGTATAGATCATAGAACATCTTACATCTATGAACATAAATTAATATCTGACATCTCAGAATAAGATATGCTCCAAATGGATACGTGAAAATTTTTAAAAATATCACATCATATAAACAAATCAGAAAAACAAGCAAGATATTTTCTTTTTGTAGCTAAGAATAGGGGAAGAATTTATGATCAAATAAAGGACATAGAACATCATAGAAGATAAAATGTACAATTTAGATTAGATAAAATTAAAAAGATTTTGCACAAATTAAACTAATGAAGGTAAAATTGGAAGGGAAACAACTAAGTTGGAAGACCATTTACAGCAAATTTCTCTAACAAAGAATTTTGAATCCAAGATATATGTAGAACTGATTCAAATTTATAAAAGGAACCTTATTTCCCAATAGATAAATGAATTCAAGCTATCAGCCATACAAAAAACCCTAATAATTAGAGAAATACAAATTAAAGTTACTAAGGTGCCACTTCATACCCATCTGATTGGCAAAGGTTGAAAGGGCTGTGGAAGAGGACTTATAATGAGCTATTGATGGAGCTGTGAATTAGTCTAGCCATTTTGAGGAAAACCCTCCCAAATCTTTGGAACTATTCCTCAAAAAGTCACTATACTTCACCCCCCTATAACTGAGATACTACTACTAGGCCAACATGCAAAAAAAAAAAAAAGAGTATGAGGACCTATATGTTTTAAGGAACTCTTTTTTTTTTTTTTGAGGAGAGTGGCAAGGAAATGGAAATTAAGGGTGTGCCCCTCATCTGGGGATATGGCTGAACCAATAATGATATATTCATATAATGAGTTATTTTTGTGCTGTAAAAATTATGATTTCACAGATGAGAAGAATTATCTGGGAAGAATGTAGGACAGAATCAGAACATTTTATACAATAACAATGAAAAATTTAAGAACTCTTGATAACTGCAATGACCAACTATGATTCCAGAGGACCAGTGATGAAGTATGTTACTGACTTGCTGACAGAAATATAATTGATTCAAAATGCAGAAGTAGACATGGTCAGTGTGGGAATTTGTTTTGTCTTATTTTGCATATTTGTCATAAGGATTTCTTTCTTTTCTTTTCTTTATTTAACCTAGGATAAATAGGAATAGATCTGACAGAAAAAAAGAAAGAAAGAAAGAAAAAAGAACAGAATGCAAGGCCAGAAGAAATCGCAGACAAGGACTGCTTTGAATCTACATTTTGAATTGATTACACACTGCAAAATAAAAGCAGGCTGAAAATAATGGAGATTCTCAGTCTTATGCACAGTCCTTTCCTTCTGTTCTACAATGTTTATGGAAATCATATTTTTTTTGTCATTTGTAAATTTCAGAAAAATAATATTGTTATCTTACTGTTACCACCAGCATTTCTGGAACAATGCCAAATAATAATGGGTAGAAACTGCATCCTTGTTTTACCCTTCTCCTTACTAGAAATTTTTCTAGTTTTCTTGCATTGCAGATAATTCTAACTTTTGGTTTTAGATATATACTTAAAAATAGTAAAAAGTAGTTTTCATATGTCTATCCTTTGTAGGTTTTTGGCATATGAGTTACATTTTTGTAAAAATATCTTTCTGCATCTGTTGAAGTAGTAATACAGTTTTTTCTGTTTTTAGTTTTTAATATGATTATGATATGTTGCTTATGTTAAACTCTTCTTGCAAACCCTGATAAAAACTTATCCTGGTTATTATAATGGATATTTCTTTTTCCATGTTATCTTTTAGCTAGGATTTTCTTTGATATGTTTATATTCATAATTATGTTCATATTCATTAATGATACTGAGTTCTAGTTCTTTCTGTGGTTTTGCTCTGTGGTTTAGGCATTAAGACCATATTTCTCCCATAAAAGGAAATTGATAGAATATTTTCTGAATTATTGAGAATAATTTGGGAAGCATAAGTATTAATGGCTCTTTAAACATTTTATAGAGTCCATCTATAAGTCCTTCTAGACCAGGGTTAGTTTTTGCCTTTCTTTGATAATTAATTTAAGACATTTTCCAGTTTCACTTTCTAAGATTGAGTTTTTTTTTTTTAAATTCTATTTCATGTCCTGGTATTTTGGACATTTGGTATTTTTGTAGATAATCATTAATTTCCTCTAAAGTCTTGGATTTGCCAACATATTACTGTTTCTAATAGATTCTGATAATTTGTTTTAGAAATATGATTTTAATCTCTCAAATATTGGGTTAGAATTATTTTTTTTGGTTAATATTTTCAAAGAACTGGCTTTTAATTTTGTTCATTTTTTTGTAGTCTTAAAAATTTCTCCTCTAGTTTTTAGGATTTCTTCTTTTGTATTTTTGTGTTTCTCTCGATTTTGAAGATTATTGTACACAGTTTATCCTTCATATTTTTCTGCTTTGTTGATATTTTTTGCCTTTTCACATTTGTAATTTTGTGTTCTAGCACTTGGTCTGGTTTTTTTTAGGTACCATATGGTGCAGAGAAATACGAATATTCTTTAATGGGTTTACTGAATAGCAACAAAAATTTTAGATCTAACTTCAACAAGTCAGTTTATAGTTTTATCTTTGTTTATATTTCTCTTAGAGTCCTCAGATCTAAGAGGACAGATCAAAGTATTATGTAATCATTGCATTACCGTCTATACCTTTTTCGAATTTAGGTAGCATTTCCTTTATGACTTTGGATGCTACACCATTTGTGCATATGCATTTAGCATTGATTTTGTTTTCTTGTCTAGTAAATGTTTAAACATCACGTAGTTGTGCTGTTTATCTCTTTTAACTCTGTGAAATTTAATTTTTGCTTTGTCTGGTACCCTGATTGAAACACTTCTCTTGGAATCATCTGATACATGGTTAATTGTGTCTTGCATTTTCATTTTTATTCTGCCTTTATTTCTAGATGTGTTTCTTGTAGATCTCAGATTGCTGAATTCTGCTTTCTTATCCATTCTGTCTTTCCCTTTTATTTTGTTTTGTTGGGTTGTTTAACTTATTTACATTTAAGGCTATGTTTATTAGAATTGTATTTTCCTCCATTTATTACTTTCTCATTGTTTTTTTCCCTCTTAATTCCACTTTTCCTTTAAATCAGCCCTTTGTCCCTATAAATGTTTTTCTTCCACTATGTTGTTGCTGGTCTATTCCACAAAAATCCCCCATTTTTAAATTTACCTGCTCCATTTCAAGTCTCTTGGATTTACCTAAATTATTAATTTGCTAATGTAGTATCTTTTTGGCCTTTCCCTTCCCTTAGAAGCATATAATTTCGAGGCTCTCCTCATAGGAGTGTGGAAGTATTCCAACCGGGGTTCCAGTTAGCCAGGACCCCCTGGGCTTGCTCTTCTTCTTTAGCAAATGATTAAAAATGTCTTAAATGAAGGCAGAACCCATTTCCCCTTTCTATCTACTCTACCTGTGGTCTACCAGTATGGATGGCTCCTAAGTAGAATGAAACCAGGAGTCAAATGAACCTAAGTTCAGATCTTGTTTCCATGACCTTGGAAGTCACTAATCTCTCTAGGACTCAATTTTCTTTGTAAATTGAAGGGAGGTGGTCTAGATGACCTTTGAATGTCCCTTCCAGTTCTGAATCTGATTACTCAGAAAACCCCTATCTTGTTCAGGTGCTATTCAGACTTAGTAAATCTATAGGGGTTCCTTACCCTGGGGAGTCCAATAGACTCTTGAATAAAAGGTGGCAAACTTTTTTGTTTGGCCTACCTCTCCAGGAGTATGTATCAAAAAGAAATGACCAAAGGTTGAACTGCTTCATCAAAAATGTCTATCAAAATATTCTAGTATAAATATTCTACTGAGTTACACTTTTGTTTCCTTGCACTGCAATTTCATGATGAACTAAGGAGTAGTAGGGATAATCATTCAGAATTACTCATTCTCTCAAACTCTTCAGCTTTCAGTTAGCTGAAGACAGACTTAAAATGAAAATTTAAAGAGCCTACCCATATTCCATTATTTAACTAGCAACTGAATGAGTGCATAGTTTTCTGCAAAGGTTCATACTGGGAACAAGTTTATAGTAAAATTGTCAAGTATATCATAATATCTGCTATGCTTGTCAGCAGGGTGGCTTCATTCATCGTGCTCTAGGAAGTCAGAATGACTTTTAGAGGAGCTGGTAGTGACAGTGACTGGAGAGGCAACAAGAAGAGAGTGATGGCCCTGGAAGCACAGACTCATTCTGCCTCAGACACTTACTAGCTTTGTGTTACTGTACAGATCATTTAAACTCTGCCTCAATGTCCAGTTCTGAAAAATGGGAATAATACCTGTATTCCTTACTTCATGGGGTTGCTTTGAGGACCACATGCACTAATTCATCCAAAGTGCTTTACAAAAATTTAAATTGCTATTTTAATATGTTGTTGGTAAAAATAAGAGGAAAATGAAAAAAAAATGCTGCTATATCACTGGGACCCATTCATTTGACTCTAGCACCTGGGATAACCTAATAATCAGGATTCCTTAGGAGGTTCTGATTTTCTTATAAGAATACACTAGCATTCTGGAAAAACTCACTGATACCTCTCCCAGAGAGGCAATGTGGCGTAATGGAAAGGGGGCTAACCTTGAAGACAGAAAAACCTGGATTCCAGTTCAGCCTCTGGCACGTACTGGCTGTGTGACCCTGGGCAGGTCACTTAACTTTTCAGTGTCCCAGGTGACTCCTTAAAACTTTAAGTTGAAGAGAAAGTGCTGACCTGCATTGGAGGAGGAATTTTCTCACCCAGGGAGTTTCCTGTGCCAGTGCTATCACACATCTTGACATTATTGATGATTCAAGAAGACCTCTTTTACTCCATCAGTCTTGACTTGATGAAGAAAACATTTCTTTTAAAGTGAGTGGGAAAAGAGGGACTAATCACACCCTCTCGGTGTTTTATGGGCTTTTGACAAATAGATGTGGGGCCACCTGATTGATTCTCAGTTGCACACAGTTGATTTCCCTTGTTGAATGGCCCCTGCCTACAGTTTGGATGAAGTAGGGCCTGTCCTTGCCAGGTGTTTAGAATTAGTGTAAGTTCTTCAAACATCTGCTACATCCTGCTCCTGGGGTGGCTCAGGGCCAATATGGGGCTAAATAAGTTTGTAGAGGAAAGAAGTGATTTGGGGCTTAAAGATGCCAGAAAGCACCACTTAATTAACAGCTTGATGAGGGAAGTATTTATGGATGAACTGTAGAAAAATTCTCATTCTCTAGTTTTTTCTTCTCTTTGATGGAGGAAACATAAAGAAACTTGGCATTCTTATGGATCTTTCCCGAAATTAAGGAAACAGTTGTACTAGGGGTAATAATTGTTTTGGTGTGTGCATGTGTTTTATGTCCTTCTTTTGCATCCAAGAATAGAGGGAGTCTTCCAGTAGTTAACTCTAAACAGAAGTACACATCAGTTCTTGTATAATACCTGTCTCTTGGTTGTCAGACGGCATTTGAAAATTTGATAGCTCACATCATAAAAAATTGGAATTGAAAGGTAAATAAAAAAGCCACCTAATCCAACTCCCCCTGTTGCATGGATTCCCTTGACAACATCCCTGACAAGTACTCACCTGATCTGTGCTTGAATATCTCCAGTGATGGAAAAAACCTCCCATTCCCTTTTTTAGAAACTTTGTCCCCCCCCACCCAATCCTAAGCCCAGATCTACCTCCTTTGTAAACTTCTATCCATTTCATCTACAGTCCTAACTCAGTCTGAATATCTCTAGTTCTTCAATCTTATTCTGGTATGGTATTATATCTGGCTACAGCCTCTAGTTTTTTGGGGTTTTTTTTTTTGCCATTGCAGATACCCTTAAATTTGTCATTTAATGTCCTTTTTAAAATGTAGTGATCAGAACTGTACACAATATTTCAGATATAAATTGATGATAACAGAATACAGTACAGTAGAACCCTATTTGATTCAGCAAGCACTTATTGGGCATGTACTATATACTGGGTATTAAAGAAGACTGAAATGAAATGATCTCTGGGCTAAAGGAAGTTCTTTTACTTGGGGTAGATGGAGGAGTAGACAAAAGACTCACAGATAAATAAACAGATACAAAAGAAATATCATTTCTTAGGTGTGTGCCAACACATGAGGGATTCAGAAAAAGTCTCCAAAGGTGAGTTGAGTCCAAAGCAGTGGATGTGAGGAATGCTTAGGGTTCTGCATTAAGGACAATCACCTAATTCTGGTGTCCAGAAGCCAGGGGGTGTTTTTTTTTAATCAAAGGGAACTTCAGAAAGTGGACCTGGTGTCTCGTGCCCCATCATCAGGTACCCCCAAATGTCACTTTTATGACAGGATTTTACCTGCACATTCCTGGGGTGTTCTCACTCTTCCTCCTACCTCTCCAAGGAAGAAGAGTGGGAAAGTATGATTAAGGGGAGAAATATTAAAGTGGCAAGTAGGAGGGACGCTACAATAGTGCCCTGTGTTTCCTCCCTAATGGCCACAGTCTGTCTCCTTATACCCTATACCCTACATGGCCCTGAAAGAAATAATTAAAGGGAACCGGTTAGAAGCCACTAGTGTTTTCTTACTTCATTTGCTAAGGAGAGAGAGGGTCGGGAGAAACCCTTTTTTAGCGCAGGAAAGGCATGATGTGGGGAGCAGGCAATGAGGTAGTATGCTTTTGGTGATGTAGCTTTACATGTTGAGATGCAATATGTCATAATGGATACAGAGCCATCTTCAATCAGGAAGCCCCGAGTGTAAGTAACAGTGGCAACTACAGGGAATTCATTTCACCTCACAATGCACTAGTCAACTCCCTAAGAATATAAATGCAAAGTACATGTTGGTCTTCTTTGGTAAAGTTTCTTTCCTGTGCCAATGAAATCACAGATCTGGTCCAAAACAAACAAAAATAATACAACATCTCGAGTTTGAAATCTAGGTCTTTCTCTAGGCAGTTTTTTTCTAGTTATGTCTCGTCATTCCTTAACTTGGAATAAAAAAAAATAAGTCAGTGTAAGGGTTATGGGATTTAAAGATCTCCCATGCCCCATGGACGTGC
>NW_027185616.1:16335738-16357685 GCF_028583685.1 Petaurus breviceps papuanus
ATGGATAATTATATCAGCATATTTGTAATCTCTATAGGCATTGTGAATATGGCATTGCTGATACAGTCAGTCGTTCCAGTATGGGACTTAACATATGAATTCCAAGTACACTTCCACTTGCTGGACTTGTCTCATTGTTCCAACCAGTCTGGTTTTGTTTATGGATGCTAATTTAGACATCTAATTTATTAGCTATTGATCCCAGCTTTATGTCACGTGTAAATCTGTTGTCTACTATCTACAGCGTCATCCAAGTAATTGAGAAAAATCTTGAACAGAATAGGACCAGTGACAGCTTTGTAGAGTTCCACTAGAGACATCCCTGATGGCTAAATGATCCAGTCATCATTACTTTTGGGTGGTGGAGGGGGATCTGTTATATTAATCAACTAGCCGTAGCCACCTAACTCTTCCAGTCTACAAGGATAGCACAAGGTTATCAACTATTCCACTGAATTCAGGTACATTTAATGCCTATGAACAAAACCCTGATATGACTTGTTCTTAATGAACTCATACTTAACTGCCATTTCTTTTTTCTAAATACGTGAATCATCCATTCCACGTCTTTGATGTTCTATCCTAGTTTTTTTTCTTTTGTAGGCAAAGCATCAAACTCACCAGTTTATAGTTTGAAGAGTCTCCCGCCTGCCTCTTTGTGGGGGAGGAGGGATCAGGGTAATATCTGTCTTTGTCTATTCTTATAGTGCTCCTCTCCTCCATGATTCTTCAAATATTGCAGATAGTGGCTTGGCAACCTCATTTCTAAGTCCTTCCTCCCTTCCCCCCATATCTTGCGATCTGTTCCAGCCAAGCTGCTTACGCTTCTTGGGGATGGCTGGGTCTTGTAGAACCTCCTTTTCACTTACCTTGACGATCAGCTGTATCGCTGTTGGTACTCGACATGCTCATTTTCCTTGGTTTTGTTTGTTTTCCCAAAGGGTATGTTTCTCCACAGTCAAAAAAAGTAGCTTGGCAGGAAACAAACCAGAGTATGGGTGGAGACTGCTGTTTTAACACAATCCCTATAACAAAATGATTTTATGAGAACATGTTGTTCATAAAGTTTATGAGACCTTTTTAAGGGTGGTTCTCCAATTTTTCTATGTGAATGTATTGTCAGCAGAACCAACTAAGGCAATTAATTTATTTCCCTTTCCAACTAGATGGCAAAGTAGGTAGAGCACCTAGAGTAAGGAAGACTCATCTTCCTGATTTTAAATCTGTCCTCAAGGCACTTATTAGCTGTGTGACCCTGGGCAAGTCACTTAGCTCTGTTTGACTCGATTTTCTTATCTGTAAAATAAAAGCTGGAGAAGGAAATGACATGCCACTACTGTGTCTTCGTCAAGAAAACCCCATATGGAGTCACAGCATCAGATGTGACTGAAAAAAGACCGAACCACAACTTTCCATTGGAATGATAGATGAGTGGGTTGAGTAACATTGTCCTAAATTGAGTATGGAAAATGTCCAAGGTGTCCCACTGCATCCAGGGCCATCTCCAGTCGTCCTAACCTATGTCTTGCACTGGACTCCTGATGACTCTGGAGGAGAGAGTGAGGCTGATGACTTTGCATAGCCCTGCCTCACTTAAATCCAACTTACAAGTCAAGACACCCTCCTGATGCCATTGGTCCTCTTAAGGATGAAAAATGAACAACAAATTAAAGATGAGAGTGGCTCAGGACTTCCCAAGAGGAAGAAGTCACTTAATTGTGCTAACTTGCATTTTCTGGAAGGATGATCCTGGAATAAACTTTTCAAAAATGGAAACCAAGGACATCTTTGAGGAGGACTATGGTTTTAGGCCTATAGTTTCTGTTCCTTTTTAAGTAGGTAAGGAAATGGATAAAATATTTTGTCACCTTAAAATATAAAGCATTTTTCCTGTAGGAACTTCTAGACTCCGAAAGTCTTCACTACAATTCACAATATGTACATAAGAGCACAACACATATATAAACATGCACACCCGAACAAGTAGATTTTTTTAGTCTGTTTTAAACTTTATTATTCTTTTATTGAATTGTTTAGAGATGTTTGTCATTTTATTCTTTTTGTTCTCACTTTCATATGTATCTAACTGGTTTCAGTGTTTTCAGTTCAATACTTGATGAGTGACGTGATAATAAAGTGATAAGTGAATCCCTTTCAGACATGAGGGAAGCCTACCTGTGCAAAGATATAGACGTGAGAGATGGAATGCTGTTTGCCAGGAATAACTGGTAGGCAAATTTCTCAGAACAGAGTTGATGAAGAGTAGTATGAAATAAGACTGTAAAGTAGGTGGGATCAATATTGCAGGGGCCTTTACAGGGAATAGGCAGGCCAGTCAGTATTGCCTGAAGTAGGGGGGTGAGAGCTTTGTAAGTGTAGAGGAGAGGACAGAAGTCACAAGAATTGATGAGACCAGCAACTATTTGGATGGTGAGCTTGAGTGTAGGAATGAGGATGACACTGAGGCTGTTTATTTGAGTGACTTAGATACGTGGTGATGCCGGCAACAGACACAGGACATTTTGGGGTGTGAGGAATTGTTTGGGGGAAAAGGCAAGTTCTGTTTATTGGCAGGTTGAGTTTGAGATTTGGTTATCATAGCAGTTTGTTCCTAGACATGATAGCTTGTTCTAATGTAGGAGGTGTGGCTATTAGACGCTGCAACTACTACCACTGCTACCACCACCAGCACTACTTCTACTATACTACAAACAACAGCAATAGCTAGCATTTATATAGTATTTTAATATTTGAAAAGTATTTTCACTATATTCTCTTATTTGTTACTCATAATGACCTTGGGAGGTAGGTATTATTGTTATCTCCATTTTGCAGATGAGGAAGCTGAGGCAGGCAAATTAAATAACTTTGCATAGGGACATACAGCTAATAATTGTCTGAAGCAGGATTTAAATCCACGTTTTCCTGACTCAAAGACCAACTCTCTCTTCTATGTCTATATCAACACCTGATGTTCATGTAGTTTATGGAACTCATAACAATTGGCAGAAGAAGAGATTTGTCAGTAAATTTAATATTGTAAGGTGGGAAGTTGATTGACTAAATCAATCAAATAATCTCCAGTCTACTTAAAGTGATAAGATATAATAAGTTGATCCATTTAAAGGTGAGAACATATCTCACTTGTTCACTAGGTTTGAACAAGGCCTGAACACTCCCCAAGTGTCTTGGATTGGCTTGAAGGATCATTTCCAGGTCTGAATAAAATCATTGAGCTAGTTGGAATCCAGATCAAGTGTGGAGTCAGAGTGGAGAACAGAGAGAAGGTTTCACTTTATTTTGAGGATTTTGACTTCATCCTCCATCACCGAGAAGTGTCCCCGGAATGGTTGAAAGCTGTGTCTGAATCTAAAACCAAAACCATACTCCATGTAATAATGAAAGTAGATTCAGAGTTCTACAAAGAATGCACAGAAAAACTACAGCATGACTAAAAGAGAATGCTATGAGTATTACACAAAGGGGAGAAATCCACCAAGTAGTATGGGTTACCTACCCCCTTTTCCATATCTACTTTCCAAGCTTGAGCCCATTTTCTCTTGGTTTCTATGTGGTGAGTTTGTCCTAGACTTTTGGGGGGAATGTTTGTGCCAACTATGCCAACTATATACCTGCTTAAAAGCTAATTAGATCTGACCACCTAATTCCTTTTTTTGGGGGGGCAGTTGGGGTTAAGTGACTTGCCCAAGGTCACACAGCTAGTAAGTGTTAAGTATCTGAGGTCAGATTTGAACTCAAGTCCTCCTGACTCCAGGGCCATTGCTCTATTCACAGTACCACCTAGCCACCCCTTGACCACCTAATTTTCAGCTGATAACAGGGCAGGGGAGAAGTACTTCAGGGGGCCTTATAAGCTATATGACATTAGAAAGACAACTCTGTGCTATCTTGATGCCAAGATACCAAGGTAGATGTTCATGTAGTTTATGTAAACCAATCTTATTGCTACAGTGTTTGGCACATAGGAGGTGTCTAATAAATATTGTCTATTGGCCACCCCAACTCCTCAGGACAATCCATAGAGCCCTGAGGGGATGGAGTAACCATGCTCTGGGAGAAGGTTTTCCAGAATCTATTCATGTTACACTAAAGAAAAAAAATGTATATGAGATGCTATTGCATTCTCTTCCCCTCCCCCAAAAAATCATCTGAGATTTAAATTCATGGCATGGAGGGTAACAACACCAAACTAGCCTAACCTTCCACCTCCTTGATGAATGTACTTAAGCATTTAAAAGGACAAGATGAAATTAGAAACCTTCAATTGATTTAATTAAGCAACTGAAATTAATGAGTGGATGAGTGTTGCCTGCAGTTAGAGACTACACATTTAACAGCGAGGAAAGTAAACAATCAATAAGCTTTGGGGATTAGTTTTCTTTTTTCACCCCAGCATCAGAAATTTGTTTATAAACAACTAGTCTTATCAGGGGAATGTTCAATTTCACATTGAAGAAAGAAATCTATTTAAATTAGCAAAGTGGATTGGATTTTCAGAGTTCTACCTGGGACAAACTATTGTCAGGTTTCAGCCATCAAACCCTTACCTGAGGTTGCTCTGCCCAAAGGAAGGTACATTTTGATGGCTGAAACCTACCAAAAACTACCATGGTGTCTTGGGGTTTATGGCTGTACTTCTTTCATAAAGACCTGTGCCTTAGACTCAATGCACAGGCCTCTCATTGATTGGATAATAGGTTCCTATCCCAAGCACCACTTAACAGTTATTTTTTCATCCCTGGAGGCTCAGAGTAAATGTAAATAGTAATGGTTCTCTTTTGGCCAGAAGCACAGGAGGGTCTTCCTCTCTTAGTTCGACTTTATTAAAGGGGCCATCCCTAGGCTTACTTCTTAAAACACCCCATATCACTGTATGGGGGTTACCTTAGTTAAAGTGAGAACTCAAAGAAAGTGAGACCTTAGTTTAAAAACATCATGGTCTCCCACTGCATCCTGGGCCATCTTCAGTGGTCCTGATTTAGATGACTGTGGAGGAGAAAGTGAAACTGGTAACTTTGTACAGTGAGTTCAATTCATTTGGGGGCGGCTAGGTGGTTCAGTGAATAGAGCACAGGCCCTGGAGTCAGGAGGACCCGAGTTCAAATTTGGACTCAGACACTTAACACTAGCCATGTGACCTTGGGCAAATCACTTAACCCAATTGCCCTGCCCTTCCCTCTCCAAAAAAAAAAAAAGGCAGTTCATTTGCAAGTCTTGACATCATCTTCCTGAAGTCACAGTCTGTTTCAAGAACAAAGGACAAACTACTTTGTCAGGTAGAAGTGATCCTTTTGGAAATGGAGGGTGATAGGGTAAACATAATATAGTACCCTTTCCTTTACAAATCAAATTAGAGGCAGGATCAGGGATTAAGAGTTGGATGGGACCTCGTTCAATCCTTTTTCTGTGCTGTATGACTCTGACCCTATTTGGTTTTGTCATTTCCTTCTCCATCTCATTTTACAGATGAGGAACTGAGGCAAACAGGGTTAAGTGACTTGGCCAGGGTCACAGTGCTAGTATGTTTCTGAGGCTGGATTTGAAGTAAAAAAGACGAGTGTTCCTGACTCCAGACCTGGCACTACATTCACTGCGCTACTTCGATGCCCTGGGAAGGGGCTTTAGCATTCAGCTAACACACCCTATTTTGTGAATGATGACACTGCTTTGTTCTTTACTCTTGAAGAGGACAGTGATATTGGGGAGGTGATGCCATGACATGCAAGTAAACAACGCAGCGGGTAGAGTGCTAGTCCTGGAGTCAGGAACACCTGGGTTCAAGCCTGTGTGTGTGTGTGTGTGTATATGTGTGTGTGTATATGTGTGTGTGTGCATGTGTGTGTGTATATGTGTGTGTGTATATGTGTGTGTATATGTGTGTGTGTATATGTGTGTGTGTGTGTGTTTTGGATCATCAGTTTTGAAAAAAATTGATCATTTCCCTTCTTATTAAGTACCAAAGTTATGATATCATAGATGATAGAGAATATTAAGAACTAATAATTGGGTGCTTATATTCTGTATATCACCTAATTTTTTAGTAGATTTTGTTTTCTTTGCCTGCTCTTAGGTTCTGGTATTTAACCAGGGTTTAGTGAGGTTTTTAAGTAAACAAGATCAGCATTTGTCAGTCATAGTTTATCATAGATGATAAACTAACTCATATAATAGAACTTGACTGCTTGTTGGTACCTGAGAAGTCATCTAACCCAATTACTTCATTTTACAGATGAAGAAACTGAGTCACAGAATAGGGACATGAGTTGTACAAAGTCACACTAGAGCCTGGGTCTGTACTACTTCCACTATGTTACATTTCCTTTACTTATTTGCTGCTGTAGGGAAAGGTGTGGGGGCGTAGGAAGAAAATTCATGGGTTACCCTAGGAGAAATCACCGTGCTGTGCAGCACCAGGGGAATGTTTCTCAGCATCACTGAGACAGCGAAGCTGTTGTCTAGTACTGTTCTGCTTCATGTGCTCTCCATCCCAAGTAAACTGTCATTACTTTGTAATCTCTTCTTTCTTATCTCCTTTCCCTATTCTAGGTTTTTCTCTAGCACGTTGGATTGCCACCATCTCTGCTTATGGAAGACCCTCCTTTTAAGTCCTTCCCATCACCTTGACTACGACTTGTCACCTTAACTTAAAAAACTCTCTATAGATGACAGAAGTTACTATGATCCCTTAGAAATCAAAACAGGGGATCAAGACCACAGTGGTGGCCATATATCTTGCTGTTTCTGATCTATGCCCAAATTTTATCACCTTTGAGCGGCAGAGTAAGTTTTGAATTCTCAAATTCCTCAAGCAAAATATCAAGTAAAGCCCTTTAATTATAATTGATTTATTTACTCATTTAGTGATTTTATTTTTATTATTTATTTATTTGTCTATTTATTTTACTGCATGCCAGAGATTTGTGGAAAAGGGAACTCCTTCCTTTCTTGTGTCTTTACTCCTCCTCCGGATATGGAAGTTGCTTATGAAGTATCTATATTTACATCTCGTTTGTTTGCATGCCAGTGTGACATTGACAATGCCGAGTCTATCTTACCATTCTCATTATACTCAAGTGACCCTGGCCTCATTTTACCCGAATCCAGTACAGCTTGTGGACACTTAATGAAATGGTTTAAATTACAGGGTTATGCAGGCCATTACCCTAAGCCATCAAAACAGCAATTAACTCATCAGCCATGATATTAGACCAGCTGTTTGTCTGAGAGACACTATGTTAGAACCCAAGCCACAGTATGTTTTGTTCTGCCTAAGAATGAGCTTTCATGAGGCAGAACTAAGTGATGATTGGGTCCTACCATAAGGAGAAAGGTAATGAAAAGAGCTTTTTGTTTGATGGAGGATTGGGAAAAAGGGAAGATGTTAGGGCTTAAATTTAAGGGTGCCACTTAATAGATCAAAGCCCATTATGTTGGTCAGGGTGCATGATGTGAAATATTGCATATGACATCAAGTTTTTTTTTTAAACACATTCATTAGATTTGCTATTTTTTCCTCTTATTACTCTTAAAAAAATGTATTTTTCTTCATTAGGTATGGATCCCTAGGAGGGTAGGGGGCAAGAAGTGGGGAATTCTGTCTGATATGAAAATCAAATACCAATAAAATATATTTTAAAAAAGGACAATCCATTGTGTTTTTGCTCCTTTGATCTTACTGTGGATTAGTTAGCCCACATTAAGGGATTGTTCCAGTTAGGTATTCTCAAGGATAAAGTTAACCTTTTTTGATTATAAAAGCATAGGACTTTGGCACACCCTTCTTCCTTTCCCAGAGTATTTTCAGGCATACTTTGTCTTACACAATGAGTACATCCCTAAAAAGTTTTGTGGAAATTTAATTTTCATAGCCATAATCCTTTTTTAGATTAAAATGGACTCATGCAGTTCCATGAAAGCAGTTAGAAAGAAAGTCTTATCTACAATTTTCATCTCATGGTGCTCTGACCACAATAAGTATTTACTAAGTATTTGTTGAACTGGTAGAGGCCATGTGGTAAAACAGAGCTAGACTTGGCACCAGGAAGACCCGACTTTAATTCTTGCCTCTGACACACTGGTTGTGTGACCCTGGGAAAGTCAGTTAACCTTTCAATGCTCCAGGCAACTCTCCAAAAATACAAGAGAAGGTGCTGACTACATTTGGGAGTGGAAATTTCCTCATCTAGGGAGGTCCTTATACCAATGAAATGACAGTCCTTATTTCCTTTGTTGAAATAATAAAAGATCTGTGTAATAAAAGCTTAAAATTGTGATTAATTACCTAATTTATTAGCTTGATAAGTTTGGGTTTCCACTGTTCATGTTTTTTACCCTCATTTTTATTTTTTTAATTTGATTTTTTTTGAGGCAATTGGGGTTGTGTCAATTTACCGAGGCTGGATTTGAGGCAGGTCCAGTGCTCTATCCACTGTGCCAACTAACTGCCCCTCATGTTTTCTGAAAGCAGGGAACTCCTGTTCTTGGCTAACGAAGATTCAAAGGTCCAAAAACACATGTTTAACTAAATAGAGGAATACTCAAAAGTAAAGAATGGGGTACCACATAGTATTTTGAATGCACATGTATTGTTAGTTTCAAAACCTATTATGCTGTTACTATAGTTTTGGGAAATTAAAGTACTTCCTTCCTCCCCCAACACCTGGAACTCCACTTGGGACCTACTAACTCAGCTCTTACACTATAAAAGTATAGAGTTCTCTACTATCTTCATATGAAGTAAAACATTTTAAGATAATTTTAGCTATTTTTTTAAGCTAAACCTATATAATCAAAGTAAATTTTAGTCTAAGAGTCTAAGGAATAATACAGTTTATCATCTCCCTGTGAAAATATGCTGATAGTTTGTTCTACTGTCTGTCTTGTTCAGTTTTGTCCAATTCTTGGTGACCCCATTTGGGATTTTCTTGGCAAAGATACTGGAGTGGTTTACCATTTCCTTCTCCAGCTCATTTTGCAGATGAGGAAATAGACTAATGGGGTTAAGTGACTTGTGCAGGGTCACACAGCTTGTAAGTGTGACTGAGGACACATTGGAACTCATGTCTTCCTAATTCTAGGCCTGCCGATCCAAATACTATGTCACCTAGCTTTTTTTAAGTATTTCCAAATCTCATGAATATGATACCATTGCAAGACTTAGGGGCTCGTAGATTTTGAATTACAAGGGACCTGGGACGTCATCTGGTTCAACCCCCTTATTGATAGTTATTATTCATAAGAGAAAGCTGTAATTCAGAAAGACCAAGTAATTTGTGTCAGGTCATCCAGGTAGTAAGGGGGCAGACCTGGAATTTGAATCTAAGTTCTTGGACCAGCCCAGTGCTATTTCCTCTTTCTAAATGTATGCTTATAGAATTATTTTTTTCTCCAGTACATTACCTAGTTGAAAAAAAAATTAACAATTAACTGTAGACAGGACATTTTTAATCCTGTCTACTTAGATGATGATTCAGGGCCTCTATTGAATCCTTCATTCTTCCTGGCAATCACTCAAAGTCCATTTCTTTCACCATTAAGATGCTTTATTGAATGTGGGAATCAAAAACAGAAGGTTTTTTTTCCCTCACCTATGAATGAATCCACTTATATTTGATTTTTATGCTTTCCATGGTAACTAAACTGGCTAATTTTACAGGACAGAAAACTTTTATTAGTTTCCTACTGTGTATGTAGGATCATGTCGGGTGCTGGGAGCTGAAGAGAAGGAACACAAAATTTAGATAAAACACAGAATCATAGGATTGTGGTTCTAGAGCTAGAAGACTCTTAATTAAAAAAAAAATTACCCACAGCAAGTAAGAGTACCGGCTCCAGTGTTGAGAAGACCTGGAGATCGAATCCCGGGCTCAGACACTTAGCACCCACCCAGAAACACCTGGCCGTGTAACCTTGAGCAAGTTACTTAACCCCAATTGCTTAGGGGCGGCCAGGTGGCTCAGCGAGTAAGAGCACCGGTTCCAGTGTTGGGGATGACCTGGAGATCGAATCCCGGGCTCAGACACTCAGCACCACACCCAGAAATAACTGGCCGGGTAACCTTGAGCAAGTTACTTAACCCCAATTGCTTAAAAAAAAAACATTACCCCATTATCTTACAGATGAAAAACAAACTGAGGCCTATGGAGGTTAAGTGACAAACCCAAGGCCACAAGGGTAGTAAGTATCAGAAGCAAGATTTGAAGCTATGTCCTCAGAATCCAGAGTCTTTATTAGGGTGACAAGAGAGCAACACAATTATGCATAACATTTCATATAAGGACATTAGAAAAGTGTGGTGGGATGGCCAAAGGGCTGGACTCAAGTTATAATGATTTAAATTTATAGCTTATTTCTGGAACATATTGACTTGTATAACCCTAACAAAGCCATTCAACCTCTTAATGCCTTGGGCAAATTTTGAAACCTGTAAGTTATTAAACAGTTGCCAATCTCCTTTAACAGAGGAAGTTTTTTCACCTGGAAACTCTCTATACTGATGAAAATTATAGATATAGACTCTTCCCTTCCACCCTCTCCCACCCAATATAAAGGACAATAAATCACAAAAATGTCTACCTGGGATCCTGAGAGAATTCTCTTCCTACTTGTGGGACCATTCCTTTGTATTCTTCCCTGCTATATCATCATCTTTGACCTGCCCCCTAAATCTGGGTGTCCACAAAGGCTGTTCTTGCTCCCCTTTTTTTCTTTTGTCTCTTTTTATCTCATCTACTCCAAAGGTTTCAGTTACCTTTATGCAAATGAATCCCACATCTATTTATCTAGTCCTGAGCTCTCTTTCTATATTGCTATTTGCTTGTTGGACATTTCTAGTTGGGTATTCATAGATACCTCAAATTCAGTCATTCAAGCTTTAATTATCTTTCCCATTAAATTTACCCTGCTTGGAAGTTCCCCTTTTCCTGTTAAGGATACAACTATCCTTCTAGACACCCATGTTCTCAACCTTAGTGTCTGTCCTTCGTGTCTTCTCCACACCCCATTTTCTATTGATGGGGTATGATCTCTGGGAACCCCCTTGATTCTTCCCACTTGATCTGGCTTTCCTCAGAGGCCAAAAGTCATTATCAATGTGCCTGAATCTCTGTTACCCTTAACCTAGCCTGACTCTCCATTGTCTCTCCCACCCTTGATCCCATCCAAATCCCATTCTCTTGGTTCCTGGAGTCAGACAGACCTCAGTCCCATCAAGATCGTCCTTTGATTCCTCCTCAGGACCCTCCCCAAATCCCTCCATCCCTAGATCTTTCTCACAGTCTCTCTGTATAGAATATCCATCTTGCCTCCAGGAAGGGGCTCAGATTCAATCTAGCTTGTCAGATTGTTCTGGCCTGCTTGTCAATACAAGCAAGCATCAGGCTCCTTAAGAGTCTACCCATTATGGTGAATAAACTTTGTTTTTCTTTGGCTGAGAGAATGCTTGAGTTGAATTCAATTCAGCAGGACCCAGCATGTCAGTATTTTGGGGTCTTGAGCACCCCAACATTTTAAACCTTAACACTATCAATTGTCATATCTGCCTCTAACATCTTGAGTCCATTTCTTTCTTTCTCCTCATACAGTCACTATCTTAGTTCAGTCCTCCCTTCACCTCTTACCTGGATGACAGCTCGCTAAATAGAATGGCTGAGTTTTAAATTTTGTTTTCTCCAATCTACTCTTTACACAGTCACTAAAATAATCTTTGTAAAACACAGGACTGACCATATTATTCACTCCTCTGTTCAAGAAAGCTCAGATGTTGTCTATTGCCACTAGTATGAAAAACAGACTACTCAGATGGGCATTTAAAGACCTTTAAAATTCAACTGAAGTTCATCATCCTGGGCTTAGTTCATATTATTAGCCTTTATGCACGGTATATTCCAGCCAAAAAAAAAAAACCCTACTTGCAGTTCTCTGAACAGAGTACTGAATTTCCCAACTCCCTCTGCTTTTGTGTAGGTTTTCCCCCATGTGCGGAATGAATTTTCTCCTCAATTGCACCTCTTAGAATCCCTGATTGTTCTTTATAGCAGCTTTGCTTATGTGCCATCTCCAATGGGAAGCCTTTCCTTATCAGCTTAATCCTTGGGTTCCCTCTCACTTCTCAGGTAATCATGTATATACTTATATTTTACATGTTGTATCCTTCCCCTTGGAGAATGTAAGCTCCTTGAGGGAAGGGTTTTTTTTTTTCTTTTATTTGCATACCCCAGCACTAGCAGTGTGCTATGTAAATATCATCAATCCTCAACTTTTGAGGATTAATGTTCCTAGAAAAATGCAAGGAAGTAAAAAACATGGATGTTGATACATGGAACCTATGGGAAAAAAGAGAGTTGTTTCTGCAATCATCAAAACCTGTAATATTTCCTCCTTTTTGTGCACATAACTAATTGTAAATTGGTTAACACCAAACTCACAGCAGACAGTGGCTGCCAGCATTCCAGCATGAAGTTTATCTAACATCTTTGTCTTTTCACTAAACCTCCTTACTGACTTTGCATGCTTGGGCTAAGAGCCAAAGCACTTGCACTATGATTTGGGGGGCATAATTGCAATATGAAACTAGAGTTTTAAGGGCAAACAGTGAAAACATGCAACTTATGTCCAGGGGGCTCTTTATGATAATAGGGTGAAGCAAGTACCTAGTATGATAGCAGCCACTCCACAGACACACAGATGTATTGTGCCTCTCGTTTTTTCTCTGCTGTGCATAACCAAGAATGTGCAGGAATACCAACAGGAAAGTGAAAATGAAGTCACTAATAAAGTACTGTGAATGCTTGAAATCACAAAAGTTAAACACACAAATGTGGAGGATTGACTTTACTAGGTCCTTAAGAAATGATTGTTGGATAGAACTGGAAAGTTTTCTGGTTTTTTTTTTTTTTTTTTTTTTTTACAAATCAGCCACATCAGAGAAGGCTAAGTAAGAAAATGCTATTTGAGCTGGGCTTTAAAGAATAGAAAGGAATTTCACCAGCAATGAGAAATAAATCATTCTAGGCATAAGAAGCAAGCTGAGCAGCAACAAGGAAGTGAACCCAATGATTGGCTCATGGGAGGCAGGGTGTGATGCTATGGTGATGCCAAGTTTGGTCTTGATTACCAGACAGGAATGTTTAAGATTTACTGATGATTAGCTCATAAGGAGCCATTGAAAAATTGTTAACTTTGGAGTGACATTACTAGACTTTTGAGTAAGAAAATTATTTTGTCAGTAGAATGAAGGATAGATGAGAATAGATGCCTGAAAATATGCTAGGAGACTCTGATGATAGTCTTAGGTCAGTGATAAAGAGGGTTGTGTTAGGGGACATGGATGTCAACGTCTTTCTAGAAATACATTTGAGAGTTGTTCCAAAGATTTCTATCTGCTTTAATTTCATCATCTCTAAAATGAGGATAATGACAGCACCTACCTCACAGGTTGTAGTGACGATAAACTAGGACAATATCTTTATACCACTTTGTAAACTTTAAACACTATATAAATGCAGATTTTTATTATTGTCATTATTTATTTATTATTATTAATATGGAGATGTTCAAGGGAAGTTGGAGATGTGATCCAGCACTTAGATAAGAGGTAAAGATTAGGGATGAAGATTTCAGAGTTAGATATACACAGGTAGTAGTTAAAACTAGAGGAGGAAATGAATTATAAAAGGAAAGAGTTTAGCAAAAGAAGAATGCCAAGGATATATACTCGAAGAATATTTACATTAAAGGATCAGGAAGAAGACTAGAAACTGAAAAGATAAGGGAAAAGTAGTTTAGGAAAATCATTAGAGTAGATGTAGTGTCTTTGAACCTGAGGGAAGAGAGATTATTCTGCAGGAGAGGATGGACAACAGTGCCCAAAACTACAGAGAGATGAGGGGAATATGAGAACTGGAAAAAAAAAGCCATTCAGTTAGACATGAAATGGTCACTGGTAACCTTAGAACAGGTGAAATAGAATGAGGGCTTTACAAGCCCCATTTGTTGAAAGCTAAGCTTGAGTTTTTAAAGTGGTTATGTTAGAAGCCTTAGTTATTTAAAGCAATTTTAAAAAGAAAGCCTTTGTAATTTTAAGTCATTAAAATATAACTATATGTTGTTACTTGGGCAGTAATATATGTATGTGTGAATATATGCATGTATATTATATGTATGGTTTGTTTTGTTTTTTGCTTTTTGGAGGAGAGAAGGCAGGATAATTGGGGTTAAGTGACTTGCCCAAGGTCACATGGCTGGTAAGTGTTAAGTGTCTGAGGTCAGATTTAAACTCAGGTCCTTCTGACTCCAGTGTCAGTGCTCTATTCACTGTGCCACCTAGCACATATGTGCATATGTATGTATTTCAGCAAAGATATAGTTTGTTCAGGAACAATGAAGATAGAGCCAAGAAAATGTAATGTAGCAATAATATTTATTAAATTAATTAAGGAAGGATGGGGTAAATGAGCATAATGGATATAGCACTGGGCCTAGAGCCAGGAAAACCTGAGTTTGAATCCAGCTTCTGACACTGTGTGACCCTGGGCAAGTAACTTAAGCTCTGTTTGCCTCTGTTTCATCATTTGTAAAATGGCGATAGTAATCGCACCTATCTCCTAGGGTTTTTGTGAGGATTAAATGAGATAATAATTGTAAAGTACTTAACACAGCATCTAGAAAATAGTAAGTGCTTTATAAATGTTAGCCCCTGCCATCATCATCACGATCACCACCACCATCATCACCACCACCACCATCATCATCATCACCACCACCACCACCATCACCACCACCACCACCATCATCATCATCACCATCATCACCACCATCACCACCACCACCACCACCATCATCATCATCACCATCATCACCATCATCACCACCATCATTACCACTATCATTATCATCATGTAATGAAGTTAAATACTTATTACATACCTACTCTGTGCAAAGTACTGTTAGGTGCTGGAAATGCAGACACAAAACTGAAATAGTCTCTTCCCTTAAGGAGTTTAATTTCTACTAGTGAGATACTAAACATACGTAGATACATCAATACAAGTAGGGAGTAGGGAGAAAGTATTAAAAACTAAGAATAGAAACCAAGAGAATGCTTAATGGGAAAGGCTACAGCTGAGCTAAGCCTTGAAGGAAGATAAGAATTTTGAGAGCTAGAGATAAATTCTCGGAGTGAGTACATGCCAGGAACGGAGAAGGCTTGTGGAAATGTGTTGAGAAGTAGTAGATGGATTGCTGAACTTGAAGGATAGAGTCGACTGTGGCTAGAGTAGAGCATGCTTAAAAGGGGGTAATATGAAAGGTGAATTGGGGTGAGATTGTTGAGAGCCTTAACTTCTAGGCTAAGGAATTTCTATTTAATCCAGGAGGAAACAGTGGGTCACTGAGAGAGTCGAGCTAGAATACAACATAGAATTGGCAGCTGGGGGAGGAGGCCTGATTTTTAAGGGGAAGAAACTGTAGCTCAGGAGACTTTTATATACTTTTAATGCAAACAAACAAACAAGTGGTATCCCCAGATCCCCATGACCAGAGAAGGGCGGCAAGTCAGTAAGTATTTATTAAAAGCTTACTATGTTTGGGTGCTTAGTGCTAGGAATACAAATATAAGGAGAAAGAAAATTTAATTTGAATGGGAGAAGGGGTAGGAGGGTGCCTGGGAAACCGCACCTGAAAGGAAATTAGAAAGGGACTGGGGTGAGGCTTGGGGGTGGGGTGGGGAGAAAACTACCTAAGGGCATGTTAGAGAAAATCCAGAAGTAGGAAAGTTCAGCCTGGAAAGAAATGACCTGGCTGGCCTGAGCACTTTCCTTAACATTGAGGTTCTGATTGGAACCAGTCAATAACAAGAAAGCCTTCAGAGCTAGAATGTACTTTTGGGGTAAGAAGTCCAGGAATGAAGTGAATTTTCAGTCAGCAGGTTTCTGTGGCTTGTAGAGAAAATATGGAGAGTCTCCAGAGTGCAGCCCAGAGAAGGATGAAGTTGGGAGATGTGGGGATAAAATTGCAGAAAGAGGACAACGGACTGCATATGGAGGTGGGGAGGGAGGGTGGAGAGGGAAGAAGGATAACTCTGAAGTTACAAGCTTAGGCATTTGGAAGACAATTGTGCCCTCAACAGAAACAGGGAAATTTAGAGGACAGGTAAGTTTAGGAAGAGAAATCATAAGATCAGAGATTTAGAGCAGGAAGGGATAGAATTGTGAGGTCCTTGAATCTAACTCCTTCATTTTACAGATAAAGAAACTGAGGCAGTGCCTTACCCAGGGTCATACAGCTAATAAGTCTCTGAAGCAGGACTTGAATCCTGTTCTTCCTGAGTCAGTCAAGAACTTTATCAATTTTATCAGGTTGCTTCTCCAGTTGAATTTGAGATGCTTACAGGGCATCCAAGTCAAAATGTCCACTAGACAATATCATTGCTAGAATAGGTCACAGAGTTGACCCTAGTGGACAAATACCTATAAATGGATTCAATATTTTAATGCAAAATAACTTCATATTCTACACAACAACATGAGTTTTCTATTTAAACATTTTAAATATTGTGGTTTTGTTTTTATATAGTTGTAAGTATGCCTTATTTTCTAACTGGAGAAGAATATTCTGTATTACTAAATATGTATCGGAATTATAGCCCAGATCAGTTTTGGGCTATTGCACATTGCTTAGATCATACCACATCTGAATTGAATTGGAAAAATTGCGAATTATGCTGTACAGTTTGATGTTTAAAATGTAGAAAGCAAGGCTGAGCTTGCTTGTGACTGAGACAACTAAAATGCACTTTTCTTTCTTAGAAGTAGTTGGTTTACTGGGCCATGAATACATAGGTGCTAAACACATTATTTTAGATAATAGGCTGTATGCTTCTGCCTAATGTTTTGACTCTGACTACAGGAGAACTTAGCATTGCACAATCTTTATGCAGTTGTCCAGGATTTTATGTTTCCTGCTGTAATCTGGGCAAGAATGTTAGAATATAAATGGTGAGAATGGGAGTTCCAATAGAAGGGAATATTTCACATATTCTTCCTAGGGATGATCTGCCTCCCTTCTTTGCTTTGAAAGAGAATCAGAAATTTGGAGGTGACACTGGAAGCCAGGATCCCAAACCAAATATGTGAACCCTCAAACTGAATAGAAGCAAAACTCAAATACAAAATAAATAATGCTATTCTTGCTCAACACTATAATTATTGGCTAATCTCAGAGCCCTTGGGAAATAGATGGGTAATAGTTATCTTTTGTACTTTACAGATGCAGAAGCTGGCAAAAATAATTAAATTTCTCTGCTTCAAAGGCTCTTATTTAATCCATACCAGCTTTTTTCCCCCCTTAATACAAACTTCTTCCCTTTGCCAATATTTAAACGTCTGTTCTTCTTTACTTTCATCTATTACTTCTGGTCCTGCCCTTGGATGATATTAAAACAAGCCTAATCCCACTCCCACATGGCACCCCTTCAAATACCTGATGACAATGATTGGTACTCTGCAAGTTTTTGTTATGATGTTTAAAATCCTCTCACCATACTAGGGACCCTCCTTTGGAGGCATCCCAGTTTGTTAACATTCTTCATACATTGTGATGTCAAGTATAGAACACAAAACTCCAGATATGTGGTCTGATGGGGCGGGGGGGGGGCGGGGAGGGAGAGTGAGCTGGAATAATCACTTTCCTTGTTCAAGATCAGGGATGGGGAACCTACGACCTCAAGGCCACATGTAGCCCTCTAGGTCCTCAAGCACGGCCCTTTGACTGAATCCAGAGTTTGAATTCAAAGGGACACATTTGAGAACCTAAATGGATTCAGTCAAAAGGACCTGTTTGATGCCTTGAGGCTACAGGTTCTCTATCCCTGTTCTATATATTATCATGGGTCAGTGCAATCTAAGATTGCATTCACTTTTTTAGTTGCCTTATTGAATTTATATTCTACAAATATATCCTCAATTTCTCTCTCACAAACTTGCTTAGACCTGCTTCCTTCATCTTATACTTGTAATAGCTCTATGTAAACTGGAGCCATAGTACCTATATCTGACTAGATTCTAGGTATAGGTTCTAGGTCTGGCTTTGACAACATTGTAAACTTGGGCAAATTATTTTCCACACCTTCGTCTGTTTCCTCATTTAACAATTCCATTAAACATTGTCAAAATGAGTAGTTAGATTTATAATCTCTGCTATCCCTTTCCAAATCCTATGATTTTTTTTTAACCCAAGTGTAGGACTATACATTTATCCCCATTAAACTGTTTAAAATTTCCAATTTAGTACCATGGTCTTTCTGAATGCTTGCATTGTTACCCAGTGAACAAACCATCTTGATCAGTTTTATGCTTTCTAAAAAATTGATAAGCATGCCATCTAAGCCTGCATCCTACTCATTAGTAAAATTACTGAATATCATAGAGTCAAGAAAGGATCCCTGGGGACCATTCTTTTGAGTTGAAAATCAATTTAGTCATGACTTCTCTTTGACTTCAGTTATTCAACCAGTACTGAATCCATTCAGCTGTGATATGATCTATCCTGGTTCTCTCCATTTTTTTTTTCTACAAGTATAACATGAGAGACTTTTTGAAAAGCTAAAATCCAGGAATACTGTCTGTGACATTTCTGTAATCCACTAATATCCACTAATAATCACTGTATTCAATGGGATGAGGTTAATCTTGTATGTCCTATTGTCGTTAAGCTATGCTGGCTATTAATGATTATCAATTTCTAAGTGTCCACAAACCATCCCTTTCCAACACAGTTTAAGTTTGTCATTTCCTTCTTGTGTATCTTGCTGTTAAATTTGTTAACTTCTGATAGAGCACTGTAAGTAAACCACCAGGGGAGAATGTATTGCATTATCTAGCTTCAGATTCTGCCTTTGGCACTTACTAGTTGTGTAGCCAAGAGCTAACCTCCCTTAGATTTGATTTCTTCATCTATAAATCAGGGATATGATTGTCTATGGTATTATAGAGCATAGTAGTTAGCACTAATTTTAAAAATCAGTGTAACAGGCATATGCCATTCATCTTGAACTGCTGCAACTTCTAGCATAAGGACTTAAATCCTAATATTTCTCTATAAGGTCCCTCGTCTGAGGTTATCCTGGGAAATAAAATAGCAATAAAAATACTAGGTCAAATCATATTATTACTTTTCCATTAAAAATTTCTGAGCTATTTAAAATCCCTCATCACCAAAGAAGGGAAGGACTGTTCACTGTGGGTTTTTGTCCACCCCAACCAGAATAGTGGAGAGAACAGAAAACAAGATCCCATGAGTAACTATGCTAAGAATGGTGCTGAACAGACCTTCTTTCACTGCATCTAAGGGAGCTACTGAGTGGTCATGTTACCTTACATATCCTTGCAATAAATATATCTCTCCCTTCCAGAGTAAACTCATAGATGACTAATGCATATTTAACTGATTTTGGGGGTAAACAAATATCTCCACATAATTTTTGTGACAATGAAATGTTATATGTAAAGCACTTTGTAAATCTTAAGACACTATATAAACATAATTTTTTTGGAATTGCAGGTGGCCTTTCTAAGAATTTGGTTATTTTATCATTGGGTGCATACATACATACATACATACATACATACATACACACATATGTATGTGTGTATATATATATTATATATAATATTGTTTCATTGTTTCCTCTTTGATCATAATATAGTCCTTTGTTCCTTTCTAACACTTATAGTCTTAAGGAGAAAAGGAAAAAAAAAGACTTAAACATTGTTGAAGAAACTTTTTTTGTTTATCATGGTGAATATGCTGTTTTGCAAGACAGTTTATTATTCTGTGCAAATCAATTAATTTCTTTTTTTGGTTTATTATATTTTAGCCTCTTTATTCATTTATAGTTCTTGCTGCATAATCTTGTGTAATTCAAATCAGGGCTTTAAAAATTGCATTTTTGCTAATATAGAAATGTTTTACATGATTATACAAGTATAACCTATATCTGATTGCTTACCATCTCAGGGAGGGGGGAGTAGCAGGGAGGGGGGAAGGATAGAATTTAGAACTCAAAACTCAAAAAAAAATTCTCAAATGTTAAAAATTGTTTTAACATAATTGGAGAAAAACTCTATGTATGTGTGTACACACACACATATTCTTCCTGCTTGTTTATGGGTCTTTGAAAAACCAGGGTTCTAAAATTTGTAAAAGTCATCTCTGATTGAGATAACCATGTCAGCATCCTATGTAGTCTATTGATGTTTCAATCGACAGGGCTTATCTGTGATCTGCTCTCTATTTCCACTATGTCCTGGAAGTTAATTTGCATGATTCCCTGAAATGCTGTGATCATGGTTTGTTTGTTTCTTTTTATTTTTCCTGGAAGACCTATAATTCTCATATTGAGTTCTCTTCTCCACATCTGGTGTTTTGGTTTATAGATGTATGTAAGGTGGATTTTAGTGTGTGTAAGGTGGATTTTTGTTATTCTTTCTTAGAATTTAGTTTCCCAGGATCCATGGTCATAACAATCTCTAGTTCCCAGGCTCATGACTTGTAAACATATCCACCATGCTTATGCAGTGTTATAGAATGATAAATAATATAAACATGTGTGCTTAAAATTGTAAACATCCACTGCAAATGTGCAGTGAGATAGGTAAACTTGTGAGACGATTGCTGACAAATTGCATTCTTTGTCTATTGCCCTATAAATCAAGGGGTCACTGGTCAGTGAGTGGGGAATATGATGGTGTAATGCTGTGTGGGCCTCATTGGTTCCCACTGAGGCTCAAGGGGATTTAGGGGAGTGAACAAGCTGGAATGCTGTGCCTGTCTTGACTGACCACATTGAGACATAGGGGTAGTTGCCCCCACTTCTTACCAGCCCCTGTGAGAATGGTGATTAAGGAAACTGTAGGAGTTGGTACTCCTATTACCAGCAACCCCTTGTGAGGAGAATAGACTAGAATTTAGTAAGCTTATTTAACCACTTATTATGACTCTATTCCTGTCTTCCTGTCTGCCCTGATCAAGACTGAACCTATGCTAGTTCTAGAACACTTGTTTGCAGTTCCTCCCGTGTGTTAGAGGCTGGAGTCCAAAAACTCCTGTGCCTCCTGTGAAACAATTGGTATAGTTGGTGTTACCTGTGTGTTACTTGTGAAACAATAGACACCTTAAGTAGTCTTTTAGCTGTGCTGTTTTATTTTGCTTTATTTGTTCTGACATAGTTTCATTTTATGTTTTCATTTTTTCCCCTGTTCTCCTAAGACTCCATTATGTTATTTTTTTGTTATATTTCTAAGCTGTTGAGTCTTATATTTGTCTTTTAAAAAAACTTTTCCTTTGAAAGAACTCATTTTTTATCCCTATAGATGCTAGGTCTTCCTTTATATTTCTTTTTTATTTTCCAAAGCATTGTGGAGACTCTTGTGTTCAGTCTTCCTTCTAGGGTGAGGGGTCTATTTTTTGTTGTAGCAGTATTGTTTTTTTCTTCTAGAGATTTCTCCTAGTATTGTATTACCATCATTTTGTCATTTTCTTCTTTTTAAAATATTGAAACCTCTTAAAATTATCCTTTTTAATTTATTGTTTTGGAGGGGGGAAGGCAAGGCAATTGGGATTAAGTGACATGCCCAAAGTCACACAGCTAGTAAGTGTCAAATGTCTGAGGCTAGATTTGAACTCAGTTTCTCCTGACTCCAGGACTGGTGCTCTAATCTCTGTGCCACCTAGCTGCCCCTGGAACCTCTTTTTTGTTTGCACATTTCTTCACTTTTAGTTTTCTTTCAAGTTTTTCTATTTGAGGACTTCTTTTATTTCCCTTTTCTTTTCGAGGTGAGGAGGGGATTGGAGGAGAGGGAGGGAGAGGGAAAGGGGTAGAGGGGGAGAAAGGGAGAGAAAGAGAGAGAGAGAGAGAGAGAGAGAGAGAG
>NW_027185616.1:16357785-16396136 GCF_028583685.1 Petaurus breviceps papuanus
GAGAGAGAGAGAGAGAGAGGAGAGAGAGAGAGAGAATGAAAATGAATAATTTTTATTTATTCGGCACATTTGTTGCAATGAAGGCAAACTGGGCTATTTTGTAACCAGGAGGCCACCTAATGGAATTTCCTGTTCTCTCTGACTTTTCTAGATCACATACTGAGGCTTACCACTTAAATCTACTAATTCATTCAATGTTTAGGACAATCAGACTTGATAATTGAAGCTCATCTAGGGGCTTGCCTGAGGTCACAGCCTGTAAGTGCATAAAGCAGGATTTGAACTCGGGTCTTCTTGACTCTAACTCCTACATTCCACAATGATGCATTGCTGCTTAGCTTATTTGTGTTTGTGTTTTTTTTCCTAGACCTAAGATGATGCTCCTTGGTGAAGAAAGCAGAAACAAAATAAGACTCGAGTAGCAAGGAATCAGCTATGGCTCTGGCCCAAACCCACAGGAAGCATTTTATTCTCATCTGTTTGTATCCATACTTGTCAATTTGTAGTAGAGAGATAATCCCCAGGGTAATAAAACTCAATATAAACATCCATATACACTCCAACGATGGGGGGAGAGGAGCAAAATTGCTGACACTGAAACTAATTGTGTGTTGTTTTAATTAATTGTTCCAATTAGTCTCTCTCTTTTTTCAGTTATGCCTTTCCATACCAACGTCAGCTGGGATGTGTCTGGAAATAGAAATTACTCTTAATAGCCAGGTAGTCTTTGATTAAAACTCTTACTATTTGTCATTAGTTTTTTCTAACAATTTCGTTGTGACTACGGGATGCATTTTAAGCAGCATAGATGAGGTCTTGCTCTCATTAAAAAGATCTCTCAGTGCTTGTGCCCATATACTTCCTAAAATTATTTGGCTTAAATAGAAAATAGGAATAAGATCTAGACCTGTGATTTCGTTTGTACAGCAAACTCCTAGATGAGAAAACTCCTTCCACCAACTCCAAGTGAGCCTTTTACCCGCTACTTGTAGTCTTAAAGAGTTGTCTAGTCTAGTGTGGAAATATGTTTAACATGATTGTATATGTATAACCTATATCAGATTGCTTGCTCTCTTGGGTGGGGAGGGAGAAAATTTGGAACTCAAAATCTTATGAAAATGAATGTCTAGGGGCCAAGGTGGCACAGTGAATAGAGCACTGGCCCTGGAGTCAGGAGGAGCTGAGTTCAAATCCAGCCTCAGACACTTGACACCCTTACTAGCCATGTGACCTTGGGCAAGTCACTTAACCCCAATTGCCCTACCTTCCCCCCTCCAAAAAAAAAGAAAGGAAGAAAGAAAGAAAGAAAGAAAGAAAGGAAGGAAGAAAAGAAAAGAAAATGAATGTTGAAAACTATCTTAACCTGTAATTTGTAATTGGGGGAAAAGTAAAATACTATTAAATGCAAAAAAAAAAAGTTGTTAAGAGTAAAGGTGTCAGAACTCCTGCGTATAGCTTAACCTGGTATAATTGGGAAATGATTATCAAAGTAAATAAAAATACTCACTACAACATAGATAATGTTAACTTGTGATTTTCTAAGTCTATATAGGCCCATAGGGAGTCATTTCTATCTGAGTTTGATGCAAGTGGCCTAGAGCATTAAGAGTTTAAATGACTTACCCTAGATCACACAGACAGTTTATATCAGAGGCAGGACAGATGAGGAATCTGAGTCACAGAGATGTTAAGTGACTTGCCCTGGGCTACATAGCTAGTAAGTGCCTAACACAAGATGTGAAGTTGGGCTTTTCCAGCTGCAAGTTAGCCTTCTACCCTCTATGTCACCTAGCTCCCTCAGGTTAGTTTAGTTTTCGATATTATGCATTGCAGGCATTAATACATTTTTTCCTTTAAAAACCATTCAAATGACAAACCTTAACTCAATGAGTTTGTTTGACTACTTTGATAGTAAGAAGGATCTGTGATCTCATTGATGTGGATATTGCATTCAACTTTTTTTTTTTTAAATAAGTATTTTGTTCAGTCATTTCGCTCATGGCCAACTCTTCCTGACTTTCATCATCTTTTTTATTTTTGTGGCCCCATTTAGTGTTTTCTTGACAAAGAGAGTGGAGTGGTTTGCCATTTCCCTTTCCAAGTATAACATATAAAAAATTTGCTCTCAGGAAATGATGTGATATGGAATAATTCATCTTGTGATCATTGTTCAATCAATATTTTGATTCTTATGACTATATTAAGCATTAGAGAATAGAATTGCATTTAATGGGATTCTAATAGTAACACATACTAGTGTGATGTTCACGAACCAACAAGAGTTTTTGGAGTACCTACACTGTGAATTGTGTTGAGTATTGTGGGTGGTATGAAAATGTCAGATGATCCCTGCCTCCGACAGTCTTGCCATTTTGCTGTAGGCTTGACATTCATATGGGAAACAACTAGAGAGTAAGACCATAAGCTGCATTTCCTGACTTGGCACTTAATAAGGACAAAAGGAGTCCAGAGAAGAAAGAGGTTATGACATCAGGAATAACAGCTTTGTGGAGGTGGTGAGACGTGAGCTGAGTCTTCAATGACATTCCTATTAGGTGAAACAGAATGAACAAATAGTAGGAAAAGAATACCTTCTCAAAAAAGAATACCTAGCATCCTACAACTTTACCTAAGGGTGACTTGAGAATTCATCTAAAATTCAACATAATAGCACAAGCAGGTATTAGGGAACAGTCTCCATGTTTTTAAAGCTACCTTTAAAACCATTTGATTTCGTGGTATTTTTTATATAGCACTTTACTCATTTACTGTTGCTGGTCTATAAACTAGAGATGTGTTAGAAATGTACCATAGAGATGACCCTGTCACTCACTGTGAACAGGCTTTCTTTTTGTTTCACCTGCCATGAGTAGGCAGTCAAATGAAAGCTGTCCAGGGAATGACAGTCCAAAAATGTATGCGAGCAGATATGTCTATTGAAAAATGACACAGAAACATGGCAAATGTATTCACTGAACAAGGATGTTACTGTGTAATGGGCAGATGGTATTATCTGAAACGAGTTAGGTCTGTGCCATGGTCCAGATGTTTCCTAGGTCTGTGAATGGTGAAACTCATCTTTTGGACACTCTGTGGACTCTCATTCTTTGTTCATTTGACAGGTATTCATGAAGTGTCTTCAGGGCGCTCGCTATACTAGAAACTGGGATATAAAATAAAGTAAGATACAGTGCTTATCCCCTAGGAGTTTATATTCTAGGAGAGATGACACAGAGGTTTATCATACAAATTAGAATGTGATGAACACATAAAAAAGATGCAAAGAAAATATTACCAGATATATGAGGAGAGAAAGAGTATTTCCAACTTGGGAACATGAATGGAAGAGTAGACCTGAACTGCATCTGAAAGAAAAGTTTCTATTTCAATAGGTGAAGATGAATGGCTAGGGAAAATGGGAGTAGGAGTTAAGGCCCAGTGGATACAGACAGAGCCACATTGGTGAGAAGACAGGATTAGATCTGGGAAAAGTAGCCAGAGGATTGAAGGAGGGAATTTAGAAATCATCTAATTGGGGACTTGTTTTTTCTTTTGTATTAAGGACCCCTCTGGTAGTGTGGTGAAACTTACAAGACTGTTCTCTAAATAATGTTTTTATTGCATGAAATTTAAGAAAAAAAGAATTACAAAGTGTAGCAGCAAGCACCCCAGTGTCCTCAGGGTGTCTGCCAACACAGGTTCTTAGATCTGCTTTGTTAAAGGAAAGCAACTCAAAATGGGTTAACAAGCTTACTTTAATCAGTCAGATATGTATCCTTCACCTAGTTCAGGAGAAAAAGGTCAGCACCATGAACTTCAGAATATACAGACAGAATTATCAAGACAGAAACAGATCAAGTAGACAGATTTCCAAACTGTCCAACCATTACATCCATACCCAATCAACATCTGGGTTTCAACATCTGGGTTTTTCAAAGCTGGGGGACTCTGGACAACAGCTTCCCAGAATCCATATATAGCCTTCTCCTGGCTCAGAGAATGTAACAACCTTTTGGACCCACTGGCCAATCAAAAAGTATCTACTGAAAAACAAGCCTCCTACCCCAGGCTCCAGGTGCACTTTAGCCTGGGGGCAGGGAAGATCTTTAAATTTACATTCCCATTACACAAAGGAAGCCAATTGTTTTGAAAAAGTTATCAAACAGTGAGTAAGAGCACTGGCTCCAGTGCCGGGATGACCTGGGGATCAAATTCGGGCTCAGATACTTAGCATCACACCTGGAAATAACTGGCTGTGTAACCTTGAGCAAGTTACTTAACCCCGATTGCTTTAAAAAAAAAAGTTATCAAAATTAAAAAAAAAGTTCCTGGGTTAAGAACCTCTGAGCCTAGTTTAACCTTATCTATTTTATAGAGGAAGAAATCTAGACCAAGAGTTTGAGTGACTTGTCCAAGACCACATAACCCCTAAGTAATAAGTTCTAGAGGTTCAAGGTTCAGATCTTGTGACTCCCAATTCAGGGCTATTCTGTATTGTTTCAAGTTCAGATTGGTTGGGACACAGAGTTGGATGAGGGTGTGAGTTAGAAAGGCAGAATGGAGCCAGATATTGGAAGCCTTTTATTGTTACCTAAGAAGTTCATATTTTATTTGACAAGTAATTGGGTGTTATTGAAGATTTTTGTTTGCTGGTTTTTTAATAGAGGAACAACAGAAATAGGACAATTAGAAGAAAGGAATGATGGCGGGCATATTAGTTAAGAGGCTTTTACAAGGACTGAAGGAAAGAGAAAAAGCATACAGAGACAAGGTAGGTACAAGTGCACAAGGAAAGTGACAGAACTGTTGGGACCTAGCAAATGATTTTATATATAGACCAAGAAAGAGGGAAGAGTCCAGGGTGATGTTCATTTTTTAAGACAATGGTGCAGTTAATCACAGGAATTTTTTATTAAAGTTAGGAGGAAAGGTAGAGAGTAATTAGACACCTCCTTGTCACCAGAGTACCTCATACTTTCTGAATAAATCACATCTCAGGGTACTGAAAGCAGATATGATGGCTGAGTTCCTGTTGAACTTTGATGGATCTTAGCAGATTCTAGAACAGTTATTAAAAGGATAGTTTGTGAGCCTATTTGTGAGGGAAACAGGAGTCATTAAAAGCCAACATGTCTTCATTAAGAACAACAGCTCATGCCAAATTAATTTTATTTCCTTCATTGATGAGATAACTGGGGTGTAAGTTGAGGGGGGAGAAAGGAATACTGTGGATTTAAACAAAGCAATGATCAAGGTATAGCATGCTAACCATGTGGACAAGATAGAGAAATGGAGGCTAGATGTTAGTACAGTGAGATAGATTCAGAGCTAATTGTATGACAACCGAAAGAACAGTAATTAAGGGAAAGGAGGTCTTTAGTAGAGTGCGCCAGGGATATGTTCTCGGCTTTGTGCAGTTCAACATTTTTGACAGTGACTTGGATCAGAGCCAAGATGGGATACTTGACAGATTTGTAGATGACATGAAATTGAAGGGGAGAGCTAATACATTGGATGAAAGAACCACAGAAAGATCTCAACAGGTTAGATGATAGACTGAATCCAAAAACATGAAATGATGTTAATAGGGGTAGACATAAAATTCCACATGTGTGGGGTAGATTTTTCTCAGACCCTATTCAGGATGGAAGAGCCTTTGTTAAGAACAATTTTTTTTGGTGGGGGGGAAAGTATTTGAAAGTTTTTCTGGACAACAAACTCAATGTGAACCAACAATGTGATGTGGCAATGGGGTTGAATGGGGAGGAGAAGGGGGACAGAGTGATGGAGGGAAGGGGAGGGATAAAGCTCTCCTGTGAGGTGTGGTATCTAGAATGAAGAATGGAGAATTCTGACAGCAGTAGCCCTGGCTACTAGAGCACCTCTGGGGTGCTACATTCAGTTTTAGGTGTCAAGTTTTAGAAGGAACATAGAGTAGCTAGAATACATCCAGAAGGCTGCACTCAGGAGGCCTGGAAAATGTAATACAAGGACTAGATAGAGCAACTAGAGATTAGGTTTAGCCTGAAGAAGAGAAAGCTTGGGGCCAGTGAGGAATCATGATCTGAAGGACAGAGGAAAGATTAGGCTTACTTTGCTTAGGTAATAGTAGCTAACATTTATACAAGGTGTCTTGGTGCATTTAAAAGCTATTGTAAAGCTTAAAAATTTCAGGCTGTTAAAGCTTTAACACACACTATGACTTTTGGACACCCTGTATAATGTTACTGCTTGCAAAGTGCTATATATGTATTGTATTCTTTGATCCTCATAAAAACCCTGTGTATGTAGGTGTTACTATTATTACCCCATCATATGGGTGAGGAAAATGAGCCCCAAGAGAGGTCAGATAACTTGCTCAGGTGCGCAGAGTTACTAAGCATCTGAGTAGGATTTGAACTCAGGTAATTCCTAATTCCAGCTCCCTCTGCCCCCCAGCTACTCCAAGTTGGTGGAAGGAGGAACAATGGCTGGGTATTGTAGTGAGGCAGATTTAATCTTTGTGTGTGGAAAAAGGTATTAACAATTTGAGCTGCCCAGACATAGAATGGAATGCTTTGGGGAGGTGTTGGGTTCCGCCTCACTGGAACCACAGCAGGACAGCTATATCTACTCGTGATTATTGTAGCAAGTATTCTTGTTCAGGTATAGGTTAGGCTGAAAACACTTTGATGTCTTCTCCAGCTCTTAAATTCTGTGTTCATTAGGTGCCATTCTCAACTGAATTCCTGTTAAATGTGATTTATGGGCCGGAAGCAGATAGAAGTGGGAGATCTATAGAAGCCATGTGGAAAGAGTCAGTCAATAAACATTTTTTTTTGCTTTTTGGAGGGCAATTGGGGTTAAGTGACTTGCCCAAGGTCACACAGCTAGTTTTTGTATTAAGTGTCTGAGGCCAGATTTGAACTTAGGTCCTCCTGACTCCAGGGCTGGTGTTCTATTCACTCTACCACCTAGCTGCCCCAATAAATATTTATTAAGTGACTTCTGTGAATAAGGGCAGTGGACAGAGTGTTGGCCCTGGAGTTAGGAAGACCTGAGTTCAAATTTGACCTCAGACACTCATGACCTGTGTGACTCTGGGCAAGTCCTACTCAATTAACTTCACATCCCTAAAAAATAAACCAGGCTGTTCTTAACCTATTGATTCCTTGTGTTTTTTTTTTTCATTTTTCAAATGCTTTATTTAACTTCTGATTTACATCATCCATTTCTGCCAGATTTTGAGTTACAAATTTTCTCCCCATTTTTCCCCTACCCACCGCCCCAAAATAGCAGTCCTACAGGATATCCCCTCCTCCAATCTGCTATCTCCCATATTTTCTCCCATACCCCTTTTGACTTTTCCAGTAGGGCATGGTGGATCTCTATGCCCTAGTGTATCTTATTTCCCAATTAAATGTGTAAAATAGTATTAATAATAGTACATATATATAATATATAATAGTATTAATAATAGTATATATATATATATATATTTAAACATTTGATTTTAAAACTTTGAATTCCAGATTCATTCCCTTCCTCCCTTGTCACCCACCCTTCCTGGGAAGATAAGCAGTTAAATATATGTTGTACATGTGTAGCTAATGCAAAACATTAATATAATAGATATATTGTAAAAGACTGACTATATTTCCCTCCCTCCTGTCCCACCTCCCACTTGTTCTATTCTCTACTTTGATCCTGTACATTTTCAAAAGTGGGTGCTTCCAATTTCCCTCCCCCCCAGCCTTCCCTCCCTTCTATCATCCCTCTTCTCATCCTCTTCCCCCCTACTCTCCTGTAGGGTGAGATACCCTATTTAGTGTGTATTTCATTCCGTCCTCAAGCCAAATTCAGTGGGAATAAGGTTTACCCATTCCCTTTTGCCTTCCTGTTCTTCCCCTCAATTGTGACCATTTTCCCTTGACTCTTCTATATGAGATAGTTTACCCCATTCTGTCTCTCTCCATCTCCTCTCATTATATTCCTCTCTCACCTCTTAATTTCACCTTTTAAGTATCATCCTTTCCTATTAACTTGGTCCTGTGCCCTTTATCTATATATACCTGTAAACATATATACACACATTCACATATGTATTCATATGCCCATATACCCTCATATATGTGTGTGTATATATATATACATATATATATATATTCTCTTCAACTCTTTTCATACTGAGAAAAGCTTCATTAGTTACAATTATTATTATTCCATGTAGGAATGTTAATAGTTCAACTTTGATAAGTTCCTTATGATTTCTTTTCCCTGTTGACCTCATGCTTCTCTTGCTTCTTGTATCTGAAGGTCAAATTTTCTATTTAACTCTGGTTTTTTCATCAAGAATGCTTGAAAGTCCTCTATTCCACCAAATGACCATATTTTCCCCTAAAACACGATACTCAGTTTTGCTGGGTAGGTGACTCTTGGTTTTAATCCCAGCTCCTTTGACCTCCAGAATATCACATTCCAAGCCCTTCGATCCCTCAGTGTAGAAGCTGCCAGATCCTGGGTTAACCTGATTGTGTTTCTACAATATTCAAATTGTTTCTTCCTGGCTGCTTGTAATATTCTCTCCTTGATCTGGGAATTTAGGAACGTGGCTATAATATTCCTAGGAGTTTTCTTTTTGGGATCCTTTTCAGGAGGTGATCAGTGGATTCTTTCAACCTCTATTTTGCCCCCTGGTTCTAAAACATCAGGGCACTTTTCCTTGAGGATTTCTTGGAGAATGATTTCTAGGTTCTTTCTTTGATCATGGCTTTCAAGTAGTCCAATAATTTTTAAATTATCTCTCCTGGATCTATTTTCCAGGTCAGTGGTTTTTCCCATAAGATATTTCACATTGCCTTCTATTCTTTCATTTGTTTGGATCTGTTTAACAGCATCTTGATTTCTCATAAAGTCATTAGCTTCCATTTGCTCCAATCTAATTCTGAAGCAATGATTCTCCTCAGTGAGCTTTTGAGATTCTTTTTCCATCTGGCAAATTCAGCTTTTTAAGGCATTCTTCTCCTCATTGCCTTTTTGAGCCTCTTTTGCCATTTGAGTTAGTCTATTTTTTAAGCTGTGATTTTCCTCAGTCAGGCTGTTGACTCTCATTTCATAATTTTCTTGCATTGTTCTCATTTCTCTTCCCAATTTTTCTTCCACTTCTTTTATCTGCTTCTTAAGGTCCTCTATGGCCTGTAACCAGCTTGTATTTTCCTTTGAAGCTTTTGGTGCAGGAGTTCTGACTTCACTGTCTTCCTCCTGTTCCATGCTTTGCTACTTTTTGTCCCCAAAATAGGAGTCTAATGTTGGAATCTTCTGTCTGCTTTGTTTCCTTTGCCTGGTCATGTCGCCCCTCAGTCACTTAACTTTTGGGCTTTTTGCCACAACAGGACTCTGCCACCAGACAGGGGAGCTTTGTCCCAAATGTTGGGGTTTTCTCAGCCGCCAGAGGTATTAGATGGGTGCCCTCTCTGAAGCTTCCACACACTCTGGCAAGTTGGACACACACCCCAGGACCTCCACACTAGACTGCAATCCAGATCCAAGTAGGTTAAAGCAAGAGCGATTACCCCTCAGACTGGTTGCTTGGTCCCCTTACACTCTTCAGTCCAGTGACTGAAGCTGCCACATGGCTGTAGCTGTAGGGCTGAGGCTCCTCAGCAGCAAGCCAACACACTCCCAACTACTGGGTCTCAAAGTCCACACTGCACTGACCTCTCATTTTGTCCTTTGCATCTATGTGTTGATAATTCTGGAGACAGCCACAGCTGCTGCTGATCTGAAGTCCCTCCAGGTAGAGGCTGGTCAGGCTCGCCCTGGGGCTAAAAACTCAGTGTGGAACTGGGCTGGGCTCCCAGAGCTTTGCTACCAGCCTGCTGGGCTGTCCTCAGTGGGAGGTTAGCTTCTCTGTGTCATTTTGTGGGTTCTGCAGCTCCGAAGTTTGTTCAGAGTCCCCTTTTATATGAATTGGGGAAGGTGGAAGCTGGAGCTGCACAGAGGACCTGCTTCTACTCCACCATCTTTAAATGTTGTTTTTTTTTTTTAATGCTATTGACTGCTTGTAACTACTGTTCTAACTCTATTCATAATGACGTAGTAAATAGAGTCCTGGACTTGAACCCAGGAAGACCTGTGTTCAAATCCTGACTAAACCACTTATTAACTGTTACTTATTAGCTGTGACACTGGGCAAGTTGTTTAATCTGACCTCTAAATAAAGGTTTGACTGACATAATGGATAGAGCACTCACCCTGAAGTCATAAGGATCTGAGTTCAAATCTGGCCTCAGACACTTTACTAGCTGTGTGACCCTGAGCAAGTTACTTAACCCCAATTGCCTCCAAAAAAAAAATATGAGAGTTTGATCTCAATGACCTCTAGAGTCCTTTCTAGCTCTAAACCTTTGATCTGGGCACTGACAGTTCCAGGAACAATCCTCTACATGGGCCTACACCAGCTGTCCTCAGCACTCCCTCATTTTGCAGCTTCTTCCGTCTGACTTCCATTCCTACCCCCTCTCCAAGATCCCCTCCTGCTACTTCCTTATCCCAACATTCTATGGTTTCTTTCGCTGACCCTTTGCCCTTATCGCAGAATGGGACACTGCCAGCTGCCTCTTTCCTTCTTGATTCCATCAGATTGTGTGAGCTTGAAAGGGCAGAGACATTTTTATGCCTCTTTTGTATCCCTGGTTCTTAGCACAGTGCTTGGCATTGTTGCTGTTGTTCAGTCATTTCAATCATGTCTCACTCTTCATGATCCTGTCTCGAGTTTTCTTGGCAGAGATACTGGGGTGTTTTGCCATTTCCTTCACCTTATTTTACATGATGACAAACTGAGGCAAACAGAGTTAAGTGACTTGCCCAGGGTCACATAGCTAGTAAATGTCTGAGGTTAGATTTGAACTCAGGAAGCTGAGTCTTCCTGTCTTTTATCCACTGTGCCACCTAGGTACCCCTATCATTGAGAAATGACATCATATTTTAAATGTCAGTTAGCATTTATTAAGTGCCTGAGAATATAAAGACAAAAGATAGTTTCTGCCCTCAAAGAGTTCACAGTCAAGCGGGATAGACAATATGCAAACAACTACATACAAACAAGAAATAGAATGAATAGGAAATGACCCACAGAGGGAAGACTCTAGAATTAAGGTTGTTGGGAAAGGTTTCTTGTAGGAGTTGAGATTGTACTGGAGGTTTGAAGCCAGAGAAGTAGAGAGATGAAGATGAAGAGGGAGAGTGTTCAGGCATGAAGGGATAGCCTGTGAGAGTGAGTACTGAGGAGGGCTGTGTGTGCTCAGCAGAATGGCTGCAGCAGAGTAAGGGGGAAGCCGACTGGAAAGGCAGAGGATTTTATACTTGAACCTGGAACAATAAGGAGCTACTGGAGTTTATTTAATTGGAGGGTGACATGGTCAGATCTGTGCTTTAGGAAGATCAATTTGACAGCTAATGTGGATGAGGACTGGCATGGGAAGAGTCTTGAAGTAAGGAGATCGCAATCGTTCAAATGAGAGATGATGAGGAATTGTATTAGGGTGGTGAGAGAGAGAGACAGAGAGACAGAGAGAAATAGAGAAACAGAGACACAGACACAGAGAGAGAGAGAGAGAGAGAGAGAGAGAGAGAGAGAGAGAGAGAAGGGGGTCTGAAAGAGAAATATCCCTTATTTGCTGAGATTTGAAGGAAGTATGAGAAGTTTTAATGAAGAAATAGAATTGTTCTTTGGCTCTGGGAGAGGATCAGAAGAGATGAGAAAGCTTATGTCTATTTACCTTTCTTCCTAAAATGTGTCAGGCATGTCATCTGATGATGCTTATGACCATGTCATTTTCCCCCTTCTCCATCCATTTAGTATCTAGTGGCTTCTGGAGCCTCTAATATCACCTCCAAGATCAAATCCTCTGTTTGATATTCAAAGCACCGGCCGCCCCCCTCTAACTTTTCCAGCCCTCTCTCATCTCATACTTTGCTATATCTGTGTTCCTGTGGTACTGCCTTGCTGCTCTTTGTACACACACACACACCACACACACATACACACACTACACACACATACACACACCACAATCACACACATACACACCACACACACACACACACACCCTGTTTTCCAATCCTGGACATTTTTATTGTCCATCCCTGGAATTTTTTCTTTCCTTGCCTCTGCCTCCTGACTTCCCCAGCTAAAATCCTACCTTCTAAGTCAATCTATGCATAAGGAAGATTATTTCATCACAATGAATGGAATAAGCCTTTATTAAGTGCCTACTCTGTGATAGGCTTTGTGTCAAACACTTTACAATTTTAACTCATTTCATCCTCATGACAATCCTGGGAGTTAGGTGCTATTATTATCCTCATTTTACAGAGGAGGAAACTGAGACAGAGGTTAAATGCTTTGTACAGGGTCAAACATCTAGTTAAGTGTTTGAATTCAGGTCATCCTGACTCTGGGTTCATGGTCTCTCCACTGTGTCACCTAGCTGGGTCAGAGAGAATGAGAAACGAGAGTTGGGAAGAACTACTAAGAACTTTATTTCAACAGTTCAGGCAGGTGACAAGGAGGGCTTATAGGAAGGTCATGACAGTGGAAAGGGAGAGACAGAGATGCACTGCATAGTTAAAATCTACTGAATCTGCTAGCTGGGTCCAAAGGCTGAGGAAGAAGATTGAAGCAAAAAAACGGAAAATTATTAAAATAGGAGAAAGGAGATTGACTCTGCCATGAGAATGAGTCAGGAGGAAGAACAAGGTTAGGGGGAAATTATGTTAACTTCACTTTAATAAATGGTGAGTTTTGATGGTGGTGTTTCCAGGTGGAGATGCCACGTAGGCAACCAGAAATGGATGTCTGTAGCTAAGAAGGGAGGTTGTTGCTGAGATATAGATTTGAAAGTCATAGAGGTAGCAACTGAAATCACAGGAGAGTTGATGTCAGAGATGTTGCCATGCTGAAATAGAGGTGTGGTTGAATTTAGATAGCATGGTGCTAAATGTGGCATAAATATATACATGATGTGATAAATGACCTCTCAGGAGATATTTATTTTTCCAAAGACATAATTAAGCCTAGATACCTAGCCATTTTATCTGAAATTTTATCTGTGTGTGTGCTGTTTCATCAGGTATCCCTATTCTGCTAACTATTCTAACCACTAATCATAACACCATCTGCTTAGAGTCATAGAAAAACAGCATGGTGTCACTCTAAGAGCTTTCAGTTTCCTCTACCAGGAACGAATGTTCAAATTGGGTGAGGTAGTGTATTTACTTTAAAACCAATAAACTTTATTGCTTCATGTTTTTCTCAACACATGATATTATAAATAGGTTTTTAATTATCAAAATGCTTAGTACATGCAGGGTTCTGTGTGAAGGCCATAGGGAATACAAAGAGGAAAAAAAGCTGAAGTCTTGGCCTCTTTTTTTCCCAAAGGGTTTTTCTCAGAGCCATAAGTAGGAAATTTTTTGCACATGAGAAAAGAAGGCTTTAATAAATAAGCCCTACTGTGGGGCAAGGGGCAGAAAGCAAGGGAGACACCAGGGATACAGGTACAAGCAGGGGAAAGATAATCACCCAGGTGCTTCCAATCCAACAAGCATTAATTAATCATCTGCTCTGTGCTAGGCACTGCCCTTCATAACCCAGCCTATTTCTATTTCTCCAGCCTTTTTATGCATGACTCACCACACATTCTGCTATTCATGATACTTGTCCTTTTTGCTGTTTTACACACACACACACACACACACACACACATATCCCATTCCCCAGTTCTGTGCCTTTGTCCTGGCTGTTCTCTCCCAGTCCCCTCCCCCCCACCCTGCCCCAAGCCTGGCATGCCTAGACAACTCACCTCTGTCCTCTCCGTTCTACTGGTTTCCTTCAAGATTGGACTCAAATTCTTCCTTCTTCAGGGAGCCTTTCCAACTCCCCACATTTCCTTCTATTGACTGTAGATCTTGAATTTACCTAGTTATTTACATCTCTCTACCATTAGGAAGTGATTTCCTTGAAGGCAGGGACTTTGTTTTTTAATGTTCGTATCCTTCCTGCCAAGTGCCTTGCACATAGTACCTGCTTAATAAATGTTCGTTGATTGACCTAGGGGAACAGGGTTTGAGGAAGGGATAAAATAGGCAAACAGATAAGTAAAAACACAATAATGTGAAGTTCTGTGATTTCATCAATTATGAGAAGTCCTACCAACACTTACCATGCTTTCTCTATACTTCAGTGGTTTGTGAGGTGGGGTTGCTTTTTTCTTTGTTTATTTGTTTTTGTCTTTTTTTCTTTTTACCAAGCATCACTCACTAGGTGCCTTTTTAATAATGAGCATCTCTGAATCTGACTTAGCTGGTCCTTACATAAAAGACATTTGCGTTCCCACGGTATGTTCTCTGAGAACTCAAGATCATTTGCACCTTATGAGACATTGGAATAGGAAGGGGCTAATGAACTGAGAGGAAGAGGTTTACTATTAAATCTATAGGGCTAAGAGGTCCCTGAGACCTTACTGGTTCTTTCCTTACCACCTTCCCCTACTCTCCTCGGCCCCAACCCCCAGTTAATCTTTCTGACTATGCATATTTTCATTGTTGCTCACTTCAGCATCTCTGATTATCTCTTATTTTGCCAGCTTTGCTTTACTCCCCCCCCCCAAACGATTAAGTATAGATTTCAAAATAATCCATTATGACACAAAGGAAAAATGACTAGTAATAAGTTCTATAGAATGAGACTTCTCAGGAGCTCATTCTGAGAACGTGTCATGGCAAAACCTGCCAGCTTAGCTCTGACCTACTACCATATAAGTGGCTTAAATCTATTCAGAATGAAGGAGACACATTAATGAGCTCTTCCTCTGCATCTAAAGCCTTTATACATAAGCCCTGGCTTTTGGCCAAGCTTGGTCACCATGACCACACACACAAACTCAAACACTGCACAGCTGTACGTTTTTTCTCTTTACCTACCACAACTCATAAAACCTGATGCGCTTGAAAATAAAGCATTAGAAATGCTCACCTCCTGTCAGTCTTTATAATGCAGTGGTCGGTGCTACTCCTCCAATAATCCAAGGACTGATAGGATCAAAGCTTTAGAACTGATGAGTCTAAACTGCTCATTTCATAGTTGAGAACCAAGGCTTGAAATATTAAGTAACTTCTTCAGGATCAGTCAGCTAGTGTCTGAGGTGGGATTCGAATCCAGGTTTTCCTGACTCCAAATCCCACGCACTATCTTTTTGAGCTTATGCTTCCATTTCATTGCTTTTGAGACCTCCATATGATGGTAATACATTAGAGTAAGACTTTAGATTGTTTTAGACCTGACAGTAGTCTACGGTTGCAAATCTGCATTGGTTGAAGAAGTTTCTTGACTGAGAACTCTTGGCATAGTGGACAGGGCATTGACCTTGTAACTAGTAAGGTACAAGTTCAAATCTTCCTTAATATATTTGCTAGCTATGTGACTCTGGGCAAGTAATTTAATCTCTCTGGGCCTCAGTTTCCTCATCTGTTAAAGGAAGAGATGGGGCTTGATGGACTTTTATGGTTCCCTGTTCTAAATCTGTGATCTCTAAACCAATGAAATCACAAGTCTGATTAAAAAAAATGCCTTGGTCTTCTTCTTACTGATGATGGTGGGAGGGATAAAAAAAATATCATCATAGATAACAGAATTTTGCAGAAACCATCCACATTTACTACTAGTTAAGTGTCAAATACTTCCCCCATTAACCTTACTATGAAGGCTATCAGCAAGGAGCTAATTGCCTGTTACTTTTCTCTTTATTTCTCTCGTGCATCCTTTGATAAATTATTAAATTTTCAGCTAGAAGAAGAATTTCTGATCATCATTCAGTTTAATTTAAAAATTATTTATTTAAACCCTGTTAGGAAATACAAAGGCCAAAATGAAACAGCTCCTGTTGTTAAGGGATTTTTATTCTAGTGAGGAATAGAGCACATATACTAAGAAAACCCTAGAGTCCAGAGGCCCACAGGATTAATGGATCTAGAACAGGAAGAGGACTCAGGCTGTCTAGTTGAACCCCTTCAGGAATTTGAATATCTTCCCTGCCCCTTAATAAATCTAAGGGAATTTGAAGACATTCCCTGCTTTGAAAATAAACTATGCCCCCTGATAGGCTGAATGTAATCACATGGAGCTTATGGTAGGAGGAGTTTGCTGAAGGGTAGAGCAAAGCCCACAGGAAACTGGGAGTCAGAGAAAGTTAGATGGTTGGGTGGAGAGGATACTTCAGTCAGATAGGGAGACAGATAGGCTTATGAGTAAATATTAATCTTGTGCTGGTTTGTAGGAAGGCTAAAGGATGGTGTGACTCTCTGCTATGTTGTGGTGCATTAACTTCTATGTTGCTATGATGGATTCGGTTTCCTGGTATTGGGATTTGGTTTTTTGGTGCCTGAATAAATGTTTTACTTCTGCCTTATATATGGAGAGTCTGTTATATTTTGCAATTGAGCACTGGGCAGGTATATTTATAATGATTGTGGGCGCTGTAAATAATGCATTCGTGCTACACCCAGGAAAGTTAAGTCACTTGCCCAATATGCCATATTAGAACCCACTTCCTCTGACCCCAAAGCCATTGCTCTTTCCATTGAGCCATAAGTTTTTTTTTTTTACTCTTTCTTCTCTGATCCTAGCCCTCTTCATTCACCCAATTTCCATGTCTCTTAATTCTGTCTCTACAGTATCTCTAGCATCTGCCCTTTCACATTGTCATTATTCTGGTTTGTGCCCTCATCTCACATCTAAATTATTGCAATCTCTTAACTGGTTTCCCTGCCACTGTGCAATATTGAATGATGTTTACTCTGCTTGCAACAGAGTCCCCGAGTACATATACCTGCTAAAAACATTTATTTCCTTTAGACGCAAGCCAGGAATTCCAGGAAATCTTTCCCAGCTCCCTCTAGCTAGAAGTGATTCCTCCTTCCCCAAGTCTCATGGTTTTCTGTTTGACCTCTCCTCTATACTTATCACCATCTAAAGTGTGCTGTAGTTCTTTATGTACAGGACTTTCCCTCTTACTAGATTTTAAGGATAGAAAATGTAATTCCTCATCTTTTCATCTTCATTTTTTCATTAAAGGTGGCATAGATACCTTTGACCATTCAGTGAAACTTAGAGGATTTCTTCTCCAAGTCAAGTCAAAGCGAGGTAATAAGCATTTACTAAGCATTTACCTTGCGCAAAGCATTGTGTTAAGCACTGAGCATACTAAAAAAGAAAAAAAGAGTCCTGTCCTTGTTCTCAAAGAGCTCCCAATCTAATGGAGGAGCCTATAACAATGATATACCAATAACTTTGTACAGGATAAATTCAATCTCAGAAGGATTGCATTAGCATGAAGAAATGGGAAAGTCTTTTTGTAGAAGTTGGAATTTTAGCTGAGACTTCAAGGAAGACAGGAGGCTGGGAGGAGGAGGAAGAAAATTCCAGGCACATGGGACAGCCAGTGAAAAGGCAGAGAATCAGGAGATGGAATGTCTCATGTGAAGAACAGCTAGGAGGCCAGTCAATGGATCATAAAGGCTAGTCATTGGATCATAAAGTACATGGAGGAGAGTAAGGTATAAGAAGGCTGGAAAGGTCAAAAGGGGATGAAGGGCTTTAGAAGTCAAACAGATGATTTAGTATTTGATCCTGGAACTAATAGGGAGCCACTGGAGTTCACTGAATGAGGAGGGGGTCACATGGTCTGACCTATGCTTTAGAAAGATCACTTTGATAGCTGTGTGAATGATGGTCAAAGTGGGGAGAGATGAGACAGCGAGACCAAATGCGTAACATGAAATGAATAGCATTACAAATGAAACCAATTATATCCAATATCCCTTACCAAATTAAAAAAAAAAACAAGACCCCATATTAAGAACACCTGATTGGGAGTTTGTTTCAGTCACTAGGAAACAATTCTCAGACTTGACAATAGTTAATAAAAATGTTATATGAGCGATAAGTATAGTAATAAAAAATAAACCAGATAGTATGTTTTCAAGTACAAAACATGAATGGAAAGTTTCTTGTCTAATCTATTCTTAGGATTCTTATCTGTGTCCAGCACCACTCCTTAGTATTTCAAAACTAAGTATAGATAATCATTAACCATCATAACCATGGGAAAAGAGCCATATAGAAGGGTTACTCGGAAGCATGATAAGGCTCCTTCCTGCATCGAGTAATTAACTAGCAGAGATATCATCTTTTAAGTGACAAGAACTTTATTGACAATCCCCAACCCTTAACTCTTTACCCTTCATTCATGGGTCATCCCTAAGTTTTCTCTAGACCTGTTTTAGTTTTTCCTATATTCTGTGATTTTACTTTCACCATTAGCATACTTTGTAATCCCTCATACCTTCCTTTACACGATCCTTCAAGTTTTTTCTGTAAAATCTCCATTAACAAGCCACTCATTATATTGGAAGACATCCTCTGATTCTCTTAATATCCTTCATGTTCCAATGTGCCACTCAGTTTGTCCATCTGTTCTGTCTCTTTTATTGATCGATGTCCTTTCCTCCTTGTCATACACATGCTTGATGATATCATTTGTGCAAATCGTTGTTGGCAATACCCCACAGGGGACCTGCACCTCTCTTAGGGCTTTTCAATTGCCCTTCAGGTGAATGTTTAATATTCATTCTTCTGAGATCATGGTGTTACATGATTTGCTCTATTCTGATGCTGCCTCGTGGTGTATGGATGAAGTTGACTACTCAAAGGCTACGTTGTAGAACACAAATTCTGTCAGAGTCTAATAATCTAGAAAGGCCTTATAGAGGGACTATGCATGGATCATAGAATTATCACCAGAGAGCTGGCTACCAGGTGATTTTAAAAAAGTGATTACTATATGGTTACAAGGTCTTTTTTATGGTCTTAAAAAAAAGTTATGGTCTTTAAAAAAATACCCTTTGAAATGGATACAAAATGTGGAATGAAGCAAGACAATTCCTTTCTAGTGGTTAGAGTGTTGGGCTTGGAGTCAGGAAGATCGAGTTCAAATACTGATTTAGGCCCTTAACAGTTTGTCATATCACTTAGCCTCAGTTTTCTCATCCATAAAATGGGAATGATAATAATAGCAAATGCCTCCTAGGATTATTGTGAGGCTCAAGGAGTTTTAAATTATTTATTTAAATTATTTAAATTTAAATTTAAATTATTTAAAGCACTTTGGAGAATTTAAAATGTTATATAAATTCCAATTACTGTTCTTTCTTATGATAGATGAAAAATATATTTAGGTATACAATGGTATGTTCAGTTCTGTCATTTTTCAGTCATGTCTGACTCTTTGAAAACCCATTTGGGGTTTTCTTGGCAGAGATACTAAAGTGATTTGCCATTTCCTTTTCCTGATAATTTTACAGATGAAGAAACTGAAGCAAAAAGGGTTAAGCGACTTGTCCAGGGTCACACCAACAGAGACTCCAGGCCCAGAAGTCTATCCATTGTGCCACCCAGCAGCCCACAATGGAATATGCAAGGGCTGGAATGTGGAAGCTTTTTAAACATTCAATTTGGCTTGATTTTAGATAAGATCTTTAATGTTGTGCTCACATTAGTGCCTTCCTCCTCATAACATTTCTGTTGTTATTTTTATCTCAGTTTTGACCACAGATGAATTGATCCATTAAAGAAATGGACTGTGAAGCAACTTGGTTGACTTGGCATTCAGGGCTACACAATTGAGCCTAGCATAGGGAGGCAGAACCCAACAGGTACCATTTCCAGACTGGGCTAACTCAACCTGTCTCAGGGGTATCCAAAAGAAATTGATTTGAATTAGATGTGAGGGCCAGAGAGAGAAAGTAGAGTTAAATGATATTAATGCATTTTCATTCCAAATGAGCAATATTCATCTTGTGTACAAATCATGGGTTACTTGGCAACAATTAAAAATTACTTTTTTGGTGCTATGATTAGAACACTTATTGACTTACTTCTAAACGATAGAACAGAAGAAAAGACTTGTGACTCCTTGCCTTTATTAAACATGAGGCAGTAGTTTCTCCCTTTAAGCATTTTGAAAGAAATTCTGAAAAAAACAAACACCCTCCCCTCCTTCCCCCTGCCCAGGAATCTCTGATTTGAGAGCTGCAAGTGATTTCAGTGGTCATCTACTCAAGCCAAACCCCAAAAGGAAACTTGGCTACAACATACCTGACAGATAGTCATCCAGACTCAGCTTGAAGACATCCAATCAGAAGGGGCAGGGAATGGGCACTGCCTCCTGGGCCAGGCCACGTAAGGATAGCTCTAGTTGTTAAGAAACTTTTCTTGGCCTCAAGCATCAATTAGCCTCTTTACAACTTCCACTCATTCCTTGGAGTACTACCCTTTAAGGCCAAACAAAACAAGCTTAATCTCTTCCACATGAATAGCTATTCTACATTTAACAGTGATCCTGTTTGCCCTGAGCCTTCTCTTTTCTGTAGTAAATAATGATCCTGATGACCTGGACTCAAGGTCTTTTGCCATCCTGGCTACACTGTCCAGCTCACTAATATGCATTCTAAATTGAGGATCCCAGAATGAAACATAATATATATCATGCAGTCTCCAGGAAAGGGTTCAGAGTGATAATGGATCATCTCCTTGTCTCTGGAAGTTAGACCTCTCAATGCAGCCCAAGATGGCATGTCACCACATTGATGACTCATATTGAGCTTGTGGTCCACTTAAGCTTCCAGTTTTTTTTCAGATTGCTAGTTAGCTATGTCTTTTTCATTTTCTAGTTATGAAGTTGACTTTTTATACTCAAGTTTAAGACCTTATATGTATCTTTACTGAATGTAATCTTGCTATATTCAGCATAAACCCTTAATCTGTCAAGATCGTTTGGAATATTGATTTTGTCATCTGGCGTGTTAGCCATCCCTCCCAGCTTTGGATCATCCACAAATTTGACGAATATGCCCCTTATGCCCTTATTCAAGTTTTTGATAAAAATGTTAAGCAACATAGGGCCAAATGCAGATCTCTGTGACATTCCACTGGAAACTTCTTGGAAAGCTGATGTTGAACTATGAATGGCTACCCTTTGAATCTGACCATTTCTCCAGTTGTAAATCCATGTAACTGCATTATTGTCAAATAAACAAATATTTCCTCTATCTTTTCTATGATAGGAGGTAGTGAGGTGGTGCAGTGTGGAGGAAAAGGTTGGTTAGACCCTCAGGTCTGTTGATCACAGCTGCTGTCTTGCTATCTTCCTAGTTCAGGGGTTCTGCTTTCTTTGTTATGTTAATATGTGAATTTTTTTATAGTCATATAAATTCAGATATGCTATGTAATATATTTTTGTTGTTTTTCAGTCATGTCCTACTCTGTGATCTCATTTGGGGTTTTCTTGGCAAAAATGCTGGAGTGGTTTGCTATTTCCCTCTCCAGCTTAATTTACTTGGACAACTGAAGAAATGGGCAACAGGAAACTGAGACAAACAGGGGTAAGTAACTTGCCCTATTTAGCTAGTAAATAACTAAGGCTAGATTTGAATTCAGGAAAATGACTCTTCCTGACTCCAGGCTGGTTACTATCCACTACACCACCTAGCTTCCATGTAAGATATTAATAATACATAAATAATGTAACAATGTATGGTGACATGTTAATATGTATTATATGTAACATACATTGTATTAGGCAGCTGAGGGGCAGTAGCTAGAGCCTTGAACTTAAAACCAGGAAGACCCAAGTTCAAATCCAGCCTCAGACACTTCTTAGCTGTGTGACCCTGGGTAAGTCTCTTAACCTCTGCCTGATTCTCTCCATAAAATGCAGATAGTAATAATGGTACTTCCCTCCCCCTGTTATTGTGAGGATTAAATGAGATAGTAGGTGTTTAATGCTTGTTTTTTTTAAATTAGTATGATATATTTTATCAGATGCTTTGCTAAAAATCTAAATGGACCATTTTTAGAGCATTCTCCTAATCTACCAGTTTAATTTTGTTGTTTCAGTTGTGTCCATCTCTTTGTGATCCCTTTTGGAGTTTTCTTGGGAAAGACACTGGAGCAGTTTGCCATTTCCTTTCTCAGCTCATTAGATAGCTGAGGAAACTGAGACAAACAGGGTTAAGTGAGTTGCCCAGGGACACACAGCAAGTAAGTGTCTGAGGCCAGATTTGAGCTCAGGAAGATGAGTCTTCTGTGACTTCAGATCTGGCATTCTATTCAGTTCACCACCCAGCTGCCCCAATTTAGTTATTTAGTTAAAAAGAAAGGAAGGAAGGAGGTGAGGAAGGAAGAAAGGAAGAAAGAAAGAAAGGGAAGAAAGAAAGAAGGAAAGAAAGAAAGAAAGGAAGGAAGGAAGAAAGAAAGAAAGAAAGAAAAAGAAAGAAAGAAAGAAAGAAAGAAAGAAAGAAAGAAAGAAAGAAAGAAAGAAAGAAAGGAAGGAAGGAAGGAAGGAAGGAAGGAAGGAAGGAAAGGTTTGTTATGATTTGTTCCTAATGACGTGATGTTTCCTCTTTGTAATCATCCCTTCCTTTTCCAAATGGTCACAATCTCAGAAAAGTTAAGCCTAGAATTTTCAAAGGAAATAAAGTCTAACTCACTGGCCTATGGTTTGAAACTTTATTCCTTTTCTTTTATTGAAAAATAGCATGATTATATTCCCTTTTCTAAAATCGCATTACCTCTCCTATTTGTTATGGTCTTTAATTTAGAATGCCTCAGCAATCAAATATTGGTTCCTAAGGATATAGTTGTGGCTGTGGTTTGTCCTTTGTTCTAGAAGAAGACCATGACACAAGGGAGATGATGACATGACTTGGAGTTGACTTTGATTTGAGTGGGGGAGGGCTGGGTGATGTCACCAGCCTCACTTTCTCCTCCAGAGCCATCTGGATCCAGTGGCCAGCTATCCATTAGGAGGACTGGAGATGGCTCGGGATGCAATGGGAGACCTTGGCCCTTTTAGGCTAAGGTCTTTTCAGGTTCTCACTTTGAGTGAGATAACACCCATTCAGAGAATAGGCCTCCTTAATAGTTACTCAAGGGATGGCCCATTTAATTAAAAAAAATCATACTGGGAGGGGAAGACCCTCAGGGTTGCTGGTCAAAAGAGAAACAGGTACTATTTACATGCTCTCCGAGTCAGGAAGGTCCAAAAAACAACCATTAAGTGGTGCCCAATTGTTGTGTAATCCTTGAAATCCAGAGTGAATTGGGTTTGTCTTGTTCTTTGAGAAGGAAATCTAGCCAGTAAACCCCAAGTTAACTAGGCAGCTTTTGGCCATTGAAATTTACCTTCCTTTGGGCAGAACAGCCTCAGGTGGGAGGAAAGAAGAAGAGAGGAGAAGAGAAGAGAGAGGAGGAGAGGAGAGGACTAAGGGCAGCTAGGTGTACTCCCTTATTATATAGAGGCCTCATGGTATAGTAGAATATGGGTTCGAATGCTGCCTCTTACAGTACCTATTTTACCTAGGTCAAATAACTTTTTCTCTTCAGGCCTCAGTTTCATCATCTGTAAAACAAGGAGGTGCATAACAATTTGGCAAATATGATAAAAGATGGGAATTGTGAATACTGGAGTGGAAAAGTCAACAATTCTTCATTAAGTGCTATGCAGTGGAAATATAACTACAAGCCCCCAAACAAAAATGGGATAGCCTCTCTGTTCAAGGAATTTATATTCTAATGAGGGAATGAATATTATATGAACATAAAAGGGAATTGAAAAGTGGGAGTGAGTATTATCCAGGGGTTTGGTTGGAAGCAGATATGGGGCATGGTGGGGAAAGTCAGAATAGTCAAGAATGGAGGCAAGAGAGGGATGAAGACATGGCCAGACTGGGTATTAACTTTGAACGGCGGTTTCATCTTTGTTTCTTGAAAGACATATTACCTATTGTTGGTAGGGCTGTGAATTGGTCCAACCATTCTGGAAAGCAATTTGGAATCATGCTTAGAAAGGGACTAAAATGTCAATATTCTTTTATCCAGAAATTAAATTGCTAGACATATACCCCAGCAAAGTCAATGATAAAAGACCATGCACCCAAATGCAGTGCTTTTTCTAGTCACAAAGAGCTGGAAACAAAGTAGTTTCTAATTGGATGAAGGAGAGATTAAAGAACAACAAACAATCAAAACTGAGGATTGTTGGCATCCAGGAAGAGTTATGAGAAGACACCTTCCCCCACTCCCAACTTCTTTGCAGGTATGGGAGGTTGCTATGGATTTGGAATACAACACATGTCAGATTTCTTCCTGATCTTCCCTCCTCTGCTTTTGTTTTTATTTTTTTAAAATAAGACTTGCTTCTCAAGGAGAGGTGGTTCAGGGGTGGGGGTGGGGGAGGGAGGACATATTTGGATACGTAGGTAATGTAAAATATAGAGTTTGGCTAGATGACTTCTAAGGTCCCTTTTAGCTCCACATCTGTGATGCCTGAGATGTAGCTCTCTGTTAACCTTTTTGTCCTGTCCTGTCCAGTGCAAAGGGCATTCTCCTTGACAAAGAAAATACTAGCTAAACAAGAATTGTTACCTCTTCTTTCTTTCTGTTGTCAAATAACAAGAAGTCCTATCTATATGTAGAAGGACGATGCCTCTCATCATGATTATTGAATTTCTTGTGAAGTTATACCACTATGAATTTAATAAGTAAAACAGGCCAAATTGAAATAGAAAAAGCATGTACATTTCCTGGAAACAGACAAAAAAATTAGGTAGTGCTGCTAAAAAAAAAGATTATCTAGGGTTCCTTTCCTTTTTTTTTTTTTAGTGAATCAAAGCCCCTGATGTCTGAAGGAACATTAAAATACCAAACTTTGGGGGTGGGGGTGGGTGGGAATCATACAGGAAATTGAAAGGGAGAGATGAAAGCTCACCATCTAGAAAGGTGGCTAATCCGAATGTGAATTTATGGTATAAAGAAAACAAAAAAAGAAGGAAATAGCACTGGCTGAGGGAGCTGAAGGAATTTAAATTGTTAGCTGTTCTTTGTGGTGAAAGCTCCCATACAATTGGACGACAGTTTTCTGACTTTTGGATATGAAAAAAAAAACCAAACAACAACATAAATTTGCAAGAGAAAAAGGAAAAAATGAATTTATCTAGTGGATAGGGCTTTGGAAAGTCTGAAAATCCACATAGACCACAGAGTTATTGAATCATGAGATTAAAAGGGATTTAAAGTTCCAATCTGGTTTATCTCCTTCCTCTACTGCCCTTCACTAGAGCACACCTGAAATCCTATGCCTTAGTAGTAACAATCTAGCTCCTACTTTTTTTAGCTTGATTCCTCTCCCTCCCCAATATTCAGTTATTAAAACAAAAGAAAACAATACACTTTGGGGTGTGTTGTGTGTGTCTCCTTTCCTTAGCTAAAGCCATTGTTCCTGAAAACTTGTTCCTCATTTGTGATATGAAGGATTGAACCAGATAAACCCCAAGGTCCCTCTCAGTTCTAAATCCAGCTGCCTTTCAGTTCTAAATGATATCATAGGGTTCTTTCTCCATGAAGCCTTCTGATATCATTTCAACTCAATATTGTAATGTCTTTACAATAGCAAGAGAGTAAAAGATGGCACATATAATATGTTACATTCTTTTGTGGCTTTTTATGTACCTGTCTCATCTCCTCTAAAGTATCACAACCTCCTAAAAGGTAAAGATTTGGTCACAGGTCTTTGTGACTTCCATGTATCTTGCTAATAGGTGCTCGATAAAAACCTCTTGGATGAAGAGGTAGCGTAAGAAAAGGGAAGAGGAAGGAATACATATTTAGATAACACCTACTATGTGTCAACAGCATCTAGGTGGTGCAGTGGATAGAGTGTCAACTCTCCCTGAATTAAAATCCAGCCTCAGACACTTACTAACTGTGTGACCCTGGGCAAGTCACTTAATCCTTTTTGCCTCAGTTTCCTCATTTGTAAAAATGAGCTGGAGAAGGAAATGGCAAACCTTTCCAGTATCTTTGACAAGAAAACCCCAAATGGACTGAAAAACAACTGAACAACTATGTGCCAGGCTCTTTGCTAAGTGTACTTACAAATATAATCTCATTTGATCTTCACTACAACCTTGGCAAATAGGTGCTTTTATTATCCACATTTTGCAGTTGAAGAAACAGAAACAAATAGGTTTCCAGGGTTACACAACTCAGTGGCTGAGGCCACGTTTAAACTATATTTGAGGGGTGGTTAGGTGGTGAAGTGAGTAGAGCCCCTGGAGTCAGGAGGACCTGAGTTCAAATCCAGCCTCAGACACTTAACATTTAGTACCTGTGTGACCTTAGGCAAGTCACTTAACCCCAATTGCCCTGCCTCCCTCCCTCCTAAAAAAACAAAAACAAAAAACTAGATTTGAGTAGAGCTCACAAGCCTCTGATTGGCACATTCTTTGATCTTAGAAAAGATAAGTTGCAAACCCAGACACCCATATGACAAAATTGTTTTCAGAAGTAATCTTGAATTTAAACTACTAATAATAATGGCCAGAAAAGAGACAAAGTAAAAAATTTCTTTTGTAGAGCTTAGTATATATAGCCATGCTAATAAAAAAGAATTATTGTACAAAAAAGAAAAAGGTAATGATTAATCGTTTTTAATTAAATTCTTATTTTTTAAAAGGGGAAAAAGCTTACACCCACATATTGATTTGTTGCAGCAATGAGTAATAACATTATACTTTCCATTTTTGAGGCTTAACTTCTTCAAGCTTGTCAATGACTTCATCAGAATTGATCATCATCACACATCATATTCAATAGACAGTATAGCCAGATTCATCGATATTTGCTTTCAGCTGACTGAAGAACACTTTTTATTCATTTTAATTTCAAAAAGTTTCTTTACCTTGGGGGAAGCTAGGTGGCACAGTGAATACAGCACCAGCCCTGGAGGCAGGAGGACCTGAGTTCAAATTCAGCATCAGACAGTTAACACACACACACACACACAAAACTAGCCATGTGATCTTGGGCAAGTCACTTAACCCCAATTGCCCTCCAAAAAGCAAAAAAAAAAAAAGATTCTTTCCCACAAAGCAACAGATATACAACTTGTTAGGAAAGGTCTTAAACATAATTATATTTGGTATAGATTAGTAAAAAGAACCCCTCTTTTCACAGGTGAATTCTAATAAAACCAGAATGTCTATAAAAGATAGAATTTAGGCAACTAGTAAATCCTGCCACTGATGTAATTTCTTGTTCTTTATTCTTCATTTTTAAAACAAGTATAAAAAAAGAATAAACATCTACTCTAAAGATATTGCTCAAATTCAGTAAAATATTTCATGTTTGAACTAAAATTTCCACTTACAAAAAATAAAATAAAATTCCTCAGGTCACACTGATTTGCTGTTTAAATTTTAAACGTGAATAAAGAACCCCAAGTAGTCATGCAGAATGATACCTGAAATCATGGAAGTTTTATTTTTGTCTTTACAATCATTGTTTATTTTGAACCTACTGTTTAAACATAGGAATATGTTATACTGCAGTAACAGTTTGGAGGCACAGTGTCCTTAACACCAGCTTGAACAATCCTGAGCTGTTCTGAATTTTCTCTTGAAACAAATATGCATCATTTGAGTCCATGTTATTAAGAAGTGCGGTCAACAAAAGATGTTTATTTTGAGGAGGGTGCAGTATTTGATCACTGACATCCTTTTGAGTTGCCAGTATGTGATAATAATTAAAAATTGATTGATAACAAAAAATAAGTTTTATTATTGTTTTTAAATTCTGTATAGACTGTGTACCCCCTTATTGCCTGCACCTAGGTCTGACTGCCCAGTGTTGGTACTCTGGAGGAAAAGACACCCTACCTTTGAATCTGCTCCTTTAATTGCAAATATAAGTAAAGTGTTATCTTCTTAAGGGACAGAAACCATTTCATCTTTGTATCTCAGTTTCCTAGTACAGTGCCTTGAATATGATGGTCACTCAATAAATGTTTGTTGAATTGGACTGCAGATGTGAATGTTGTCCAGGACTGATGTGAAACTAAAAGATGAATGGAGGTTAGCTATCTTGAATATTGTACAGAGAGGGAATTTATGCACGATCCCTATACTGCATGGATGTTTTTCTAGAATATATCTCTGAATATTAGATCAGGAAAGAACCTAAGAAATCATATGAAACTCAAGTTTATAACTTAAAATTCATCAATTTTTAAATAGAAGAACAAATATATAGAATATATATATATATAATAAATATAAATAGAATAAGTAAATGTATATTTTAATATAATTGGCTTCCTTTGTAATCCTCTGTATTTTCTTTTGTACATTTAAAAAATATTATTGTAAGAAGAGGTCCATAGGCTTCATAAGCCAGCTAAAGGGGTCCACGACACACACTAAAAGGTTAAGGACCTCTGATCTAGTGGAACTAACTCTTTTGATATATGATGAAATTGAAGTTTAGTGACTTGTTCAAAGTTCTGTTTCTGCTTAAGAGTCACTACTGGGATTAGAACCCAGATCTCTTGGCTGCAAGTCCATTCTTCTTCCTATACATTCTAGATCAATCAATCAAGTTTAGTACCTACTCTGTTCCAGGTACCATGCCGTGCACTGGGGATACAAAGACAAAACAGAAAAGGTCTCTGTCCCCACAAAATTTATATTCTTTTGGGAGAGACAACAGTTCCCCATCTAAAAGTATGTACAAAACAAAAAGATAATGGGGGATAGGGAGGAGGTTTATTGGCAGCAACAAATATAAGAGAAAGGTTTCACATAGAAGGTGGCACTTGAGCTGAGCTCAGAAGGAAACTGGGGAATTTTAAGACATAAACATAAAGAGGGAATTCATACCAGGCTTTGGGAACAGCCAAAGTACAGGCATAGAGATGGGAAAGGGTAGAATCTGTCATTTGACAGACTCCCCTAACTCTTCCTCCTTCTCATTTCCTTTTAGAGGGTGATGAGTACAGATACAAACTCGCTTCAACTGTATGAGCTGGCAATTAAGATCTATTCACTATCCTTGACAGAAGACCTAATCAGGTTAATATTTATTTTTGTTAGGCAACAAACAAGAAGTTTGCTGGACAAAACATCCTAATGCTGAAGCAAATTTGACCTCAGAGGTGTCACTAGGACTTGATGTGAAATCCTTACCCAGATCATAGTTCTATATGTGTTCACCATATTCAGAAGAAATTGGATAGGTTTAAGGGGGCGGAAGACGGTATAATGGTAATGGGAATTTGAAGATTTTCCCTGCCCCATAATAATCCTAAGGGAATTTGAAGACCTTTCTTGTTTTGAAAATATACTCTGCCCCCAATAGGCTGAATGTAATCACATAGAGCCTGTGGTGGGAGGAGTTTGCTAAAAGGTGGGGGCAGAGCCCACAGGAAGCTGGGAGTCAGAGCAAGCTAGATGGTTGGGAAGACAGAATCTTCAGGGGAAGACAAATAGGCTCATGAGTAAATACTGGTCTTATGTTGGTTTGTTGGAAAGTTAAAGGATGGTGTAGCTCTCTGTACTGTTGTAGCTTATTAACTTCTTTGCTACTACGATGGAATCAGCTTACTGGTTTGGGATTTGGTTTTCTGGTGTCTGAATAAATGTTTTGCTTCTGTCTTATATATGGAGAATCTGTTGTATTTTGTGATCGAGCACTATGCAGACATATTTATCCTGACTGTTGATGCTGTGAATATTGCATTGGTGCTGCAGGTGGATAGAGCAAAGGAAATCCAGGAACCAAAGGTGAGAAGTATGAAGATATTTGGGTGAAATCTGATAAAAGGAGAAGCAGAAATACATCAGAGAAGAATACAACAGACTAGACAGAGGAAATAAATGAGGAGCTAGGGAAAGAGAGATAATAAGCCTAACATGTTGTAGTGATGGGGGACTTCAATTATTCAGTTCTTTGGGAGTTCTCTCTCTGCCCAAAGCAGAACAACTGATTGTTTTTTGCCTTGCTTTAGTGATAATTTCACCCTTCAAAAGATGGAGGCATAAAAAAGGATAATTTTATTCTGGACATGATTTGTGCTATCAAAGACAATCTGCTTGCTAAGGTGGGAATGATGGGAGCCCTAGGGGGAAGCAATGACTCTTTCCTAGAATTTGTGATAAAAGAGAGAAAATCTAGCATAGCCTGACTTGTACTCTAGATTTTGGGAATACAGACTTCAAAGGATTCAGAGAAAAGATAGGTAAGATTCCTATGGACTGTCAGGCCAGAAGAAATGGAAGGTGTTCAAGAATGAAAATTTAAAGAAACAAGAAAAATGGGATTTGTCCAAAGAAGTAGTTATGAATACAAGCCAACTTGCCTTTTTTTTTTAAAGAAGTATATAGAATGTGGAAAGAAACTCTAGGTGCAAAGGATGAATATAACAACATGGTATAGTACTATAAAAATAGTCTCAAGAATGAAAAACTCAGAATGAAGGGATGTTATGAAGAACAATGAAAATATTAATATCAGGAGAAAAAGGAGCATCAAAGAAGAGATAGAGTTTTGGGGGGGGATTGATGGAATCACAATAACTGAAAACAGAGAAGGCAGAACTAGTTGATTGTTATGTAGCTTTTGTTTTCTCTGCCAAAGAGAATGCCTTTTACATTGGAAATGACAAAGCAAAAATGACTCTAACAGGTGGTGAGCACCCAGCTAGCCTTGATGAAGTCAGATTATCTGGATCCAATGAATTATATCCTTGAATACTGAAAGGATAGGTAGCTGACACCTGGTCAGCTTGACATGGTCAAGACACCATGAGTGACAATTTGAAAGATCATGGAAAATCGGAAAGGGTACCACAAGATGAGGGCAATTTTTTTTTTCTGATTTTTAAAAAGGGGAAGAAAACAAATATTGCAAACTACAGACCAGTGAATATTTGTTCCTGGGAAAATTCTACATCATATCATTAAAGAGAGAATTGACAAATTCCTAGGAAGTGATTACAAGAAACAGCTTAACAGGTCACACAGTATTACCTCATTTCACTTTTTGATAGGATTACTCAACTAGTAGATACGGGAAATATTGTGGATAGAGTGTACTTAGATTTTAGAAAAGTCTTTGACACAGTATTTCATACATTTCTTATGGAGAAGATAGATTAGATAAGGATAGGACATCGATAAAATCATATTCAGAACTAGTTGTTGGATGTCAGTATCCAAAATGTAGTTTTTTTTTGTTTATGTTTATGTCAGCACAGCAAGAGGTCTCTGTGTTTTGTTCTGTGCTGTTTAACATATTTAGCAATGACTTTAAGAAAAACATAGATGACATACTCATGCAATTTTCAGATGACACAAAGATGGGAAGTATAGCAAACACCTTGAACAACAGAGACAGGATCCAAAAGGAACCTGATAAGCTAGAGCATTGGATGGAACTTAATAATGAAATGAAACCCCAAAGAGATGAATGTAAAGACTTAAGCTTTGGTACAAAAAGTCAATTTCACAAATAGAAAATGGGAGGGGAAGAATGGTTAGACAACAATTGTTCTGGGAAAAAAAGATCCAAGTTTTTCAATATGCAAGTGACCAAGGAGTTTATGAGGGATCTTATAGACATTTTGGTCAAGAAAGAGTTGACAGGTGAAAGTCTCACATAAATAAGGAATGAAAGGTTTAGAAGCTGGATACCTTATGTGATTTGTATGAAATGCACACTATTACTTTCTGAAAGATGGAATAAGCTGACTGATAAAATGCATGCCCATGGCTTTACCTAGTTTTGCAATGCATGGTGATATTGGCCAAAAAGATTGTGATATAATCATGAGAGAGTTTCATTCAGGTTCCACTTGGGTGCCTAATATCACTGATCTACTGGCTAGAGGCACTGATATAAAGCAAGTATCTCTGATTATTAAATATGATCTTACCAACTAAAAGAATGATAGTTGGAGTCAGGCATGGAAGGTGCTTAGACCGTGTATGTCCATCAACATGATGACAGAAGAGAAAAAGAGGACCCCTTGAAAAATTAAGACATTCTATAATACCTTCATTGAGAAGATGTCTCTCAATGTGTTCATCTCATTTGAGGTTTTCCCCAACTGATTTCACCCAGGGGTCTGATCTCTGGAATGGGAGGTGGGAAGGGAACCTGAATGGGAGGTAGTGAATAAGAGATGAATACTTTTGTTATTTTTATTTTTTTTAATTTTTGAATAAATCACTTTTTGGAGCAAAAGGGAAAAAAGTTCAATATGGCAACCTAATGTATTAAAAAATTGTTATCTTGTACTAAATTAAGATAATTTTATCCATCCACAAGGCTCTTAAAGTATAAAGAGGAAGAAGAGTTATTGGAGTGGTCTTTAATATATCCCTGTGGAAGAAGGATGGAAATGAAAACCTTAGGGGAAAAAAGGAGGTTCTAGAACACAGGTGTGTCATGCAGGTCTTGAGATATGCAGAACAGCAGACACACAGGAGGCTGAGGAAGAGATTGTCATCAGTTGAGATGGATCAATGAATAGAGTATTCCTTAAGTGCTTACCATGTGATGGGTACTGTCCTGGGTACTGTCCTAGGTACTGGGGACACAAATACAAAATAACAAAGAGGTCTCTACTCTCAGCAAGCTTACAATTCTAACAGAGTAAAACAAAACATAAAGAGGAATGGGAAAGAGAGGGGTTGGGGGATCACGAAGGGGAAGCAGGAGCAAGGTTGCTGGCAAGAAGGTGCATCAGCGAGGGGAATGAGATTAAATCTTTTTATGTTGAAGTTTGAGCTGTAGTATCTCAACTGGTATACCAAATGATATATCAGCATTGAGAGGGAGGATGACTATCATTGTAGGCAATAGTGTTATCTCTTTCTCTTGCCCCTCCCCTCCAAAAAAAAGGCATGTAAAGAGAAGAGGTCACGTTCTGCCCCTGAGGAGGAGAAAGGGGGGGGGAGAGTAAGCCCAAAGATGAGGAAATCTTACATATAATCATCATCATCATCATCATCTTCATAGAAAACAACAATGATTATTGTTATTATCTAGCATTTATATAGTACTTTCCGGTTTGCAAAGCACTTAATAAATATTATCTCATTTAATTCTCATAACATCCCTAGGAGGTAGGAGCTATTATTATCCACATTGTATAGGTGAGGAAACTGAGGCAGGCAGAGGTTAAATGACTTGTTCAGGGTTGCCCAGCTAGTAAGTATTTGAGGCTAAACTTGAACTTGGATCTTCCTGACTCCAAGTCTAGGGGACTTTTCACTTTACTACCCAGCTGCCCAGTATGACACATGTTATATATAACTTCCTGAACTAGGAAGATAGCATGACAGCAGCTGTGGTCAGTAGCACTGAGTGTCAACCAGACCTTTTCCTACAGCAAGGATATAAAAACAAGGGGAAGCTGATTTTTAGTCACAGTTTTAAGAAACATAATTATTGATAACTGTCCATCTTACCCCATAACAACTTCAAATCGGTTTGTATTCTAAACTGATGTTATCTTTCACTTCCAAGGATAACATCTCTGCCCCTAGCAGGGAGATGAAGTATTTTCTGACTGAAGTGTTTTTTAGGCTCTTTCAATTTCTTCATCATGAATGATTTACATTGGTTAAACTTTTGAGGAAAGCAGGATAATCTATGTTGACGTCTTCTCTTTTATCTATTTCCCACTTTTTCAATATCAACGGTTTCGTTAAGTAGGTCATGTTGGAGACTTGTTTGAATTGCACATCATATCATCTTTCCGTTTTTATTCTTCTCATTCAGTATTGATTTTTATCTTTGTTCTAACAAGTAAATGGTCTGACTTGCACAATAGAGATGATTCTGGAATGATTCCTGCATTGTGAGAGGACTATTTCTTTCCTGTTAAAATTAATTTCATTTTGGGTGACATTGGGTCCTCTCCATGTCTTTTTGAAGATAGCATTCATGATAGACAGGCATGAGGCTTCTGAAAAGCTCTTAACTAAAGGCTTTTAGTTTTTTCTTCTCTTATTCCTGAGTCATATTTTTCACTGCCCTCCCTCCTATCTGTTTTCATCGAAGTCACTAAGTCATAAAATAGATGCTGATGTCATTCAGAAGGTCTTCCTGAGAGCTTTATGGAATATTTCTGTGTCTTCATTGTCTGCTGTAAATGTTGCTGCACACACTGTGCCTATCCTCAGAGCTGCCTTTTAAATAAACTTATCATAGGTATTAAGATAGATGACCTTCATTTACATAAGAAAAACTTTATCATCGCCTCTGTTTTCCTCGCCCATTTAACTAATTTCATTTTGTCTTCTGGCTGCAGTCACACCGAAAATGTCAATATTAATATGATTCCATTCTTCCAAGTGCATTGGTCATAGAATAAGCATGTCAACATTAATAGCATCAACAATTAAATTACTTCTTATACATCAGTTAGTTAGCAAGCATTAAACATTTACTCTGTACCACAAGAGCTAGTCTGAGAGGCAGGAAGACTTGGGTTTGTGTCTGAGTTTTTACTGGGTGTGTGACCCTGAGCAAATCACATAACCTATCATTCCCCAACCAATTCTCTAACACCATCAATTGCAGCAAAGGTGCCAACCGACATAGGTAGAGTGAGTTTCCTCACGCAGAAATTCATTATATCAATGAAATCACAGGTTCAGTCTCTATCCCTATGTACCAGTTCTGAAAACTGAGTGATTCTTGACAAATCCTGACCCCATTTCTGCTGCTCTGTCACCATCACTGCAGAAGTGGGAAGAAGTTGCAGAGAAATAAAAATCATTTTATATTTTTCTGTCTTACATGACATTTGACATATGCCCCATCATGATCTGAAGGTAGCTCTAGTTTCTCAAATGGAATGCCAAAACAATGCAAGCCCTGCCATTGGAAAGACTTCATTTGTTGTCCTTGCAACTGACCGTGTCTACTTTATGAGCATTAGTCTACATAAATGTGGAGGTCATCAAGATGTTGTACTAGTAGGTGAGGAATCCTTTGACTATGGCAATCCATGAGAGAAACACACACACACACACACTGCAACAATTTCTAAATAGTCCTTGATTAAAAACAGAATTATAGAATTCCTATTAGCAGATAATAGATGTCAACCAATGCCTGTTCTCACAGTTTCTTGATATCTTTAATGAAGATTATTTCCATCTCCCTTCTTCATTGGCCATTAGGGTACCTTGGACCCTTAATGTCATTAATAATTCTTTCACAATTACTCAAAATATGAAATGACTTTTTCTGACTGACTCTTGTCCTCTTCCATCCTTCCCAAACAAGTTTTTTGGGCTTCATCCCAACTTCAGGTCCTCTCCTGGGTTTGCTCCTAACTCTTCAGATTTATTCTTCATGTCTCAGCTGCTTCCTCACTCTGGAAAGTTCCTCTGTCCTTCAGACTCCCCAGTCTGCTGAGTTCTTCCTGAACACCCATTTTGTGGCAGTGCACAAGCCAGTCATGTTCCTCCCTCTTCTCATTGCTCCCCTCCTTACTCTCCAGATTTCTCCTCCATATTCCAGCAGCCTTCTTCCCCTGGAAGATGCCTTTGCCATTGTGGCCTCCTTTCCCTGGAAGGTTCTATCTCAAAGCAGGAGCTTCCAAAGAGAAAGGTGGATTAGAGAAGGGAAGAGTTTGCTTAAATGATATCTAAGAATGGGATTTGATAAAAAAAAAACCTTTTGGAGGGGGGAGGGCAGGGCAATTGGGGTTGAATGACTTGCCCAAGGTCACACAGTTAGTAAGTGCTAAGTATCTGAGGCCAGATTTGAACTCAGGTCCTCCTGACTCCAGGGCCAGTGCTCTATTCCCTGCCTAGCTGCCCCAAGGGATTTGATTTTCTCGATAACAACTTGATATTAGGAGAATTAAAAACTACTGTTGAAGAATGTAATAATCTAACATCGACTTGTAAAACTATTTTCATAAATGAAGGCTTTACTGATGCCCCATTTCATGCAGGTGCTAGTGACCAAGAAAGATTGCCTTATATTTTGTTTTCCATATATTTTGTATTTGCTTAAATGTTACATGCTTTCCCTCAATAGAATGTAAGTTCCTTGAGGGCAGGGATTTTAATTTTTGCCTTTGTATCCCTAAAACCTAGCAGAGTGCCTAGCACTTACGGGCTTAATAAATACTGGTTGTTTGTTTGATTCTGGATTCTATTACAAGGAAGCTTTCCAATAATCAGAAAGGGAAAAATGATAACTAAAAGCTGCTATGGATTCATTGGAAACAGATCATAGAAGATTAATTTATTTTTTATGGGATTACTAGAAGGTTGAGATCTAGTATGCTTGCATCTGACTGAGACATTTGACAAAGACCATCATTATGAACAGAATATAAAGATGAAGGCTAACTCATAGTACCTTTGGGTATATTCAACAACTGGTGAAATGACTGGACTCAAAATGTAGTCATTAATATTTCAACATTAGGTTGGAAAGTTGTATCAAAGGAAGTGCTTCAGAGATCTGGACTTGGTCATATACTTTTAAAAATTAGCAGTAGTGACTTGAATAATGACATACACAATGATCAAATTAACAAATGATGCAAAATTTGTGAGAGGTCGAATGGTGGATGACAGGATTTCAATAGTGAGAAACAAGTGAGAATGATAAGTAGAATCTTAAAAATATAATATTTAAAAACATTATGAATTTTAAAGCTATCAAAGAAACATACAAAACATGCATTTAATCTTACATAGAACCCTTAGTATTTAACAATGTGTAGAACCTCACAAATTTACACATGATAAACAAATAAAGAAAATGATTTTGTTTCTATTAACAACAATAATAGATCACACGTATGTAAACAATGCCTTGTGGTTTTTGGATTGCTTTACATGTATGATCTCATTGGACCCTCGCTACAACCCTGTGCGGTTAGTACTATATGCTACAGGTATTATTTGCCCCCATTTTACAGATGTGACTCAGAGAAAAAGTTACACTTATAGAAAGTATATGAAGAGGGGTTTTACAAAAAGGGAATTTGTGCCTATCCCTCTATCCATGATGCCATATTGCTGCTCTTTTGTTCTGTTACCCCTTCCAGGTCCACCTGAAGTTCTACCAATAAGATGAAAGACAATAGAAATAAACATAGAACTCTACCTGGGTTTAAGGGAAAAAATCTATTTTTGTGTGTTCAGACAACAATTCCTGTGATAAAGATCTGGGAGTTTTAATGTAAAGCAAGGTATGTATGAATTAGTACTATCACATAGTTATATTAATAGAGTCATAGTGTTCAAAGTAAGTATGATGACAACCCAAATTATCTGCGTGTTCTGTCCTAGTCAGACGGTCTGGAATATTTGTTTGGCTCTGGGTACCATATTTTAGGAAAACACTAACCAAGCAGAACGTGAGCAGAAAAGAACAGCTGAGAAGGGCTAGATGGCCCAGTGGATAGAGTGCCAGGCCTGCAGTTTGGAAGACCTGAGTTCAAATTTGTGCATCACTTATGTTTGCCTTAGCTCCCTCATCTGTAAAACGGGGATGATAAGAGCACCTACTTCCCAGGATTGTTGTGAGGATCAAATGAGATAATAATTATAAAGCCCTTAGCACAGTGCCTGGCACACAGTAAGTGCTGTATAATAAATCTTAACTATGATTTATTATTATTATTATTATTATAAATCATGTAGTACAAGGACCAGTTGAAGAAACGGAGGCTATTTAATCTGGAAAAAAGAAGATTGCGGGGGTGATATGATAATGTTTTTGAAAAGCTATCATATGGGCCACTCACTGCATACGGCACCCCAGCCCTCTCTGCTCTCCATCCATTGCCTTGCGGTAAAGATACCTGCATCACCATCTCAGAATGGCCAAGAGGGGACCTGCTTACGGACTGAGCCGGGAGGTACAGCACAAAACTGAGAAGGAGTATGGTGCACGTCCTCACTCAGTAAAGCACACAGGGCTGCAGGGATGTCCGGCGGTCCCAGCCTGGGAGAGAGAATTTCCAAAACTAGCTCAAGGATGGCACCGGGCTGTGTGAGCTCATCAGTGCATTATATCGCCAAGGCCAGGACCCAGGAAGGAAGGTCCAGGCTTCAGGCATGGCCTTCAAACAGATGGACCAGATTTCTCAGTTCCTGCAGGCGGCAGAGCGCTACGGCATCAGTGCCACTGATATCTTCCAAACTGCGGACCTCTGGGAAAGAAAGAATATGGCGTGTGTGCAGCAGACAACTGTCTGGTGATGAACCTGGGTGGGCTCAGGGTGATGGGCTCTTCTCTGGAGATCCTGACTGGTTCCCTGCGAAGTCCGAGGAGAATCCCCAAGACATCACAGATAACCAACTGCAGAGGGCACCAACTATGGGGCTGCAGAGGGCACCAACCGTGGGGCTGCAGAGGGCACCAACCGTGGGGC
>NW_027185616.1:16396146-16457319 GCF_028583685.1 Petaurus breviceps papuanus
GCAGAGGGCACCAACCGTGGGGCTGCAGAGGGCACCAACCGTGGGGCCCCTCAGGCAGGAGTGACTGGACGTGGGGTGCCACCCAGATCCTCCCATCACCACTCGTCCTCACCCTCCCTTGAATGGCTGATATGTTTCTAGCAGTGACATCCCCAGGAAGCCCGTGGACCTCTCACGCCCCTTCTGTTCCCAACTCTCTCTCCTCTCCCCCTCCACTCCCTACCCATTGGTGGCACTGCTTCTCCTGTTGTGCCTGCAGGCACTGAGCCAGCGCCTTCTCACCTTGAACTCCCTGTCCCCCAAATCAGCAGAACTGGACCAACCACCCCATCCTCCCATCTCATGGACTAAAACTGGGGCAGGGGTGCCTGACTCCTTCAACATTTCTAGTCATTCTCCCACCCTGGATTGTCCTCTCATTTGGGAATTAGCACCTACATAGCCATTATTTAGACCAGGGTTCAGGGCACTGCCTTGAAAGCAGCTGAACAGGGGACCAATTTTTCTTCCACAAGATTTTTCTTCCTGCTCCACCCCTAGCCTTGCTACTGTGGGGACTTAATTTATAGGGAGAGCCTATGGTGGCTGCCATCCTGGCCACAGCTGTATTTTGAAAGCCACACATCTGGGTAGGCCCCTCCTAGGCAGGGGCCTCTTTTCCCCCAAGTCCCTCTGTTCTTGGCATTCCCTTCCACCTATTCCCCTCTTTACTAAGTAGCCTGAGACAGGGTTGGGGGATGAAGGGGATGTCCAGGAAGGTGGGTTGGCCTTGCCTTCTCTTCTCTCCTCCTCAAAAGGCCCACCCAAAGTCTAAGACTTCAGGATGTGAGTTTGCTGATCTGAATAAAGATCCCCCATCTTTGTTAAAAAAAAAAAACAAACTATCATACGTAAGGACTATCAATCACATAATCTATTTGATGTTAGATAACAGAACCAGCAGTGATGGTTCTGCAACCAGAAATTGCCCCGAACTAGAAGAAACTTCCTATCAAAACTGTACAAGGAAATGGGTTCTCCATCCCTGGAGGTCTTCAAGTGAAAGTTGGATGATCACTTGTTGGGGATGTTTTGGAGGGAATTACTTCATTTGAAAATCAATGTCTTTTGAGGTCTTTTCCAGCTCTGAGGTCTGTGGTTCAGGAAGAATCCTTCAACTGAGTTATCTTAGGGGAAAAGGGCCAACAAAGCAAATTGAAGTGGGGGCATTATATTTCCACCCCCAACCCCAATCCCCAAGATAACAGGAATATCCATTGAAATACAAATGGCAAAATTGCTTTATTTTTATTTTTTTAGCAGCTTAGAAAGCTTTGTCGGTCATGGATCCCAAGGCTATGGTACTTACTACCATTAACTGATAACTAGAGTGCACGTCGTTAATCAGGCCTCAGTACAATTCTCAGACATTACAGATGATTGCCAATTCATGTCACAGAGAAGGGTTCTCTGTATGGTTTTGTGAGGAATGCTACGTCCCTTCCTCTGCTGCCCAATATCTCTTCCTTAGGTATTTTTTTTCTGTTTCCTATCTTACATTGGCAGATATGTAAATAGACTGTGTGATTTTAACAATATTTCATAAATGATTGATGGAGGCCTGAAAGGGTTTTTTGTTGTTGTTTTGTTTTATGTTTCATCTGTGCCTTCTAATCCCATATGACTTTTCTAGGCCCATGTTAGAGCCATTGGCCTCCAGGACCTATGTATAATGATGTCACACATTATTTCATAGTGGATTTATTTTATTATGTATTGGCAAAACTACCGGCACAATGTTTTAGCCCAAAATGAATATGCAAAAAATATGTATGAATTATGAGGACATTCATTTGAATAAATAATTATTAACTTGTGGTGAAAGATTGGGGGAAAAGGCAAAAATGGGAAGATATTAAATATATTTTTTTGTCCTTTGTTTTTCAAAGAGGACCAATGACATCATGGGGTGATGTCTTGACTTGCTTGTGAATTGGATTCAAGTAAGGCAGAGCTATGGAAAGTCATCAGCCTCACTCTCTCCTCCAGAGTCATCAGAGTCCGGTGGTAGGACAAAAGTCAAGATGACCGGTGATGGTCCAGGATGCAATGGATGAGCTTCATGACTTTGAGGTATGACTAAGCTCTAGGCACTCCACAGCTCCCGTTTCAGCCTCCTTCATGGCCATTAGAACAAACTGTTTTCATCTGCCCATTTCATTGAGGAAGTCTTCACATGCTTGGGGCAGACATCCCTCTAACTCACGGACAAATTTGAGGCCTGCAGGTTACCTTCAGTCTGTTTTAGCCAATCTGCCAAGATGGTTTTACCAGGGTGTGGCCCCTACTCATGCTACAGCTTCTTGGAGCCTTAGCTGAGAGTTGGGTGAAGGTGGACACCAAAGGTCCTTCCTGAACACCCCATACACTCCAGATATTAAATAAAATCTTACCTAATCATTCTTAGGTCTGATGATCCAATCTGTATATTTGTCCTGTCAATTTTTTTTTCTTTAAAATTTTCCTAATGATTTGTTAGGAAGGTCATGGAACCATAGATTTAGAACTGTAATGAACCTCAGAGATTATCTAGTACACCCTCCTTATTTTATAGATGAGGAAGCCAAGACCAATGAACATTAAATGACTTGATCAAAGTCACAGGGAATTAAATTGTTGAACTGGGATTTGAACCAGGTTTTTTTTTTTTTTTGCTCCAGATTCAGTTTCCTTTCTGCTAATACCACACTGCTTCTCATTTAACTTAAAAACACTGCAGCTTCCTTGCTCACTTCTGCATCCATAAACCATGTTATTATTAGCAATGATTTCTTTCTGAAGGCAGCTACATAATTTTGAATTGAGCCAGGGCAGTTTCTAGCTCATAGCACTATTTGCTTAGGGATGTTTTTCAGGTGCAGAAGAAGTGTACTAGAGACATGAGGGGCCTTTCTACTTTGCTGCATTCCTTTATTATTGCCTTGACATGAATGGTATGGCTCCTGTGGAGTTCAGTGTGATCTTAACTGTAATAGAACACCTGGGCACACTTTTTTTTTTTTTTACTAAGACAACATGGATACCTAATGTACTATGTGAGGCACTGGCAAATGTATATAAGAAATTGAAGTTGGGAAGACTAAATTGTCCTAATTAAATTTAGAAAGGAGAAACACATTTTAAGAGTTACCCAATTTTAAAGGTACTCAATGATCCATTGTCAATATATTGCAACAAAGGGGAAGATTTAAAAAAGCATAGAAAAGATTGCTAATAACAAAATTAACAAAAAAGTAATTGATCAGGATAGTAGTAACTGCTGACCCATATGCTTGCCACCTAATTTCCAGAAAATCTTTATGAGAATTATCTCTGCATAAATTGAGGATATCCTTGATTTAAAAATAAATGAAGCTGACTTTTTCAGATTATTTCTATAGCTAATCACATACCACATAATTGACTGGCAGAGGTGGATTTGTAGATAACAAACTCTCATTGTCCATTGTTTGTTGATTAAAACAAAACAACTATATGACTCTTAACTCTTATGTCAGAGGTTCTCACAACAAGAAGGTCCTTTGTTCTTTTCATAGAAATTTTTACTTCTTTGGCTCATAGCCTCATCTGGAAAATCAATAACTGACATCATCTAGTATGCTGATACCCCTGGGAAACACACATTTCCCAAAAAGAAGAGGAGAAAAGTTTTATTTAAAGACAAGAGAACTTTTTTTTTAAATAGAACATGTCAGATTTAGAGTTAGATAACTTTAGTTCACATTGTAGTTCTGTGGCTTTCTAACTTTATAACCTTGGACAAATCATGTAGTCCCTGAGACTCAGTTTTCTGACCTGTAAAACAAAGGATATTCAATTAGATGGCTCTCAAAGTTCTTTTTAGCTTTAGATGTATGGTCTTAGGATCTTAATGTGAACTTTCTAATAAGAGACTCTATCTTAGAGCTTTATGTAAATTCCCAGTCACTGATAGTGTGAAATAGGCAGGTTATTCTTCCTCTGTGACTCACTACTGTTCTCAGTAGCTGTCACCATGCATTGCTCTTCATCTTAGACCTGGCCCTCCTAGAATACCTCTTTCTTCCAGCAGATGATCTAAGGGAGTTCTATCCACTGATCCTCCAGTTCTTCCAAATCCCACGTCAGCATCACCAGAGACCGCTCTCCAGCATGGCATCATTCATCACACATCCCAAAATGAATCCCAGCAGATGATGCCTGGATGGAGTTCTCTGTCCCAACCTCTCTTTCAACTAAGCTCCTCTCATCGTTATTACTAGCCTCTGCTTTCCATTGTAGGGTTTTTTTGGTTCCTTGCGTTTCTTGTTGTTGAGTTGTTTCTGTCATGTCTGACTCTTCATGACCCAATTTGGGGTTTCCTTGGCAAAGATATGGGAGTGGATTGCCATTTACTTCTCCAGCTCATTTTACAGATGAGGAAACTGAGCCAGTAGAGTTGGGTGACTTGCCTTGAGTCACATTGCTAGTAAGTGTCTGAGGCCAGATTTGAACTCAGGAAGATAAGTCTTCTTGATTCCAAGCCCAGTGCTCTTTCTGTTGCATCGCCTAGCTATGGCTCCCTTGCCTTTCCTCAACCAGTCAGCTCACATTTATTAAGTGCTAGGCATTGTGCTATGTGCTAGAAGGGGCAGAGGAAGAGAAGGAAGAGAATAATCATTTCTTAAGCACTTTTAGCATGCTAGGTGCTTTATGAATATTATCTCATTTGATCCTCACAACAACCCTGAGAGGCAGATACTATTATTATCTCCATTAAACATTTGAAGAAACTAAGAAAGAGTTAAGTGACTTTCCCAGGATCACACAGCTGGTATCTGAGGCTGGATTTGACTCTATCCATTCTACCACCTAGCTGTTGAAAACTCAAAGATAAAAATATTCTCCATCCTAAAATATCTTGTAGTTGATCAGGAGAGTTGAGACATACATGACTATAATTTAGCATATCTATCTACATCTCAATAAACATTTATTAAGGACCTACTATGTTCCAGGCACTGAGCAAAGCTCTGGGGATATAAAGACAGTCCCCTCCCTCAAGGAACTTAGAGTCTAACAGGGAAGACAACATGCAAACAAGTATATACAAAGCAAAGTATATACAGGATAAATAAGAAATAATTAACAGAGGGAAGGCATTGGAATTGATAGGGGTTGAAGAAGGCTCCCTGTAGAAGGTGGAGTTTTAGTTGGGACTTAAAGGAAGTCAGGGAGGTCAAGAGTTGGTGTGGAGGAAGGTGAGTATCCCAGACATGTGAGACGGCCAGAGAGAATGCCTGGAGCCAAGAGATTGAGTGTCTAGTTTGTGGAAAGCCAGGAGGCTGGGATTTCAGGTACTTTCAGAAGGACATGCTAGTACGGTAGCTGAAAGGATCTGGAAGGATCACATTGGTAAGTCTTTGTGACTTAACAAAAAGTTTTTACCTTTCCTAACCAATATTTAGCTGTTGTTGGGTACAGTCTTCATCACTTCAGGAAGAAAGTTTCCTGTCTGGAATAAGAATCATTTTCCTCTGCCTTGTAGCTCCAGTGATGTGGAACCAGATGAATGACTTCTTCCTAAGGCTGTTCCCCTTTGTTACCTACCAGTCCTGCCAAACTGTGACCTCATAAAAGTTTGTTCAGGGAGTTTTCTGTTACACTCTAGCTTAAGAGAATCTTTGTCATCAAGTCTAGGTTCAGATATTGTGACTCTCAGTCTTCAAGTCAGGGAACAAAAAGAATTTCAGAAGGAAGTACAAATGACAGTCTTACTACTATCATGTTAAATTTAATATACACTTAAAAAAACAAACCCTGCAAATTTACAGTTTCATATTCATTCCTCCATTTTGTTGTTTGTTTATTATTGGAATGTTGTTGATGATCAAGTTCATGACTAAAAAGAAAAAAAATTTAAATCTTCATTCTTTCTCTGATACCTAAATGATATATGCCAAGTGCTTTGCAAATCTGAAGGACTACAAAGATGTTCATTGTTATTATTATTAGATGCCCTCTTCTTGGTCAGACACTCCTGTCCTGTTCAGAGCTGATAAAGCATCCGCATTTCTCTCTCATATTAAAGAATGTCTCCGAAGCAACTGTGTGGGATTATTTAGATTATTCAAAGCTGTTAGTGATCTTGATAGTAATCATTCCTACTTAGGAGTATGGGAAAAACTATGTATTCTCCAAAATGCATTTCTTCAAAGGACATCATTTTTGATAGGACAAAGGCCCAATGTGCAATTTAATTCTAAAGAATGAAATGCAGCCTTCAAGGCTCTCCTCAAACAATTTGTCTCTAAAGGATATGTTGAGATAGATATAATTTCATGATAGAGATAACCTAGATAGCTTTTTCTTTTAAATTTATTTTTATTACTATCTTTTGTATTATATCTGATATATTTCCCACTGTATTCTTCTTTCTTTCCCTTCACAGAGAGCCATCCCTTCTCACTACAACAACGAAATTGAAGGAGGAAAATGAACAAAAACCAGCTGAACTGTGATCAATACCTCAAAGAAACCTGATATTATATTTGATATTTTCACTCCTGTGGGCCCCTGCCCTCATCTTTGGAAAGGAATCGGGAAAGAGTCTTCTCTTATCTCTTCTTTGGGGCCAAACTTGGTTTATGTAATTTTGTAGCATTCATTTTGTATTATTTTTGTGACTGTTGTTATTCCCACATACTTTTTTGTAGTCACTGAATGTATTGGATTTTTTTTCTGGTTCCACTCACTTTACTTTTCATCAGGTAAGTAACTCTTTCTATGTTTCTCTGTATTGATCATGTTCATAGTTATAATGCAGTGATATTCTATTACATTCAGAAGATAACTTTCTCAGTGGACCACTGAGTATCAGCATCAACGATGGTATTAAATAGGTGTTTTCCAATGTGACAGAGGATACCCTGAACAATGACCAAATGGAAAAGAGATTTTTCAATCACTCTCAAGATTCTCCAAATGTTCCACTTTGTGGATGACCCTTTGATGAGGGCATCAAACTTTACAACACTATAGAACTATTCCAAAGAGCTCATCACTTAAACAAGCCTAGCCATCTATACAAGGAATAAAATAGTCAACAATGTGAATACAGAAAAATTACCCATGTAATTAGAAACAACCCATTGAATTAGTAGTATAAATCTTGGACAAGGAGTTAAAAAAGCTATTCAATAATCTGGCCACAGAAATGGATGAATAGGAGAATGTATCAAATCAAATTGAGGAAATCTGAGGGCTTTTGATGATCCCAAGTTATCAGTTCTTATAAGAACCTACATCTTTTACACAAACATTCTTCTAGTGATGCCCCATGGCAGAAGACAATGGAAAACCAGGACCTAGACAGAATCAGAATTTTAGATGTTGCAAAGGGCAATGGAAAGTCACCCTCAGCTCTTTCCAGTCACCTCCCTCAACACATTCAATCCACTGCCAATTTCCTGTTAATTCTGTCTCTACAACATACCATGTTTCCCCGATAATAAGACACTGTCTTATTAAATTTTTTGGACAGAAAAACACCAGAGGGCTTATTTTCAGGGGAGGGCTTATTTTAATGAACATTGACAGCAATTTTAATAAACAGGTAAATGTGAACAAAAAAATGTACCTTTATTCAATAATGAATTCAATAAAGAACAGGATGATGCGCTCACTGCTGCAGCTCTGATTGGATGCAGCTTGGAGCGCGGCGTGTGTTTCACCCAGGGGGGGACGGTGCATACAGAGGGTACCGTAATGTAGCATGTAGCTCAGGGGATCACCTTCACTACAGTAGCAATCTCAATAGGGCTTATTTTCGGGGGAGGGCTTATTTTAGAGGAATCTTACACAGTAAGGGGAGGGCTTATTTTCAGAATAGGTCTTATTATCGGGGAAACATGGTATCATACATCTACTCACTCTCTATCCTCCTATTTCCACTCAATTCAGACTTCTTTCCCAAACATTTGCTATAACTTCCTATCTGGTCTCCTTCCTTCTATCTAGTCTCTCCTTTCCTCTCCAGTCATTCTTTACCTAGCTGGTATTCCTAAAACACAAGTATGATTAGATCTTGTATTACCATGCTCAAAAAGTTCCTGGGCCTCCCTTTGGCTCCCTATTGTTTCTAGAATAAGAATATACTATTCTTTGAGGACAAAAGGCCAAACCAGGAAGCTGAGGTCCTTGTGTTTATTTCTAACCAATAGCTAAGAGCCTTTCATTTATACCTACAACTGGTATCCCTAAATGCACCACTTTGCATTTGTCTCTCTGGAAATGCATTTTATGAATTTGTGCAGGTAGCATTTCTAGATGGACAGATTGCAAAGTGGTACATTTAGGGATAACAATTATAGGCCCTCAACTTCCTGGTTTGATCTTTTGTCCTCAAAGAATAGTACATTCTTTGGTATGACCCAGAAGGTATTAAAACACACCATACTCTGTGTGTGTGTGTGTGTGTGTGTGTTAACCAGACTTGTGATTTCACAGGTACAGGGAACTCCCCATGAGCAAATTGCCTATGAATGCTCTAGTCCACTCTGCTCTAGTCCACCCTTTTTGTAGTCTTATAGACTGTTATAGAGTTGCCTGGGGCCATGGGTAAATGAAGTGACCTGCTCAAGATCACATGGACAGTATGTTTTAGAGTCAGGATTTGAACCCAGACCATTCCTCTAGGCACTATATTATGTTGCCCCTTAACATTGTTTTGCCATTATATAAAGCCATGTTGTGTTATACCTCAATGATTATGTATAGTTCCTGCACCTCAAAAAAAGCTATGACAGGGAAAGCCCCTTCAAAGTCAACTGTAGAGTAAATAGGGATGAAGGAGTTGCCTTGTGAGGATACACTAAAAAGGTAAAGGAATCTTTTGTCTACTTTGACATAGGATACAATCAAAACATGGAAAACTAAGAATGGCATCAGTGAATTGAACATGAACTTATTCATCAAATCTTGAAATATCAAGAAAAAAAAGATGAGAAACTTGTAACATGGGTGAAATAAATTTATGACAAATACAAGGAAGCACTAGCTGTTGCAGTGAATAAAGGATTCGGCCAAGAGCCAGGAAGAGCTGAATTCAAATTTGGCTTCAGACACTTGCTAGCTGTTTGACCTTGGGTAAGATGCTTAACCCTCTTTGCCTCAGTTTCCTTAACTGTAAAATGATCTGGAGAAGGAAATGGCAAATCACTTCAGTATCTTTGCCAGGACATCCCTAAATGGGGTCATGAAGAGTTGGACATGACTGAAAGACAACGAACTTCTTACAATAGGTAATGTGCTTACAAGATACAGTAATCAATGATTATAGTAATCTAATGTTGGGTAGACCCAAAGATCCCAGCTTCTGGGATAAGAACTCAGTATTTGATAAAAAAAAAAAAAAACTGCCAGAAAAACTGGAAAATAGTATGGCAGAAACTAGGCATAGACCAACATCTTATACTGTATATCAAAATAAAGTCAAAATTTTATACATAATTTAGATATGAAGGCTGATACTATAAGCAAACCGGGAGATCAAGGGATAGTTTATCTGTCAGATTTATGGAAAATGGAAGAATTTATGACTAAGCAAGAGATAGAAAACATTATGAAATGCCAAATGGAAAATTTTTAATTACATTAAATTGAAAAGTTTTGTACAAAGCCAGTGCAACCAAGATTAGGAGGAAAGCAGAAAACTGGAACAGGATTTTTACAGCTTGTGTCTCTGCTAAAGCCCTAATTTCTAAAACATATAGACAACTGAGTCAAATTTATAAGAATACAAGTCATTCCTCAATTGATAAGTGGTCAAAGGATATGAACAGGAAGTTTTCAGATGAAGAAAGTAAAGCTATGTATAGTCATATGAAAAAAAAATGCTCCAAATCACTATTGATTAGAGAAATGCAAATCAAAACAACTCCAAGGTACCATATCACACATATCAGATTGGCTAACGTGACAAAAAAGGAAAATGATAAATGATGAAGGTTTAAGAAAATCGGAACACTAATGCACTGTTGGTGGACTTGTGAACTGATCCAACCATTCTGGAGAGCAATTTGGAACTCTGTTATAAAACTGTGCATACTCTTTGACCCAGAAATACCACTTCTAGGCATGTATCCCAAAGACATCATACAAATAGGAAAAGGATCCACAAGCACAAAAATATTTATAGCAGTTTTTTTTTGTGGTGGCCAAGAATTGGAAATCAAGGGGATGCCCATGAGTTGGGAAAAGGCTAAACAAGTTGTTGTATATGAATGTAATGGAATACTCTTGTGCTATAAGAAATGATGAGCAGGTGGACATCAGAAGAACCGGGAAAGACATATGTGTACATAGTAACAGCCACATTGTGTAATGATCAGCTTTGAGAAACTTATCTCTTCTTAGCAATGCAAGGATCTAGACCAACCCCAAAAGACTCATAATGGAAAATGCTATCCATATCCAGAGAAAGAACTATGGAGTCTGAATACAGATTGAAGCATGTTATTTGCGCTCCCTCTTTTTGTTTTTTCTTTCTCATGGTTTCTCTCATTGGTTCTAATGCTTCTTTACAACATGACTAGTGTGAAAATAGGTTTAATAGGAATGTATATATAGAACCTATATCAAATCACACACCCTTTTGGGGTGGGAGGAGGGAACAGGTGGGGAGAAAATTTGGAACTAAAGATCTTATGGAAGTGATGTTGGAAACAAAAAATAAATAAATAAATTCAATTAAAAAATAGGTGATGCACTCATGGAAATCTTGTTCATAACAACTGGTTCAATCAGGAACCATAAATGGATTTAAAAAGGCTTTTGTTTTGCAAATGGTAGGTGCCTGACAGATGCAATTAATTTCAACTCATTTAACTGAATTTGCTAATTTAATAAATGACATAATCATGATTGGTTTCTAAGAAAGTCGGACTAATTGAGGAAGCTGAGGCTGGTGAATAACTTGACCTTGAGTTCATGGTCTAAAGCAAATGGGACACCTGTACTGAGTCTTGCACCAAAATTCCAAGCACCTGAAAGGAGGGGCAAACTGACACAGGTCAGAAATAGAGCACTCAAAATTTCTGTAACAATCAGTATTGATGAGACCCTTGAGTGGTTGTTGAATTTCCAAACTGGGAGAGATAGTAAGACCCAATGGAAGAAAGGAAGAGCAAAAAGAGAAGGAAGTAAAAGAAGGGAAGGGAAAGAAGTTAGAATATAATGATGTTAGAGAGGATAGTCATGAGCTTCCACAATACATTCCTTAGAACCACTGTTGGCAATGGAATATTGGATTGGTTAGACCATGAATAACACCCACTATAGAGATGTTTATCTTCCTATGTAGACTTTGCAAACAGAATACCAAATGATTGAAAACAACATAAGGTTTATAATTATTAAAGAGTCATTTTGGTGTCTTTCTTTTGCTATATTTTAGAATTAATGATCCTTGAGGGTAAGCATGGTATCGTATACTTCTTATCTTCCTACCAATGCCAAGTCTTGGATGTAGTAGGTACTCATTATGTATCTGTGGGGGTTTGTTTTGTTTTGGTTAAGAATCAGGTGAATTAGATTGCCCACAGACCTTTATAACTTATGACATTATTCTTCTACACCTGTTAACAACATCTGGCTGGAGAAGCTGAGGGACCTAAAAACCAACTTAGGCCAATATCAAAAGAATGAATAGGCTTTCTGCTAATCAGGTAAATATTATTGCCATAAGTGAAACATGATTGAGGCAGTTTATTAGACAGAAATTTTAACTACATTCAGAAAATGTCAGGTTTTTAACATAAGCAGCTAATTAGGAATCATCTTCAAGCTCAGTGAGAGGTCCCAGGGCAGTAACCAAATCAAATATCACCAGCTGTTGAGGGAAATTAAAGCCAAAATATATTGATTCACTAGGGGAGTATAAAGCATTAAGCATTCCAAAGGTACAGGGTCAGGGAGGTGGGGGGAACCCAGGGTTAAATTTGAGTTTGAGAGTCTTATAGTTAAGGAGATAACTTCCCTTCTGGTTATGGGTGAGGAAGGCTATAGGGAAGGATTATTTTTAATGACTATGCTGTTGGTAACCATATGAAATTGCATATGTAATATAACGTAAAAAAATAATGGGCAAAATAAAATGGGCAAAAAATGGGCAAATAAATCAATAAAATAAAATGGACAAAAAAAATAAAGAAATTAAATGTAAATCTGACAACCTAGGCTCAAATACCAAATCTGCTACTATCTATATAACTTTGGCCAAGTCATTTAAACTGCTTGAGACTCAATTTCATCATGTGTAACATGAAGAAGTTAGACCAGATGATTTCATTGGTCCTTTCTATGTCTAAATCCTATAGTGATTGATCAAACACACTGTACTCTGTGTTGAGCGATACTCAGATAGGTGTCAGTCAATAATTGGCAACCTTCTGTGTGCCCTGTATGGTGCCAAACACTAAGGATACAGAAAAAGGCAAAAGACAGTCCCTGCCCTCAAGGAGTTCATAATCTAATGGGAAAGACAACTATACACAAACAAGCTACATATAGGAAAAATAGGAAACAAGGAAGAGGAAAACCCTAGAAGTAAGAGTGATTGGAAAAGAATTCCTATAAAGTATACGATTTCAGTTGGACTTAAAAGAAGCCAGAGGAGCCAGGAGGAACAGCCAGAAGGGACATCATTCTAGGCATGGGGTACAGCCAGAGAAAATGCTTGTAGCAAAGAGATGGATTGGATTGAGGTGTGTGAATTCAATTAAGATTAGGGTAAGAAGGCCGAGGTGTAGGAAGCATGCTGCTGAGGGTGGAGGTGGGGGGCGGGGGGAAAATAGCATAGCCCTCATAGGTGTTGTCCTGTGGGGTTATGATTATCCCACCCCAAATGTTCTACTTCATCTGTGGCAAAGAGTAAGTTAGCGGAAGTGTGATGGGGACGAGGTGTTGCATTCTCACCTACCCTTCATGTTACTGCTGTTTAGGCTGCCATTTTGGTAGCAGTAGCAGGAAGATTTTAGAGAGGCGGTATGGTATAGTGTAAACAGGGTTGGTCTTGGCATAAGGAAACCTGAGTTCAAATACCACCTGACATTTCCTAACTTTGTAACTGTGAGCAAGTTATGGTTTTCACATTGTTAAAATGGGGGTAATGGTACCTCTAGGACTTACCTCTCAGATCTTTTATGAGGCTCAAACAAGACTGTTTCCAAAATATTTTGTAAACTTTAAAACTCTGTATGTGTCATTTATAAAGATAAAGCATAAGTATAATAATAATAATAATAACAACCTTGTCATTAGAAAAACCTGAATTCAAATTTTGGCACTGATACATATTGGCTATGCAATTCTGGGAAAGTCATTTAATTTCTTAATCCCTCAAGAGACTCTCTAAGGTTGCAGAGTAGTTATTCCTTTGCATTGGCAGTGAGGATTTCCCATAGTCAAGTGGTATTTAAGTTGGGGTTTAGAAGATGGGGAGGAATTCAATAAGTAAAGAGATGAAAAGAACATTCTCCAGGTATATTAATCTATCAAAAACATTTAGTAATCCACCTACTGAGTGCCAGGTACTGGGGATACAAAAACCAAACTGTAACCACCCCTGACCACAAGGAGTTTGTAGTCTATGAGGAATGGGGGGTGTCAGAGAGGGTATTACAATATAAGTGAATACAAAATATATACAAAGTAAATAAAATATAATTTTACAATGAACATAACAATAACTGGGGGTAGGGGGAATCAGTAACAACCTAATGTAGATAATGGTTCTTGAGTTGAACATTGAAGGAAAGGAATTCTAAGAAGCAGAGATGCATTGCAAGTCTAGACTGTGCAAAGTCACAAAGATATTAGGTGGGCCATCAGATAGGAAGAATAGCAAGAAGGTTAGTTTGACTGGAATGTGTGTTTGTCCTTCGTTTTCCAAGAGGATGGTGGCATCAGGGAGATGATGACATGACTTGCAGCTGACTTTGATTTGAGTGAGGGAGGGCTGTGCAAGGTCACCAGCCTCACTTTCTCTTCCAGAGCCATATGGGTCCAGTGACCAGATATTCATCAGGATGACTGGAAATGGTCCAGGATGAACTGGGAGACCCTGGCCCTTTTAGGCTAAGGCCTCACTCACTTAGAGTGAGGTAATGCCCATGCAATGAATAGTCCTCTTTCAGCAGTGAGTCAAGGGATGGCCCCTTTAATTAGGAAAAAAGAAAAAAAAATCCAGCTGGGAGGGGAAGATCCTCAGGATTGCTGTTCCAAAGAGAAACAGTTACCGTTGACATTCATTCTAAGCCAGGAGGGTCAAAAATATAGTCATTAAGTGGAAGTTGGTCAGGGACCTATTGTAGTTCAATCTATGAGCTTCAGATTTTTTTTGAGGGGGGAAGGCAAGGCAATTAGGGTTAAGTGACTTGCCAAGGGTCAGGGTCACACAGCTAGTAAGTTTTAAATGTCTGAAGATGGATTTGAGCTCAGGTCCTCCTGAATCCAGGGCTGGTGTTCTATTCATTGCACCACCTAGCTGCCCTTTGAGCTTCAGAGTGAACTGGGTTTATGAAAGGAAAAAATATTCAATAAAGCTGGATTCAAATTGTGAAAGGGTTTAAATGCCACATGGAAAAGTTCATAAATTGTCCTAGAATTAACTGTGCTTTAAGGATGACCACTCCGGAGGCTGTGTGAAGGATGGATTGAAAAGGGAAGAAACTAGAGACAGGGAAATCCAATAACGATTGGGATAGACCAGGTAAGAGGTGGTAAGAACAGGATCTAGACTGTTGGCTTTTGAGTAGAAAGAAATGAGAAGGTATGAGAGATGCTGTGGAGATAGAATTGACAATTGTTAGTCCTTCATTCTCAAAGAAAACCAACGATGTCGTTAGGGTGATGTCTTGATTTGTAAGTGGATTGGATTTAAGTGAGGCAGGACTGTGCAAAGTCATCAGCCTCATTCTCTCCTCCAGAGTCATCCGAGTCCAGTGGCAAGATGTAAGTCAAGACAACTGATGATGGCCCAGAACAACTGACAATACTTTGAAACTAAGTGAGTATGTGAGCCGAGGAAAAATGGGGCATCAAGGAGCTGTAAACCTAGGTGACTGGAAGGGTGGTATAAACAAGCTAAAGAGAAGTGGGAAGGAAAGTATATATTTAGAGATTGGACTTTGGGTGGAACATAGAGTATGAATAGGGAGCAATAGGAGATAAGTGTGGAAAGTTAGATTGCAAAGTAGAGAGGACCTTGAATGTCCACCAAAGGAGTCTGTAAGTAGTAGGGAGCCATTGACGGTTTTTAGAGGAGTGGTAACAACATCTAATGATTGGGGTGGTTAGGTGGCTCAGTGAATAGAGCACTAGCCCTGGAGTCAGGAGGACCTGAGTTCAAATCCAGCCTCAGATACTTAAAATTTACTAGCCGAGTGACCTTGGTTAAGTCACTTAACCCCAATTGCCCTGACCTCTTCCCTCCAAAAAAAAAAAAAAAAGTAATGATCATAATAACTGCTAACATTTGTGTTGTTCTTTAAAGTTTGCAAATGTCTCCTGAGTGTCACAACAAGCCTGTAAAATGAACTAAAGGAAGAATATTTCAGCAATGGTATGATGAGAGAGGAAAGAGAGTAGAGGTTGGAGACTGGACCTGTGATTTCACTGGCATCATAAAGTCATGGTAAGGCACCTCTCCTGCAATTTATAATCCCAGAGAATTGCCTGAGAGATTAAATGACTTGCCCAGGGGCATATGGCCAGGTCAGAGACAGGAACCCAGAACTTTCTGCTCCCAAGGCAGATCTTTCTTCATTATACCACAGTGTCTCTCATAGGATGAGAATAGATCTTGACAAGACTAGCTAGGGGTTCCTGCCGCTGTCTCAGTAGGTTGATCATGAGGTATTCATGTGGCGGCTGTGGAAATAGAAAGGAGACATGTGAATATGTGTGGGTAGCATCTATAGCACCTGGTAGCTATGTGAGAAGTGAGGGAGAAGGACCAATAAGGCCTTTGTGATATAATACCATTGTGAGAAAGACAGACTGGGTACTCAGTGGACAAAAATAGTGAAGGCAGAAGTTCATAGGGAAGAAAAAGGAGCTTAGCTTTTTAGATATGCTGAATGTTGGAGGTAGAGTAGTGAGAGATGGACCTGTGGGCAGGACGAGATGTAGGTCCAGAGATCAGAAGCAGTCATTGGAACTTGGCAGTCATTTGCATCAAGATGGGAATTGAAGCCACAGGAGTGCACAATATGGCCAAAGCAAATTGTTTAAAAATAGGAGAGAAGGGGGCGGCTAGGTGGCGCAGTGAATAGGTGGCCCTGGAGTCAGGAGGACCTGAGTTCAAATTTGGCCTCAGACACTTAACACAAAAACTAGTCATGTGACCTTGGGCAAGTATCTTAACCCAAATTGCCCTCTTAAAAAAAGGCAAAAAGAAAAGGAGAGAAGGAAGATTAAGGCCAAACTACCAGGAAATCCTCATGTTATAAAGTAAGGAAAAGAATGAGAAGCCCCTAGATGAGACAAAGGAGGAGAGCAGTTAGACGACAAAGTAGAGAATGTGGTATCTACAAAATCATGCCAAGAAAGCCTAAAAGCAGAGGGACCATGAAAAGGGAGGAGTGAAGAAAAGACAGTTGGTGTGACCATGATGCAGTCATTCACCTCTGAGGGAGCAATTTCATTTGAGTGGTGGTAGGGAGTGTGAAGCCAGATTGCAAGATGTTGAAGAGACAGTGGGTAGTGAGGGAAGTGGACGCATCAGGTGTAAACAATTTTTTCCCCAAGAAATTTTAGGAGGAGTAAAGAGAGACAGAACAGTATATGGGTAGGCTAGAAAGCTTGTGAAAGCCTTTTTTTTTTTTAAATAAAAGGCCTAAATAGACGGGAGGAGGCAGTGGGGAAAGAGACTGAAGCTGCTTAAGAGTGAGGGGATGATTTCTGGAGTGAGGCACAAAGAAACGGGATTAAGGGCACAGGTAAAGGGAATCACCTTAGTGAGGCGTCTGAATATCTCCTTCTTCCCTAGAAAGCAAAGAGATGATGCTGAAATTTGAGTAATGGGAGGGGGCTGAGGGAGTTCACATCAGATGGCTTCAATATTCTCAGGGAAGTAGGAATCTAGGTCATTTGCTGTAAGCGAGGAGGTGGGTGTGACAGGGTGAGGAGAAAAGAGGTTTAGAACTAGTGCTATGGGAAATGGGGCAGACACAAAATAAGGGTAGACATTGGTAGTTTAGTAAAAATAAGGGCAAAGCTGTTTATACAACATAAATTTGTAATATAATAGTAATAGTAAATTAGTAATAAACCAGCCGACTTTCATGATTGTCTTCTTTGACACTTAGCAGCCCTAAAGGAGGAGTGGAAAAAAAAAATCAGATTGTGAGAGTAGCTAAAATATGAATATGCACAGGTTAGGAATATTAGAAGATTAAATATCTCAGAAAATAGCTTCTGAAACATCAGAATGGTAGGCAATGTGGGAAGGTTGGGGATGGCAGTATTTGGATCCAGTGTGAATGAGATGAACTAGGAGAATGTAGAATTAGTTAAGGCATCACTAGAACTCAAACTAAGGATAAAGAATAGCTTTAGTATTGAGTGAAAAAATGAGACAGGGTGAAAGAATTGTGGCCCAAAAAGTAGAATGTCAACATTCTGGATATTGAAGGTGATTCAACTCCAAGAGAAATTATGCCTAATGTGTAGCTATACTAATGGGTGACTGAGTTGGGGTTTTAGACAACATAATACAGGGGAAGGAACAGTGAATTTGGAATTAGAGGATCTGAGTTCAAATCCTGCCTTTGATTCTTGCTACCTGTGTGTCTTTGGGGAAGTCATATACCTTCTCTAATCCTGAATTTCCTCCTGTGTAAAATGAGGAACGATAGAATTTGATGGCCATCTAGCTTTAGATTCATGACATCTGTTTTAAAAGAGGTCTTTGAAATTAAGGAAGCTAGTGAATGGAAAATTATTGGAGAGATGGCATGGCATAGTTGAGTGTTGGGGTCAGCATCAGTGAGAAGTCCTGTCTCTAACATTTACTAGTCATGTGTCTCTGGACAAGTTACTGAACCTCTGCTTCCACATGTGTAAAACGGGTATAATAGTCCTTATAGTGTCTACTTTACAACTATTGTTGTGAGAATTAAATGAGATAATGTATGTGAGGTGATTTGCAAACTTCAGAGATATATATGTGTACATATATATGATATGCCAATTATTGTTATTGTTCAAATGGTGATTAGTATGGTTATTGAGGTCTCTCAGGAACATGGAAGAAGGGTTTAGGGAGGTTAGGAAGGCCAGGGGACGAAAGGTCCTTTAGTCACTGAGGAAATTGGAAAGGTGACCTCAAAGTCAGGAGCGAGCCCTGACAAGTATGGGGAGATGAAAAACACTGATGCAAGAAATCCAGAAGATGAGAAGTTGCGAATGGTGGAGGAACAGTCCAGAAGAAGCGTCTTCAAACTTTTTGGTCTTAGGACACATTTGCACTCTTTTTTTCCCCTCAAAATTTTATTTTAGACTGAAACACCAGAACACAAATACAGAAGGGAGAAAAGAAGCCAAAACACATCATAAACTTAAACACTGGAACTTAAGTGCAAAGTTAGAAAGGGAAAAAAAAGCATGTCATGTGCATAGCAGAACATGAGAGAGGATTCAGAATATGTCACAATAAATGTTCATTTCAAGAAAGCCTATACGATAACTAATACTCCTGTTGAGAATTGTCCATCTTTTCTTTACTTCCTTGGAAGTTTTCTTTTGTTCTCTGCGGTACACTTTTTTTACTTTGTTCTTTTTTAACTCCTCCCACCACCCCCAGGCCACAATAAAGTTTAGATATGTTTCTCTATAGATATAAATTAATATATATATGTATATATAATATACACATAACGTGTAAAGTATGTTACACTCTTAAAAATTATTGAGGACCCTTCAAAGAGTTTTTATTATGTGGATTATATCTATTAGTATTTGCCATTTTGGAAATTAAAAATCTTATTATTATGAAAATAGTTTTGACCTTGTGAACCCCCTTAAAGGATCTTTGGGATCTTCAGGGGTCCCTAGGGGGATAGTCTGAGAATTGGTGGTCTAAAAGCTTTAGTAGAGAGCAAAGCAGCTAGGAGGCTATTGGTTGGATAGAGCACTGGTCCTGGAATCAGGAGGATCTGAGTTCAAATTCAGCCTCAGACACTTACTAGTTGTGTGACCCTGGGTAAGAAATTTAACCCTGATTGAGGGAGAGGAAGTGAGAGAGTGAGCATGCCCACCCTTCCTCTTGACCTTGGGATTTGGGGGAGTTTTGACCTATGTCTTGCCACTGCACTCTGATGACCCTGGAGGAGAGAGTTAGGCTGACGATACCACACAGCTGTGTCTCACTTAAATACAATTCACTTGCAGGTCAAGATCCCATTCCTCTAATGTCATAGGTCCCCTTTGAGAACACAAACAAGGGGATTTGGGGGAATGAGAGAAGCCATGACCTGCAGTGAAGATTTATAAGGGAATTTACCTCTTAGGGTAGCATCAAATTTCATTTAAAATAAGGGCACAAAAGGGGACGTTAGTTAAATTGTTCATGAATGTAAGGAGATTTGTCGATAACAAGGTGGTGATTTTAGAGGGAATATTGGAATGTGCTATAGGATGAACAAATTATGTCACAGTAGGGTCAGGGAGGTGTACAGATTAGAGGTAAAGAGGCATTCAAGGTAGGCTGTTTTATATCTGCTGAAATAAGAAAGAACACCAGATTTGTAGGTAGATACCATGAGGTCAAATCTCAGCTTCAATACTTACTACATGAGTGACCTTGGGCAAATAGCTTAAATTCTTTGGTTTTCCTCCTCTGAACCATAAAGAAGATTGGATTAGATGACCTCTAAGGTCTCTCCCAGCTCTGAAACTATGCAGCTAAAAGCAGAAAAATTGAGTGACTGGGATTGAGGGGTCTGTACAGCATCATATAGACTGGTGTCCCATGCTTTGAAGACAAGGGTTAACCAATAAAGCACCCCAGAATTTGAAAGAGAACTCATTTTGAGGATTAGGGTTTTTGCATTCCCCTCTGAAGTCTTGTTTCCAGGTGTGCTGCTGCTAGTTTCCATTAATTGTGGGAACGAGTTGCTATTTTAACTTGAGTAATTCGAATTGATTTCCTTTGACATCAATGCCCCCATTCCTCCAGGAGGTCTCAGATAGCCGCAGCTTCACGCACCCAGGACAACGCTGACCCTGGAAGCTGCTTGTTGTCCTTGTCCTTCCTAGCACCTCTGTTAGCACAGCCACAATCCCCGAGCAACCAATAGAAACGAAAACAGACGAGAGGAGGTGAAAATTCACTCCCACTATTCTGTGATTGGCCCGTCAACAGACCATTAGGAAAGGAATGCTTCCATTTCTTTCATTTGCTGGGCTGGGCTAAGGCTATCAAAGAGTCAGCTGTTCACTGTAAAAAGGTAGGGAATGCAACCAAAGAGATAAAGAAAGAGCTAAACAGTGATAAGAAGAAAAAAGCAAATACACATAGAAATGACAAGGGAGCCTTGCAAAGGTAGCAAAGCAGTAGATGCTCTGTTAATAATGAAAGCCAGCTACAAAAAGACAAAAAATCGAATAGTTCCATAATCTGATGGAGGGAGGGGGGTTGGTAATGAGCATATATACTGAGACACTTAAAGCTAATAGCCCCTAATGACACATCTGTATCATGCTATGGACACATTAGCTTCATGACTGTTCTCCTGTGTGTGTCTGAAGGGAAAAGGTAAAATTGGAACAACTGATAGAAATATAAAGGGGAACTTTTAATGAAATAACACAATCAATCCTATTTACTTTAAGTTTATAGGACATCGTTGTGTTTAGATAGTACTATGCTGAAATCCTGCCCCCTACCCAAAAATAGTGTAACTCATCAGTCATCTTGCTTCCCTGGTAAGCTGAGCCATAATACAATGGTATATTTACAAGCACCATAAGAGGCAGCCTTGATATAATAAATAAAGAGCTAGCCAGTTTTTTAAAAATCTAAATGCTTCCATACGATTTTCATCTATCTGAAAAATTTTCACTGACAGATAAGTTGCTGGTTTGTAATGGTGAAAAAAGTTCACTGCTCATGAAATCACAAAGTGCAAGGAAAAGAAAGAGACATTCTATACTATAAATTCCATTTTAAAAAGTTGGATTAAAATCTTTTTGCTTCTCCCTTATGCTAAGCGTAAAGACAAAAGATTTTACAAGCAAATGTAGCTGACTGAGATGTGTACAGGTAATGTTGCCTTTGGTATTTCAGAGTGGAGACATTACATAAAAGGATGAGAGATACAGTTTATAAAAAAAAATAGTTCCATTAAATGGTCAAAGGATACAATCAGAAAATTTTCAAAAGAGGAAACAGAGATTGTTAACAATCATTTGAGAAACACTCAACCTCATTAATAACCACAGAGATGCAAATTAAAACAACTTTGAGGTATTATCTTATGGCCATCACACTAATAAAATTAAATATAACCTCTGCCTCAACCATCCCCCTCAAGAATTTCTGGGCACTCTCATGGAATGGATTCAGTCTTGGGGCTGATCGTCAAGAGGGTCAGTTTTTTTTTCCTTTTGTTCTTTGTCCCCATCTAGATTTTTGTTTGTTTTTTTCAGTGTGTTTTGTTTTTACATTACAAACATTTTCAGTTTTCTGCCACTCCATGAGGGGTCTCTTGTAGCAAAGTAAAACAATTAAGCAAAACTAAAAATGGTTACCTGACCTGAAAGTGCATGTAATAGTATTCCCTACCTCAAAAAAATTTTTTAATGAATAGAAAGCTATGTGTATTCCCTCACAACCCCTATCCCACTTGTGAAACAAAGAGGAAAGATAAACATTGCTTGTAACAAATACTCATGGTGAAGCAAAACAAATTTCCTCATTGGCTATATTCAATATTATACATATGTATATGTATGTATTCAATTTTATACATATTTATATGCATATGTACATAGATAAATATAGAAAATATGTCTATAAGTATGAATGTATAATTTTGCACCTTCAGTCTGGAGTCTGCAACAATTCCAGCCCATCACGTCTTTTTGTATGCCGGGGACTGAAGAATGTTTTTTACATTACAAAAAATAAAAAATTTTTTTACTAATGTAAAAATCATCCTTAACTTTCAGTCTACATAAAAACAGGTGGCTGGTAGGATTTGGCCTGTGGTATGAAGTTTGTCGATTCCTGAGCTCAATGTATCACCTTCGTGTCAGGAGGGAGATAGTATGTTGAATCATCTTTTCTTTGGAATCATCCTCTGTCTAGTGTTGTTACTGTATAAATTATTCTCCTGGTTCTCATTTCATTCTTTACCAGTTTCTAAAAGCCTCCCAAATTGTTCACTCTTGTTATATTATGTTATAGTATAAATTGTTCTGGATCTATCTACTTATTCCTGCATCAGTTCATAATTTCTTTGATGTCTCTTTGAAATCACCTTTTTTTTCCTCATTTCTTACATTGCAATAGTATTCTATCACATTCATATGCCACAATTTATCCAGACATTCTTCAGTTGAAGAGTATCCCTTTATTTTCCAGTTGCTTTTTTTTGCCACTACAAAAAAGAATTGCTACAAATCTTTTTTTCTGCACAAAGGACCCTTTCCTATTCTTTTATCTTTTCTGGGCATAGGCTTAGCAGTCATATAACTGGGTCAGATGGCATACATTATTGTCTATAATTCCACATTGCTCTTCAGAATGGAAATTGCTTTTCAGAAAGGATCAATTGACAGATCCACCAAGTTCATCAATGTGCCTATTTTCCCACAGACCCTCCAACATTTATCTTTTTCTTTTCTGGGGGGGTCATCTTTGTCAATTTGATAAGTTTTAGGTAAAAATCTCAGAATTGCTTTTATTTTAATATTTCTAATTTGTAGTGATTTGGGACATTTTTTCCCCACAGCATGTTTCTTGCCTTGAGAATTTCTTGTTCATATCCTTAGACCATTTATCAGTTGGGGAATAGCTTTTTTTTTCTTTTTAATTTTGAATCAGTTCCTTTATACGTCTTGGAAGAGGAAACTTTTATCAGAGAAACTTGCTACGAAGATTTTTTTCCGATTAATTTTCCCATTTAATTTAGTTTAAGTAGATCTGTTTGTACAAAAACTTTTAAATTTTATGTATCCAAATTATCCATTTTATTTTCTGTCATCCTGTTTAACCCTTATTTGGTTATGAACTTTTATCCTAGCCATAGATCTAGGGTACTGTTTTTCTCTGATTTTTATTATGTAAATTTTATATCTGTGTAAACATGAGTGGTAGAGTGGGGGCATGGTAAGTTTTTTACCCTGGACAAGAGCGCAGAGCTCTGACTCCCTATCCTTATATCTAATTGTTGTTACTGGGCAGATTTACAAAGACCAAAGTCGAGTGGGGACCTTAGGGACAGTTAGACGGTGGGTGATCTGGTCTGCTATCCTCCTTATTGAGGGGAATTATGATTAGGAAAGTTTGCTAACCTTGCATACCTGGATTAAATGAAGTTTGCTGAGCTGATTATTAGGGCAGCTAGGTGGTCCAGTGGATAGAGTGCTAGGCCAGCGGTAAGGGAGACTCATCTTCATGAATTTCAATATGGAGTCAGATACTTATTAGCTATGTGACCCTGGGTACGTATTTAACCCTCTTTTGTCTCAGCTCCCTCATCTGTAAACTGAGCTGGAGAAGGAAATGGCAAACCACTCCAATATCTTTGCTAAGAAAACCCCAAAGGGGGTCACAGAGTCAGAAAGGAGTGAAATGACCAAACAACATGAACAACAACCTGATTATCATCATGAGGAGAGTCTTGCATTCAATACCTAAATAAAACTGACTAAACCAGTTATTGGGTACATAGGAATTTCCTGGTACCTAGGTGAGTCGATCAGTGGTCAAACATGGAGTCACTTCTGTCAGCTGGGCCTAGATGGTGCTTTCAGTATTGCTATGCCTTTAAAGATGTAATTTGGAATTCTGTCCAAACTCAACTGTTCAGAAGCGTATGGAGGAGGTTGTGACCTGGCATCACGTTTGTTCTTTTCTTGAAGGTGATGAATCTGTAGGCTTTGCAGAGAGTGCTTCCCCCAAACATCTTAGCACATATTCTTACAGCAGTGAGCAATGTGTTTTTCTCACTCATAAACATTCTGAGTCAGACAAAAGAAGGAGTACAGGCTGACAGGGAGCCAGCTGCCTGTGGTCCTTTGTTAATAAAGCAGAAATCCTGGATAAGGTTTTGAATGGTGCTGACAAGTCAGAGGACATTGATGATAGCAGAAAAGAAAAAAATGGAGATTTTTCTTGAGGATGAGGAAATCACTTGGGAGAAAGCTGATTTGGCCTTTGATTCAATAATTAATTTTGCAGAAAGGCATCCGTGTTATGCTACTCAGGAGGTCATGCAGCTGTACACCCTTCACTTAATCTTCATGAGAAAGATGTAAATGACTAAAAAGCAACTGACGTCAGTGGCTTTTTCAAGAAAGCAGGCTTTCCAAGTGTTCTGGGGTCATTACCCATGGAGCCCTATGATCCATACCATCTGCTTCGAGAGTTATTGGCCCAGCACAGCTGAGTCACAGAATTAGAGAACTTGAGCTGAGAGCTGAAAGGGACTTAGATCCCTTTCATTTTAGATGGGGAGAATCTAAAGCCCAGAGAGGTTTCCCCAAACCACAAGACCGATCAGAGGCAGAACTAAGGGCAGAACAGATCCCGAGGTTAGTGTTCTTCTGACTATACTATGCTGCCTCTAATTATTGGTGTTTCTGATATCAGTGCCGAATCATCAAAAAATAAAAGAAGGTACAATTATACTTGGAAGACTCTATTTAAGGAGGCAAGGAAGCATGTAATCAATTTAGAAAAATTTCCCTAAAAGTTGTTAAGATTTTTTAAAAGGGGAAGGTTATAGATTTTTGAAAGATTAAATTTTAATCACCTGGAAAATACACTTATCCATAAGAACCTTGTTTATGACTTTCATGGGATATTAGAACTGCAAATGACTTTTTAAGATAATCTCATCCTGGGGCAGCTGGTGGTGCAGTGAGGAACCAGCCCTGGAATCAGGAAGACCCGAGTTCAAATTCGGCCTCAGACACTTAACACTAGTAATGTGACCTTGGCCACATCACTTAACCCCAACTGCCTTGCCTTCCCCCCTCCAAAAAGTGAACAACAACAACAAAAAGATAATCTAATTCTACTCCTTCATTTTACAGATGAGGAAACTGAGGCCCAGAGAAATGGATTTGTCCAAAGTCATAGGTCGTAAGTACCAGAGCCATATTCAAAGATAGGTCCTCCAAATCCAACTCTACTAAAATATATTCTCCCTCTTCATTGAAGCTGGAAAATTAAAGAGTTATTCTGTTTTAGGAAGGATTTAGGTTCTGCTCAGTTCTTTAAGTTAAATAAAGTTTCCGGTTCTTTCTTGCCACTTCAATAATGTGCCCATATTCAGAACGAGTCCATGTATCTGACTGAGCTAAGCAACCTGTGGCCCACAGATGTTGGAACTCATTCCTCTAAGATTAAAATACTGAATGCTAGGACCTCTGGATGGCCATTACTAGTATGCAATGGCAAGAGAAAGAAAAGCAGGCAACTTTTAACTTTCTGCTCCCTGGTATAAGGAAAACAAATTTACCTCCATATCCCCAAAGAAAGAAATACCAGGCTAGCTGCCATTTTAGGGGGAGAGGAGGACCCTTGAACCAATTTATAGCAGTACTGCTAATTAGAGCCACCAAATCCAACAAAGAAATCTGTTCTGATTCTCACAGTTAATGATGGAGAATTGCTTTGTGTTCACAGCTTGAATATTTGTATTGTTTCACTCCCAATGATGCTGTGAATTGCACAACAGTGATCTCTGAGTCCAGTTTTCTACTTGCTTTAGTGTGCATCTTAGTCATGTCTCCTGAGGAGAGTGGGGAGGAATGCACAAAAATACCCGTTTCCAGTGAAACTGAACATCAGATTTTAATTGAGTTGGACAGGCATTGGTGCTGATCAGTTCTGACCACCTGACACAGTGGTTTCTATGAGCTCTGTGAAATAGATTAATACCAAAGAATCTGGAGTTGCTAAATGTTTGCAACAAATGGACCGGTGCATCCATGGCTAATTTGACTCTTCTGTGAACAGAATGTGTATATTTTGGTAAAGTTTTCGTATCTTGCTGCCCATGGTAGTATGCCTTTTGGAAAAAAACTGAGTGTCTATGAGAATATAAAGATGTCTTCTGGAGAGCAATAATTATGAAGCTGGTAACATGCTGTCATCCTTCAGAGACACTTTTCTGTGTTCTGAAAGAAATGGAAGCTTTAAAACATCCATTAATGTATTCACTCTGCTAACCTTTATAGGGATGTCTCTAATAGGACAATTATTCAGTTCTATTTTAAATGCCTTTAAAAAAGGGAATCTTTTGGGGTGGCTAGGTGGTGCAGTGAGGAAGAACGCCGCCCGAGTCGGGAGGACCCAGAATCGGGTTCCAGCCTCAGATACTTAACACCCACACACACAAAAAAACTGCCTGGGTAACCTTGAGCAAGTTACTTAACCCCATTTTTTTTAAAAGGGAATCTTTGTAATAGTAAAGAACTGTTAACAAAGGAGATGTCCATCAATTGAAGGATGGCTAAAAAAATTGCGAAACATCATTGTAATGGAATATTACTATGTTGTAAGACACAGGTGCATGGGAAGAATTTGGGAAAGCATGGGAAGATTCATATAATTCTACACAAAATGAAGTAATTAGAACCAGGCAAACAATGTACAATGACTACAACAATATAAATGAAAAACAAAAACAACAAACTATAAAACAGACTGTGATTTGATGGTAATGATCAAACTTGGCCCGGAAGAAGAAATGGATAAAGATACCTCTGCCTCCCTTCTTTGAAGGTGGTGATGGATGAGGGGAGATGAATGACTGTGGACATAGAATGTTGCATATCCTGCCAGACTCTGTTGAATTGTGTAGACTCTTTTGTGTAGCTTTATTCAACTGTCCCCCTCCCATTTGTAACAAATGATGGATTTTTTTTTCAAATAAGGAAATAGAGTTCATAGAAATTAGAGTTGTAAAGGACTTTGTAGGTTACCTAGAGATCATCTGGACACAGCAGACAAGAGGCACTGGATTTGGAGTGAGAAGATGGGTTTGAATCCTGGTTCTGATGCTTGCTTACCTCTATGACATTCAACAAGTGCCTATACCTTTTTGGGTCTCAGCTGACTAATTTGTAAACTGAAGCAGTTGGACTAGATGATTCCCTTTCCTTCTTTACAATCTATAGACATCCTCATTTTACAAATGAAGTGTTGAGGTCAGGAGAGGGGGAATGCCTTAAGCTCTCATGACTTGTTTCTGGAAGTTCCTTCTTGTTACCTCTGAATCTTTTTTTTAAAAGCTATACCATGTTGCCTAGAGACCTCAATTATCTAACAAATACCAGTTCTTAGAACTTTAGCAAATTTCTGTTATTTTCTTTTCTCCCTCTTTTAGTCCTCTTTTCAGGATTATGAAGTCAGTTTTGTTTGCCCCTATTCCCTGCTGTTTTCCTCCCTCTTAACACCTCCCCCCCCCATCTTTATTTGTCTCTCTATTGAGTCTGATGTATTTCTACACCAAGCTCTGTGTTTGTGTGTGTGTGTGTGTGTGTGTGTGTGTGTTCAATTCTCTTTTGTCTGTTTCAGATAAGAGTGAAGTCTGTCTGATGCCTGCTTCCCCCAACTCCTCTCTCCAGGGTTCTATACTCTTCTCGGGAATCTCAATTATGGGAAACAGCAAGTTTTATTCCCTTTTCCTCCTTTCTCTACTAGTATATTTCTTTTATGCACTCTTCTCTTTCTCCTTTTCAAAATCTCAGCATAGAACCAACCCCCATTTGCTTTGTTTTCTTTTTTAACTCCCTCAATACATTTTGAAGACATTCAGGTTCTATAAAAAATCTAAAGGGATGATTGTTTTCTCTCCCCCTGTTGGAATAACATCACTGCATTATCAGTACCTTCATCAACCAAGTACCTTCTAATTGCTCAAATAGATTTACCTTTCTAGATTTTTTCTGAACTTTTGTGTTTGTATTTATTTATTTTTTGCATTTTTTTGGAGGGGGGAGAGCAGGGCAATTGGGGTTAAGTGACATGGCCAAGGCCACATAGCTAGTAAGTGTTAAATGTCTGAGGCTGGATTTGAAATCAGGTCCTCCTGACTCCAGGGCTGGTGCTCTAATCACTGCACCACCTAGCCACCCATATCATTAGATATTGTCATCACTCCTGGAAAACCTCACCACCTAGCTGCTCCTTTTGTGTTTGTATTTTAAAGTTCCTACTTAGCTTTGGGGTTTTCATTGATGTGTTAGTCCTCTATTCCATGTAAGATCCATTTTTCTCTCTGTAGGATGATATTTAGCTTTGCAAAGGAAATTATTCTTAGTTACATGAATTTACCTTTTGCCTTATAGGATGTTGTATTCGCTTACATCGTATATCAAAATAAAGTCAAATTGGGTTCATGATTTAGACATAAAGGCTGATACTATAGGCAGTCTGGGAGAGCAAGGAATAGTTTACCTGTCAGATTTATGGAAAAGGGAAGAATTTATGACCAGATGAGATACAGAGCATTACGAAATGCAAAATGGATAATTTTGATTACATCAAATTGAAAAGTTTTTGCACAAACAAAACCAATGCAGCCAAGATTAGGAGGGAAGCAGAAAATTGGGAAAGAATTTTTATAACCAGTGTCTCTGATAAAGGCCTCATTTCCAAAATATACAGAGAACTGAGTTAAATTTATAAGAATACAAGTCATTTACCAATTGATAAATGGTCAAAGGATATGAACAGGCAGTTTTCAGAAGAAGAAATTAAAGATATCTATAATCACATGAAAAATGCTCTGCATAACTATTGATTAGGGAAATGAAAATTAAAACAACTCAGGTCCCACATGTCACCTGTCAAATGGGCTAACATGATGAAACAGAAAATGATAAATGCTGGAGAAGATGAGGGAAAATTGGTTTACTAAGACATTGTTGGTGGAGTTGTGAACCATACAACCATTCTGGAGAGCAAGTTGGAACTATGCCCAAAGGATTATAAAAATGTGTATACCCTTTGACCCAGTAATACCATTTCTAGGGCTGTGTCCCAAAGAGATCATACAAATGGAACTGTCCAACCATTATATCCATACCAAATCAACATCTGGGTTTTTCAAAGCCAGGGGCTCTCAACAATGGATTCCCAGAGTTTCATCTGATCAAATCACAGAACACTTCTCAAAGTGAGCCCCAAAACAAAGCTACACAGCAGGGCTTATATAGCCTTCTCCTGGCTCAGAGAATGTAACAACATTCTGGACCTACTGGCCAATCAAGAAGTATCTACTGAAAAACAAGCCTCCCACCCCAGGCTCCAGGTGCACTTTAGCCTAGGGGCAGGGAAGATCTTTAAATTTACATTGCCATTACAAGGACTAAAGTGAAAATATGTTTAATGTGAGGGTATATGTAGAACCTATATTGGATTGTATGCTGTCTTGGGGGGAAGGGGGAACAAGAGGGAGGGGGAGAAAATTTGGAACTCAAAAGCTTGTGGAACTGAATGTTGTAAACTAAGAATATATCTTTCTCTCTGTCTCTCAGAATATTGTGTTCCTAAAAATCTTCTTGATTTTACTAGAAACTGTCAGGCATTATATGTTCCTGACTGTGCTTTCAACTGCCTTTCTTTCTGGACATTTACAATTTTTTTTCCTTTTGAGTGGTTACTCTGGACTTTACCTATGACATTCCTGGGATGTTTCCTTTTGGGGTTTTCTTTAAGGAGCTGATCAATGGATTTTTTCCCCCCATATTCATTATGCTTTCTGGTTCTAATAAATCTAGGTAGTTTTCTTTTTTTTTTTTACGTGTTGATATAAAGTGTTCAGGACTTTTTCAGGGAGTACAATGATTCTTAGATATCTCTGCTTGATCTATTCTGCAGGTTAGTTGCTCTGTTTATCAGATAACTTACATATTCTTCTACTTAAAAAAATCTCTTGATTTTGTTCTATCATTTTTTCACATCTCGTAGAGCTATGGATTTCTTGTCAGTTTCTGCTCCAGTTTTCAAGGAGGACATTCTTTAACCTCAGTTTGCTGCTTGCTCTTTTTAGCCATTTATTCTGCTAATTCTCTCTTGAAGAGCCTTTATTTCATCTCTTGCTTCATTTCTTCTAGGTATTCATGTAGTCCTTATGTAAAATTGTTATCCCTCCTTTGAGTCTATACTTTCATTTAGTCTGCTTTCAAATTAACTTACAGTTACTCTCTTCTTTTTGGTGATTCCTAAGTCCACAAAATTTTTTTTTTAAACACTGATTGACATTTTCTTTTGACTTATTCATACCTTCAGTTTTAGTTCCCAAATTGAGGCTTTGTGCCAGGACCACACTCTGTTGCACTTCTAGGTCCTGACTTTTCTAGTTGACCCCATTTGCTATTGCCCCTGGGCTTCTAGCTACCTTTTTTTTTTTTTTGGCAGTTCTTGGGTAGAAGTCATTTACAATATTTTCTCATTGATTTACTTGATCCTTATTTGACCCTAGTATGAATTTTAGTATTTTTAGGTAGAGTGGCCAGCCCTGCTTGGTCTTGTCCTAGGTCTCCTGTGTTCTTTTGTTAACTTCTACCTGCCACGGACTCCCTAGATCTTTGAGATTCAGAACATTGGATCTTCAGAGAGGGTGCTAGGGATGTAGGAACCCCTGGATGCCCGGGCTACTCTTATGTCAGTGTCGCTCCACGGCATTGGTCAATGCTACTACCCAGGCTTTGAAGGTCTCTGCTTTGAATTTATGAGAGCTCTGGGGATTTCTTCCTACCTTGGGGCTTTCCGAGGGAGCCCTTCACCCTTTCTGGCTTCAGACATAGAGCATTGCCATTTATGGCAATAAATGTCTGTCCTATCTCTGGTTGCACTGGGAAACTATCAACTTATTTGCCTGTGATAGTGCTGGCTTTGCTAGTGACCCCTACTGCCCTTGAGCTTCCAGATAATGTTGTGTGCAGTTCTGGGGTAGAAGAAATCACTTACTGTATTTCCTTATTGATTTTCTTGATCTTTATTTGACCAAGTATGAATTTAATTTTTTTCCCTCTGAAATAGGTATGTGAGACCTAGGTGGTCTGTCTCCTTTCAGAAAGCTGTCTTGGTTGGAAGTCCTGAACCTGTGATTCCATTGATGATGAGGTGCTTGGGATCTATATTTGTAACATCAGTAATGATGGGGTGCTTGGGATCTATGTTTGTAATATCAATTTGTAATACCAATTTGTAACATCAGTCTGTAAAACCAGTTCGTAAAATCATAACCCCCCCCCCCGCCCCAGCTTCAGAGCATTAGCTCTGCCTATCAACAACTCATGAATTGTTTATCTCAGCTTGGAACAGTGACAAGCTATTCCTATGAATCCTTCACAAAAGTATCTATAAACATTCCTGCTTAGGCAACTATTATCTCCCCCTTGTATAGTGTCCCACTGCCCCCATGAATCCTTCAGTACCATCTCTAGGTTGACTACTTGGCTGCCTCAATGAATCCTTCAGGACCCTATCTCCAGGTTAACTCCTTAGCCTATTATCCCCTGAGTCTCAGTCAGCCTTGGTTCCCAGACATCAATCTTGTCGAACATGACACTGATGGGTGGCAGACTGGGCCCTTCTCCATCAGCCCTTGACTGCTAGCCAACTTAGTGACATTTCAAGCCTAAAACCACACCTCCAGGTGGCTCCCCCACCTTGGGCTTTTTCCCACTGAATCATGGGCAATACGCCTGTGCAGTTACATTAGAAATGCATGTTCCTTTAAATACTGGCCCCACCTTAATTCCTCCCTAATCCCACCCCTAATCACCTAGTTAGCATAACTGGCACGTGTTCTGCTATGGATTATCCTATAAAAACCTTAATTCTACCCCTTTAAGGTTGCAGGTCCCCTAAGGATCCTTGCCCGCTGTAAAACGTACAATAAATTTTTTACAACTCTGACTCCAATTTGGCTTGAGTTGAATTCTTTCCAGACTGAATCGCAGGTTTTCTGGTCTTAAGATAAAGATATGTAACTATTTACTAATCTAAGTTTATGTCTTCTCTGCAACTTAGATCTTTTGACTCCAAAGAAGTTCTTTCTACTATACTATTCTGCCTCTAGAAGTAGAGGGTTTCTGTGCTCACCTCTACAGGGTTAGTTCTCCTGGATCTTTGAGGTTCAGAGTATTGTATCTTCAGACAGTGCTAGGGACAATATAGGAGTGCCTGGAAACATCAACAGGAATGGGATCCTCATCAAGCTCGGGGGCTGTGACTTGGCAGCTATTAGATAAAGTACTGACTCTCTTAGGAACTAGGCAAATATTAAGATTGTAGCAGGCCAATGTTCTGAGCTTGCTGACTCAAGATGTTCTGGTCAAACATAAGACTAGTGAATTAAAATAGGACTCAGATCAAGCAAAACCCAGCAAAACATTCTTAAAGTCACAGGTTTGGAGATAGTAGATTTAGAGGTCATCTATTCTAACCCTCTTATTTTACTGATGAGAAAACTAAGGCTCAGAGAATTTAAGTCAGTCATTTGCTCATGGTCACCTAGCTCAGAAAGTGACAAAGGCAGAACCTGAACACAGGTTTTCCTGACTCCAGGTGCAGCATTCTGTTATTTCATTTAATTTCCCTAAGTCACATCAGTTCATCCAACCAGAAATTCTTTCTCCAACATTTTTAATTACAAAAAAACCAAAACAAAACATGCTGCCCATTGTTACACTCCTGGATTTAGTCTGATGATGTGGATTCTCAAATGCCTCCTCCACTAAAGCTTTGTGTCCCTGGTTACTTTTCTGCAAGCAGCATGTAATCTTTTATATTATAATTATTTGTCTATATTGAAGCTAATGAAAACTAGAGATATATTTTATCTAAATTGTGTGTCTCCACCCTGCCCCCCAGTCCCTACCAGAGTATTCTTCTCAATAAACATTTTTCATTTAAAAAAAAATGATGATATCTTAGTATGTTTAAGGGAAGATTCTTACTATATTTCTGACTAGCTAACACTGCTGTCTCTATTCTATAGCTATTCTGTTGTTTTCCACCTCCCCCCCACTCCCCAAACAGTAATATTTTAGTTGGCTATAATTGATATTCAGGAGGGGCCCCTCCCCTTCCAGAATCATTACAAGGTAGGCTAACATCAATCCCTCTAACCCTTCTCTGAGTCACTCCCTACAATATCAGGGGAGTAGCTAAACAGTTTCCTTTTGTCTCAATGTAAGCAGCTGATTTCCTTACCAGGCCAAATATTGGATCTACAAGCTACTCTGTAAAAGCAAGTGTCCTCAGAGAGGTGTTTTGTAGCTTTGAAAATGAAATAAAAATTGTAGTGAGGTGCACAATGACTGTGAAGGCTAAGGGTGGCCCCTCCCCCCCCCAAGGAAACCTGTTTTCCTTCACCTCTGCATGCACAGCTAGAATATGGGTCTAGAGACTGTGACATTTAACACTGAATGAAAAGATTCCTCTCAGAAACTTGTAAAATCCATAACCAGGTTTGGGTAAATAGAGAGCGAATTGGCTGATGGTGCTAACTCATATGGTCTGAACAGAAAACAACTTTCAGTCAATTTTCTATGGAAATTTTAAATTTCACAGTGCTTGTTTTAACATAGGTAAATCAGAGGCCAAGACTCTTCAGCAATCTGAGTCCTGAGGATGGGACTTCAAATAACAGACCTTTGTTGTTGGATTTGATTATGGGGAACACTTTGAATGTGTTAACGTGGGTAGCAAATACAGCAGAGAAGGCTGAGGAGCCATAAACTCAGCCCAGCCCTCTATTTTTCTTGTTCAGGAAACCTTGAATAGGTGTTCAGATGGAACCTATATTTGTACGTGAGGTGATTGCCCTCCCCCACTTTTCACCTACCTGCCCAATCAGTGAGTGAAGGGCTCTTCGCTCCGCTGCTCATAGTGGAGGAGCTGAAGGGTGCTGCCATGAAGAATAGCATCTGCTTACAGGTCATTGAGAACTGCTTTATCATATCCCCTCCCAGGACATCTTTCTGCAATGCTTAGATTTCCTGCAATACTAATACTTCACTTAAAACTCATGCTGGCAATTTCTTCATTAGGCTCAGATAGTTTATTTTCATGATCATTCTTTATGTCTGGAGACACTCTATACCAATAAGCAATTATTTTTCTATAATCTAAAAGGGTGCAGAGGGTTCTCAGAGTCTAAGCCAGGGGAGCCCGTGTCCTGACAATTCTTACTGAGCTGGAAAAGCTTTGAGATTGGGTCCAATGCTCTGGGTCTGACACAGAAAACTGTTTAGCTATTCCCCTTAATTAAGTTTAGCAACCAGCTACCCCACAAAATGTACTCACCACACACTTTTAAGTTCAATAAGTATTATTAACATTTTCTCCATCACTTGTCTTAAGTCCAGACCATTTAAAAATGATAAATCAAGCTCTGATTTGTGGTACTTGCTGACTTGGGGGATATAAAGTGAATGCTTGCACTAAGAATGTTAACGATTAACTTTCACAAGCTAGATCTAATGTATCCCATAGTCAATGAACCAGACTAGCAAAATTCAGAAAGAATCATCATCTTGGTTATCTATCAAATGATACATTTTTTTGGGTCCAGCAACTCCCCAAAAACTGCTAAGGGAGGGATGGTTTGTAATTTGTACTGATAGACACACCAACAAAATTGTACTTCTTTGTTATATTAGAGTAATCCTTTCAGACAGTATTGGCTAATTTATCAAAGATTATTTTTTGATCTCTTACCCTTACACAGAACTGTGCTAGGCACAATGGGATCACTGAATAAGCATTGGATAAATATTTGTTGACTGGCCATGTACAGGCCATGTGCAGGCAGTGGACATTTTGTAGACTGGTGAAAATAGAAGGAGGAATTAATTATTCTTAGCTTAGCAAGCCTTCTGAGTATTTACTGTGCATTCAGAACAGTTCTAGAGGCTGGGGGTGGAAGTTGCGGTGGATATAGAGCGTAGATCAATGTTTCCTCAATTGTAAAATGAGAGGGTTGGTCTCAGGGGTGGGGACTCCTCGGCCTCGAGGCCATATGTGGACCTCTAGGTCCTCAGGTGTGCCTCTTTGACTGAATCCAAACTTCACAGAACAAATTCCCTTAATAAAAAGATAATTGGATAGTCTCTCCAGAGGCTTCCTCTCCTAAAATACTATTCTAGATCGCCAAGTATGAAATCCTTGATGTTTACAAACCTTATTCCTTCACAACAACAATATGAGGTAGAATTTTGGACTTTCCCCTCACCACATTGCTTCTCACAAGAAGCATGAGCCCGGATCCCTGTCTTCAAGGAGCTTATATACTCTAGTTGGACAGAAGGTTTTTTGTTCAACAGAAATAAAGAGAGCCTCGTGTCAGCCAGAATAGCTAGTTGGAGAAGGTTTCCTGGGTTCTAAATTAGAATCACAGATTTAGAAAACTGCAAGAGATCTTTTCAGATGGTTGGGTCATAGCATCTTAGATTTAGAACTGAAAGGAAACGCACAGGCCATCCAATTTGATCCTCCTCATTTTATGGATGATGACACAGGCCTGGAGAATATTCAGGACTTGTCCAAAGTCGCGTGGGTAGTACGTGGCAGAACCAGGATTCAAACCAATGTCCTCTGATGCCAAAGTCAGTGCTTTTCCTCAGTCCTCATCTGTGCAGAAGTGCACTGTACATATCTCTGTAACGCTAGCTAGGAGGGGAGAATACTGGGCCTGGACTTAGGAAGACCTGTGTTCAAATCCAGCCTCAGACACATATAGCTATATGACCCTGGGCAAGGCACTTAACCTCTCTGCCTCAGTTTCCTCATCTATAAAATGGGGACAATAATAACTCCTACCTTGCAGTATTGTTTTGAGGATCAAATAAGATATTTGTGAAGCTCTTAGCACAGGACCTGGAACATAATAAGGGCTATATAAATGTTAGCTAGCACTGTTATTATTTGTCTCTCCTCTAGATTTTCACGACACTGTCCTCTCCGGGTTCTCTTTTCTACTCATCTGACCTCCCCTTCCAAGTACCCTTGCTGGATTGTTACCCAAGTCATGTCTGAATGCAGATCACAGCACTCCTCAGTACTGCCCGAAACAGATTAAAATGTAATTGGGAAAATTCAACAAAATAAATCAAAATGCAATAAAATATAATGTTGATAATTAACAAGGCAACTAGGTGTCACAGTGGATAGAGCACTGGACTTGGAATCAGAGTTAAAATCCAGCCTCAGACACTTACTGTGTGACTCTGGGCAAGTCACTTAACCCAGCTTGCCTCAGTTTCCTCATCTGTAAAATGGACTGGGAAGGAAACAGCAAACCAACTCCAGTATCTTTGCCAAGAAAACCCCAAATGGGGTCACAAGGAGTCAGACACAACTGAAAAATGACTAAACAATAGTAAATGATAGTTAACATTGACATATTAATGTTAATAATTTAATAATAAAAAATAATGTGGTTTTCTAAGTCAATATTCAGGATATCCTGCAAGGCTTCTTATATGTGTTTTAGTGGCCCCCTTTCTAGTCAGTCACACTGTTCATAGGGTTCTGTTCTTCTCCTTTTTTTTTTTGCAGGGGGGAAGGCAAGGCAATTGGGGTTAAGTGACTTGCCCAAGATCACAGGGCTAGTAAGTGTTAAATGTCTGAAGTGGGATTTGAACTCAGGTCCTTCTGATTTCAGGGCCAATGCTCTATTCACTGTGCCACCTAGCTGCCCCTCCTTACTATATATTATTTTACTTGGGGATTTTATCAACTCCCATGAATTAAATTATTAATTATATGAAGATGATTCTCAATTTTTTTTTAATCTGGCCCTAACCTCTCTGCTGATCTCCAGTCCTACATCTCCAGCTTCCTGTTGAACATTCAGAACTAGATGACCCTTAGGCATCTTAAACTCAATGTGTCCAAAACTAAATTGATTTTCTTTTCATGGAAATCTTCCTCTCTTCTTAACTTACTGTTACTTTCAAGGTACCACTATCTTCCCAGGCTTGAAATCCATTTTTTGGCCTTTTTGGGGGGCTATTGGAGTTAAGCAACTTGCCCAAGGTTACATGGCTAGTTTGTGTGTGTGTGTGTGTGTGTGTGTGTGTGTGCGTGCGCGCGAGTGTGTGTTGTGTCTCAGGCCGGATCCGAACTCAGGTCCTCCTGACTCCAGGGCCAGTGCTTTACTCACTGAGCCACCTAACCACCCCTGAAATCCATTTATTCATTTCCCCTATTAAAAATATGTTGTCATGTCAAACAATTTTACCTTCATAACATTTCTCTTATATGCTCCCTTCTCTCCTCTGACACACGGTCACCTCACTGATAGACTCTCATTGCCTCACACCAAGATTATTGCAAAAGCCTGCTGACTGATCTGCCTGCAACAGATCTCTCTTCTTGGGGCAGATAGGTGGCAGAGAGAATAGAGCATCGGCCCTGGAGTCAGGAGGACCTGAGTTCAAATCTAGTCTCAGACACCTAAAACTTACTAGCTGTGGACCTTGGATGAGTCACTTAACCCCAATTGCCCTGCCTAACCCCCTCCAAAAAAACAAAAACAAATCTCTCTTCATTCCAGTTCATCCTTCACTCTTAAATCACACCTTAAAGTGATTTTCCTGAAGTGCAAGTCTGGCTCTCACCCCCCTTCACCCTCCCTCCCCCTACCTCTCCCTCATTTAGTAAACCCCAATGGTTCTCTGTCACCTTGAAGATCAAACATAAAATCCTCTGATATTTAAAGTCCCTAATATCCTGCCCCTTCCCTCTACCTTTCCAGTCTTATTCTCATGTGCTCTGACACTGGCCTCCTTTCTGTTCCTCACACAAGATACTCTATCTCCTGATTCTGGACATTTTTTTGGGGGGGTGGGAAAATTGGGGTTAAGTGACTTGCCTACAGTCACACAACTAGTAGGTGTCAAGTACCTGAAGCTAAATTTGAATTCAGATCCTCCTGACTCCAGGGACCTTCTCTATCTACTGCACCACCTAGCTGCCTCTGGACATTTTGACTAGCTATTTCTTCTCTTGCCTCAAAGTCTCTCCCTTCCTCTTCTCCACCTCCTAGTCCCACCAGCTTCCTTCAAGTCTGAGCTAAAACCCTACATTCTGCAAGAGATCTTTGCCAGTTTCTTAGTTCTTCTGCCTTCCCTCTGTGATTATTTCCAATTTATCATGCCCATAACTTGTTTGTACATAGTTGCTGATATCACCTTTGCAACATTTCTCGAATATGCCCCCATTTCTTCTCTGACACTGCCACCTAGCAAGCCTCATCACCCCCCCCCCTTAGATTGTTGCAATAGCCCACTGGTGGGTCTGCCTGTTTCAAGTCTCTTCCTACTCCAAAGGCTGAAATTACCTTGTATTTATTTTGTATATGCATTTGTTGTCTCCCTTGATAGAATACAAGCTCCTTGAGGGCAGAAACTGGTCACTGAATTGAATAGAATGCTGGACCTGGAGTCAGAAAGACTTGAGTTCAAATCCAACCTTAGATACGTACTATATGTGAGGCCCTAGACAAATCATTTAAGTTCTGTTTGTTTTAGTTCCTTCATCTGTAAAACAGGAATAATAATAACACCTACCTCAAAGGGCTGAAGATAGAATGAGACAATATTTGTAAAAGTGCTTAGCACAACTCTATATAAATCTCAGTTGTTATTATTTTCTTTGTATGCTCAATATTGGACCATGTTATCATTTAGGTTTTTTTTAGTCATGTTGTATTCTTTGTTGACCCCTTGTGAGGTTTTCTTGGCAAAGACACTGGAGTGATTTGCCATTTCTTCTCCAGTTCTTTTTACAAAAGAGGAAACTGAGGCAAACAGGGTTAAGAGACTTGTCCAGGATCACACAACTGGTGTCTAAACTGTGATTTGAATTCAGCTCTTACTCCTGGCCCAGCAGTCTATCCATTGTACCAACTAAGAATTAATGAACCAGAACAGAGTCACTAGGAATAAGTATCTGAGATTGGGTTTGAATTCAGGAAGGTGAGTCTTATTGGCTCTAGGACTAGAACTCTTTCTACCCTGCCACCCAACTGCCCTTGCCTAGCACACAGATACTTCCGTAAGTACTTGTTGATTGATCGATTGATTGAATTAGCAAGGGACAATGAAAGAAGAACTAAGATAAGGAAAAGTCTGTTACAAAGTAGTGGAAAACAAGGCTGAAAAGATATGATTTTGAAAGCAGGGCAAAAGCATTTAAATGTGTTGCAGTTGGTAATTTCAAGAAAATTATAGTAAGTTCTTGACTGTTAGAGTGAATGTATTGAAAGCTATTAAATGAGAGGGTACCATGATGTCACAGTGACAATCTAGGAAGCTTGTCAGGAAATTAAATGTGCTGAAGTAATTTTTAAAGTGTGCAGAATAAAATATATTGAATGTGTTATGGATTTATTCTCTATTGCAGAGCCAATTTTTAATGAATGATGGAACAGAAGACATGCAATTGAAATGAAGTGTAGGTAACATCATAGGAATAAAAGAAAAAAAAGAAGAGAGGCAATTGAAATGAAGTGTAGGTAACAGGATAGTAATAAAAGAAGTGAAAGAATGACAGCTGGGGACAACTCACAGCCCAGACATTTAGCTAACATTTAGCTATGTGACTCCTGTTGGCCTCAGTTTTCTCATCTGGTGAATGATCTTGAGAAGAAAATGGCAGACAACTCCAGTATCTTTAGCAAGAAAACCCTAAAGGGGGTCCCAAAGAGTCAGACATAACTGAAAAAACTGAACACTGGACACAGAGTATGCAGAAGGCCCTGAATATGTCAAGGACAAAGTCATCCATCCCCCCAGTTGACATAATATGTTGTTTGCATCCCCAAATGGACTCCTTGTCTGTTCTTGAGATAGGCACCAGCCAGTCTACACCAGCCTGAGAAACTGCTTGTGCCTCTAGGATCCGTGTAGATAAGCAGACCATCCTTTTCCCACCTTCATTGAACCTTTCCCCCTCCCCTGCCACTTTCCTTTAGGAGGAGATTTCTAGTGTCTCCACCTTCCTTTGTCTTGCTGTTATAAAAATGCAAACTTCTATATGGATTGTGAACTCTTTGGGTTCCATATGCATGTTCATTTCTCTTGTAATAAACCTGGTTTTCACATAAGTTTTGTGAAGTTGTGATTGCCTGTTGACAAAAGAAGGGGACAAAGTTAGGCCAGAGAGCTCTCCCACAAGGACTTTTAGAGACTTCATATTGCAAGGCATGTTAGACACTACTGTCCTCATAAAGAAGTTGAAGCCCAAAGAAGGAAAGTCATTTGCCCAAAGTCACATTGCTAGGTAGCAGCAAAGCTGAGATGAGAACCCAGGTAACAACTTCCATCTGGGTGTTCTTTCTACCTGGGACTACAACTGTGATCTGAAACTCCAGTAAGGCTTGTTGTTGACTATGTGGCACCATTAACCAAGGATTTAGAAGGTAGAACAGTGAATTACAGAGAACTAGAACTGGGCAGCACCTCTTCAGATATCATAAGATAATAGAACTTGGAGATGAGAAAGATGGCAGAGACAGCCCAGTCTAACTCCTACCTGGAATAAGAATCTCTTCTACACTTGCCCTGAAATCGATCACTTAGCATCTGCATGAAGACCTTCAGTGGCAAAGAACTTCCTACCTATAAGCCTGTCTATATTTTTAATTTCCCTAATAAATTTGAGGGGGTTTTCAAAACTAAGTCCACTCGTTGCTTTAAAAATCATTAACCTAAATAATGTTGTTGCTGTTCATTTTTTTTCAGTTATGTCTGACTCTTTGGGACCCTTTTGGGATTTTCTTGGCAAAGGTACTGGAGTTGTTTGTCATTTCCTTCTCCAGCTCATTCACCAGATGAGAAAACTGAGGCAAACAGGGTTAGGTGACTTGCCCAGAGTCACATAGCTAGTAAGTGTAGGAAGCCTGATTTGCATTCAGATCTTACTCTAGGCCTAGTATTTTATCTAAGAATTAATGAATCAAAGCATAAATATTAGAGATGACAGGGTAGGCAAAAGAGTCTTCCAATTGGAATCAGAATATCTAGGTTCAAATTCCAGTTCTGATATTTACTTCCTGTGAGACTTTGGTCAAGTTAGTTGACCTATCTCGTTCTCCATTTCCTCATCTAAAAATTGAAAGGGTTAGTCTTGATGATTTATAAGTTTCCTTACAGTTCTGAACCTCTGATCCCATGACTCCTTAAGTAAGTCCATTCCATTCTTGAACAATTATAGTTGTTAGCAAAATATGCCCTGTAACTCCTGCCCATTCTCTTTAGTTCTGCCCATGGACGTAAGGGACAATTTTTCAGATATGTATTTAAAAAGGAGTAGTTTTGTTCCAAATAAAAATTAAGGAGCACATAGTAAATGATTAAAATAAGTATAGTTTACTCTCCCCAGTGGTTACATAAGTTGGAAAAAGAAATGCATGAGTTTTAAAATAGTTTAGATAATACTCCTTGATGATAGATATGTGATAGTAAGCTATTGGGGGCAAGCTTGGATTGACCCTTCTGGGGTCATGGCCAGACACTGTTAGTGCTTTCCCTCCAGCATTCTTCTTTGCCACAATGAGAAATCAAACATTGGGCCCAAAAGACCCTGTTCCCAAGTTGAGTATGACTTTTCTTACATTTGAGGTAATTGAGTGTGGGAAATTTATGAATGACTGTCTTTTGGCTCTGGTCACCTAGTACTCTGGCTCCTCTGAATGACCTGTCTGTGATTGTAGTCTTCTATCTGTAATGTGGGTATTACAATACACCCTGCCATCTAGCTCTCTCTCTAGGCACTTATGATAGTGCCCAGCAGGGATCCATTCCCACATGAGAACTTAATAAACGCTATCTGATGCTAATGAGGGAACTTAATAATTACTCTCTGATGGTAATGAGGAAACTTAATAAATACTATCTGATGGTAATAAGGGAGCTTAATTACTATCTGATGGTAATGAGGATGAGATGTTGTAAGAAGTGATAAGATAATATTCATGAAGGATTTGACTGTTTTCAGAAGGAGCAAATTGTGACTCTTCCAAGGACAATATTGTTACTGAGGGAGATGTGAGTACTGAATTTCCCATCAGAGGACTTGGGTTCAAACCCTGCCCTTGGTATTACTTGTGTGACCTTGGAGAGGTCACCTGACCTATCTGGGTCTCAATTTTTTTTTTAGCTATAAAATGGGGGAATTGGACTAAATTATCTTCATCTTTTGAGCCAACCCAATACCATAGAAGATTATGTAAAACAGGCAGACAGCCTTATCACAGCAGTATTTCTTATTACATGACCATTAATTTATTCAACAAACATTTATTGTCTACATTGTGCCAAGTATTGTGCTTGGTACAGCAGACACCAAAAAGAAAAGTACAATTCCTTGCCTTCAAGGAGCTTACATTCTAACGTGCATGTTGTGCACACACACATGGAGAATTAAATACAAATTATGTAAAAAATTGATGCAAAGAAGTTTTGGGGTTGGGTTATAGTTATAGAAGTTATAGTATATAGTATAAGAAGTTATAGCCTTCTTGTAGCAGGATTTAGTAAATGAACATTAGAGTAAGCCAGGGATTCTATGTGTTAGAGGTAAGAAGGGAGTATACTCTAGGCACAGAGGGGTGACCTATGGGAAGGCATAGGAGCAACAGCAGAAATAGGACAGTTTGACTCAAATGCAGAGCATGTAGAGGGAAGTCACATGCCATAAACCCCAAAGGGTAATTGTTCTTGAATTAGACTGAAGAACTTTAAAAATCAAAGTGATTTGCATTTTTATGTCAGAGGCAGGAGGGAGTCACTGGAGTTTCTTGATCAGGAGACAGGCATGGTCAGGTCTGTGCTTCAGTAATATCATTTTGAATAGGAATTCTGGGAGACAAGATGTCAGAGTAAAGTAGGAAATTGCTGTAACTCTCCTATATTCACCTTCAAACAACCATAAAATAGCACCCCAAAACAAATCCTGGAACAGGAGAACCAGCAAAAAGACAGAATAAAACAACATTTTAGCCCAAGAAACTTGGGAGATCAGCAGGAAGGGTCTGTCTCACTCGGATAAAAAGGAAACGCAGTCCAGGGGAGGAAGCATCCTAGCAAACCAGCAGGAGATCCTGAGCCCCAGTGCAGTGGAGAAGGCAAATATCAGTACTAGGACTCCCCCATATACCTCAGCATAGCCAAGGGAATGGGCAGACTCCAGGTCTAAGAACTACTATGTGCTTTAGCATAGCCCGGGGCAAACAGGTAGACACCAACCCTATTGTGCTTAAGCAAACAGGCAGCCCCCAGTGCCCATCTCCTGCCATGTGTTTCAGTGTAGCCGTGGGGAAATGCAGAAACAGCCTGATGGCCTTAGCACATGCCAGACATCACCCTAGGACCCTCGCTCAGCACCAGGTGAGCTATCAGATTTCTGCAACCTTCAGCAGCACCAGCCACCTCCAACCCCAGCCCATCAGAACAACACCAGACACAACTGTCCCCGTGGGCATCAAGGCGACATCAGTGCAGCACCAGAAAAATAGCCAAAGCCTGTTAACTCCTGGCACAAGAAACCTGAGACAGTGTCTCTTCCACCCTAGGAGCAGAGATCAAATTCAAAAGAAAGGAAAAAGGCCAAAAAAAAAAAAGATGAGCAAAAAACAACAAAAAAGGAATTTGACCACAGAAAGTTATTATGGTGATAGGGTGTTAAAACATCTATGGGTAAAGCCCCAAACAAAAACAGGAAGTGGACTCAAGCCTGAAAAAAACTCAAGGAAGAGCTCAAAAAGGAGCTTAAAAATCATATAAGAGAAGCAGAAGAAAAAAATGGGAAAAGAAATGAGAGTGATGCAAGAGAATTATGAAAAAAAACAACCAAGAGTTTAGAAAAAGACAGCAACTGCTTAAAAAGTGGAATTGGCCAACTGGAAAAGGAAGTATAAAAGCTAAAGAAAATCACTCCTTAAAAGTTAGAACTTGGCAAGTAGAAACAAATCACTCTATGCGACATCAAGAATTAAACAAATTCAAAAGAGTGAAACAATAGACGAAAATAGAAAATAAAAAATTAGAAAAACAAAAGACCTGGAAAATAGATCCAAGAGAGACAATGTCAGGATCATTGGACTACCTAAAAGCCTGGACAGCATCTTTCAAGAAATTATCAAGGAAGACTGCCTTGATATCCTGGAACCAGGAAGCAAAATTTATTGTTGTCCTGTGTTCTTGAAGAAGACTTAAATGACACCACTATGTTGGAGTCAAGTTTCAATGTGTCCAACTGTGGCTGATAAGACCAATATGAGCCTGGAATGCTCTATCACAGGTCAGACACAAATAGGCCATGTGAACATTTGGGGTAGACAGTCTAAATTTGTGAATCCTGTATTTCCTTTGAGCTGTCTCAATTCTTTTTTGCTCATAGAACACAGCACCTTTTATTTTATTTATTTTTGCTTTTTGGAGAGGGGAAGTTAGGGCAGTTGGGGTTAAGTGACTTGCCCAAGGTCACATGGCTAGTTTTTTTGTGTTTAGTGTCTGAGGTCAGATTTGAACTCAAGTCCTCCTGACTCCAGGGCCGGTGCTCTATTCACTGCGCCACCTAGCCACCCCTAGAGAGCCTTTTCTGATAGGAGCACAAAGTGCTGAGAAGTCCTCTGCCAGTGTCTCCCATGTCACACAATCAATTCCAAAGCTCTTAAGAAAGACCTTGAGAGTGTCCTTATATTGCTTCTTCTGAATACCATGTGAGCTCTTGCCCTGTGTGAGTTCTCCATAAAATAGTCTTTTTGGCAAGTGTACATTTTGCATTCAAACAACGTGGCCAGCCCATCGGAGTTGTGCTCTCTAAAGCAGAGTTCAAATGCTTGGCAGTTTAATTCAAGTAAGGACCTCAGTGTCTGGTACCTTATCCTGCCAGGTGATCTTCAGAATCTTCCTAAGACAATTGAAATGGAAGTGATTCAGTTTCTTGGCATGGCACTGGTAGACTGTCCCTATCACTTAGTACAGTGCCCAAAACAAAATAAATGCTTAATTTGACCTTTGATATTCTTGGGGCATAAGCCTAACACGAGAATCTCTGGACAAAGGGGTGTAGACCAGGGGTAGGGAACCTGTGGCCTTAAGGTCACATATGGCTTTCTAGGTCCTTGGGTGCGGCCTTTTGACTGAGTTCTAGTTTTATAGAACAAATGCTTTTATTAAGGGGATTTATGGCTGACAGTTTCAAATAAATATCCTTCCACTGAATATCCTGGTGCATATGTCCCCACTGAAGATCCTGACCTTAAGCTTCATCATGGCAGGGGTAACAACAAATCCTTAACAACGATGCAGTGGAGTAAATAAATAGCTAACATGTATGCAGTTCTTTAGGATTTGAAAAGTGCTTTATACATATTATCTCATTTTATCACAATAATAACCATGTGCAGTAGTTGCTATTTTAAACCCCCATTTTACAGCGAGGAAATGGAGACTGAGAGGGGTCAAATTACTTGCCCAGAGTCACATGCTAAGTGACTAGGGCAGGATTTGAACTCATATCTTCTTGAGTCTTGATTCAGCCATCTATCCACTGTATCACCCAGTACACAGGGAAGGAAAGAGAGAACTTTACTTCCTCCCAACCTCTACCCTTTTACCTGCACCCAGAGAAAAGACAAAGGTCTCTGTTCTACCAAACTGAAAAAGTCTTTGAAGATGAACTGCATGCTTGTCAGCTAAGGGCCAGCTGAGGTAAATGTCCAGCAGGTGCTAAATACTTGGGGCTACATACAGTAAGACCATTTTAAGGTGTGGAAGGGTTGCATTTTTTTTTTTTTTTGCTTTTTGGAGGGGAGAGCATAGGGCAATTGGGATTAAGTGACTTGCCCAAGGTCACACGGCTAGTTTTTTGTGTCAAGTGTCTGAGGCTGAATCTGAACCCAGCCCCTCCTGACTACAGCGCTGGTGCTCTACTTACTGTGCCATGTAGCCACCCCAAGGGATTGCATTTTTGAAATATTTGAAGAAAGAAAATCTGATATCTGACCCTTACTACTTGTATGACCTTAGGCAAGTACCTTAGCATCGCTGAGCCTCAGTTTCCCCATCTGTAAAACAAGGGGTTTGAAATGGATGGCCTCAGGCATTTCTGAACTCTAAATCTGAGACTATCAGGCATGCTCAGTCCAGCGGTAAGGATTTTGTTAAATTCTTCCCAGTACAGGATCCCAGATATTATGCAAAGCAAGTTCTCAAAAGTGCTTCCTAGTAGGTATTAAAAATGACAAACATAAAAATAAACCAGAAACTCTAAATAGGCAGAGTTAAAGGGCGGTCCGGGAATGTGATACTTAATACGGTATTTCTGACTTTGTCCTCACTGCCACTCTTTCAGCTCTTGGTCCTTGAGGCTCATTTTTCCCATATGTGAAGTGGAGACAGTGAAGATTGTACTTTTCTGTTCTGCTAAGTTATGGAATATGCTTGTTTTATTTCTTAAATTCAGAATAAAATAGATAATTTTTTTAAAGGACTGCATTATAAATCTCAGAATTATGTGGATTGAATGAAAAAGTGATTTCATAAAGATACAGTTCAATGTAATGGTAAACTCTTGTTATTATTACTTTTAACTAGACAACAGTGTATTATATTTGATGAAAGACTGGTCTTGTTAGCAGAAACACCAGAACTCAAGTCCTGCTTATAACCATGTGTGTGACTGTGGGCAGTCACTTTAACTCTTGGTGGTCCCAGGCAACTTTCGAGGACTATAAATTACATGTGTGTTCCCAATCTGCATGAGTGAGGGGCATTTCCACACAGGAAGCTCCCTACATGGATGAAATCACATTTGGACTAGTCCTTATGTAACGAGAATGGGAATTTGAAGATCTTCCCTGCCACTTAATGGACCTGGGGAGAGTTTGAAGACCTCCCCTGCTTTGAGAGTAAACTCTTCCCCCTAATAGGCTGAATGTAATCACATGGAGCCTGTGATGGAGGGAATTTGCTGAAGGGAAGCAGAGCCCACAGGAAGCTGGTCAGAGCTAGTGAGATGGTGGGGGAGAGAGGATGCTCAGGCAAGGAGTCACATAGGCTTGTGAGTAGATATTGATCTTATATTGGTTTGTGGGAAGGCTGAAGGATGCTGTGGCTCTCAGCGTTATTATGGCTTCTGAATATCTTTGGTACTATGATGGAATCTGCTTACTGGTTTGGGGATTTGGTTTTCTGGTATATAAATAAATGCATCAGTTCTATCCTCTGTCTGGAGAGTCTGGTGTATTTTGCAATGAAACATCATGCGATACTTATAGTCATGGGCTTTATCATGATGATGGGTGCTGTAAATATTGTATTGGTGCTATACCTTATCCCTAAGGGGGAAAAATAATAAAACAGGCACCAACATGTTTTCATCAGTCAATATCCTTCTCTAACACCCAAAATATCAGGACGATGGCATTTCTCTAGTTTGTTATCACTATTTGCTTTTTGTTGAATCCCTTGAGATCCCAGAAATATGATTAAGTATCCAAGATTAGGTAGGGGAAGGTTTTTAGGGAACATCCTGATTCTACTTCTAGATTCTAGATTCTACTTCTGATTCTTAAGACACACAGTACAGAATAACAGAATTTAAAAAAATCATAATCTAGGTACTGCTAGGTGGCACAATGGATAGAATGTCAGGCAGGGCCTGGTCAAGAAGACTCCTTTTCCTTAGTTCAAATCTGGCCTCAGACACTTAATAGTTGTGTGATCCTGAGAAAGTCACTAAACCCAGTTTGTCTCAGTTTCCTCATCTATAAAATGGTCTGGAGAAAGAAATGGCCAACCACTCCAGTATCTTTACCAAGAGAACCCCAAATGGATAGTCGGACACTACTGAAAAAAATCAGAAGCGACTTCTGGAATTTATTCAGCTCAAGCCCCTCATTTTACAAGTGAGGAAACTGAGGATAATAAAGTTTAAGTCATTTGCAGTAGGTCATAACACTAGTTAGCTGAAGAGATAAATGTGACCTAGGATATAGTGTCCTTCCCGGTGCATAGAGCCACTCCTTTCCCTAGTGCACTGAGATTCTTAGGAGCAGATTAAAGACTAGGACTTAATCAGGGAAGGCCCCCTCAGAGCTCCTCGACCTTCCTGGTATCCTAGGCTCCCATGAGTGCTACAAGATCCATGGAAGGAAATGGCATCCTCCTGTGAACATCACTACCCTGAGCTGGGCTCTGATAACTAAGATTGCTTGGTGTCTTCCCACCCTCCCATCCCCAACAGTTATAATATGTACTTGGGGGACATCACCAGAACATCTGCCTTCCTCTGTCTCTATACCCTTGATGTTATTGTGACTGAAAGATGTCTGTCACTCATCTATTATTTCCAGCACAAAAGGGTGATTATGATCTTAGAATCATACATTTTAGAACAGGAAGGCAGCCTTAGAAATCATCAAAAATCCACCCCCACTCATTTGACAGATGAGGAAACCGATGCCCAGAGGATGTGAAATGATTTGCCTAAGGTCACAAAGATTGAAGATTTGAACCCAAGACTCTAACCCAAATTGTTAGATTCGAGGCCAAGACTCCAGAATCTTTCCTTGTTTCCTGTGTGCCACTATGCCCTGGTGACTAAGGTAATTTGAGGACTTTATAGAGTAAGGACTAATTGAAAAATGCCTAATAGCTTTTATCTAAAGAATGATTGACACTAGGTGTTAGCATATAAAAAAAGTCAGGGTGACTGAGCTCTGGGGACCTTAGAGCTGTGTTTTTTTTTTTTTTCCAGGAGCCCTGACAACCTTCTAGGTCTCATTGTATTTTCTGTTTTCCACAAGAACAAACCCCAGAATCTGAAATAGGTTTAGAAAGAAATTTATTAGATCATTTGGTAGAGAAAGCAAGCCAGAAAAAAGGGATGACTTGTTCCCCCACTTCCTGGAAGGTTTACTTTATATGAGATTTTGACAAAGGTTTCAGCATCTGAGTCATACACCAATCACATGAAGGAAACACAAAACACAAGTCCTTAGGTCCCTTAGGGGACCTAAAACAAGAATGCTTTGTGTGGATCCAGGACCTAGGGGAACCCAAAATACTTGTAGCCATCTCTAGCATTCCCAGAGAGTTGCAGAAGTCAGGTGACATTCTGGGTGCAAGCAGTCTCTAATCACATAAAGTTGGTTTCAAGCAGGATAAGAATTTCCCCAAACAATATAATAGAGCATTCATTCCACAATGGATTTGCCAGACCCTGATACCAGGCTCTAGAAGTTCCCACTTCATAAATGCAAGTGTCCCGTTTCTCTTGTCTGTCTTGCCACCTTTAACACCAGAAAGCTTACTATTTAACTACCCGAAGCTGCTTTGTAGGTTATTTTCAAAAGAGAACAAAGGGAAATATCAGTCTTTTATGTAGTGTGGAGGGTACAAAGGTCTTTGAGATAAAAGCCACTGCCCCAAGCCACATAGGAAAGGAAAGCACTACTAATCTTTCCTTAAGATACTCAAAATCCTGCCCAAAGTGTCACAGTAGGTCCAGTGGATTTAGTCTTAGGATATAATAGATTATTGACTTCCCTGCCCCCACTCTATATTGACTATAAAATACATATTTTAATTATCTTTATACATTTTAAAAATAATAGCCTGGATTTTCATCTATGTAGGGAATTTCTAGTGAGAAAATTATCAAGTCAGATAGGTAAGTGATTATTAACCTATTATCTTAGTGAGTTGCCTAAGGCAACTCAGGGTCATACAACCTGTATACAACCAGAGGCAGAATTTGAACCCAGAGCTTTCTGACTCCAAGGTTACTCCATGTCTATTATATTACATTATGCTGCCTCTATAAAATTACTATTTTGAAGATACTGGGAGCTAGAGTTTGCCAAACACTTTGCAAACATTTTGATCGATCCTTACAGTACTGTGAAGTAATTGTACTTGTTATTATACCCATTTTATAGATGCAGAAACTGAACCTCACGGAGGCTATATGACTGGCCTGCAGTCCCTTGCTAAGTGTTGGAGACGGATTTTGAAACCAAATCTCTCCTGATTCTAAGTCCAGTGTTACTCGTATTCCTCTCCTAAAACAACTTCTGTGTTTTATGCAATATTTTGAGCTTGATTGAATCATTTCCAGAGGTCTTTTATTCCTTCACTGATGGTGGTACACTTACCAAAAATAGGTAAATTTGAGAAAGGGATGGACTTGTGAGAAAGATGGTAAGTTCTCATTTGGATATGTTAAATAGGAGAAGTTTGTGGGACATCCAAGTGGAGATACCCAAAAGGCAGTTAGTGATGTGGTACCAGCGCTCAGAAGAGAGATTAGGGATGGGCACAGACAGGGAAGGGATGCTTAACTCTAACTTTCCTAGACTCTGGTGGAGCTGGGGGTGGGGAACCAATTTTAATTGTGGCAGCAGACCAGGGTGTGGTGGTTCTTCTGCCTCATTACCCTTCTTTTAGGGAATGAGGCCACTACCCCTGTGGTCTGTGGATTCAGTGGTACTCTTTAACTCCAGCATTCCTGGATTAAACAACCTCCAAACAACCTAGGAACTATGTTCCTAACCTATCATTTCTTCAAATGAGGTCTGTAATACACTCTTCCACAATTTAAGATAAAGGTTAAAGTATATCTGATTTGCCCTTTTATAAAATCTACAAGAGTGCTCATTTTCCCAAAATTTCTCTTTTTTCTCCTTTAATAACCAGCAACTCTTGGTAGGTCAGAATCCATCCTAAAACAACAATTCTCCTTGTCCTTTATTATTCCTTTTAAAGAACAAGATTATCATTAGAGAAGGTCAAGAATTTATCAGTTACTTTATTTTTTAGCAGAGAGAAAAAAATTCCACATGAAGTACAAAGAACTGAAGCCTCTGCCTCCATCAGTTATAAGTTTCTGATCAATTTCTTGAATTCATCTTCTAGTTCAGCTTTCTGTCTTGATGGTCTATGGTATACTAGCATGACAATATTCCTTGTGTTTATTTATCCATTGATCTTCACCCAAATTCTCTCCACCATGCTTCCTCTTTTCCATTCATGAATTTCCGAATTTGAGTATACAAACATACTACTCCATCACACCTTTTTGTCTTCTGATCTTTTCTGTCTTCTCCCATTTATATACAGCAGGGGGCTTGCTAGTTACTCACCCAATGTGTTCCTTTGACATTAGAGATAGGAAACTAATCAGACTTGCTTGCCTGAACAAGAAGTCATCCCTTCCTGATAAAACCCAGGGACCTTCACCTTTATAGTTGAGCAGCGTTTGTGTGGAGATAATAAAGGACACAGGCATTCCATAGATTGACCAAGACAAGTTTCAAGGGTTTGATGAAATTGATACATTCTAAGACTGAGAGCTGTTTCTCATGAGCCTCACTGACTTTCTTTCCTTCTGCCAAAGCTTGTAGACCAGCATGCCTAATAATAGTAAGTCTCTTCTGATAACAGAAGCCTAGAAAAAGAAATTCTTCTCTCTTCAGGTGACAGTGACCAGGTGGTCCTTTTCCATGGGTGCCACTTTCATTGCCTCTTTTTCCCTTGTACCTTTCCTCTGGGTAGTTTCATGTTAGAATAAAAGCTTTGCTTTATATGAGTTAAAATACTTCTTATAAAGGCCTAATGCTTTAAGAATTATTTGGCGACTTTTGTCAAAACTTCCTTATATCCCTAAACCATGAGAAGAGGCTAGGACAATAAGATTCACGAGTGTGCAGACAAATATGTTTTGCTACTTATCCTCATAAAATATAATATATCTCTGACCCAAAACCTATCATTCCTGTATCCCTGTATCTTAAGTAGGTCCAGGAAGCCAAATCCTGCCTTTATATACTTGACTAGCTTTTCCTTTTGTAAATATAACTTTAGTTCCTGAAGCCCCTGCCTTTGATTAGCCACTGGAATGAAACATTATCTATATCCTTAAGACTTTCCTTTTCTTGCCTAAAATTTCGTAATCTCAATCTCCCCAGCTCATGTACTTTGTGTTTGACCAGGGTAGATGGGTAGGACTACTCTGATCTTTCAGGGAAGAATAAATTATTGAGATTAGGAACAAAAAGCAACCAAACCCTTCAATTAATCCTTCATGGATTTGGAGGAATTGTTATTGTGGGGAAGGCACAGGATTAGCAATCAGGGGGAAATGAGGGAGTTAGTGCTAAACCACTATCTTAATTTGTGGCTTTAGGAAAATCGCTTTCACTTCTCTGGAATTCAGGATTCTCATCTATAAAATGAGGGGATTGAACTACATACACATATTATATAAAATAATATGTATATATGTATGTAAATATTTATGTATATGTACATATGTGTGTATATATATGTCCCTTTCATCTCTAAAGTCCTATGGGGGGAGGAAGGAATGACTTTAGTCTGAAGAACAAGTTAAAATTAAAGCTAATGAAATAAGGACAGCTTATGTCCTTCTATCTTTTAATCTTTTATGGATTCATCTAAGGAAGATTTCCAGAATCTTAGGTAGGGTTAATCAATAGCAGGAGCTCTCTGAGATGATTATTTTAGGATTATTTTTGGTATCTTGATTCTTATTTTCCATTGATATATGGTCACTTTAAAAATATTTTATGATATTTTTTCTTGCTGTTTGGTTATACATACTGTAATTTTGGAAAATGCAAGTACCCAAGACTAGTTTTTCTGTTACTGTACTCCTACCTGACAAGCTATTAGCTGCTACTATTGTAAGGCTCATTTGCACAGCAGGATGCAGGTACAGTTAAACAATTATGTTTGCAGAGGTGAAGTTTCATTATCATATTAATGAAAGTAATCAGCTTCTTTCAGGCTTTAAAAAAACTTTTCCAAATAGCGAGAACCTAAAAAAGGTAGATAGTAAGTCTTTAGAAGGATAATGGGAAATCATTCTATTATTAATAAGCTAGAACTCTACAAAACCACTGGCCCCTTCCTGTGTGTACTTTCATGTCTCCTTCATTTATCTCATGCCAAAATTACTGCAATGGCATCCTAGTCCACTTGGCTGACTCAGCCTCCCCTTTCAGCTCCATCTTGTATCCTGCTTGACTTTAACCTTAATTATAATTATCTCAAGCTTAAAGACCTTCAATAGATCTGTATTTCCTATTTTTAACATTCATTTTAAAATTTTGAGTTGCAAATTTTCTCCATCCCTCCAGCCCTTCCCCTACCCATTGAGAACACAAACAAAATGATACCTATTATACACATGCAGTCATGGAAACATATTTCCATATTAGCCATGTTGTGAGAGAAAAAAGGACTTAAAATAAGGTGAAAAAATATGCGTTTCTCTTGCACTCAGAGTTCATCAGTTCTCTGTCTCACGGTGGGTAGTGTTTTTCATTAGGAGCCCTTTGGAATGTTGTAGATCATTGTATTCATCAGAGTAGCTAAGTGTTTCACAGTTGATTATCATTACAATATTGCTATTACTTTGTACAAAGTTCTGTCTGCTTACTTCACTTTGTACCAGTTTAGATAAGTCTTCCTAGGATTTTCCAAAATCATCCCCTTTGTCATTTCTTCCAGCACAAAAGTATTCCAGCACAATCACATACCACAACTTGTTTAACCGTTCCAGAATCGACGGGACATACCATCAAGTTTCCAGTTCTTTGCCACTACAAAAGGAGCTGCTATAAATATTTTTGTACACATATATGGGTCCATTTCCTTTTATTTCTTTCAGATACAGACCTAGTATGTACTTTGTGTAGCAGTATTGCTGAATCAAAGGGTATGCAGTTTTCTAACCCTTAGGTCATAATTCTGAATCGTTCTCTTGAATGGTTAGATCAATTCACAGTTCTATCATCAACTGTCATTTTCCTTTACTGTCATGTTAACCAATCTGATAAGTGTGAGGTAGCACCTCAGAGTTGTTTTTAATTTGTATTTCTTTAATCAATAGTTATTTAGAACATTTTTTTCCAAGTGACTTTTTTTTTTTTAAGCAATCGGGGTTTAGTAACTTGCTCAAGGTTACACGGCCAGTTATTTCTGGGTGTGGTGCTGAGTATCTGAGCCCAAATTTGATCCAGGTCATCCCGACACTGGAGCCAGTGCTCTCATTCGCTGAGCCACCTGGCCGCCCCTTCCAAATGACTATCGATGGCTTTTCTTTCTTCTTCTGAAAAATGCCTTATTCCTATCCTGTGACCATTTATCATTTGGGGAGTGGCTCTTATGTCTATAAATCTGCCTCCATTCCATATATATTTGATAAATGAGGCCTTTACCAGAGAAACTTACTGTAAATCTCTATTCCCCCAGTTTACTGTTTTCCTTCAAATTTTGATGACATTTAGCTTTGTTTGGTCAAAACCTTTTTAATTTAATGTAATCGAAATTATCCGTTTTATTTCCCATGATTCTCTGTATCTCTTGTTTTGTCATAAACTCTTCCCTAATCCATAAATAAACTTGGCAATATCCTGACACACTGAGAAGGTTTCTAGAATGGACCTGAGTATGATCTGTATACCTATTTTCAAAGACTAGCTTAAGCAAATTCCAGAGAGGCTCATAACCAGAAGGACATCCTCCAGGTAGTGAGTTGTTTGGCCATAACAACTCATATAATTGCTTAAGTCTATTTCAACCAGAAATTGTGAAGAAAATCCACACTGATGAAGTGATGGTTCCTTGAGGTCTAGTATGCATGAGTAAGGCTGTTACTTACAGTAGACTAATTATGACTTCAGGGAGGAAAGAGTGCTGACTGGAGTAAGAGATTGTTGTTGAATCATTTTTCAATTGTATATGATTCTCTGTGACCCCATTGAGAGTTTTCTTGGCAAAGATACAGGAGTGGTTTGCCATTTCCTTCTCCAGCTCATTTTACAGGTGAGGAAACTGAGGCAAATGGGGTAAAGCAGCTTGTCTAGTGTCACATAGCTAGTAGGTGTCTGAGGCCAGATTTTTCTAGAAAAAGAATCTTCCCAATTCTAGACTGGTCAGCTTATCTATTGTACCACATATAGTCAGAAGATAAGGGTTCAAATCCCACCTAGCAAGCTTAGTAACTGTGTGACCTTAGACAAATAACTAACCTCTCTAGGCTTTAGTTTACTCATGTGTAAAATGAGTAAGCTAAACTAGATGTCCTATGAGGACCCTATGACCTAAAAATGTGACTGGGAATCTTACTGTAGCACCAATGTAATATTCATAGAGCCAGCAGTTACTATAAATATGCCTGCATAGTGCTCAATCACAAAATATAACAGACTCTCCATATATAAGACAGAAACAAAACATTTATTCAAACACCAGAAAACTGAATCCCCAAACCATCACAGTAGCAAAGAAGTTAATAAGCCATAATAGCACAGAGAGCCACAGCATCCTTTAGCCTTCCCACAAACCAAAACAAGCCTACCATGTTTCCCCAATAATAAGACAGTCTTATTATTTTTTGGACAGAAAAACATCAGAGGGCTTATTTTCAGAGGAGGGCTTATTTTAATGAACATTGATAGCAATTTTAATAAACAGGTAAATGTGAACAAAAAAATGTACCTTTATTCAATAAGCAAATCACTGGGGAATAACAGGATGACGCGCTCATTGCTGCAGCTCTGATTGGATGCAGCTCGGAGCGCGGCGTGCGTTTCACCCAGGGGGGGAGGGGGACAGTGCATACAGAGGGTACCGTAATGTAGCGTGTAGCACAGGGGATCACCTTCACTACAGTAGCAATCTCAATAGGGCTTATTTTCAGGGGAGGGCTTATTTTAGAGGAATCTTACACAGTAAGGGGAGGGCTTATTTTTGGGATAGGTCTTATTATCGGGGAAACACGGTAGCTGTCACAGCAGGTGGCAAACACCAACATTTACTCACAAGCCTGTCTCCCTCAGATGTGTCCTCTCCTCCCACTGTGTCTAGCTGTTCTGATTCCCAGCTTCCTGTGGGCTCTGTTCCACCCTTCAACAAACTCCTCTCAACACCAGTTCCATGTGATTACATTTAGTCTATTAAGGGGCAGGGTATATCTTCAAAGCAGGGAAGGTCTTCAAATTCCCATCACCATTACATTTACCTAGAATTTTTATTTATTTATTTTTAAAAGTAATTAATTTATTTTTAATTCTCAACATACATTTTGACAAGATTTTGAGTTACAATTTTTTCTCCCCATCTTTCCCCTTAACCCCACCCCAAAATAGCAAGCCCACTGAGTATCCCTTTCCCCAATATGTTCTCACCTATATCCTCCCCCATCACCCCTCTAACTTTCTAGCAGGGCAAGACAGACCTCTATACCCCAGTGCCTGTACATCTTATTTCCCAGTTGCATGTAAAAAAACAATTTTTTTTAACATTTGTTTTTAAACTTTGAGTTCCAGATTTTTCTCCTTCTTCCCTCCTCACCTGCCCCCCTCCCCCACTGGGGAGACAAGCAATACAATATAGGTTGTACATGTGCAGTTATGCCAAACATTTCCATATTTGTCATATTGTAAAAGACCTACTATATTTCCCTCCATCCTATCCTGACCCCCCACGTATTCCATTTTCTCCTTTGACCCTACACCTTTTCAAAAATGCTTGCTTCTAACTACCCTCTCCCCCAATATGCCCTCCCTTCTATCACCTCCCCTCCTATCCCCCCCCTATTTTCCTGTAAGGTAAGATACCCAATTGAGTGGGTATGTTATTCCCTCCTTACACCAAATTCAATGAGAAAAAAGTTGTCCCATTTCTTTTCACCTTCCTCTTCTTCCCCTCCATTGTAACAGTTTTCTCTTGACTCTTTTATATAAGATAATTTACCCTAACCTATCTCCTCCTTTCTCCTTCTCCCAATAAATTCCTCTCTCACCTCTTAATTTTATTTTTTAGATATCCCTTCATATCAAAGTCATCTTATGCCCTCTGTCTATGTATACATGAACATACATATGCCCAGACTCACATATATATTTATATACACTTATGCCCTCCTATACATGCATATATGTGTATACATATATACACATATATTCCCTTCAATTATTCTCATACTGAGAACAATCCTATGAGTTACATTATAATATTTCCATGTAGGAATGTAAAGAGTTCAACTTTAATAAGTTCCTTATGATTCCTTTTCCCTGTTTACCTTCTCATGCTTCTTTTGCTTCTTGTATTTGAAAGTCAAATCTTCTGTTCAGCTCTGTTTTTTTCATCAAGAATGCTTGGAAATCCTCTATTTCATTGAATGACCATATTTTCCCCCTGTAGCATTATACTCATTTTTGCTGGGTAGGTGATTCTTGCTTTTAGTCCTAGCTTCTTTGACCTCTGGAATATCATATTCAAAGCCCTTCAGTCCCTTAACGTAGAAGCTTCTAGGTCTTGTGTTATCCTGATTCCACAATATTCAAATTGTTTCTTTCTTACTGCTTGCAGTATTTTCTCCTGGACCTGGGAACTCTGGAATGTTGCCTAATATTCCTAGGAGTTTTCTTTTTGGGATCTTTTTCAAGAGGTGATTGGTGAATTTTTTCAATTTCTATTTTGCCCTCTGGTTCTAGAATATCAGGGCAATTTTGCTTGATAATTTCGTGCAAGATGGTGTATAGGCTCCTTTTATGATCATAGCTTTCAGGTAGTCCAATAATTTTTAAATTATCTCTCCTTGGGGTGGCTAGATGGTACACTGAGTAGAGCACCAGCCCTGAAGGCAGGAGGTCCTGAGTTCAAATCTGGCCTCAGAAACTTAATACAAAAACTAGCCATGTGACCTTGGGCAAGTCACTTAACCCCAATTGCCCTCCAAAAAGCAACAAACAAACAAACAAATAGATAAGAAAGAAAGAAAGAAAAAGGAAGGAAGGAAGGAAGGAAGAAAGAAAGGAAGGAAGGAAGGAAGGAAGAAAGAAAGAAAGAAAGAAAGAAAGAAAGAAAGAAAGAAAGAAAGACTCTCTCCTGGATCTATTTGCAAGGTCAGTGGTTTTTCCAATGAGATATTTCACATTGCCTCCTATTTTTTCATTTGTTTGGATCTGTTTAATAATATCTCAATTTCTCATAAAGTCATTAGCTTCCAATTGCTCCAGTCTTATTTTAAAGGACTTATTCTCTTCAGTGAGTTTTTGAAATTCCTTTTCCACCAGGCAATTCTGCTTTTTAAGGCATTCTTCTCCTTACTGGCTTTTGAAACCTCTTTTGCCATTTAAGTTAGTCCATTTTTTAAAGGTGTTATTTTCTTCAGCATTTTTTGGGTCTCCTTTAGCAGGCTGTTGACTTTCTTTTCATGATTTTCTTGCATCATTCTCATTTCTCTTCCCAATATTTTCTCCACTTCTCTTACTTGATTTTCAAAATCCTTCTTGAGCTCCTCCATGGCCTGTAACTGATTAATATTTGTCTTGGAGACTTTTGATGCAGTAGTTCTGATTCCACTGTCGTCTTCCCTCTCCATGCCTTGATCCTTTTTGTCCCCAAAAAAGGAGCCTGTGGTTTGATTACATTTCCTGGGCTTGTTCATCTTTCTAGTCAATTATTTGACCTTTGAGCACTTTGCCACAGAAGAACTCTGCTTCCAGAATAGACAGAGCTTCATCCCAAGTTGCTGGAGTTTTTGCAGCTGCTGGAGCTATTAGTTGGGCACCCTCTCTACAGACAGCACAAGCTATGGCTCACTGGTCCCACACTTTAGGACCACCACCCAAGACTGTGATCCAGATCTAAGTAGGTTAAAGCAAGAGCAATTATCCTCTGAATGGTTGCTTGGTCCCCCTGCAATCTGCAAGCCAGGAGCTCCTGAGATAGCCAGGCAACATCGGCTGCATAGCTTTTCACCCTGGGGGCAAGGGCCAGACTGTGCTCTCAGTCCCCCTGTTCCCACAAAGTTCCACACTGACCTTTTACTTTATTTTTGGCATTGATAATGGGTTGATAATGCTGGAAAACATCACAGCTGCTGGTGATTCTCTCCTGAAGTCTGCTCCAGGCCCACTGCTGGTTGGGGTCACCCTTGGTCTGGAAACCATTTGGCTCATGTGGGGCTGTGCTCAGCTCCCAGCCTGGTGCAATAGATCTTTCCTGTGGGTCTGCTGGGCTGCCTTCAGTGAGAGATTTGTTTCTCTTTGTCTCTTTTTGGGTTCTGTAGCTCTAAAGTTTGTTTAGAGTCATTTTTTTACATGTATTGGAAGTGATTGTAGGGGAGCCCACACCAAGTTTGTGCTTCTACTCCACCATCTTGGCTCTGCCTCCCTACCTAGAATTTAAAAAAAATTAAACAATGTGACTAATGTGTTTATGTCCTATACTAGAGATTAAAAAGAGATAGTATGACATAGTGACCTGAGTGTTGGACTTGATGTAAGCAAGATACATATCTTGCTTCTGATACTTGTCAGTTTTGTGACCATGTCACTTAACCTGTCTGCACCTTATGGATGAGCTCCCTCATCCACAAAATGGAGGTAGTAATACCTCTGCAAAGCTACCTTGCAGTGTTCTTGTGAAGTTTCGATGAGATAATGCACAGTAAGTATTCTACAAACTTGAAAAGTACTCTATAAATATTAGTCATTATTATTAATTCCTTTAAAGCATCAGGGTTCTTAGCCTGTGTTCTAAGAAATAAAAAAATTGATCATTGCATTTCAATAAAATTGTTTTCCTTTTAATGCTGTACATCATATTTTATGCACTTAAGCTATTTTGAGAAAGGGTCCGTATACTTTACAGATTGTCCAGTCTGAAGCACACACAAAAAATGAACAATCTTTGCTTTAAAGTAAAAAGATTGAGGAAACATTTTGGTATCCACATAATGTCTGATCTAACAAAGAATTATTCCAGGAATAGGAAGATTAATTGAACACAGATGTCCATTCTAGGAAACTTTTGCATATTAGCCAGAGGTTGAATTTGGAGGGGTAGGGAGTGACCTGTAGACATCCATCAATCTATAAAATATTCCATCGATCCTGCAAATTATCGGCCAGTATCAGAATTGAAAATATCTCTTTTTTAATGAAGAGGAAAGGTTTGAGAAGAACCACACAAGTGTTTAGCTGCAAATTATAATCAATCATTCAAAAAACATTTATTGAATATCTATTTGGGACAGCTAGGTGGTGTAGTGGATAGAGAGCTAGGCTTGGAGTCAGGAAGACTTGAGTTCAAATATGGCCTTAGACTCTTACTAGCAGTATGACCCTGGGCAAGTCACTTACTCCTGTTTGCCTCAGTTTCCTCATCTACAAAATAGTCTGGAGAAGGAAATGTCAAACCATTCAAGTATCTTTGCCAAGAAAACGCCAAATAGGGTTATAAAGAATCACACACGACTGAAATGACTGAACAAGTATCTACTTTGTGCCAGGCACTGTTCTAGGTCCTAGGGATACAGAGACAGAAATAATGTTGTCCCTGTCCTCTAGGAGCTTCTTTTCTATCCAGAAGGAAATATTTGTATATATAGATACATACAAAATAAAAATAAGAATATTTCCTGGGGTGTGAGTAGTGACGCCAGAGGCTGGGGAAGGTGATATTTGAGCTGAACTTTAAAGGGAACCAGTTATATTCCAGCCCCAGTTTCCCAGTCTGTAAAAGGGGATAATAGCACCTACCTCATAGGGTTATTGTGAGACTCAAATAAAGTAATACATATAAAAAGCTTTGTGAACCTTTAAGTACAGTATATATGTTTTAGCAATTGTTATTCTAAAGACAAGTGAGGAGAGAGGGCATTCCTAGGCACTGAGAATCACTTACACAAAGTCATGGAGAAGACAGATGAAGTGATGCATGAGGGACGGCTGGAAGACTAATTTGCCTGAACAGGAAAGAGTGTGAAAGGACCTCAGAGACTGTCCAGTGCAACACCTTCTCTTAGGAAACTAAGCAGGGGGTTGTAAAGCTCAGATGAGATGATGGTGCAAAGCACTCTGC
>NW_027185616.1:16457329-16519364 GCF_028583685.1 Petaurus breviceps papuanus
AATAATCTGATGGGTATTATTGATGCTTTTTTTAAAGACTGGGGAATCAACAAAACAATAAATCAAACCCTGATTTGTACCAATTGGAGATTTCCTAGGTGTAAATGACCACACTGAAAATTTAACCAAGGTCAGAACTGGCTCCAACATACCCTTAGGAGTAATGTATAATAGCCCTTGGATGGTTATTTTATCTTCAAAACTTCATTTACTGGGGGCGGCTAGGTGGCACAGTGAATAGAGCACTGGCCCTGGAGTCAGAAGGACCTGAGTTCAAATCTGGCCTCAGACAATTAACACTTACTAGCCATGTGACCTTGGGCAAGTCACTTAATGCCAATTGCCCTACCTTCTTCCCTCCCAAAAGCAAAATTTAATTTACCCATCACCTGATTTCTTACTTGCTGTCCTAATTTCTTTCAGGCCTCCACAATTCATGAGGACCTACCTGATTTGCATGGTAGACTTTTGAATGGATGGGGAAGCTAGGTGGTGAAATGAATAGAGTGAAGGCTTTAGAATCAGGAAGGCCTGAGCTCAAAGCTGGCTTCAGGTATTTACTAGTTGTGTGACCCTGGGCAAGACCCTTGATCACTGTTCCCCTCAGTTTCCTCATCTGTAAAATGGTATAATAATAACAATACCTACCTGCCAGGGTTGTTGTGAGAATCAAGAGAAATGATATTTGTTAAATGCTTAGCACATAATAGGTGCTACATTTGTTGTTAAGTCATTTTTAGTTGTGTCCAGCTCTTTGTGACCCATTTAGGGTTTTCCTGGTAAAATTACTAGAGATTTCCTTCTCTGGTTCATTTTGCAGATAAGGAAACTGAAGTAAATAGGGTTAAGTGATTGGCCCAGGGTCACACAGTAAGTATCTGAGGCCAGATCTGAACTTAGAAAGATGAATCTTCCTGACTCTAGGCCTGGCTCTCTATCCAGTGAGCCACCTAGCTGCTCGGGTACTATATAAATGTTAGCTATTATTAACTCTTATTATCATGAAAATAGAATTCACTTACACTGATAGATTTTAAGAACTGATTTGCTGTCATTTTAATGTGATATCTTTGCACATGTACACCATGGTCCATTATGTTTAAAGATAGTGACAACCATCAACAGTAGCATCTGTGTGGGAAAATAACAGTAAAAAGGTCAATCCAATTCAGCTCAAAAATGTGTTTTTTCCTCTTCATGTGCATTTATACAGCAGCTGTCTTCCAGTCAACATTTCTGATTCCTTTTGCTTATCTAGCTTCTTGCCAAAGAGAGAGGGCTCTCTCAGTGTGGCTCAGACAGGTAAAGAGAGGGCAGCAAAAATGGTTGTTTGTACTGTTTCTAACAGTTTGATACCATTTGCTTAATGTGTGACATACTTATGTGGCTCAATAAGCTTCATTTCCATGTGTTGTTTCCACTGCGTCATTTGCTCAGCCAATATAGGGATAATAATGTAATTACTGAAACAGAGTGTGTCTCTGAAAGCACAGAGAAGGGAAGTCTTTTAGAAATGCGTCAACTTTAATAATATCGATAGGGAATGTTGATGGGAGTTATATAACACTTGGCTTGGGCACAGTTTGGACCTTAGCTTGGAGCCCAGGAAATTGCATCCTGGACCACCTCTGCAAGCAGCCGCAGGCAAGGGTTTAACTTATATGTGGTAGAGTCTTCATATTATTTCCTGGTAGGTCTGAACTCTTTGCATAAGTGAAACATTACTGCAAATAGAGAATATTGTCCTTTCATAAGAGTTCTTAACCCTTTTCTGTGTCATGTCTAGGGACCCCACCTTAGAATTAACTGTATGAAGGATCTAAGACAACTCCAAATCTCACAACGGAAAATACTATTCATATCCAGAGAAAGAACTTTGGAGTCTGAATGCAGACGGAAGCATACTATTTGCTCTCCTTTTCTTTGGTGTTTTGTTTTGTTTCCTCTTTCTTGTGGTTCCTCCCATTACTTCTAATTATTCTTTACATCAAGACTTATGTGAAAATACATTTACTATAGCACCCAACCAGAGACACCAGGCCATGTAACCTTGAGCAAGTTACTTAACCCCAATTGCTTAGGGGTGGCCAGGTGGCTCAGCGAGTAAGAGCACCAGCTCCAGTGTTGGGATAACCTGGGGATCAAATCCGGGCTCAGATACTTAGTACCACACCCAGAAATGACTGGCTGTGTAACCTTGAGCAACTTACTTAACCCCGATTGCTTTAAAAAAAAAAAAAACAAAAGAAAATATGTTCACTATGAATGTACATGTCAAGCCTATATCAGATTGCATGCCATCTTGCGGAGGGGGGAGGAGGAAGAGAGAGAGAAAATTTTAAACTCAAAATCTTGCAGAAGTGAATGTTGAAAACTAAGAATAAATAAATTAAACATTTAAAAATTAACTACATGGAATAAAATATAGGATAACAAAGTAAACCAGTTTTATTGAAATATATTTATGAAAAAAACATTTCTAAAAAGTTTATAGACCCAAGTAAAGAACCCCTGCTTAGGGCTAGGAAGGAAGGAAGGAAAGAAAGAAAGAAAAAAGGAAGGGGGCAAGAGAAGAGAGAAAAGATGGAAAGAAAGATGGAGAGATAGAAAGGAGGGAGGGAAATAATAGAAAAGAAGAAAGAAAAAAATATAGGAAAAAAGAATGCAAGTGAAAAAGAAAGGTAGGGAAAAAGAGAGGGAAGAATGGGGGAAGGAGGAAGGAAGAGAGGGAGAAAAAGGGTGGAAGGAAGGAAGGATGGGGAAGGGAAGAAAGGAAAGAAGGAAGGGGAAGGAAGAGAAAGAAGGAAGCAAGGAAAGAAAGAAACAAACAGAAGAAAAGGGAGGAGAGAGAGAAGAAGAGAGGAAAGAAAAGAAAGATGGAGAGATAGAAAAGAAGCAGAGAAAGAAGGGAGGAGAAGAAAGAAAGGAAAAAGAAGATGAGAAAGGGAAAAGGAAGAAAAACAGAAGGAGATAGTGAAAGGCAGAGGGAGAGGGAAGAGAAAAGGAGAAAGAGGGAGAGAAAGAAGGAGGAAGAAAAGAAAGGAGGGAACAAAGTTATTATGGAAATTTGAACATAAAATATGTTTTGCATGAATTCTTATGTATAATAAGTGTGATATTTCTTACCTTCTTAATGAAGTGGGGAGGGGTATAGTGAGGAAGAGAATTTGAAACTGAAAATAAAAAAATAAAACAGAAATATATATATACACATACATACATACACATATCTGTGTGTGTGTGTGTATGTGTGTGTAAACCTAGGAAGGGTTCAATAGGAGTGGGGCTAGGAGAATAGATTTCCAGAGTGGAATGTCAGACAAAACAAAAGATATCAAGAAAACTTAAAAAAAAAGAAATAAAAGAGAGGAAGACAGAGAAGAGGAGGTGTGTGTGTGTGTGAGGAAAGAGAGAGACAGAGACAGAGAGACAGACAGAGAGACAGAGAGAGATGATCTGAACTCATGTTGTAGAGGCTAGACATTTATAGTCACATTTTTGTGGATAACTAGCGATCAGGTACATGCTTAGTACCTGACATTATACCAGGCTCTACAAGATCCAGGTAGTTTAGCTGTCATGGAATATTATGAAAACATGGAAGGGGTTGTCTTTAGATTACTGTGAAATTGCTTCTCCTGATGCACTGTCTTCTGATGTTGGTAGATAACAACTGAGCTATAGTCGATAGTTCCTTTTCTTTCCATTTTCAGCCCAGTATCTGCAGAAAATCAGAGAAAATTATCTCCTCCCTTTCATTTGCCACAGCTGGATCCTCCCCAGAAGAGCACTGTAACTTCAGATGTAGGAAACATGTTGTTTTTTTAAAATTAATTCTTTTTTATTTTCTTTTCAGTTCTGAATTCTCTCTCTCTCCCTCTTCCCCTTCCCCCACCCATTGAGAGTTAAGAAAAACAAAAGTCATTACAAATTTGTATAGTTACACATAACAGATTTCTACCTTAGCTATGTGCAAAAAAGGGAGAGAAGACAGAGAGAGACAGACAGAGAGACAGAGAGAGAGACAGAAAGACAGAGAGAGACAGAGAGAGAGACAGAGAGAGATAGGATCAAGACATTCCATCAAATCATTGAGAATGGTAGGGGGTGGGATACAGGATGGACATGGTCTTTGCACAGTCCTTTGGGTGAGGAAAGGAAAGCTTTCAAGTTGATAGTCAATTTTCCTCATTGTAGATAGGTCCTCTGGAAAGCTTCCTTTGGGAATCTCTCTTCTATCTGAACTTGATAACATGAGCTGTTACTGTAAATGGTTTCTATAATTTTTGTATTTTTGTTCTGTATGCACTTGTTAATGTGTACAATAAACCCACACACCCCTTTTTAAAAATAATGCAAGAGTGTTTAGACCAGGCATGGGTAACCTGTGGCCTTGAGGTTACATGTGGCCCTCTAGGTCCTCAGTTTGCCCTGTTTGGATTCAGTCAAAGGGTCATACTTGAGGACCTAGTGGGCCACATGTGGCCACAGGAGTGGAGAAAGAATGAGGTGCACTTTGAGTCTCTGCCTGGAGACATTTTAGTTTTTTTCCATGTTGGTCTTGGGATCTCTGAGGAACTCCCCGTGGGAAAACTCCATTTCCCCAGGCAAATCCTGTAATTCCACTGGGGAACTAAGTACCTTGGGAAACTAAGGGATTAAGGGATTTTTCTCCTTCATTCAGTTAGTCATCTTGAGAAGCAGGATTTGAGCTCAGGTCTTCTGACCAGTCAGCCCTCTATCTACTGCCATGCTGACTCTCAAACATTCTAATAAGGACAGGGAAGTGGCTAGCTCTTTTTTTTCCTTTTTCAAATAATGAAGAGAATTTTTCTGAGATTACATTGAATTTAGTCTGAGTCTTCCATGAGAAAAAAGGCTCAGCTGGTCAGTTCTCACCTCCCAAAAGAATGGGCAAGAACATTCTCATAACTTTGGAAATCCCATCTTGTTCTAATTCAGAAGCAAAAACAATAAAGGATCCTAATGGGAAAAAGAAAACCAAACCAGGTTAGACCGGGTTCCCCATCCCTGGTCTAACCACTCTTACATTATTTAAAAAAGGTGTGGATGGGTTTATTGTTCACATTAACAGGTCCATACAGAACAAAAATACAAAGATTATAGAAACCATTTACAGTAACAGCTCATGTTATCAAGTTCAGATGGAGGAGAGATTTCCAAAGGGATCTTTCCAGAGGACCCATCTACAATGAAGAAAATTGATTATCAATTTGAAAGTTCTCCTTTATTCACCCAAAGTGAAGAAGGAAGGAAGGAAGGGAGGGAGGGAGGGAGGAAGGAAGGAAGAAAAGAAGGAAGAAAGGAAGGAAGGAAAAGAAAGAAATAGGAAAGAAAGAAAGAAAATATGCTTCAACCTACTCTCTGAGTCCCTCATCTCTCTATGTAGAGATGGATAGCTTGTCTCATCATGAGTCCTTGGGAATTGTTGTTGATTATAGAGACAGGAAACATTAATGCTACATATTAGCTGTGAATTCTTATAAAGCAAAAGACAAAAATTTTTAATGTCATTTATTCCTCAGTAACTATGTCATATCCCTTTGCCTTCATAACATTTAATACAAATTACTTAAGATGCTGTTAAATTTATCTTGATATACAAAGGAAATGGGATGATATTATAGTGACTGTGGGAAAGCACACCTTTGAATACACTTTACTCACTAAATTCTGAATATGTGATGAGCTGTTCAGCTTGTTTTGCTTTTTAAAACTCTTTCTCTCAAACCAAAGAGAGTAAAGAGCAGAGCCTAGGGAAAGGATAACATTCTTGGACATAACTGTTTTGCTCTGAATTTCAAATATCTTCCCTTCCCTTCCCTTCCCTTCCCTTCCCTTCCCTTCCCTTCCCTTCCCTTCCCTTCCCTTCCCTTCCCTTCCCTTCCCTTCCCTTTCTTTCTTTTCCTTTCCCTTTCTTAAATTATGAAATTGTGTGACCTTATTTAGCCAGCCGGTCATGCCCTGTAATAAGCTTATATTGAATTTGCCACATACCATGAAGATTTCATGAATTTTCTTCACTGTCTATTTGTTAGCTAAGGATTTAAACCAACCTATTTGCATTTCTATCTGATGTACAAAGCTCCAGCTGGGGCCACATAAGTAAACTAAGAACTCATCATCAGGTAAGTAGTAACCTAGAATTTATTGAATACCTACTGTGTTTAGTAGCATTTCCAAAAGATGTCAGTTTCACCATAAAATGCTTTTACACTTGAAATATATTACAGAAACCAATAAATGCTGATCTGAGGAGGCTGGGGATATAGAATACACTAAGAATAAATGGAGGCTTGAGGAATTTTGAAGCAAAATGGAAGAAATTAAGTCTACTTCAATCAAAATATATTTCATAATATCACTTATGACCTACATATGAGTATGAACTTATATTATTTCACAATTAATATTCAGATTCTGCCTCTAACATATATCATCTCTGTAACAATGGGAAAGTCACTTAACTGCTCTAAGCCTCAGTTTCCTCATTTGTAAAGTAACAATCATTATGTCTATAGCATTCACATGATTGTGGTGAGGCTCAAGTGAGATGATGTATGTAAATCCCTTTGCAAACTTTAAAATGCTATTTACATATCAGGTATTTTTTTTCTTGTTCATATTTATTGTGGATGGAATTTATGTAGAAGTGATTCTTCTGCTACCATATTTATGTTATTTTATTTAAATATTATATTTATTATAATTACATTACGTATATTCTGCTATTATATTTGGTATTTTATGGACTATCACACAAATGGGCAAAAGAATTTCTTCTTGTAATTGAATAAAAGTATTTGAATGTAAATTCATCTTCTATAAGAAGCTAAATTCATCTTCTAAAAGAACAATTCCAGTGGACAATGGAGATGACATGGATCCTAGTCTGCATTTATGGGATTTTACTTTATTCCTGTAGGTTTCTATGTTTTAAAGCTTTTCATTCCATATATTTTGGAGATTATGAATATTTAAAGTAATGACATCTATAAAACAATATTCTTAAATTTTTATGACTCTGTTACCTATAGGTGATTATTGGCAACATTTTTATCTATAACAATGCTGTAGTTATGTACTTTTCATTTGTTTAATTCTTAAAGATATTCTGAGGTTTGTATTTGTAGAATAGGGTCCATTATCTGTTTACAAAAGACAGAAGGCTCCCCAAGCATGATTCTTGCTACCAAGTTGCATCGTGCTACAAATTTGGTAGATGCTAAAATTTAACAATCTCTTTAACAATCTGGGATAATGTTAAACAGTTTCTTCTATTTCCTTGCATAAATATGCATTGACCAATAAGTTCAGAATCTTAAGAATTGCCTTCTCTAATTTCTGCCGGCAATGACCAGATCATGAATTATCATCACAAACTTCTCCATTTTGGTAAACACATCCACCCACTTCTGCTATTTGTTGTGCTTCTTTAATGATATAATGTTAATTGAATTTTTGTATATGTTTTTCCATGGAGAACTTTTTGATTCCCCCCTTGGATCTTAGTCATTTCATAGGCTAAGATCATCATCATCATCATCAGCAGCAGCAGCAGCAGCATCACCACCACCATCATTATCTTCCTCCTCATCATTTTGTTGGGAAAAGTATTACAGGCAGTAAAATTTCTTGTAGAGCTTTTCCTCACATTATCCAGTTCATCAGGGATTTCAGAATATACTCTGGTAGGGCATAAAATGAAACCAGGAAGGATCTCATTCACTAACTCAATTGGGGTTAAAGCTCCTAGTCAGTGTAACTTGTGAATTTTTAAAAAAGTCATAAATTGGGTAAATAGAAATGGTTTTTTCAAGGCATTTTAAAACTTTTCATTTCTAAGAATACATTAAGGTTCACTATTTAGTAATACTAGAGGATGAAGCCAGAGCATGGCTGAGATGTTTATGTTAAGTTGCTTTGATTTTTGAAATGTAAAGAGAAAAGACGCTTTTTCCCCATTGTTTGAAAACCAGCTTTTCTTCATGGTTGGATAACTTAGTCAAATGGAACTTTACTGAATTTAGGAGCAAAAATATTTTCTCTCTTAGACTCAAGATGAGCATGAGATTACTCATAAATTAACAGAAGTTCACTGCAGGTTTTTAAAAATATAATTTTAGGGGTGGCCAGGTAGCACAGCGAGTAAGAGTACCGGCTCCAGTGTCAGGACGACCTGGAGATCGAATCCTGGGTCAGACACTTAGCACCTACCCAGAAACATCTGGCCGTGTAACCTTGAGCAAGTTACTTAATCCCGATTGCTTAAAAAAAAAAATATATATATATATATAAATTTTAAGTTTAGTAACTATTACTAAAATACATTCAGAGACAAACATTTTAAAATGACCTCATGTCAAACTATCTCCATTAGTTGTGATTTATAAAAATAAGCTTATTAACTTTAACAAAATAATACCCCAAACACTCCATTTCCTTTCATGGCTTCAGTTATCTTCACTTTTCTGTGTATTTTTTCTGATGCTTTTGCCCTTATAATATTTTTACTTAGTTGCTACCAAGGGGTTTATTCTTTTTTTTTTTAAGGGCAATTGGGGTTAAGTGACTTGCCCAAAGTTATACGATTAGTAATTGTGTCAAATGTCTGAGACCAGATCTGGACTCAGGTCCTCCTGACTCCAGGGCCTGGCACTCTATTCACTGCACCACCTAGCCGCCCCTCAAGGGGTTTATTCTTGTTCTTATTCTGATTTCTTTATACTTCTTTTTATTCTGGATATTCATCATTGCTTATAGCATAATAATATTATGTTGTGATGATATACCACAATTTATTCAACCATTCTTCAATACTTGGACATGTGGCTTATTTTCTACATTTTTCTTATTTCAAATAAAATGTTCATGAACAGGTTTTTCCTTTTAAATTATATCCTTAGGGTATAATTCAAGTAGTGGGAAGACTGAGCCAAAGGACAGGCACATTTTTCAAAATAGTATTTTATTTCTTTTCCCAATTACATGTCAAGACCATTTTTAACATTCATTTTTAGAAGATTTTGAGTTCCAAATTTTTCCTTTTCCCTCTCTCCCCTCCCTTCTTCCTAAACTGGTAGGCAATTTGATATAGGTTATACATGTGCTATCACATAAAACATTTCCATGTTAGTCACAGTTGTGAAAGAAGAAATAGATTAAGAGGAGAAAAAAAAACAAAAAACAATAAAATACATTAAAAAAAAGTATGCTTCAATCTGTGTTCAGAGTCCATCAGTTCATCTGGAAGCAGATAGCATTTTTCCTCCTGAGTCCTTTGTCCTTGTTTATTGCATCTCTAAGAGCAGGGTCATTTATAGTTGATCATCAGAAAATGATGCTGATACTGTGTACAAAGTTTTCCTGGTTCTGCTCATTTCACTTTGCATTAGTTTGCACAAGTCTTTTCAGGTTTTTCTGAAATCTGCCTGCTCATAATTTCTTGCTTCACAATAGTATTCCATTGCATTCATGTGCCACAGCTTGTTCAGTCATTCCCCAATTGATGACTTCCACTCAATTTTTAATATTTTGCCATTATGAAAACGGCTTCTAAAATATTTTTGTATATGTAGGTTCTTTTTCCTTTTTTAATGGTCTCTTTGGCATACAGACCTAATAGTAATGGTACTGCTGGATCACAGTTTTATAGTCTTTTGGGCCCATATTACTCTCCAAAAATGGTTCAGTCCATTCACAACTCCTCTAGCAGTGCATTAGTTTACCAATTTTTCCATATCCTCTATAGCATTTATCATTTTCCCTTTTTGTCATATCAGTCAGTCTGTTAGGTGTGAGGCGGTACCTCAGAGTTGTCTTACTTTGCATTTCTCTAATCAAAAGTGTTTTAGAGCACTTCTTTATATGTTGTAGATAACTTTGATTTCTTAATCTGAAAACTCCCTGTTCATATCCTTTGATCATTTATAATTGGGGATTGGCCTGTGTTCTTATCAATTTGACTGAGTTTCCTATATATTTGAGAAATGAGACCCTTATCAGAGACATTGATTGTAAAGATTGTTTCCCAACTTTCTGCTCTGCTAATCTTGGTTGCATTGGTTTTGTTTGTGCAAGAGCCCTTTAATTTACTATAATCAAAATGATCTATTTTCCATTTTGTAATGCTCTTTATTTCTTGTTTGGTCATGAATTCTTTGTGGATCTTACAGGTAGACTGTTCTTTGCTCTGCTGATTTGCTTATGGTGTCACCTTTTATGCTTAAATCAGGTACCCATTTTGACTTATCTTGGTATATGGTATGAGATATTGGTCGATACATAGTTTGTCCCTTATTGTTTTCCAGATTCCCAGCAGTTTTTGTCAAATAGTGAGTTCTTATTCCAAAGGCTTTGGGTTTATTAAATACTCATTTACTAAGGTCATTTACTATTATGTGTACCTAATCTATTCCACTGATTCATCGCCCTATTTCTTAGCCAATACCTGATAGTTTGAATGATTACTGCTTTATAATATAGTTTGAGATCTGGTATTGTTAGGTCACTTTCCTTTGTATTTTTTTTTATTAATTCCCTTGATATTCTTGACTTTTTATTTTTCCAAATGCATTTTGTTGTTATTTTTTTTCCAGATCTATAAAAAAAAATTTTTTTTTGTAGTTAGATTGGTAGGGTACTGAATAAGTAAATTAACTTGGGGAGAATTGTCATTTTTATTATGCTGACTCAGCCTACTCATGAGCCATTGACATTTTTCCAATTGTTTAGATCTGACCTTATTTGTGTGAAAAGTGCTTTTTAGTTGTGTTAATATAATTCCTGGGTTTGTCTTGGCAGGCAGACTCCCAAGTATTTTATATTGTTTACAATTATTTTAAGTGGAATTTATCTTTTTATCTCTTACTGAAGGGATTTATTGGTCCTATAAAGAAATGCTGATGATTTATGTGGGTTTATCTTATATCCTGCAACTTTCCTAAAATTGTTAATTATTTTATGTAGTTTTTAGTTGATTTTTTCTAGGGTTCGCTAAGCATACCATTATATTATCTTCAAGGAATGATAGTTTTGTTTCTTCGCTGCCTATTCTAATTCCCTTGATTTCTTTTTCTTCTCTTAGCTAATACTTCTGGTGCTATATTGAAAAATAGTGGTGATAATGGGCATCTTTGCTTCACCCCTGATCTTATTGGGAAGGCTTCTAGCTTATCCTGGTTACAGATAATGCAAGCTGAGAAAGATACTGCTTATCATTTTAAGAAATCCTCCCTTTATTTCTATACTCTCTAATTTTCAATAGGAATGAATGCTATATTTTGTCAACAGCTTTTTTAGCATCTATTGAGATAATCATATGATTTCTGTTGGTTTTGTAATTGATATGGTTAATTATGTTGATAGTTTTTCTAATACTGAACCAACTCTCCATTCCTGGTATAAATCTCACCTGGTCATAGTGTATAATGCTTGTAATGTATTGCTATAATCACCCTGCTAATATTTTGTTCAAAATTTTTACATAAATATTTATTAGATAAATTTGTCTACAATTTCCTTCTTCTGTTTTAACTCTTCCTAGTTTAAGTATCAGCACAATATTTGTACTAGAAAAAGGAGTTTGGTAGAACTCCTTCACTTATTTTTCCAAATAGTTTATATAGTATTGGAATTAATTATTTTTTAAATGTTAGGTAGAATTCACTTGTAAACCCATCTGGCCCTGGGAACTTTTTCTTAGGAAGTTCATTCATGGCTTGCTCAATTTCCTTTTCTAAGATGGGTTTATTTAGGTGTTCTATTTCCTGGTCTGTTAATCTAGGTGATTTATATTTTTGTAAATATTTATTTATTTTGCTCAGATTATCAGATTCATTTGCATATAATTGGGCAAGAGATTTCCTTATGATTGTTTTAATTTCTTCTTCATTGGTGGTGATTTTGCCATTTTAATATTTGATCCTGGATATTTGGCTTTTTTCTTTTTTAAAAAATCAAATTAACCTATGACTTACCTATCTTACTGGTTTTTTAAGTAAAACTAGCTCCTAGTTATTTGTATTAGCTCAATAGTTCATTTTTTGTTTATTTATTTATTTATTTATTCATTTATTTATTTATTTATTTATTTATTTATTTATTTTTACTTTCAATTTCATTAATCACACCTTTGATTTTCAGATTTCCCCATTTGGTGCTCAATTGAGGATTTTTAATTTTTCTTTTTTAGTTGTATGCCAAAATCATTGATCCTGCTCTTTCTCTATTTAGTTAATATAAGAATTTAGAGAAAAAAAATTTCCCCTAGGTATTGCTTTGGCTGCATCCAACAAATTTTGGGATGTTGTCTTATTTTTGTCATTCTCTTTAATGAAGTTATTGATTGTTTTTGTGGTTTGCTCTTTTATCTCCTTATTCTTCAAGATTATTTAGTTTTCAATAACTTTTTTAAGCAATTGGGGTTAAGTAACTTGCTCAAGGTGTAGTGGACATATGAGAAATAACAGAACAGCATAGCCAATCATAATTTAGGAGTGTTTATTAACCAGCTGGTGACTGCCTCCCCAATAGGGAAGACAGCACTAAGTCTTCTGAAAGATATACTTTTATAGAGCTAGGTGTTGCTAATCAACAAAATGTGGTTCCAAGGGGGGGGGTACCATTTCTAGTAAAGTCTTGGGTACCTAATAAGAACAGACTTGTATCTGGGCTAACAAGAACAGACTTGTATATGGAGTATGTTTCTAGCAACACAGGTGAAACGTTCCCTCACTATTATGGCCTATTAGGTGGTTTCCAGAGACCCTGGTAGGAGTCCCTTCTGGCAGGTTTAAGGGGGCTTTGGTGTATAATTTCTGATGGGCACTTCCCTCCCCCCTTTTTCTTGTTCATAGTTGAAACTCGGACTCAACTGAGTCCAGGGGACTGTTCTCTTGCACTAGGGCTGTGATACCCATTGCTATCGATCCTGCCATACCAAAGCCAACTAGGATAGGGACTAAAATGGGGGCTGCCAGCACAAAGGTGTTCCTGCATACAAGCAGTCAGCTCCCTGAGTCTGCAGGGGTGATGGTAATGGGTGAAACAGGGGGACCATCCTGGGTTCTATTGCCACCAGGAGGTGGGTTGAGGACTGGGTTGGAATCAGTGGGAGTAAGATCCCTTGGCACTGGAGTGCGTTGAATAGTGAACAAGGCCCCGGGGTACCTTCTTGTGACATAAAACCTGATTCCCCAAGGTGTCCCAGTTTTTCCAATCCTGTTTGGTCCAATCCAAAACTCTGATGACAACTGAGTTTCATGACTTAAGGGTATTAGAATGAAATGAAATGTGGTGGTCACGGCTGCCACCGGAGATGCAGTCAGCAATGGTTACACAATCCCAATTGACACAGTGATATTTCCCTGTCCCCCACAATCGGGAGACATATCCTCAGGGCAGACATATGACTGGGTTGACCAAAGGTTGCTTTTCTGCTCCACAAGCAGCAGCATCAGTCCCCACAGAATACATGCCTGTATGGGGAAAAAACATGAATCTGGGGCACAGTGATCAAAGAAAAAGGGTGGGCTTGCCATGAGTCACATTTTTGAAATTAGAGTCCAATTGTCTTAGTAAGGGTCCAAGAGTACAAGGTGGGATAGAAGTTGGAACCAACCAAAGGCAGGAATGCCAGGAACAAGAGAGTCAGGACAGTCTCTTATCTTCAGTTGTAAATCACTGTTTGGCTCTGTTACCCACAGGTCTGGTGGGTCAGGAGGAACCATCACCTTGATGTGTGAGGGGTGGATCCAGGCTTTTCTTCCAGCCACCTTAACAACGGAGTGGTCTGGTATACCACTCGGACTGTGTCCTGGATATTTCGGAGAGCTTGGAGGGACTTGAGAAGTAAGTCATTTACAGTCATACATAACAGCATTCGTCACCCAAAATACAATAGAAGGTGGGGTACCAAAAAGAATCTCAAAAAGGGGAATGAATTTTTACACATATGCATTCAATTACAAATATTAACACTTGCTTAGATGATGGAATAACTACAAATTCAGATTAAAACAGCAAGTTCTTTTCTGCTTTATAATTTGCTACATCAATTTACCAAGAAACATGTCTTAGAAATGGAGATTTTAGTGGGTCTCTTAAAATCACACTAGAGATTTAAAAATAAAGGTATTTTCCTTCTTCAAAACACTTTCAATAATCGCTAAACCTTTATGAGGGAAGTTAATTGAAAACTTTTTAAATGATCTTAAGCATTTTGCATAACTTTCTGTACATGTTTTAATTCTAAATAAAAAATATTAGATTTTACAATAAGCTAACATGAAAGAGGCTCGTATCTTTTACTGATTACTTGCTCTGAGCATAGAAATCTGTTATAGAGGGGAAAAAAGCAGGGACATGTGACATTCCAAATATGCCAGGAGAAAACATCCTTGGCTCTGTGTAAATTCAGGTACAGTTACTGATGTTCCATCTCATGCAGCATCTGTTCCATCTCATAGCTAGATTCAGGAATAGGTGGGAAACATTCCTTTTCAAAGGAACCTCATGGGCAAACTGAGCCAGGAGGGATCCCATCCCAGACAGAGGCTAAGATTGTCCCTTCAGCCATTACCAAATGTAGACTTCCACTTGTTGACAGTACAGGATCACATTCCTCTGAGTAGCTAGTGGCATTTCCTCTCAGACACTGATTTAATGCAGACAACTATACCCAAATTCAGATTCAAAATGAAATTTAGTTATGGCCCCAAGTGCTTTTTACCTTAAACAACAAGCCTCACCAATCACAGCTCAGAGCCAGTTATAATTATTTCTATTCTCATGGGGCAGCAATAAGCAATAAAAATGTACCAGATCTTATAATGTAAAGAATTCTTTTTACCATCCTCCTAAAATATAAAAGCCGATTTATAGAAATACTTTTTAATCTTTGCAACTTATTAGCAAGTTAAATTCATTTACTAAAACTAGTTCCTTTCTCAGGCTGAGTAACTTTGCCTGGAGATAATTACTAGGGGATTTGAAAATTTTACAACATGAGGAAAATTTATATGAATTGTAAGCAGGAGAGACTGCTCTGAATGGGTGGAAGTAGTCAAACAAATTTTCATACAGTAATCAATAAACAATTTTAGGTTTTAACATTAAAATATTAGCCCAAAATAGCTTAGTTAACAGTTTTACAAGTTTTTCTAAATAGCAGATATACATATTTAAAATAACACTACTAATCTTACACAATTTTTCTCCTCACTCAGGTTTTACCATATACAGTGTAGAAATACAACAATAATATTAACTGCAAGATGACATTAATTGCATTTCCAAATTACATATAAGAATGATTGATCTTACCAAGTGAAGAGGCTAGTTGACTTCTAACCTGATTTTCTCCTCTCTTTTTCTCATCTCCCCACTTTACAGATGAATTGAGACTCAGGGTTAAATGATTTATTCTAGGTCACACAAGCAGTCAGTGCAGGGTTCAGAACACACTGTTTCTCACTGACAAGCTTTTTCTCACTTTTCTGATTTTCTCTCTTTCAACTTTCTCTTAGCTGTACCTCTCTGGTTTTTCTCTTTTTGCTCTATATTCTGGGGTGTTTTCTCCTTGCTCCATTGTTTTCCAGGAGTCCTTAGCAACCTTCTTTAATTCCTTGGCACTGCAACAAGCAAAGGGATCATTTGCAGCAAGGGAGAAACCTCTTAGATGGTACTGAAGTTGAGGTTTCATGGTACAGAGTGAACTCTGTGTTTCAGGGGGAAACCCTCCATTTTTCCAAACTCATCACACTCAAAGCATGTTATCAGTCTATGCTCTACCAAATAAACCTCTATAATGCTTCCTAGTTGCAGACCCTGGTTATGGGGTGGTCAATTTGCCTGGAACATTGAGGAGAGGGTTTGGGGAACTTGAAGTAGAAACTTCAGGCTCTGCTTATTTAGAGGGATGGGCTTCAGGGTACCTGGGGATCTAAAACTATTGCTAGTGGGAGCTAGGCCAAGTACCCTTTTCCTAAACTATTTAGGCTGTGGAAAGAATATAATTTTAGGCTAAATAGCTCAGATATAACACACCCTTTAGTAGCTCACATGTATCCCAGGCTTAATATATGGGATAATGATTAGCTTGTATTTGCACCTTTGTTTCACAAGCTTCTTTTCCCTTGTCTTACTGTTCCCATGTCATTCAGAAAAATGTTCTATTCCAGGGATTTAACCTTTCAAGTAGGCAGATGACTAGACCGTGTAGCTCTGATGTAGCTACTATACCTTCCCCCATTTTTCTTTTTTGGAGGAGGTTAACTCAAATTAATTTCACTGCAGCCCTAGCCCACTTATAGTCAGGACAACAGGGAGAGAAAAAAAAATCTTAATGGTTCAAAGCTCTTACTGTCTCCTCAGCTCCGTCAGAGCTGGAGGACAGCGGAGGGCTCTGGAGCCCCAGCTAAGAAGAACTGGGGCCACAGGCAGGAGAATCTTAGCGGAATTTTCTTTTGGACCTTTTGCTCAAAGAAACTTTTCTTAGGTGTTCATTGCTTTAAAATTTCAGATCTACTCCAAGACTTTAAGAGAAACTATTGCTCACACAACACAGATAACACAACCGTTTACCAGTAACAATCATGGTCTCAATCTTGAACTTTGAAATAAAAATAATTGAATAACCAATCTGGTGACCTTAAATTCCAGTTATTGTAGATAAGCTATAATTTTTCTTGGTGCCAAATACTAACCAGAATGAATTCAATTACCTGGATTTATGTTCCCGACGATGTTGTGCAGTTCTCTTTCTGTGACCCAGGAAAGGGCTAAGTGTTAGTCCTATTTCAAGGTGCATCTTGGAAACCTACTTCTCTTTGATCATTGAAGTGACCCTTTTTCCCTTAGATAGATTTTAGGGGAGAAATTTCCCATTCTCTCTCTGTCCATTTGTCTTTCCACTTCAAGAACTTTGGCTGGATTTCAAGGAGTAGAAGGAGAAATGGTATTCTGCCAACTACCTGTCTTTAAGAGACTATTAATCTTTCTAGCTCAGGTACAACATTCTTTTGGCTGCCTTTTTTTGAATCTCACAGGGTGGCAGATTTAGAAATTTCTTTACGCAATCCCACAGACAGGATATATACAAAACAACACAACACACAGAATATATTCCAGCGGTGTTTTTGTCCCTCTGGTGGCCCCTTGCACTGAAAGTTTGGATTATGAAAGGGGGCCCAGGGAACCTCTTGAGAAGTGGAGAAAGTTCACTCCCTCCCTTTTTGGGATTCCCAGGTGGAACAACTGAGTGCCTGGAGCAACTATTGGCAGTTGTCCCAGGTAGGCTGGTCAGATCCCGGGGATGGAACAATCTGTCGGAGGGGGAAGAGCCCTGATGGGGTGGTTGAGTCAGGGGATGGGGAGCTGGCAGGAGCTTTTGATCTTTGGCAATGGCTCCCTGGGCTGAGACTCGGGGGCTGAGCAATTTATCTTCTAGACTCGGCCAGTGACGGAGACTAAAAGTTAAAGTTACAGCACAATTAAGATTACAGCAACGCCTAGTGACAGATACAAAGAAAAACATAAACCGAATAAAAGTAAAGGTTACAGAGAAAATTAAGAGACAGCTATATGATTACCAGATAGAAATATAGAGAAACGGAAAACAGGGTACTCCTACGGCACCTGTGGAGACCAGTAAGGGCATCTATGCCACATCCAGCTCTGCCACTTTACTATACAGTAGCGCTCAACAGAAACAGGTCACAGAACACTCATTGGACCCAATTGAAAGAATTTGGGAAGGACTCAGGTTTCTGGTTTGCTCAGTAAAACAGTATGAGCCAGGGGCCAAGGAATTTCACTCGGTGGCCACTGCCCCTAGGTCGGACTGCCCTCCCGGACTTCCAGGGAGCCTGGTCCAGCTGTCAATACAGAGCCAAAGTCTATCTTGGTGGGACCTACAAAATGTAGTGGACATCCAAGAAATAACAGGACAGCATAGCCAATCATAATTTAGGAGTGTTTATTAACCAGCTGGTGACTGCCTCCCCAATAGGGAAGACAGCACTAAGTCTTCTGAAAGATATACTTTTATAGAGCTAGGTGTTGCTAATCAACAAAATGTAGTTCCAAGTGGGGGGGGGGTATCATTTCTAGTAAAGTCTTAGGTACCTAACAAGAACAGACTTGTATCTGGGCTAACAAGAACAGACTTGTATATGGGGTATGTTTCTAGCAACACAGGTGAAACGTTCCCTCACTATTATGGCCTATTAGGTGGCTTTCAGGGACCCTGGTAGAGGTCCCTTCTGGCAGGTTTAAGGGGGCTTTGGTGTATAATTTCTGATGGGCACTTCAAAGGTTACATGGCCAGTTATGTTGTGTGGGTGTCAAGTATCTGAGGCCAGAACCGATCCCAGGACTGCTGACCCTGGGGCCAGTGCTCTTACTCACTGAGCCACCTGGCCACTCCATTTCCAATAAATTTTTAATCTATCTTTCCACTGCCCTTTGTTGAATATAATTTTTATTGCATTATGATGCAAAAAGATTACATTTAATATTTCTTTCTTTTTATATTTGATTTTGAGGTTCTTATACCTTAATACATGGTTAGTTTTTGTGTACATTCCAGATGTTGCTGACAAAAAGGTATATTCTTTTCTGTTCGGATTCAATTTTCTCCCCAGATTTTCCCCAGATTTCTGGAAGGAAGTAACTGTGTATTTCCCTTGATCCTCTTTTTCCTTCTCTTTGTTCTCTCTATCCTTTCACCTTTCCCCCTCAACAATGTTTTGCTTCTGTCTACTGCCTTCCTTGATCTGCTCCCTCTTCTGTACATCCCTTCCCTCATTCCTTTACTTAATTTCCTCCCCTCTTACTTTCCTGTCAGGTAATATAGGTTTCTATACTCAACTGATTGCATATATTATTTCCTCTTTGAGTCAATTCTGATGAGAGTAAGGTTCAAGTGATTCACTTTGCCCACCTTCCCATCTTTCACTCCATTTAATAGGATTTTTTGTGAAATAATAATTTACCCCATTCTACCTATCCCTTCCTTCTGCACCTAGTGTACTCCTCTTTCACATACTTTAATTTTTTTATGTCATTCCCTCAAATTCACCTTATACTCATACTGTCATCTATGCATATTCCTTCAAGCTGTACTGTTAGTGGTACAGGTTTTTTTTATTTGTTTTCCCCCCTCTGTTTTTAAATATTTTTAGTTTCAAATTCTGTCCTTCCATCCCTCCCCACCCTGCTCCCTGAAACAGTAAGCAATCATATATAGTTTATAACTGTGCAATTATGTAAAACCTAATTTTGTACTTTTTTTTGTACAAAATGTAATTTTGTACACAAAGCCTAGAATAAAAGAAAAAAAATGAAAGAAAGAAAGCAGAAAATAGCATGTTACAGTCCATATTCAATTAATATCAGTTCTTTCTCTGGAGGCAGATAGTATGCTTCACCATTAGTCCTCTGGGATTGTCTTGGATCATTGTATTGGTGAGAATAGCTAAGTGATTCACAATTCTTTATTGAACAATATTGCTGTTACTGTGTACAATGTTTTTCTGGTTTTATTCACTTTTTATGCATCAGTTCATGTATGTCTTTCCAGGTTTTTCTGAAATCAATGGTACAGTTTTTAAAATACAAGTATCATCTTCCCATGTAAGGATGTAAACAGTTCAACTTCATTGAATGCCTTATATCCCACCCCCACCCCCCTTTTCCCCTTTTTAGGCTTCTCTTGAGTCTTGATATTGTAGATAATTTTTTTTTGTTCAATTCTGGTCTTCTGAAAGAAGAATGAAAACTTGAAATCCTTTTATTTAATTTCGTTGGATGATCACTGTTTCCTTCAATATATTATGCTTAATTTCGCTGGGTAGGTGATTCTTATTTGTAGTCCTAGCTCCTTTGCCTTCTGGAATATCATGTTCCATGACCTTTAATCCTTTAATGTTGCAGGTGCTAAATCCTCTGTAATCCTGATTGTGGTTACCCAACATTTTAATTGTTTCTTTATGTCCACATGCAGTACTTTTTCCTTGACCTGATAGTTCTGTAATTTTACTATAATATTCCTTGGAATTTTTATTTTGGGATTTCTTTCCTGAGGTAATTGCTGAATTCTTTTAATCCCTATTTTGTCCTCTGGTTCAAGGACATCAGGACAGTTTTCCTTGATAATTTCCCTGATAATTGAGGTCCAGGTCCTCCATTTGATTATGGCTTTCAGGTAGTCCAATGATTCTGACATTGTCCTTCCTGGATCTATTTTCCAGATCAGTTGTTTTTCTAATGAGATATTTTGAATTTTTTTCATTATTTTGAGTTTATTTGATTGATGCTTCATGTCTCATAGAGTAATTAGCTTCTACTTGTCCAAATCTAGCTTCTAAGGAGTTGTTTTCCTCAATTAGCTTTTATAATTACTTTTCCATTTGGTCAATTATACTTCTAAGGAGTTGTTTTGTTCAGTGTATTTTTATATTACTTTTTCCATTTGGTCAATTCTACTTCTTAAGTAATTATTTTCTTTTTCCAAGTTGTTGACTCTTTTTTTCATAATTCTCTTGTAGTACTCTCATTTCTCTTCCCTATTCTTCTTCTACCTCTCTTACATGATTTTTAAGCTTGGGGTTTTTTTTTTTATCTCTTCCACGAGTCCCTTCTGGGCTTGAAACTACTTCCCATTTTGGTTTGAGGCTTTTCTCATAAGGGTTTTGATACTGTTGTCCTCTTCCAAGTTTGTGTCTTGATATTCCTTGTCACCATAATAACTCTATGGCCAGATTATTTTTTTGTATGTTTTTTGCTCACCTTTTTTTGCCTTTTCCCTTTCTTTTAGATGTGATCTCGGCTCCTGAGGTGGAATGGGCACTGTCTCAGGCTTCTTCTGCTAGGGGCTACAGACCCTGACTGTTTATCTGGTACTGCACTGATGTTGCCCACAGAGGAGCCTCATGTCTGGTGCTGTGCTGATGGGAGTGAGTTGGAGGGTGGCTGGCGATGCTGGAGGCTATAGTAGTCTGGCAGCTTACCTGGTGATGAGCCAGGGTCCTAGTGCTGGTGTCTGTTATGTGCTGAGGGGATATTTCAGCATTTCCCCAGGGCTGCACTGAAGCACATGTTGGTCTGGCCACTGGTGGCTGTCTTTATGCCCCAGCCTGTGCTGAAGCACATGGTGGTGTAATGGGAGTGTAAATTTTTAAGATCTTCCCTGCCCTAGGCTAAAGTGCACCTAGAGCTTGGGGTAGGAGGCTTGTTTTTCAGTAGATACTTTTTGATTGGCCAGTGAGTCAATAAGGTTGTTACATTCTCTGAGCCAGAAGAAGGCTATATAAGCCCTGATGTGAGGCTTTGTTTTGGGGCTCACTTTGAGAAATGTTCTGTGATTTGGTATGAAACTATGGGAAGCCGTTGTTGAGAGTCCCCTGGCTTTGAAACCCAGATGTTGTTTGGTATGGATGTAATGGTTGGACAGTTTGGAAACTGTCTACTTGATCTGCTTCCCTGTCTTGATAATTCTGTCTGTATACTCTGAAGTTCAGGGTGCTGACCTTTCCCCCCTGAACTAGGTAAATGATACATGTCTGACTGATTAAATAAGCTTGTTAAGCCATTTTGAGTTGCTTTCCTTTATCAAAGCAGACCTAAGAAATTGTGTTGGCAGCCACCCCGGGGACGCTGGGGTGCTTGCTGCTACAGGTGGTTCTCCGAGCTGAAGTCTGCTCCAAGACATCAAGGATCTGTCATGTTGAGGCATGTGGGGAGTCCTGGTGTTGGGGTTTAGTTGCTCTACCACACCTCAGCTCTGGATCTCTCACTGGTTTGCTGAGGTGGGGCTTACTGCACCTGTCCTGGACTGTGCACCCCTTTTACCCAAATGAAACAGACCTTTCCTTCGGATCATCCAAGTTTCTTGGACTAAAGGATTATTTCATGCCATAGTTTTTGCTGGTTCTGCTCTTCTAAGATTTGTTTTGGGGCACTATTTTATGGTTGTTTGGAGGTGAATATGGGAGAGTTATGGTGATTTACTGCTTATTCCACCATCTTGGCTCCTGGGTGTCCAGATATATTTTTCTAGCTGAAATTACTTACTTTCTGAAAATATAGTGCCATTATTTTCTACAAATAGTGCAATTGGACATGCTTTTCCACCAACTCAACATCACATTTTTTCCTTTGTAAGCATGTTTATAAACTTAATGGGTATGAGGGATAATCTCAGGGTTCTTTTAATTTGTATTTCTCTGATAATTAAAAAAAAGTTTGAATTATTTTCAGGTAATCTATTTAAGTAATTGTACCTATACTTTGGCCACATCCCTTAGGTATTGATCCTAATTTTATGAATATATAGCAATATCTGAAAGATTTGGGTGATAAATTATTATAAGTATTTATAGCATTCTCCACTGTTTGGGGGATGGCTAGACAAAATGCATTACACTTCCACAGTAATATAATGGAATATTACTATGCATTAAGAAATTATGAATAAGGTGGATTCATAAAAGCATGAAAGGACTTCAATGACTTGATACAAAGTGAAGTAAGCAGAACTAGGAAAACATTGTACACAATCCCTCAGCAAAGATGAATGGAAAGAAGAAATAAAAGAAGAAAGATGATGATGATGATGGTGATAATAATAATAATAATAATAATAATAAGAAGAAGAAGAAGAAGAAGAAGAAGAAGAAGAAGAAGAAGAAGAAGAAGAAGAAAGAGGAAAAGGAGGAAGAGAAGAAGAAAATAAAAACCGAATGCTGAGAAATTATAATAATCAATTTTGGTCCTAAAGCATAGATATGAGATGACATCAACATCACTTCTCTCTGTGCTTTTGAAGAAGTAGAGAACCAAGAGTCTGGGATACTCTATATTATGTCAGGCAATTTGAATATGTTGATTAGTTTTGTTGAACATTTTTTTCTTCCTGTTTTCATACTTCCAAAATAGATGACTCTTTAGGAGAAGATAGAGAGATGAATAACATGGGAAATTTGATATAAAATATAGTTTTAAAAGTATGTTTATCAAAGACTTTTCATAATCTCTTTTTTCCTGTTATCTTAAATATATTATTTTGTGCAAAAGTGTTTATTTAATCAAGTTAACCTATTATTCCTTCTTTATTTTATATGCTTAATACTTGTGCTCTAAGACATCAAGGATCTGTCATTTTTTGGTGTCATCATAGCCCATCTAGAACTTAATGAAATGTTTTGAACAGTTGCTCTGGTCAAAAAAAATCTGCCACCCTGCGGTCACCTTAATGATGATTTAACTTGACACTGTGGTATGGGGGTAATCTTGAGTTCTTGAAGATTATGCCCATGGGGCACAAGCTCTGGCAGTTCTATCCAACTGGCAAGGCTTCCAGGGACAGACAGGTTCTACTACCTAAGGACCAGCTTAGTTAAATATAGTCATCATCGGTTTGGCTAATTACAGGTTGAGCCAGTATATGATTAATTATTTCACCAAGGTGAGCTAGGAAATAGGTAAAATTATTAAATGGTTTTTAGTGCTGTATGACCCCATTTGGCTCACGGATAATGGTACCAGGCTGGTCAAAAGGAGACAGAGGATGTCAAGAACCACATTTTATTTTTTTTTTTACTATCTACAATCATTAATTTAGCAGTTGCTTTTCTAAATGTGAGGTCTTTGCCCATTATTAATGAGTTGACACACATCTGAAGGAATAGAACTAAATCTATGTGTAAGAAGACATAAAGAAGATTCAGTAAATTGAATAACGTCTTTCAATCGCTCCTTAGACATGCAAATAAGAGTTAGTTTCATTCTGTAACATAGAGTAACAATAATAATAGCTTACTTGATTATATAGTGTTTTGAAGGCTATAAAGCACTTTAAGTCAAGTCAAGCCAACTAGCTTCATTAAGTACGTACTATGAGTCAGGCACTGTGCTAAGAGATATAAAGAAAGGTGAAAACATTCCTCTAAGTGCTCACGATCTAATGGGGGGAGACAACATCAAACAACTATGTGCAAACAAGACATATACAGAACAAATTGGAGGTAACTAGAATTGAAGTGGATAGGAAAAGGTACCTTGTAGAGACTGAATTTTAAATTGACACTTGAAAGAAACCAGGGAAACTGGGAGACAAGGAAGAGGGGGAACATTCGAGTCAATTTGAGGCTGAGAAACTTTAAATCCCCTCTATGTTGCAGGTAATCTTCACAAATGTCCTATGAGGTAACTGCTTATTGCTGTTCTTCTTCCATTGGTTCAATCACCTGGAACTCTTGGTGACCCCATTTTCGGAGTTCTCTTGGCAAAGATACTGGAGTGGTTCACCATTTTCTTTTCCGGCTCTCTTTAAAGATGAGAAAACTGAGGCAAACAGGGTGAAGTGACTTGCCCAGGGTCACACAGCTAGTAAGTATCTGAGGCTAGATTTGAATTCAGGTCTTCCTGACTTCAGGCCCCATGTTTTATCCACTCAGCCACCTAACTGGCCTGGTAACTCCTAGTGTATTCATTTTACAGATGAGCTGAAAAAGGCTTTGAGAGGCTGAATAGTTTGCCCATGGTTACACAGCTAGTAAACAGCTAAGGTAGAATTTGAACACAGGTCTTCCTAAAGCAACAGTTGACCCTGAGTGAGAAACTGGAGGAAGCATGTGCCACTTAAGTTAATCTAGCATCATCACCACCTTGGCCATCATCTTCCCTCAGACCCTCATGGAGATAGCCAAAAACCCTGAGCCCGAGTCTCGGGCATAGAAACATACCCCAGGCCACAGGGTAAAATCATTGGAGATAATAGGTCCACTTTTCTAACAGCAGTCAGTATACAAGAGACCTGAGAGGGGAAGTAAGCTCAAGACCTCTGGTCCTGCCTTCATGGACATCACCAGGGGAAATAACTCCAAGGGAAAAGAGTCCAGCCATCCCCACAGCTGCCACTCACAGAGCAGGTGAACAACTATAGCTGAAGCAGACCCTTCTGGAGACAGCCCAGGACTTTGAACCCACGAGCCTAAGGAACAATAGTGCTTCCAGCCTAGTTCCTGAAGTCATTACACTTGGAGACATCTATGGAGGTGCAACCTGAAAGTCGCTACTGCAAATATTTTTTTTTCTTTTTAGAGGGTAGGGCAATTGGGATTTTGACTTGCCCAAGGTCACATGGCTAGTAAGTGTTAAGTGTCTGAGGCTGGATTTGAACTTAGGTCCTCCTGACTCCAGGGCTGGTGCTCTATTCACTGAGTCACCTAGCTGCCCCTGCTACTGCAAATACTAAAACCTCTTCTGTTGAAGACCCAGAAAAGAAAGTTCTTGACGCCAGTGTCCTGGGCACTGCCAAATGGTTCAGCATCAGAAGCTGATATGGCTATCAGGGGAAATGGCACCAAGGGAGAAGGATTACCATAGGCTCCTGCTGCCCCACCCTGAGGACCATGGAACTTTTCTGTCTTATTTGCAGCACAAACTGTCTATCTGTGTTGTCTCCCCCATTAGTTCCTTGAGAATAAGGGCTTTTTAACTTTTCTATTTGTATCCCCAGCACTTAGTGCAATGCTTTCCACAGGCTGTTGCTCAGTTGTTTTAGTAGTGTCTGACTCTTTGTGACCCCTTCTCAATAGAAGGCATTCAGTCCTTCCTCCTAGCTAACTCAGGAAAACTCCCTTTAAGCTTCTCCTTCCCTCAGGACGTAGGAATCCTTCTCACGTGGTCGGCACCTCTGAATCTTTCTGAGACTGAAAATAGACATTCAAAATAAATAAATAAAAATTTACTTGTTATTCCAATCCTCTCCATCCCCCCTCCCAGTACAATGCCATGTAAATTGCTATAACATGCAAATAAGCCTAAAAAGGGCATTAGAAACATTAGACAGAAAGGGGAAAAAAGTGACACACCCAGTCTGCATTCCTGCTGTAATGGCAAGCCCCATCAGTCTCTTATATAAATAAAATGATGAATATAATGGAAAGTAGAACTGTATGACTTAAGGAAAGGTTGGGAGAAAAACAAATTTAAAAAAAAAGTTTATCTGGAAAAAAGATTTAGTAGGAATCCAGAGAAATCCACCATCCTCAAGGACTGATCAAGGAAGAAGAAAATGAACAATTACTAGACTTCTTGAAAACCATGAAGAAAAGGATCTTGCCATTATGGTTCAAGAAAATGTGTAAGATAAAAAGAGGTTGCAATTCATGTGGACTTTTAAATTCTACTTGGAGATATTTGAACAAATCAAAGTTCATGGAATGTGCATTTAGAAAAAAAAAAGTCCTGACTGGTTGGATCTCAGTAAGTTGGTGGAGAGTGGAGAAACATGTCTCAGTAATAAAAAACACTTGGTGTGACTTGACCATCCTGCATGAAAATAATCTGTGGTTTTTGGAAGTCAAGATGGTGGAGTAGAAATAGTACTTCCACAGGGCTCCTGCGGCTTCCACCTCCCCCAATTCATGTAAAAGGGGACTCTAAGCAAACTTTGGAGCTACAGAACCCACAAAATGACACATGCAAAGCTAACCTCCCATTGAAGACAGCCTGGCAGGCTGGCAGGAATCAGCCCAGCCCAGCCCTAGGGCAGTCCTGACCAACCACCGGCTGGAGGGACTCCAGATCACTAGCAGCTGTGGAGGTTTCCAGAATTATCAACACATAGATGCTAAGAACAAAGTGAGAAGTAAGTGCAACTTGGACTTTAGAATCCAGTAGTGGGGAGTGTGGTTGGCCTTTGGGGTGAGAAGCCGCTGAGGCACCAGGGCCGTGCAGCCGCGGCCACATGGCAGCTTCAGCTCCTGGCCTGCAGAGTGTAAGGGGACCAAGCAACCAGTATGACAGCTCATCACTCTTGCTTTGACCTGCTTGGATCTGGATTGTGGTCTAGGGTGGAGGTCCTGGGGTGCGACCAGCTTGCCAGAGTGTGTGGAGGCTTCAGAGAGGGCACCCAACTAATACCTTTGGCAGGTGAGAAAACCCCAGCATTTGGGACAAAGCTCCCCTGTCTGGTGGCGGAGTCCTACTGTGGCAAAAATCCCAGGGGTCAAGTGACTGAATGGCGACATGAGCAGGCAAAGAAAGCAAAATAAACAGAGCAACCCAACTTTACACTTCTATTTTGGCGACAAAAAGGATCAAAGCATGGGACAGAAGGAAGACAGTGAAGTCAGAACTCCTGCACCAAAAGCTTCAAAGAAAAATACGAGCTGGTTACAGGCCATAGAGGACCTTAAGAAGCAAATAAGAGAAGTGGAGGAAAAAATTGGGAAGAGAAACGAGAACAATGCAAGAAAATTATGAAATGAGGGTCAACAGCCTGACTGAGGAAAATAACACCTTAAAAAATAGACTAACTGAAATGGCAAAAGAGGCTCAAAAAGGCAATGAGGAGAAGAATGCCTTAAAAAACTGAATTTGCCAGATGGAAAAAGAGTCTCAAAAGCTCACTGAGGAGAATCATTCCTTCAGAATTAGATTGGAGTAAATGGAAACTATGAGAAATCAAGATACTGTTAAACAAATGAAAGAATAGAAGGCAATGTGAAATATCTCATTGAAATAAAAAACCACTGACCTGGAAAATAGATCCAAGAGAGATAATTTAAAAATTATTGGACTACCTGAAAGCCAAGATCAAAGAAAGAACCTAGAAATCATCCTCCAAAAAATTCTTAAGGAAAACTACCCTGATTTTTTAGAACCAGAGGGCAAAATAGAGGTTGAAAGAATCCACCAATCAAACTCCTGATGAAAAAGCCAGAGTTGAATAGAAAATTTGACATTCAGATACAAGAAGCAAGAGAAGCATGAGAAGGTCAACAGGGAAAAGAAATCACAAGGAACTTATCCAAGTTGAACTATTAACATTTCTAAATGGAAAAAATGATAATTGTAACTGATGAAACTTTTCTCAGTATGAAAATAGTTGAGGGCAATAGAAATATATACATATACACACACATATATATGTCTACATAGGAGTGTATATGGGTATATGAATACATATGTGAATGTGTGTATATATGCTTACAGGTATACATAGATAGAGGGCACAGGACCAATATAATAGGAAGGGCTGATACTTAAAAGGTGAAATTAAGAGGTGAGAGAGGAATGGGGAGAGACAGAATGGGGTAAACTATTTCATATAGAAGAGCCAAGGGAAAATGGTAACAATGGAGGGGAAGAACAGAAAGGCAAAAGGGAATGGGTCAACCTTATTCTCATTGAATTTGGCTCAGGGAGGGAATGACATATATACTAAATAGGGTATCTTACCCTACAGGAGAGTAGGGGGGAAGGGGATGAGAGGGGGGATGATGGAAGGGAGGGCAGGCTGGGGGGAGGGAAGTTGGAAGCACACACTTTCGAAAAGGGACAGGTTCAAAGTAAAGAATAGAACAAGTGGGAGGTGGGATGGGATGGAGGGAAATATAGTCAGCCTATTACAATATATCTACTATGGTAACGCTTTGCATAGCTACACATGTACAACCTATACTGAATTACTTGTGTTCCCAGTAAGGTTGGGTGACAAGGGAGAAAGGAAATGAATCTGGAATTCAAAGTTTTAAAATCAAATGTTTTAATATACATATATATATAAATATACACACATATATATGCTATTATTAATACTACTTTACATGTAATTGGGAAATAAGATATACAGGCACTGGGGCATAGAGAGCCATCGTGTCCTACTGGAATGTTGGAGGGGGCATGGGAGAAGATATGGGAGAGAGCAGATTGAGGGAGGGGATATTCAGTGGGATCAATGTTTTGGGGTGGTGGGTAGGGGAAAATTGGGGAAAAAATTTACTATTCAAAATCTGGCAGAAATGAATGATGTAAACCAAAAGTTAATCTGGGAGAAAAAAAACAGTCTCTGGTTTTGAGTAGATTGTTCTCACATTTTCTCCGGTATCATGAAAAAGATGATGATTTTAGCTGCTATATATTTTTGTTGCCCTTACTTTGCTTCTTCAAACTTATGAAATAAACAGGTTTTAAAAATATCTTTCCCCTGTTTAGACTTCTCCCTTATATGTATCATCTGCATGGAATAGAACGTAAGTTCCATGAGGGCAGGCAGGCCCTTTGATTTTATATCTATATTCTTATTACTTAGCACAGTGCCTGGCACAGAACGATAGGGAATAGACCTTGATTTCATTGGTACTGGGAATTCTTGGCTGAGGAAATTCCCTCTGTCCATGCAGGTTGGTACCATTTCTGCAGCTCACGACCTTGGAATACTTCTCTAGTCTAAAGCACCGAGAAGTTAAATGACTTGAGAAGGTCACCTAGTCAGTAGGTGTCAGAGGTGGAACTTGAATCCAGGTGTTCCTTAATGACTCTACCACTTTTTTCACTCATTCGGTCACTTAATCCACTCACTCATTCCAGTCTCCCTTGTCTTGGAAGTAGCTCCTTGTTCTTAGAAGACTTATCTTCCTGGAGGGAGCTCTAACTACTTCTTTGTGATCCTCTTTATCTCTATACCATCTATGTTGTAACCCTCTACTTGCCCTTTTGGGGGAAGTTTTCTATTTTTTCTCTGTCTCAGATTTTGGATTTAGAGAAGAGATCAGTGGTAGTATGGTTGAGGAACAATTGTGAACAACCTAGGCATTCTGAATATTATAAATACTCAAATCACTAACAAAGGACCTATGAAAGAAGATACTATCCACCTCCAGAGAAAGAATGGATAAATAAAAGTATGAATCATATGGTTTTATATACATTTATACATCTGTGTTAAATGATGGCCTTCTCTAGTACAGGACAGGGAGAGAGGGAAGGAGGAAGTTTCAAACCTAAAATGTCACCATAAAAATAAATAAAATTAAAGATGGAGAGGAGCTACTGTTCTGCAACTCATAGTCTTAAAAGGTTGTTGTCTGGGGGGCACTGAGAGGTTAAGTGATTTGCTCAGAATCACACAGCTAGTATGTGTCAGGGACAGGTCTTAATGGAGGTTATCCTGACTCTGAGGCCAGACCCTCTATCCACTATACTAAGCTGCCTCTCAAGTGTATAATTCAGGGTGGACCTCTCTCTTCTTCCATAGTGGGTTACAACCTTACAGTTGGTATTTGTGATGGTGTCTTATAAGATTTACTTTACCAAGATAATATAATACTTCTGAGAATGTGTTAACGCTAACCGTAATTTCATGACTAAGTTAAAAGAGCAAAGGTGAATGCTTATGGCTAACAGTCATCTAGGCTCTTATCCTTGGATTCACCTTTGCCTCTTCCTATTCCCTCACTCCTCCCACCATCCACTACCTATTTTCCAAAATAGTTGCCTGTTCTTTCTACCTCTGAAATGTTTTCTGTATCCTGTACCCTCTTTTCACCTTTACTCTCTCTACCCTCATTTGGATTTTCTAACTTAGAATATATGTATGTGTGTATGTGTATATATATATATACATATATATATGGTGTATTTATATAATAAACTTTATATGTATATATGAATTAGTCTTCAGTTACTTTTCTTGCCACTCTATCCCCTATAGAATCTACCCTTCACCTGATTAGTCTTTCTTAAACACTGTTTTGATCTTGTCATTTCCATACCCCAAAACTTTCACTAGCTCCCTATTACCTAGAAGATAATAAGCTCCTCATTCTGTCATTCAGGCTGCCCACAAGCTAATTTTAACCCAAATTTCCCAGCTGTATCTCATAGTACTCTCTGTGATATGCTTGATATTTCATTCAGACTAAGCTATAACGTCTCTTCTTTTCTTTTCTTCTCCTTTCTTGCTTCTGGACCTTTTCTCACATCCTCCCCCATGCATGGAATGGACTGCTTTTGTCTCTACTACATTTCTTTTACTCAAGGTCAAATTCAGATATCACATCTTCCATGACACCTTTCTGGATCCCTTCAGGGGAAAGTGAACTCTCCTCCTCAGATTTTTTCTCAAGACTTTTCCTAGAGCTCTCCTTTACATTTATCTTACACTCTTTCTATGCCACTGTTATTTATGTCTCCCCTCCCCCACCTCTAGTTAGATTCTAAGGTCCTTGATAATAGGGTCTGTTTAGGAGAATAGTAGATGTTTGTTCAATTTCATTGAATGGCTCCACTTGAAAACACGGTAGAGGTAGAGGGCAGTTGTAATCCTTGTTAGGGAAAAGGCTTCAATTTTTGCAGCCATTCCTCTGGAAAGCAGAACTTAGTGCTTCTATCAATTGTTACAAGCACTGGAACTCATGGGACATCTGTAACCATGCCTGCCTACCCAGAATACCTATAGACAAAGAACTTCACTGTCTTTTTTTCCCTGCTTTTTGCTCACCCTCCTTGTTTTCTGAAGTCTTTCCAATTCACTTACATACACGTGGGATTTAATTTTAGGGTAGCAGTTATTTCTTTCTGTGGCCCAACAAGAAATCACAAGGAGCTGGTTCTTGCAGACTCTTTTACCTGGATGGAAATGTAATTGCTCTGTCGCCTGCCATAGAGAGAGTTTGGCCTTTCTATGGGTTGGTGGCAGCAGCCATAACAAGTGTTGCCAAGGGACCACACAAAGCATACCCCCTCACAGCCCTAACTCCCAGAGCAGCTGTTGCTGAAGCAAGACAGTTGAAAATCCAGTTCCTTAACTAAGCTCCAAACATATCTATTCCCCAAAGCAGCAAAACCCCTTTTTATGTGCTAATTGTATTAGTTGGTTTTATTTTTTCTTTAAGCACAGCCTGTCTGGAATGGATTCTTAGGGGTTCTAATCCATTCAGAAGCTAAGTACCACGAAGAGATCTGCTCTTAAATATGGAAAATTTACACCCAGCTAGACACTACTAAGGAAGAAAAATGCCAGCTAGTAATACATTCTTGGGGACTATGAGCTGGGGTTCATGACTTGGGCTTCTGAAGCACGGATAAGCTTAGCAATCATTTTTGATTTAGACACAATTTAGCTCTTCATAAGCCCTCCCTCTGATTTCTCCAGCTGTTCATTGGCCATGCATCATTTTCATCAATTTAATTTCAGGGCTAAGCAGGGATAATTTCCTCCTTCTTTTGTGTTTCAGTCAGGGTAATAGAGTCCCCACAGTGAGACCCTACAGAGAGTTTGTCTGCTGTGGGAGGGAGGATATCAGATGCTCATGATGGACATTTCCTTTCAGACCAAAATTAAAAAAGAGACCTTGTCTTGGGCCCAAAGCTCAGACCGTATTCTAAGTCTCGAGAGTCCCCTAAAACACAGTAGTGATTTTTTTTCTCCTCAGGGTATTGAATTTCAACTTGCCTTTCTGTTACTTTTATCTGGATAAAAATGAAACTCTCCAGATATGATGGAAAAGCCTCTTTAAACTTGTTTGATGGGATGCCTGAAAGCAGGGAAGCCCCCTGGGCATGTCCCTTTCTGTGACATTAGCCTAAATTTTTGGCCTCCAAATAGTTGAATGATTCAGTTAAAATGTGAAGAATTGTAGGTTATGTACAAAAGTATAAATTATAGACCTATAGGGATAAGTAGTTGAAGTCTCAGTATCCCTAAACAAGATTACTAGGGAGAGGGATAGTTGACTACAAGTCAACTGTCTTATCTTCTCTACCTGCTACCCCTTCCCCAATTCCTCCTCCTTGTCTCTTTATCTCTGTCTGTCTGTCTTTCTGTTTCTGTCTGTCTCTGTATTTATATACACAGCGTTTGGCCCATATGTCTAGTGCTTAAATCCTTGTTGAGGGATCGACTGCTTCCTAGGCTAAAGTTGACTCTCTCCCTCCTAGGACACTCTGCTTCTGACATCTCCAGGTACTCTGTCAATTTGTGTAAGTTCTGACTGTCCTGTCATGTGGGCTGTCTTCCAAATACCTGAAAGCTCAGGCTGTGCTGAACCTCATTTCCCCCTTACATTGATTATTACATCACTGCTACTTAGCTTGTCCTTGTCTATGAAAGGGGAATAATAAGTACCTTCTACCTGCCTCTCTGTGGGATGTGGTGAGAATGTTAGATCACCTTAATTAAGCAGGTTATGTACCTTAAAGCTAGGCAACCGAGAGGTGGCAATTAGGGGCACCAAATGAAGACAGGAAAGAAACAGCATACTGCAGGAAGCACACTGGAATTGAAATCAGAGGCCCTGGACTCAGATCCTAGCTCTGCTACCAGTTACCCTTGTGACCTTGGGTAAGTCATTTGGCTTCATTTTCCTCATCTGTAAAATAAAGAGTTTTAAAAAGAACTTCTAAGGTCCTTCACAGCTCTAATCTGGGATCCAATTATTGTCAGCTTGTTAAGATAAGATAACAATATGAAAATTACCTAAAAGTAATAGAACCATAATTGCTGTGGAGAGAAAATCTCCCTGATTATGGGATAGCAATTAAAAAAAAAACTTAATTGACACCAGTTATCACAAAGACTTTCATTTTTAAAATTTATTTTTTATTTTTATTAATTTGTTTGTTTCCTTTTAGTTTACAGGATTCAATTCCACAATTCCTTGAATTTCACATTTTGTCCCCCTTCCTCCCCTCCCCCCTCCATGGCGGCTTATAGTCAAGTATAGGATCTGTAAATACTTTCACATTATACATTAGTCAGGTTATAAGGATGGATTGTACCAGCTGGAATGAAAAATGGTAAAGAGGACATAAAACCAAATAAGAGAACGAAAAAGATCAGGTATTTTGCTTCCACCTGGATATAAACTTAGTTCTTTCTAGTTCTTACTCTGGATGCACATATTTCTCTCCATCATGAGTCTTTTGGGATTGACTTATAACACTGAATTGCTGAGAAGAGTCCAGTCTATCAAAGTTGGTCATCACACATATGTTATGTCTGTAATTGTGTACAAATTTCTCCTGGTTCTACTCTTCTCACTCAGCATCAGTTCTTTTAATCCTCTCCAGGTAAATATGAAGACCATCTGCTCCTCGTTTCTTATAGCACAATAGTATTCCATAACATGCATATACCACAACTTGTTCAGCCATTTCCCAATTGATGGGCACCCCCTTAATTTCCAATTCTTTGCCACCACAAAAAGAGCTGCTATAAACATTTTTGTACATATGGGTCTTCCTCCCATTTCTATGATCTCTTTGGGATATAACCCTTGGAAGGCGCTGCGCGGCCGGCAGAGGCAGGCCGGGAAGGGGCCTGATCAACTCGGAGGGCAAGTCTTCCCACCAACCACAAGGGCCACTACCACGCCTATCACCAAAGGGCTGGGACTGGAAAGAGCAAGGTAAGAAGCAAATACAGGGGCCCCTATACTGGACAGCAAACACTCCTGGGGCTACCACTTCATAGCCCAGAAATTTTTTTTTTTTAAAGCCCCTTTCAGGACCTCCAAAGACGAGGATGACAGAGTCAACCTTACTTGCTCCAAACCCCCACTCTGACCCTGAAAACATAGTAACTCTTGCCCCAGGGCAAAACCCTCTACAGTAAAGGCTTGGGATCCTAGAGGAAGGGTGTGGCTAGGGTCCTGCCTCAAAATGGGTAGAAAGCAGACTACAAAGACAAAGACTCTGGAGTCCTACTATCCTCAGAGGGAGGAACCAACCTCAGAGGGAGACAATGTGGACTCCACACCCAAAGCTGAAACTTCAACAGGGAATGGGTCCCAAGCACAGAAGGCTCTCCTAGATGAGATCAAAAGGAACTTTGAAAACAAAATGAGAGAGATAGAAGACAAAATGAATAATTCTCTCAAAACGAAAATAGCAGAATTAGAAAAAACATTATAATGAGGAAAACATCTCTCAAAAAGAAAAGTGTATGATATGGAAAAGGAGCTTCTAAAATTTATTTTTAATAATAGTGCTTTTTAAAGGTTTACAAGGTGCTAGCTATCTTCTGTCTCTCTCTCCCTTGATGAGGAGAAAGGATAGCTAGGTGATGCAGGGGACAAAACACTGGGCTTGTAGTCAGGGAGACCTGAGTTCAAATCATGTCTCAGACACTTACTAGCTGTGTGGCTCTAGTCAAGGCATTTCTCCCTCACTTTCAGTTTCCTCATTTGTAAAACAGGGGTAATAATAGTATCTATCTCACAGAGTTTCTGTGAAGATAAAATGATATTATATATCTAACATTTAATATTATAAATATATTATATGTAGCATATATAACATTTCATTATATATGCATATAATTATATATCTATATTTTTTTATCATTACAACAATCCTATGAGGTAGGTGCTATTATTATACCTATTTTACAGATGAATAAACTGAAACTTAGAGGTACCTTGATTAGAGCTGTATAGATAGTAAGTGCCTGAGAGAGGATTTGAACTCAGGTCACCCTGACTTTAAGTCCAATGCTCTATCTACGGCACCACCTAGCTGCTCTCCCTGCCCCCCTCCCCACATATGTCTTTCACTTAAAAGATGATGGAATGAGGCTCAGGGAAATTAAATATTCAGGTCTTCAGTGGTAGAATTGCAATTTGAACCTAGAACCAATAAATATTCTTTTCACGTCCCTCCACAAAAATGTTTGAGCTGGAAGGGATATTTGAGTTCAAGCAAGTTCTTGCACCCACTGACTTTTAGTAAGTCTTTCTCTACCCCGCCCTTTTCATTACAAAAGGAAATAAATCCTAGAGTTTCCCATGAATAATCACAGATAAAATTACCAGATTAATTTTATAAAGAAAATACTTTGTTTGGCACACAACATTATTAGCAGCATAAAGTTGTTATATTTTATCAATTTATCTTAATCCATGGATATTTTCATAAAACCCTACAACTTTGGGAATATTTCAATCTAGTGATAACAGTTATTCGTCAGATATCCCCTGTTTGTTGTTAAATTATTTCAGTTGCGTCCAGCTCTTTGTGAACCCATTTGGGGTTTTCTTGGCAAGGATACTGGAAGTGGTTTGCCATTTCCTTTTCCAGCTCATTTTATACATGAGGAAACTGAGGCCAACAGGGTTAAGTGACTTGCCCAGGGTCACACAGCTAGTAAGTGTCTGAGGCCAGATTTGAACTCAGGAAGATGAGTCTTCCTAATTCCAAGTTCAGTGTTCTATACATTGTGCCACCTAGCTGCTCTATATCTCCCGCCCTCTAAACTTTTCATACCTTGTGAGGGCACAAATACCACGGGTTGAAGACTCCTGCTCAAGTCTAATCCTTTCATTTTACAGATGAGGAAAATGGGGTCCACAAGAGTTAAATGACTTAACTAAGGATAGAAGATTCCTTTGTCTGTTAGGAATAAGGACTGGATCTGTGATTTTAATGAAATAGAGGAACTTCCTGGTGAGAAAATTCCCCCTTAAATTTTTATTGAGGTAATTGGAGTAAATGACTTGCCCAGGGTCACATGGCTAATAAGTATTCCAGGCCAGATTTGAACTCAGGTCCTCCTGACCCCAGGGCTGATGCTTTATCAACTGTTCTACCCAGCTCTCCAGAAACTCTCTTACCAATTCAGGTCACCCCTTCATTATAACCTGAAGTCTTAGTGAATTACTTAGAACCCTGGGAAGTTAAGTGACTTGCCTGACTCATTGGGTCAGTATGGGTCTCTAAGGCCAACTCTCTATTACATCAGGTTTCCTCTCATTTGAGAGAGGAAAAGAATCTATTTCCTATCCCCAATTTATTTATAATTAATGTGAATCTTGATCTGTCTTGGAGGATATATTTTTCAGTATACTCTTGGGTTCATGCTTACAGCTTAGTGTCAGTTTAAATCTGCTTATTAATTCACATTTAGAGCTGTAGGTTTAAGCATTTGTATGCAATCTTTTCTATTTTATTGTGTCTTGGTGAAATGCTTTGCAGTCAATTACACATTCCATTGTCTCAGCTGTCGACTGGTCCCATAAGACAATTTCCCTTGTGTTTTAATTAGCTACACCAAGGCTTTATCATGATGTGGAGATGACCCTGGTTTCCTGAAGACTATGAGCTGGCAATGTGTGATCTCACAGGTCCTCCTAAGGTGGAAAAATTCCAAGTCTGTGGTCCAGCCACAGATGATGTTTTTGTTATCTAGAGACCAGGGTAGCTCAGTTCAGAGAGGTTTCTCACCAGGCTGCCTATAGGATGACACATTTTTCAGCCTCAGCTGTTCTCAGAGACTCTGCTGTGTCACTCAATCTGGATTCAATGCCTAGGTTTGAACACCAGCTTGGCCACTTGCTGCCTGTGTGGCCTTTGTCAAGTGATTTGACTTCTCTGGGCTTTAGTTCTTAATTATAAAGTGAGTAATTTGGGCTAGATGACTTCTGACATCCTTTCTGGATGTAATACTTAAGGACAGAGACACTTTCATTTTTGCCTTCGATTTCCCAGTTCTAGCATGGTGACTGGAACATAGTAAGTGCTTAACCGAACTTTGATTGATTTGTCCCATGTAGAAGGTATTTCAATCTGTACTAGGGATAGATAAACCAACAGCAATAAAATCCCTGTTGTTGTTTTTTTTTAATATTGATGCATCATTTTCTTTGTGACTTGGGACAAGTCTTTTTTCCCATTTCTTTGGGCTTCAGTTTCCTTATCTGTAAAATGAGGCCATTAGACTGGATAATCTCTAAAATTTCTTTCAGTCTATGAATAACATTTAATGGCAATTATCTTCTCATGATTTCACACAAGAAAACCTCTTGCTAGAGAATAATAGTCTTTACTGAGTTCACAAGTAGGGATTGGTATAAAATCTATACTTATTGTGATCATTGTAATTACTATATATTATATTATGACAATATGGTATCAGTAGTCAATGATACTATGAAAAGTTTTTCCCGTGTATAACACAATCAAGTAATTTTATTTTTATTTAGTTGTTTCAGTCATCTCTGACACTTTGTGACTCCATTTTATGTTTTCTTGGCAAAGGTACCTGGGGTAGTTTGCCTTTTCTTTGTCCAGCTTATTTTATAAATTAGTAACTGAGGCAAACAGGGTCATCCAGCTAGTAAGTATCTGAGGCCACATTTGAACTCAGGAAGATGAGCCTTCCTGACTCCAAGCCCAGCGCTCTATCCACTTGTATTACCTAGCTGCCCTATTTATTAAATATTAATTTATTAAGTACTGATTATTGCTGGTCATTGTGGTAGGACCTGAAAATACAAAGACAAAAATGAAACAGTCCCTATCTTCAAGGATAATATAATCTATATGGACAAACAATATACAAAGATATGCCTATGTGTGTGTATGCAAAATAAACATTTATAAAATACATACAAAATTATATAAAAAAACATACAAAATACATACTATTTAGGGCAGGTGTGGGGATCACTAGCAACATGGAAGTAGATCAAGAAAGGCCTCATGTAGGAAGGGCCATTTGATCTGAGCTTTGAGACAAACTAGGAATTTGAGGAGGTGGAGGTGAAGAGGAGAGCAGTCTGTACAGGGACACAGAGGTGAGAGAAGAGATGCCCAGTGGGAGAAAAGGCAAGAAGGTCTGTTTGGCTTTAGTGGAGAGTGTGTGAAGGACTACAGTGTTGAATAAAGTTGGAAAGAGAGGTTGAAGCCAAGATGTGAAGACCTTTAAATGTCAAGCATAGAGTATGCATTAATCTAAGAGGTAATGAGAAGCCACTAGAATTTATTGAGCAGTTAGTTGAGCAACAGAGTACAACCTGTTCTTTCCAAAAGTCTTGGTGATTGGATTGAGAGTGCATTTGAGAGGGGAGTAACTTTAGGCAGGAAGATCAATTAGGAGGCTATTGATATAGGCCAGGTATGGTAGAAGCAATATCCTGATTTCCTTACCTCCATGCAGATTAGGCTAATTTTTCTTTTTAAAATATTTAGATGATCTGTTAGATTTGCTTGCCTTGGGACTAAAGGCTCAGGCTACTGAAATCTCTTCCTGGTTGCCTAAGGACAAAAAGACCACAAGGATCTTAGGCCTGATTTGACACTCGGTTGGTCAATCACAATGGCCAACTCAGGCAAAGGAAGCTTTTACATGTGACTGAATCCTTGTGGAATATCGTTCTCCCGCTATGGCTAAGGAAATCTCCTTTTGCTGACTGCTGAGTGATGCACAAGTGTCTCATTTCAGTCCAATATAGAACATAAACCACCATGGGGTAGTAGCCTGATTCAAACTCAGTCAGAGCACCAGGTGAGAAGTGATGAGGCCCTGAATAAAATAGGGTAGTGATTTGTGTGGGTGGAATGAAGCAGAAATGCAAGACCTTTTGAGGAGATAGAATTGACCAGACTTGGCAACTGATATGACAACATTTAAAGACGTATAATAGAGTGATATAAAACCTGTATAGGTATCCCTTCCCCAGACACTCAAATAACCAGTGTTCTTTTACGAGTATTGCTACAGATTGTAGCATCTGGAACAAACAACTTGAAATACATCTTCAACTCAATTTTTAAAAATTTTATTCTTTTCTTCTGAATTCAATAAAATAAAAAAAAGGACATTAGTATATACAAAATAAAATGGAAGATTATATGTGAAATTGCATATCTGTTATGGACAGTTTGCTTTAAATACGTATATAATATAATTTTAATATATATACTATATTTATATGTAATATAATATACACACATACATACACATATATAGACACACATGCATATATAATATATACACATATATTTGTACACATATAAGTATATGCATGTATGCATATATATATGTACAATAAAATTAAGCATTATTTTCAGAGCTATCCTGCTTGAGTTTCCTTTTGAACTTCCATCTATTCTCTTAACTGAAGTCTAAAAAATGCTTCAATAATCCTCTTTTCCTATTTTTCTCTTCCCCCGCCCCTGCACTAGTTCTCTCACCTACAAATCCCTTTCTGCAAAGTCAAAAGTAAAGGAAAAACACAATCTTTGCAGCAAATAAAGGTGTTCAAGAAAAGTAAATTTACATATTTTCCATTTTCAAAAATATATGTCTTTTTCTGTATCCTATCAGTCTTCTGGAGTCATGGTTACTCACTGCAATGATTAGAATTCTCGAGTCTTTCAAAGATTTATTTTTCTTTACAATGTTGTTTTTTAGCATAAAAATTATTCTCCTGGTTCTGCTCACTTCATTTTGTATCAGTTTAACCAAGACTTCCAATATTTTGCTGAAATTGTCCTTTAAAAAATAAGTTCTTATGGCAGAATGATATTCTAGTACATTCGTATACTATGATTTGTTTAGCCATTCCCCAGGAGATGGGTACCCAATTAGTTTCTAATTGTTGGCTATAATAAAAAGAACCTCTATAAATCTATCTGTACATTTGGGTCCTTTCCCTTTTTTTTTATCTCTTTATGGTAGAGCCCTAGTAGTAGTAATACAGGATCAAAGTTATATACAGTTGAATGATTTTTGGATGATTATTAGACTAATTAGTGTAATTGCCCTGACAACAAGGTACCAGTGTGTCTATAACCTTGTGATCCCTGTCATAATTATAATTTCCTTTTTTTTTAAAATCACCTTTGACAATCTAATAAGTGTGAGAAAAACCTCAGAGTTGTTTGAATTTGCGTTTCTCTTATCATTAGTGATTTGGAGCACTTTTTTCATTTGATTGTTGATCACTTACTTTTCTTCTTTTGAAAATTGCCTTATTTGACTAAAAAAAGAGGCCAAGGTATCCCACTTCAAATCCAGTCATACTCATCTGCATCTGGCTACTGGACCCAGATGGCTTCAGAGGAGAGAGTGAGGCTGGTGACTTTGCACAACCCTGCCTCACTCAGATCCAATTCACTTGCAAGTCATGACATCACCTTCCTGACATCATTGGTCCTCTTTGAGAATGAAGGACAAGCAGCAATCTGTGAGCACTGCCCCTTGGGGATAGAACTGTGCAGCTCTAATTGGGCAGTGCTACTCCTTCCTTCCTTCCTTGCTTCCTTGCTTCCTTCCTTCCTTCCTTCCTTCCTTCCTTCCTTCCTTCCTTCCTTCCTTCCTTCCTTCTCTCCCTTTTCTCCCTCTTCTTCCTCTGTCCATATAGGGAATCATACCCTTATCATACCCCCCAAAATAGAAATTTTGCTGGAACTTCACAAGATATCTTGGGGTTTATGGGCTAGATTTCTTTTTTTTAAGGACCATGCTTTATACTCAGATCATTCTGGCTCTCTTTGATTGGCCAATAATAGGCCCCACTCAAAGCCTTGCTTGGTCATTATTTGGGTTCTGATGGCTCAGAGTGAGTGTAAATAGCAATTGTTTCTGTTTTGGACAGAAACCCTGAGGATCTTCCCCTTCCAGATTGATTTTTTTTTTTTTTGATTAGGTAAAAGAGTCCATTCTTTGCCTCTTTTCTTGCCTAGCCTTAATCACTGAATGGGCGTTGCCTCAGACAAACTGAGACCTGGGAAAGACCTTAACTTAAAAAGGCCAAGGTCTCCCACTGCATCCAAGGCCATCTCCAGTTGTCCTGATCTCTATCTTGCCACTGGACCCAGATGGCTCCAGAGGAGAGAGTGAGACTGCTGACTTTGCACAGCCCTCCCTCACTTAAATCCAACACTTGCAAGTCATGACATCACCTTCCTGACATCATTGGTCCTCTTTGAGAATGAAGGACAAACGATAACAACAATATTTCACCAATTGGGTGAAATCGATGGTGGCATGGCTCTGGTTCTGATAATTTTGAATCAATTCTTTATATATTCAAACATGGAACTTTTATCAGAAAAACTTACCACAATTTTCCAGTTAGCTATTTCCCTTCTTTTTAAATTTTATTTTATTTTTAAGTTCTGGAATAAAGCAAGCATTTCCACAATATAGTATGATTTTTTTAAAAATGGTTGCACATGGAACTACAAATCTATTACATACAACTTGCACAAATTTTTTCTTTCTTCTACACCCTCCCCCACCCTTGTGATGGCTACCATTATATATATGTGTATATATATATGTATGTATGTGTATATACATACATACTTATACATAACTGCATTGATTTTGTTTGTAGGAAAACATCTTTTTGGTTTTATGTAATCAAAATTGTTCACTTTATTTTCTATGATCCTTACTATCCCTTGTCTATTCATGAACTTTGCCCCTACACATAATTGAGAAAATCTTATTTTTCACTCCTCTAATTTATTTTTGGTATGACTCTTTATATACTTTATAAATTCTTCATGCAACTATTTGGACCTTATTGTGGTATATGATGTAAGATAGTTGTCTAAACCAGATTGATTTCTAGCACTTCTAGTAGTTTTTGCCAAATAGTGAGCCCTAACACAGTAGTTGTGGTCTATGTCATTTATCTCTCCTTTTCTCAATCATACTACTTGAAAAAGTCATCTACACTCATACCTCTACTTTTCCCCTCACTTGCTACTCATCCTTTTGCAGTGTGACTTTGGACCTCATCACTGAATTGAAACTTCCTAAGGTTCCCAATGATCCAAAATTACCAATCATCTCAATAATCTTTTGGAAGTTTTTTTTTCAAATTATGATGTGGCCTTATTCTCTTCTGTATTTATGTCTTGATAATTCCTTGATCTAAAATATTTCTTTATAACTGGTGATTTCTTATGATGACTCTTTTTTTCTAACTCTCCTTTATAAATTAGAGTTTGTTGAAGTCAGACTTAAGGGACTTCCTTCCTTCCTTCCTTCCTTCCTTCCTTCCTTCCTTCCTTCCTTCTTCCTTCCTGGACCTCAGGAGCAGTGGGCCATCACACTGTCAGTGTGGTTTACTGCACATATTGGCTACCCTTGTGCTAGGGCAGTCTCTATGGACAGTCTGGCTCAGTACATGCCTTCATCATTGCCTTTATGGGCTGAACCCCACAAGCTTCTGACCTCATCATTCAATTGAATCTATTCTCTCCAAAGTTACCAATAATCTCTTAGTTGCCGAATCTAATAGCCTTCTCTTAATCCTCATCCTTCTATGACCTCTCTGTGGCCTTTGACACTGTTGATAAGCACCTCTTCTCTCTAGGTTTTCAAGGCACCGCTTTCTTCTGGTTCTCCTCCTACCTATATGATCTCTGCTTCTCAGTCCTCTTTACTGGATCATCATCTAGATCAGGCTTCCTAGATTTGGATTTCCTGGGTCCTCTTCTCCTTCTGAGTGATCCCATTAGCTTCTATGGTTTCAATGGTCATCTCTATGCTGATGTGTCTCAAGTCTTTTTATCTAGCCCCATCCACTCTGTCCATCTCCAGCCTCACATCCCCAACTGCTTATTGGACATCTCAAAATGAATTTTCTGTAGATAATGTAAAATCAACTTGTCCAGAAATGAATTCATCTTTCCCCTTGTAACCTCCTCATCTTCCTAACTTCCCTATTACTGTTGAAGGTACCTCCATCCTATGTTACTCAGGCTTGTAACCTGGGTGTCTTCCTCAACTCCTCACTCTTTCTTGCACTCAATATCCAATCTATATTGCCTAGACTGGTTGTTTTCACCCTTGTAAAATCTCTCACAATGACCCCTTCTCTCCTCTGACACTACCACCACTTGGTTCAGGCCCTCCCCACCTTGACTATTGAAATAGCCTGCGGAGTGGTCTCTCTACCAGAAGACTCCTCCTGACTCCAGTCCACCCTTCACTAACTCAGCTGTCAAAGTAATCTTCTTGAAGGGCAGGTCTGACCATGTCACCTAATTCCTGTGGCTCCCTATGACCTCCAGAATCAAATATTAAGTCCTCTCTTTGATTTTCAAAGGCCTTCATGATCTGTCTCCCCTACCTTTTCAGGCTTCTTAGACCTTATACCTCCTTCACCCACCCCACCCCATGTTCTCTGTGAATCAGTTCCATGGACCTCCTTGTTCCTTGAACAAGACACTCCATCTTCTCGCCCTGGCCATTTTCACTGGCTGTCCCCCATTCCTAGAATTATCTCCCTCTTCATATCTACCTTCTGGCTTCCCTGGCTTCCTTCAAGTACCAGCTAAAACCCCAGCATCTGTAAGAAGTCTTTTGTCATCCCCCTAAATTGTAGTGTCTTCCCTCTGTCGATTGTCTCAGCCCTATTCTGCCTGTATCTTTTTTGTACATTGGATGTTGCCTCCCCAGTTAGACTGTGAGCAGTCTGAGAGTGTGGCCTGTTGACCCCTTTTCCATGTATCCCCAGAACTTGGCACAGCTTATGGTTTGGTCTTCATTCTGGAAGAGGACCGTGGCATTAGGAAGACGATGCCATGACTCGCAACTGAATTGTGTTTGAGCGAGGGCGGGCTGTGCAAAGTCACCAACCTCACTTTCTCCTCTGGCTCCAGTGGCCAGACAGAGATCAGGACAACTGGAGACGGCCTAGGATGCAGAGGGAGACACTGACCCTTTTAAGCTAAAGTCTTTCTGAGTTCTCGCTTTGACTGAGGCAACTCCTATTCAGTGACTGGGCCTGGCTCCTTTAATTAAAAAAAAAAAAATCAAACTGGGAGGGGAAGACCCTCAAGGTTTCTGGCCAAGAGAAATAATTACTATTGGTAATTATCAAGGCCCCCAAAATAACCTGTTAAATGATTCTTGGGCAGACCTATTGTTGGCCAGTCAATGAGAGCCAGAGTGAATAGGGTTTGAGGTATGGTCTTTAAGAAAGAAATCTAGCCAGTAAACCACAAGTTAACTAGTTAGATTTCAGCCGTCAAAATTTACTTTCTTTTGGGCAGAACACCCTCATGTAAGGTCATGATTCCCTATGGGGGGGAGGAGAGGAAATAAGAGGGGAGATGAGTGATGGAGAGAAAGAGCTGAGTTTCTTGACTGGAACTGACCAACGGGGTTCACAGTGGGGCACAGATTGATGGTTATTTTTTGTATCCTGATGACTCAGAGCAAATGCAAATAGTAATTTTTTCTCTTTCCATCAGCAACCCTGAAGGTCTTCCCCTCCCAGGGTTTTTGTTTTTGCTTTTTTAATTAAATGGGCCATCCCTTAATTCACTTCTTAAACAGGTCTAATCATTGAAAGGGAGCTGCCTCAGTCAAAATGATAACTCAGAAAGACCTTAGCTTAAAAAGGCCAATGTGTCCCACTGCATCCAGGGCCATGTCCAGTCATCCTGATCTGTATGTGGCCATCAGACCCATATGGCTCTGAGGAGAAAGTGAGTCTGGTGAACTTGCACAGCCCTCCCTCACTTCAATTCAATTCAATTCCAAATCATGGTATCATCTTCCTGACATCATGGTTCTCTTCCAGAACAAAGGACAAACCACTTGGCAGACAGTAAGTGCTTAATAAATGTTAATTGACTGCTTGCTAGTTATACTTGTCTTCTTCTATCAGACATAATCTCTATACTTACAGGGTGTCTCTGAATGTAGCTCCCTTTTCCCCATTACTGTTCTGTCTACTGCCATTTTTCCTATTATTTAGAATCCTGGATGAACAGTTCACAAAACATTCTGAGATCCTGGTCAATAGGCTGTCATTGACCTCTCTCATTTCACTCCCTGCTGTTCTAGAAGAGTTACCAGCAGTCTGTTCACCTTGGCTCAGTGGGAGTTCTAGCCTCATGTTCATATTGGCTTCTCAGTATTTATCCAACAGAACCAGCCACTAAATCTTTTCTTTAAAGCTGTTGCCCATTATAACTCCAAAGAGAAATGAATTCTACAGAGAAGTCAGGCTTCCCTACCCTCACACTTGAGTAAATACATTTTGAGAAATATAAGTGCTACTTTCATTCCTATATTCAGGTTTTCTGAGATCCTTTTTGCATCTTTAAGGGATGGCATTTTCACCTCTTCCAATAGTGAGTATATAAAAATAATAATACTTTTGATAATTTATGAAATTATTTTTCATTTGTATATGTTTCCATTTGCAAAGAGTGCTTCCTATCTTTAAAAGGGAAAAGACCACTGATTCTAGAAGCAGAATTCAAATCCTGTCTCTGACACTGCCAAGGCAAGTCATCCTCCCTAGGCCTCAGTTTCCTCATTTGTCAAATGAGGGAATTGAACTAGATGACCCTTTAGGTCACTTCCAGCTTCAGAGCTATGATCCTGCTTCTCTGTCCATACCCCCATGGCTCAGGTAGAGAAGCTGTAAAGAGGAGGAGACTGAGATTTAGAGTGACTTCCTCAAGCAAATTCAAGATGATAATGCAGATGTTCTTATTCAGTTTGGTGAAAGGGGTAGGAGGAGGTTGGGTGAAATGCTTCTGCGGTGTCAATGATCTCATGGAAAACTTAACAACTAGCTCTCACTGGCTCCAAGACATCACTGGCAGTTGTAGGAGTCTTGATACTCATTTGATAATATTTTCCACTGAGGGTAGACTGAGGAGACTGGTTTAAGTCTGGTTTAAGTTGAAGTAAGATGTATACAGAGTTGATATAAGGAAATTGTTTTTAAACATGAGGATTCTGAAACACAAAGTATACTTGACTAAGATTGTGGGATCCCTTCACTTAGAGAACTTTAAGAACAGGCCCCAAACTGTCATCACTCAGCAATGATACTACCTAATGGCACTGGAATGAACAAACTTAGGGACTTTTAGATAGTATAGTGGTGAGAGCATTGGGCCTGGAACCATGAAGACCTGAGTTCAAATTTAGCCTCAAACACTAGCTGTGTGACTCTAGGCAAGTCACTTAACTTCTGTCTGTCTCAACTTTCCGAATTATAAAATGGGGATAATAATAACACCTACCTCCCAGGGTTGTTATGGAGATCCAATGAGATGTTTGTGAAGCACCTGGCCTGTAGGAGGTGTTATGTAAATGCTAGCACTCTCTCTGTTTACGCATATGTATGTATGCATATATGTGTATATATATATATATATGTTATGTTGTGTTGTATTGTTATTTTATCATTGTATAATGGCATCATAGTGTTTATTAATTACATATCATTTATGATCATAATCATAACAATTATTATTTTCCCTAGAGAGTTTTAAGAACCAGCTAAAGAACTGGCGGGACTTAGAAAGAATACTGCCTCATTGCATTAGAATGAAGAAAATGTAGAACACGGCATGAATAGGGAGCCAGGAGCTCCAACCAGATGATCAGAACCTATCAGTCGATTGTGAGGCCATTTCAGATCAGCCTCAAGCCAGTTGGTGCTGCCACCATGGTTCCTCTCTCTGCCACCCCATTCCCTCCATGGAGGGGACAGCCATTCAGGGGCTCTACTCTCAGCTCCCTGTGCCCTTTCCTCCTCAGCACTTTCACTATCAGCATCTTATGCCCGATTCCTTCCCAACCTTTATCCTCTCCCAGTCCTAGCACTATGGAGAAATGGCAAGTACATCATTCACTTATGAAAAAGACTGGAGAACTCAGTTATAGAAGATGCTTAATAAAAGCTCAAGATGTAGTGTGACATAGGGGAAAACACACTGGAGTTGAAGTCTAGAGACCCAGGTTCAAGTCCCAGTTCTACTGATTGCCACCTCTATGACCTCAGTCGAATCATTACACTTCCCTAGGCTTCAGTTACACCATCTGCAAAATGAATGGATCAGACCTCTAGGGATCCAGGCTCCATCTGTCTCTAAATCTTTGCTCTCCCAGTGGCCACTTGTGTTAGTAGGAGATGCTGAGGGGTTGGGTTTTTATTCTTTGCTTAAATCTGGGGTCTGTTTCTTGGTAATACATATACACACGCATATATACACATTATATATATGTATCTGTATGCGTTTGTATATATATAAATTTGTGTGTATATGTATATAGTGGGATCTCACCCCACATTTGTATATTTCTATATTATATTAAATATAATTAAATTGTAATTTAATATTAATGAATTAATAATATAGTTATAACTAAATATATTTAATTAAATATTATATAATATTATATATCCATATATATTTAGCTTCCAAATGCATAGCACCATATGTTTAAAATAATTGTTTGCCCTAAAGCCAAACAGCATCCAAGCTCTAACCTTTTTTGGGGAGAACATCTAAGATTCATCTGGCTCCTCCTTACCCCAGGGTGTGTTTCCCACCTATGTCAGCATCTCTCAAGGAGTCTTGGAGAGTTCAGAGAAGTGCTCTCTTTCTCCCTCTTCATTTGTAATTCCACTTCCTTTCTACTTCTGGGGCAACTGGATGAGGTCATAAAAACTGGCCTGAGTCTACTTCCTTCCAGAAAACCGTGGAAAAGCAGAGTGTGAGTGTGTGTGCATATAGAGGGGATGGAGAAGGGTGTCATTTTTCAATCCTTTCAGTTGTATCCTACTCTTAATGACCCCATTTGGGGCTTTCTTGGTAGAGATACTGACGTAGTTTGCCATTTCCTCTCCAGCTCATTTTACAGATGAGGAAACTGAGGTAAACTGGGTAAAGTGACTTGCCCAGGGTCACATAGCTACTAAGTGTATGAGGCCAGATTTGAACTCAGGGAGATAAGTCTTCCAGACGCTAGGCCCAGCACTCAATCCACTGCCCACCTAGCTGCCCATGGGGACAGAGGGAAGAGGGGAAAATCTATCTCTTCTTTTTGCTTGGGGAGAATCCAAGGGAGAAGAGTTTGCACAGAGGGGAAAAAAGAGATTTTTATAGTTGCTATTCTACTGATTTTAAACTTTAGCCATTAAAAAGTACATTCTAACTCTTCAACTTCCACCCATTCCTTCTAGTTGTGGAAGCAAGCTGGGCAAACTGAATTCCTGATCCAAACAAATATTTGAAGGATACTATAATGCCTCACTAAGTTTTCTCTTCTTTAAACTAAATATCCCATTTTCTTCAACCAGTCCTCATACTGTACGATCTCCAATCTCTTTACTATCCTGCTTTCCCTGGATATATTCCTGGTTGACAATGAATAGAACCTTGGCCAAGGCAATTCCCTTCCTTGGGTTCCTAATCTGTAAAATAAGACAATTGGAGTCGATGTCCTCTGAGGTCATCTTTCATCTCTAAGTCTATGATCCTATGAACTAGACAAAACGGTCCTGAGTAAGGACACTTATGTTTAATGAAAATTCATATTATTCACATCGTGCTCCTTGTTTCAATTAAATACTATGCCACTTTTTCAGATTCCCCAACCAGTTTAAATAGGGGAGATGAGAACTCCCATTCCCTAAGTTTTTTTCCCAGGATTTCCCCTGTTCATCACTCTTTCCTCTCCATAGAATGGAATAGGATATTAGCTTTCTCTCCCTCCAAACAGTCACTCCCGGGCGTTTGCTACTTGACTCCAACTCCTTACAACATGCTTTGTCTTTCTGCTTCCAAGCAAAGACGCATCTTTGCCTCTATCAGGCCAGATGCCAGGTGGCTGCCTGCTATGTTCCCAAAAGCTCTACACATGAATTAATATACTTTTTTTTTCCTTTTTCATATTGAGACTTGGCTGGCATTCACAGGTTCATACATTCCAAGAGAAGCCATTAAGACTCCTCTGCTCTAGGGGTGGCTAGGTGGCACAGTGAATGGAGCACAAGCCCTGAAGTCAGGAGGACCTGAGTTCAAATCTGGCCTCAGACACTTAACACAAAAACCAGCCATGAGACCTTGGGCAAGTCACTTAACCTTGATTGCCCTCCAAAAAGCAAAAAAGAAAAAAAATACTCCTCTGCTCTGATAGAGGGCCAGGGACCAGGCTTAATTCAGAGAACCACCTAGTCCCATCTGCTAGGACTACTCACCCTCCCTCCTCCTCACAAGTGAAACTCTCTAGTTGTTGCAGTTATGGTTCTATCAAATCTTGCCTTAATGGCATCTACAGGAATAGAAATGATAGAAACTCACCCACTTGAGTTTCCAGGGATTCCTTTTCCTTCAAGGAACAGCTAGCTAAGCTATATGATTAACTGCATGTTAAGAACAGAGATCAGAGAAAAGGGAGGAAACAGGGAAAGAGGAAAGAGGAAAAAAATCCAAAGAATTCTTTTAAAAAATGATTTGGGAAAGAAAAAAGTTTTGTGCTGATAATAAATGCACTGGATGATAATGGTTGGGCTATGGCAGGAGCCCTCAGTAAGCAGGGAAATGACAAGTAAATTGTGAAATCCAAACTGAGAGAATATATTTGTCTGATCATTTCATCTACGTGTTTTATTAGACTGTATATCTGTCATATATTCCATATCCCCATTGATGCACATTTCATGCTGCAGTTAATTTTTTAAATTCTGGGCTGATATAAACACATTAAATCCATCAAGTGTAATACCTTAGTTTGAGGATAGGGAGGTGGAGGAACATTTTTAGAGAGGTAAATCAGTACTAGGGTGTGATATATTTTTCCATGTTTGTTTTCACTTTGTAAGAAGGGCATATCTACAGAAAGGGCCCAGAATCCTCTGATTCATGTGCAACCATCTTCTTTGCTTCTCCTTCCAGCTTACCCTTTGGACTGGATCCAGATTTAACTGTGGAAAATCACTGGATTTTGTTCTTTCATAATACAGGGATTTTTCTCTATGCAGATGGGAATTCTGCTGCCATTTCCTGATTTTGATTTCACTCTCCTCTCAAAAACTGGATCAGGTTTCTTGATCCTAGGTGTAGGAATTCATGGTGGGGACCATGTCACCTCCTGTAATTGTAGAATACTAAAACTATTTCCTTATTTGTTGCTTGAGAGGATCAGAAAGGAAATTGCTATGGTTTTTTTAGTGAAGACATCCATAGGAAAAGAATGAGGAATGAATTTTACTTAGGTTCATAGATCTAGAGCTGGAAGTTGTCCTCTAGGCTTATTCTCTCATTTTACAGATGAGGAAACTGAGGCCCAGAAAGGTTGAACAATTTGCTGCCCAAGGTCACAAAGGTAGTGTCAGAGGAAGGAGTTGAATCCAGCTCTGCTGATTCCAAAACTAGTGCTCTCTCCACTACATCAGATTGCCTCCATCTTTCAGAAAATAATTGGGAAAGCAAATCCTAGGCCACAGCACTGAGTGTCAAAGGGACACAGATTCAGAACTGGAAGGGACCCCTCCTACCTTTTTTTTTTGGTCTTTATTAATTTGATTACTTTTAGTTTACAAGATTCATTACCACAATTCCTTGAGCTTCAAATTTTCTCTCCCTCCCCTCTCCCCGCCCATGGCGGCATACAATCAAGTATAGGATCTGTAAATACTTTCACATTAGGCATGAGTCAGGTTATAAAGAAGGATTGACACAGATGGAATGAAGAATGGGAAAGAGGAAGCAAAACCAAACAAGAAGATGAAAAAGGGCAGGTAGCTTGCTTCAATCTGGGTTCAAACTCAGTTTTTTCTCTGGCTGTAAACATCTCTCTCCATCATGAGTCTTTTGGGGTTGACTTATGACTTTGGATTGCTGAGAAGAGTCCAGTTTATCAAAGTTGGTCATCACACATACGTTGTGTCTGTAATTGTGTACAAATTCCTCCTGGCTCTACTCTCTTCACTCAGCATCAGTTAGTATATGCCTCTCCAGGTAAATATGAAGTCCATCTGCTCCTCATTTCTTATTGCACAATAGTATTCCATAACATGCATATACCAAAACTTGTTCAGCCATTCCCCAATTGATGAGTACCCCCTTAATTTCCAATTCTTTGCTACCACAAAAAGAGCTGCTATAAATATTTTTGTACATATGGGTCTTTTTCCCACTTCTATGATCTCTTAGGGATACAACCCTAGAAGTGGTATAGCTGGGTCAAAGGGCATGAAATTATTTATAGCCCTCTGGGCATAATTCCAGATTGCTTTCCAGAATGGTTGGATCAGTTCACAACTCTACCAGCAATGCATTAGTGTTCCAACTTGTCCACGTCCTCTCCAGCATATGTCCTTTTCCTGTTTTGTCATCTTAGTCAATCAAACTGGTGAGATGTAGTACCGAAGAGTTGTTTTGATTTGCATTTCTCTAATCAATAGTGATTTAGAGCATTTTTTTCATATGCTTATAAATACATTTAATTTCTTCCTCTGAAAACTGCCTGTTCATATCCTTTGAGCATTTATTAATTGGGGAATGACTTGTATTCTTATAGATTTGACTCAATTCTCTGTATATTTTAGAAATTAGTCCTTTATCAGTGACATAGGTTGTAAAAATTCTTTCCCAATTTTCTACTTACCTCCTAATCCTGGTTACATTGGCTTTGTTTGTACTGAAACTTTTCAATTTAATGTAATCAAAATTATCCGTTTTGCATTTCATCATGCCCTCTAATTCTTGTTTAGTCATAAAGTTTTCCCCTCCCCACAAATGTGACAGATAAACTATTCCTTGCTTTCCCAGATTGCTTATAGTATTAGTCTTTATACCTAGATCATTTACCCATTTAGACTTGATTTTGGTATATGGTGTTAGATAATGGTCTATGCCCAGTTTCTGCCATACTATATTCTAGTTTTCCCAGCAATTTTTGTCAAATAGTGACATCTTATCCCCAAAACTTGGGTCTTTGGGTTTATCAAACAGTAGATTACTATAGTCATTGAATGCTGAGTCTCATGTACCCAATCTATTCCATTGATCCACTACTCTATTCCTCAGCCAGTACCAAGTAGTTTTGAGGACTGCTGCTTTATAGTACAGATTAAAATCTGGTATAGCTAGTCCACCATCCCTAGCATTTATTTTCATTAATTCCCTTGATATTCTGTACCTTTTGTTCCTCCAAATGAATTTTGTTACTATTTTTTATAGCCCTATAAGGTAGTTTTTTGTTAAACTGATTGGTATGGCACTAAATATATAATTTAATTTAGGTAAAATTGTCATTTTTATTATATTACCTCGACCCAGTCATGAGCAATTGATGTCTTTCCAATTAGTTAGATCTGACTTTATTTGTGTGAAAATTGTTTTGTAGTTGTGTTCATATAGGTTTTGGGTTTATTTTGGCAGGTAGATGCCCAAATATTTTATAATGTCTACAGTTACTTTAAATGGGATTTCTCTTTGTTGGATTTCATTAGAAATATACAGGAATGCCAAGGATTTATCCTGCAACTTTGCCAAATTTATTTATTGTCTCAAGTAGTTTTTTACTTGATTCTCTAGGATTCTCTAAGTATATCATCATATCATCTGCAAAGAGTGATAGCTTGGTCTCTTCCTTGCCTAATTTCATTCCTTTGATTTCTTTTTCTACTCTAATTGCTACTGCTAACATTTCTAGTAACAGATAGAATAAGAGGGGTGATAGTAGACATCCTTGTTTCACCCCTGATCTTATTGGAAATGCTTCTAGCTTCTCCCCATTACATATAATACTTGCTGATGGCTTAAAGTAGATTCTACCTATTATTTTAAGGAAGGCTCCATTGATTCCTATACTTTCTAGTGTTTTTAATAGGAATGGATTTTGTATTTTGTCAAAAGCCTTTTCTGCATCTATTGAGATAATCAAGTGGTTTGTGCTAGTTTTGTGATTGATATGATCAATTATACTGATGGGTTTCCTAATATTAAATCATCCTTGTATTCCTGGAATAAATCCTACCTGATCAAAGTGTATTATTCTTGTGATACATAGCTGTAGTCTTTTAACTAATATTTAATTTAAAATTTTGCATCTAGATTCATGAGGGATATTGGTCTGTAATTTTCTTTCTCTGTTTTATCTCTTCCTGATTTAGGTATCAGGACCATATTTGTGTCATAAAAAGAATTTGGTAGGACTCCTTCTTTACTAATTTCCCCAAATAGTTTGTAGAGTATTGGGATCAATTGTTCTTTAAATGTTTGATAGAATTCACTAGTAAATCCATCTGGCCCTGGAGATTTTTTCCTAGGGAGTTCACTGATGACTTGTTCAATTTCTTTTTCTGAGATGAAGTTATTTAAGTTATTTATTTCCTCTTCAGTTAATTTGGGCAACTTGTGTTTTTGTAAATATTCATCCATTTCACCAAGATTGTCAAATTTATGAGCATACAACTGGGCAAAGTAATTCCTAATTATTGTTTTAATTTCCTCTTCGTTGGTAGTAGGTTCACCCTTTTCATTTTTGATAGTCATAATTTGGTTTTCTTCTTTCTTTTTTTTTAAAATCATATTGACTAAGGGTCTATCAATTTTATTGCTTTTTTTCATAAAACCAGCTCTTAGTTTTATTTATTAATTCAATAGTTTTCTTAATTTCCATTTTATTAATCTCTCCTTTGGTTTTCAGTATTTCTAATTTAGTATTTAATTGGGGATTTTCAATTTCTTTTTTTTTTCTAGCTTTTTCAATTCCATGCCCAATTCATTGACCTCTCTTTTCTCTAATTTATTCATATATGCACTCAGGGATATAAAACTTCCCCTAAGAACTGCCTTTGCTGCATCCCACAAATTTTGGTATGTTGTCTCATTGTTGTCATTCTTTTGAATGAAGTTACTGATGGTTTCTATGATTTCTTGTTTGACCCACTCATTCTTTAGTATTAAATTGTTTAGTTTCCAATTAGTTATTAGTCTGTCTTTCCCTGGCCCTTGATTGCATATGATTTTTATTGTGTCATGATCTGAGAATGATGCATTTATTATTTCTGCCTTTCTGCACTGAACTGTGAGGTTTTTATGTCCTAGTACATGGTCAATTTTTGCGTATGTGCCATGTACCACTGAGAAGAAGGTATTTTTCTTTTCATCTCCATTCAGTTTTCTCCAGAGATCTATCATACCTACCCTCTCTAAAATTCTATTCACCCGCTTAACTTCTTTCTTGTTTATTTTGAAGTTGGATTTATTAAGTTCAGAGAGGGGGAGATTAAGGTCCCCCACTAGTATAGTTTTGCTATCTATTTCTTCCTCTAATTCCCTTACCTTCTTCTCTAGGAATTTGGATGCTATACCACTTGGTTCATATATGTTAAGTAATGATATTGCTTCATTCTTAATGGTGCCTTTTAACAGGATATAGTTTCCTTCCTTATCTCTTTTAATTAGATCAATTTTTACTTTTGCTTTATATGAGATAAGGATTACTACCCCTGCTTTTTTTTATTTTATCTGAGGCATGATATATTTTACTCCAGCCTTTTACCTTTACCCTGTGTGTATCCCTATGTTTCAGATGTGTTTCTTGTAAACAGCATATTGTAGGATTATGAATTTTAATACATTCTGCTATCTGCCTCCATTTTATGGGAGATTTCATTCCATTCACATTCACAGTTATGATTGTTATCTGTTTCTTTCCCCCCCATCCTATTCCCTCCACTGTTAATGCTTGCATTTTTCCTCTCCTTCTCCCTTCCCCTCCTTAATAGTTTTCCTTTTGACTACCACCTCCCTCAGTATTCCCTTATCAGACTTTATCCCTTTTCCTTCCCTTCCCCCTTACTTCTTCCCTCCCTACTAACCACCCCCCACCCCTTCACAGCCCTTTCCCCCTTCTACTGCCTGTAGGATATTTCTTTTTAAAGCAATCGGGGTTAAGTAACTTGCTCAAGGTTACACGGCTAGTTATTTCTGGGTGTTGTGCTGAGTATTTGAGTCCAGATTTGATCCCCAGGTCATCCCGACACTGGAGCCGGTGCTCTTACTCACTGTGCTACCTGGCTGCCCCTAAGCAATTGGGGTTAAGTAACTTGCTCAAGGTTACATGGTCAGGTGTTTCTGGGTGGGTTTTAAGTGTCTGAGCTGAGGATTCTATCCCCAGGTCATCCTGACACTGGAGCCAGTGCTCTTACTCGCTGTGCTACCTGGCTGCCCCTCCTGTAGGATATTTTTATACTTAATGAAGTATGTTATTTCTTCTTTGCACCAAGAATGACAGGAATAAATCTCATGCGAAGCTCCTCTCCCTCCCCTCTTTCCCTCTATTATGATACATTTTGCATCTCTTCTCCACACAATCCTATGCTTATCTGGTTGTTTTATTCCCTCCTTGCAGCAGATCCAATGAGGGAAAAGCTCATATAATACTCATCTCCCTCCCCTCTTTTCCTCTGCTATATTGTTTTTATGTCTCTTTGTGTGGCATAATTTACCCCTTTCCAGTTTTTTTTAAACATCATTTTGTGTAATTTATGCTCATACCCTCTACTAGTCTGTAAACAGTTTGCTCTTATTAAATAACAGGGTGTGTGTGTGTATGTGTGTGTGTGTGTGTTTTCTTTGTTTACCTTTCTATGTCACTTTTGCATCGCATAATTGGAGATTGAATTTTCCATTGAGCTCTGGCTTTTTCATCAGGAAGGTCTGGAACTCTGTTCTATTGTTGAATGACCATCTTTCTGCCTGGAAGAATATGCTCAGTCTCACTGGGTAGGTGATCCTTGGTTGTAACCCGAGCTCTTTTGCCTTGCGGAAAATTGTATTCTACTGCCTCCAATCTTTCAGTGTAGAGGCTACCAAATCCTGTGCGATCCTCACTGTGGTTCCTCAATGTTTGAATTGTTTCTTTCTGGCCACTTGAAGTATTTTATCTTTTACCTGGTAGTTCTGGAGTTTGACCACAACATTTTGAGGACTTTTCAATTTGTAATCTCTTTCAGCAGGTGTCCAGTGGATTCTCTCTATTTCTATTTTACCCTAAGGTTCTAGAATCTGAGGGAAGTTTTCCTTAATGAGCTCTTGGAGAATGTTGTCCAGGCTCATTTTTTCATCATGCTTTTCTGGTAGGCCTATGATTCTCAGATTATCTCTCCTGGATCTGTTTTCAAGGTCCGTTATTTTTCCATTGCGATATTTTGCCTCTTTTTCTAATTTTTAATTCTTGTTGTTTTGTTTGACTAATTCTTGGTTCCTCATTGATTCTAGTTTTTAGTGAATTATTTTCCTCAGTTAGTTTTTAGAGCTCCTTTTCCATATCACACCCTTTCCTTTTTAAGGAGCTGTTTTCTTCATTATAACGTTTTTCTAATTCTGCAATTTTGATTTTAAAAGAATTATTCATTTTGTCTTCTATCTCTCTCATTTGGTTTTCAAAGTTCCTTTTGAGCTCATCTAGGAGAGCTTTCTGTGCTTGTGACCCATTCCCTGTTGATGTTTCAGCTGTGGGTGCGGAGTCTACCTTGTCTCCTTCTGACTTTGGTCCCTTCCTATGAGGATAGTAGGACTCCATAGCCTTTGTAGTCTGTTTTCTACCCATTTTGAGGCAGGGCCCTAGCCATGCTCTTCTTCTAGGGTTCCCAAGCCTTTACTGTTTAAGGTTTTGCCCTGGGGCAATAATTACTATGTTTTAAGGTGGGGTGTGGGAGCAGCCGGGGTTCACTCTGCCATCCTGGTCCTTGGAGGTCTTGATAGGGGCTTTTTAAATTTTAGGGCTATAGAGTGGTAGTCCCAGGAGTGTTTGCTCTCCAAGACAAGGGCCCTGCATTTGAGTCTTACCTTGCACTTTCTAGTCCCAGCCCTTTGGTGATAGGCCTGGTATTGGCCCTTGTGGTTTGGTGGGATGACTTACCCCCTCATTGAACAGGTCTCCTCCTGGCCTGCCCATGTGCTCAGCGGCATCCTGGCCTGCCCCTGCATGCCATGCCTGTCGCTTCCTGGCCTCCCTCCCACCTTTTCTTGAGCGTGAATCCAAGACCACTTACTGTAGAAGCAAGTACCCCAAGTGTCCTCAGGGTGTCTGTCTACACAGGTTCTTGAATCTGCTTTGTTAAAGGAAAGCAACTCAAAATGGGTTAACAAGCTTACTTTAATCAGTCAGATATGTATTGTTCACCTAGTTCAGGGGAAAAACGTCAGCACCCTGAACTTCAGAGTATACAGACAGAATTATCAAGACAGAAACAGATCAAGTACACAGTTTGCACACTGTCCAACCATTACATCCATACCAAATCAACATCTGGGTTTTTCAAAGCCGAGGTGGGGCTCTCAACAACGGCTTCCCAGAGTTTCATCTGATCAAATCACAGAACACTTCTCAAAGTGAGCCCCCAAAACAAAGCTACACATCAGGGCTTATATAGCCTTCTCCTGGCTCAGAGAATGTAACAACCTTATGGACTCACTGCCCAATCAAAAAGTATCTACTGAAAAACAAGCCTCCCACCCCAGGCTCCAGGTGCACTTTAGCCTAGGGGCAGGGAAGATCTTTAAATTTGCATTTCCATTACACTTAATCAAGGGAGGACTTTCTAGATATACAAGATGGAAGTAATGGAGTATCAAGAATTCCTAATGAGGAAGTGACAGTCATGTAGTCTCAAGTACATAACAGCTTTAAGAAAGGTAGCCTAGGCAATGGGACTCCAGAGTCAGACCTTCCAGCCAGAGAAAGGGAATTTCTTAGACAGTGACAGCCTCAGGGTTTACCTTATGAGGTAGCCTAGGTTCAAAAGTTTGGGAATTCTGTGGATATAAAGGGAATTTCCTGAGCAGCATGTCTATTTGAAAGGGAAGATTTCAGACTTGGGCTTTTGTCAGAAGGAGCATCAACAGGGGTCTAAAGCCATGACAATGGGAGCAAAGGATCTGGACCTTGTCATTGTCTATTTCTGTGTTATTCAGATGTTGTGGTTCAGATAGTAATTGTAGCTGCCACTCTGTTCCTTTCTGGAGGAAATCCAAAACACAGGGTGATGCTATCAGTTGGTCAAGGAGACTGGATAACTTCATGAATCCCACGTGGAAAGGACTCACTAGAACATGGATTCCTGAAGTAGGTGATACTGCCTTCTCCGGGGGGCAGGGGCGGGGGAAAGTGCTGGAATGATCTGGGGGGGTGGTAGCGGTAGCCTCAGGTTCAATTGGGGGGGGTGTTCAATAAAAATAAGGAGGTAGTAGAAGTATAAGGAAAGAAGGGAAGAGAAGGAAATTTTGAAACAGAGTTAAAGTGGTAGTGGTTACGTTATTTTCCAAATAAACACACAAAATTCAAGTTATAACAAATTAGTGGTCAAGTCTGCTGATAGGATTTAACAAGCAAATGTTGGCAGATGAGTGTGTTGTGTACTGTTGGGAAGTGCATCTTGCATCATCAGGAACATGTGAGTATAATGACTTGTTTACAATATATTATTATATTTTACAATTACATACTATATGATTACATGATACAATATTACATCATCAAAATTTCAATACAAAAAATAACCATAAATTTACAATAAATTACATTATTAAATTTAACATGTGTTATTTAAAAAAATTTTTAAATGTTGCAAAGTAAAAAGAAAAACATTTAAGGGATAAAGAAAGTAGATTTCCAGGAAGACACTGAGTAATTATTTTGGAAAATGGGGTGGTAAATTTGGAAACCTCTGTCCTAGAATGTCAGGATGTTGCTATCTAGCAACTGTAAGTGTATTTCCCTTTTGGAGAGATCTAAGCCCTCCATTTCTGTGTATTACCAAGGGATTCACTGCAATGTTGAGTTATTGACTGCTCAGAAGCCTCAAACTATGTTTCTTACAGAATGGCATGAGTCTAGGGGGTTAATTGCATGAGTATCTATGTAAAGTGAGACTATGGCATGGAGGGAGATTATTCCCTACTGGTACCCCAAGTTTATTTCCCCTCTGGAGGGAATTCGTACCATGACTAGCACTGAAACTTTAGGAGTTTGGTATAAAATAGGACTCATTAGTGAAGAAGAATTATTGTAGTGATTACTTTTAAACTCCTTTATGTGTTTCCTGCATTTGTTTATGGTTCCTGTGAGTCCTTTAAATTTTCTGTATTTTCTTTGGAGTGAAATAAATGCTATCCTATACTCAATAAATGTATTGTTATCTTTAGTGCTTATGCATTATCTGTGAGGAACCTTTTGCCCACTTCTGTGAAGACCTAAAAATGAGATATATTTTGAAATTTTCTAGAATAAATGCTAGTTGGGGCAATATAAGCCAAAAGTTTAATATGTATATTATATATGTGCATTATTATCAATTACATATATTATTGTATTTTTTAACAAGCATTTATTAAGTGCCTACTATGTTCCAGGCACTGAGCTGAGTGTTTTACAAATAATTCCTCTTTTCTGCTGCAATGGAGCTGTTTCATTTTTCAACCACAGGTTCCATAATAGTTAGGATGTTTTACTTCATATTGAACCCAGATCCACATCTCTGCAACTTTCTCTCTTCCCTACTAGTTTCTATCCCTATGACCAAGCAGAACATTTATAATCCCTCTTCACATGACAATCCATTAACATGTCCTCATGTCTAGTCTAAAGCTTATATCCTACAAAGAAAATTTGACTATTTCCTTCAACTTATCCTTCTAGGTCATTGTATTGAATCCTTCTTGTCTCCTGGTTATACACCTTTAGACATACTCCAGTTTGTAAACATTTTAAAATGTGGCTTCTGGAATTAGACATATTCCAGATGTTATTTGACCTGGGGTAGAGTACAGGGGAGCTGTAACCTGTTTTGCTCTGGACAAAAATGGTTCTCTTAATGGATCCTAAGTCCATATTAATTTGTTTTTGTTGCCACATCACACTGTTGAATTATATTGAACTTGTGACCCATTTTAATTTTCAGGTCTTTTCACATTGATGCTATCTAATAGCATCTCCCCAATCTATTTAATTCTTTTGAAAGCTAAGTGGAGGATAGAAATGCTAATTTTAATTATTAGATTTTTCCAGAGGTGTGCCAATAAATGTTTAACAATGACCTCTCCCCAAAAATGTATGCACAAAAATCTGTAAGTTAAATTTATATTATTAAAATTTTCTCCACCACAACAAAACAGTAAATCAAGCATCAATTTGTAGCATTTGTCAATTTCTAAGCTGTAAATGCATGCTGAAAATTTAACAGCCTACTCTCACAAGCCATTTTGAGTGGTCTCCACATGTCTGGCTTTGGGTCATTATTCCAGCCTATGCACATTTTTATGGAACCTGTTTCTGTTATTTGATGTATTAGCTAGCTATCCCTCTCAGCTTCATGTTTATTCAGTCAGCATCTCTATTGCCTGGCAACATTAACTTTCTACAACATACGTAAAAATACCTGTAAAGTGCTTTGAAAACATAAGATGTCATTACCTCTTGAGCTAGATCCACAAACAAAAAGACTGTTTACACACATACAACATCAAGCAACATGCATGTCCACTGCACATGGATGTTCAATGAATATGCTCTAATTGATTAACCAGTAGAATTTGGGATACTTGGGACCACTGAGACAAAATCTAATGAGAAGAAATTTAATAGGGATGTTAGGTCATACTCTTAGGTTGAAAAAATCAAATTCACAAGTACAAGATAGAGGAGACATTTAAATAGCAGATTGTCTGAAAATGATCTGGGGGTTTTAGTGAACCAGGAGTATAATATGCATAAACAATACCATATATTGTGGCTAAAATAGCTAATGTGAAGTATTGTGACAGTCTCACTATTATCTGGTTAGCCTACATCTGGAGTTTTGTGCTTAGTGTTAGGTGACACAATTTTAGAAAGACATTGATAAATTTCAGAGTACCCAGAGGTGGATAACCAGAATGGTTAATGATCTCAGAATCATACTGTATTTGGATCAATTGGAGGATCTGGGGAGGATTCTGTTAAAGAGAAGACTTACAGTGAACATGATAACTGTATTCAGGTATTTGAAGGGTCATGGCATGGAAAAGGGATTAGACTTGCTTTGCTTGACCCAAGAGGGAAGAATGAATGGAAGTGGGAAAGTGGCAAATTTATGTTTTATATAAGGAAAAACTTCTGAAAAATTAAAGCTACACCAAAGTGGAATGGGCTGCCTCAGAATACAGCAAGTTCTACAAGAAGCTAGGCAGAACAATAGATCTGAGTTCAAATACAGCTCTAAACATTTACTAGCTGGATGACCCTGGGCAAGTCACTTAACCCCAATAGTCTCAAAAAAGAAAGGAGAAATAGAATGAGTTTTGCCTCACTGGAGCTTTCCATCAGCTATGTTGGGGTTCGGGAGCAGATTCTTGTTCAGGTATGGGCTAGACCAGATGGTCTTTGGAGTCCCTTCTGTATAGAATGGTAGATGAATGATCTAAGCCCAAAGGAAAGGGTTTCTGTCTTCATTTCTGTCAATACAGAAGGGAAGATATATGGGGAATAGATTGTGGGGGTACATGGATTTGTGCAGTGAGTTAACTTATCCGAATCACTCATCTACATGTCTGTCAAACACAGGCAATTTATATCTTTAGAAGCATATGTGTATGTATATGTATGAATGTATATGTGTCTGTCTATCTATCTATCTATCTATCTATCTATCTATCTATCTATCTATCT